>NC_081356.1:95848741-96488116 GCF_030684315.1 Stegostoma tigrinum
CTTTTTACTAAGATGTTCCAGTTAGTACAAAATCATTAAAACCCATTATTAAAGAAGTAACACAGGGTATTTGGAAAATCAAATTACATTTCATCAGAGTCAGTATGGATTTATGATGGGTAAATTGTTTTTGATGACTTTGCTAGAGTTCTTCAAAGATGTAACAAACTAAGTGGATAATAGGGATCCTATTAATGTAATATGTCTGGATTTCCAGAAGGCATTTGATAATTTGCTATATAAAATGTAATACACAAGGTAAGATTAAATGGGGTTGTGGTAATTTATTCACTTGGACAGAGGATCGGCTAAACAACAGGAAGCAGAGAGTTGGGTTAAACTGGTCTTTTTTTAAGTTGGCAAGATATGAGGTCCCACAGTGTTTGATCATCAACTATTTAAAATCTATATTAATGACCCGATGCAAGGATAGAAGGCACCATAGCCAAATTTGCAGATGACACTAAATTAGGTAGGACAGTAACCTGCAGTAAAGAAATAAGAATTTATAAGTGGATATGAATAGGTCAGGTGAATAGACCACAATTTCACAGAGAGAGTTTAACATGCATAAGCGTGAGGTTTACCAATTCGGCTGGAAAGTTATAGAAGCAACTTATTTCTTAATAGGAGTGAAACTTCAGAGTGCTTTGCTTGCTGTGGCTATTCTCATGTATGAATCACAGAAAACTAGAGCGCAAGTACAGCAGGTAATAAGGAAGGCATATAGATTTTTATCATTTATTGCTAATGGAATAGAATATAAAAATAGGGAAGCATTGCTGCATCTGCATATGACATTAATGAAATTGTACCTGGACTATTGTGTACTGTTTTGTCATTTAATTTGAGGGAGGATGTAGTTATCTTGGATTCAGTTAAGAGGAGATTCAGTAGACCAGAGGTGGGAAGTTTGTCTTAGGAAGACAGGCTGTGTAGTTTAGGCCTGCACGGTTCCAGAGTGAGAGGAGAACTAATTAAGATTTAGAAGATGCTAAAGGGGATCAATAAAGGGGACTTGGAAAGGATGCTTCTTCTTCTGCAGCAATCTAGAATTGAAAGGATTGTAATGAGGTCAGCCAGGGGGTCCTCATAGACAATGAGTTCCCTGACTGGAGCTGTTAATCTGGTCCAATAAGGGACGCCTTGCTGACAGATAGTAGGAGTGTCAGACATCCTGCTCACTCTGAGAGCTGACTCTGAGGGAGCTGGTTCAGTGTCAAGGAATCTCCATGTGTAAATAAAGGGTGACTTGGTGACAGGATACTGGCCTCTGTGGAGTTATTTCAGAATAAGGTGGTCATAGTTTTAGGAAAAATGTTAGCAGATTTAACACAGAGACAAGGAGAAATTACTTTTTTAAAGGACCATGAATCTTTGGAATTTACAACTCTGAAGTGTAGTGGATATCGAGACATTGAGTAAATTTAAGGAGGAGACAAACATTTTTTAGTTAGTAATGGTTTGAAGATTATGGGGAGCGTGGAGGAAAATGGAGTTGAGACCAAGATGAGATCAGCCATGACCATATTGAATGGTGGAACAGGCTGGTGGAACTGAATTGCCTACTCCTGCTTCTAATTCTTATGTTCATTTCCTCTCTGTCCCCGCACTGTAACCCTTAAATCCTTTGTCTGCCACAAAAATCTCTCAAACTCAGCTTTGAGTAAATCCAATGACTCAGCCTCCACTGTCTTCAGGGGAAGTGAATTCTTTAGACTAAGCAGCCCTCTGAGAGAAAACTTCTCATTTCTGTCTTAAAATTGAAAATTAACCAGTGCCCTTAGTTCTAGTCTCTCCTACATGGGGAGACTTTTTCTCAGAATCCATCCTGTCAACTCCTTTAAGAATCTTACATGTTTCTACAAGACAGGATGGTTAAGAAGTGTTTAGCACACTTGTCTTCATTTCTCAGTCCTTTGAGTATTGAAATTGGGAAGTCATGTTGAGGTTGGACAAGACATTTGTGAGGTCTTTTCTGGAATACTGTGTCCAGTTCTGGTCCCCAGTTATATAAAGGATATTATTAAGCTGGAGAGGGTTCAGAAGAGAGATTGACCAGGATATTGCCAATTATGGAAGCATTGAGTTATAAAGGAAGGCTGGACAGGCTGGGATTTTTTGCACTACAGCATAAGAGGTTGAGAGGTGACCTTTATAGAATCATGAGGCATATTAATAGGATTAATGGTAGGTGTCTTTTCCCCAAGTGGGGGGGAATTTCAAGACTAAGGGGCACATTTATAAGGTGAGAGGAGAGAGATTTAAAAAGACATGAGGGGTATTTTTTTTAACGGACGATTGATCATATGTGGAATGAATTTCCTGAGGAAGTGGTGAATGTAGGCTCAGTCACAATGTTTAAAAGACATTTAATTAGGATGTAAATAGGAAAGGTTTGGATGGAAATGGGCCAGGATCAGGCAGGTGGGATTAGTTTAGTTTGGGATTATATTTGTCATGGACTGGTTGGACTGAAGGGTCTGTTTTTGTGCTGTAAGACTCTATCACTCAATCACTCTAAGCCTATCGTTCATTCTTCTAAACACCAAAAGACTATTAGGATAAGCCTTTCATTCTTGGGTTAAATTTGGTGAACCTTCTCTGATCTATTCTAATGTAATTATACCCTTTTCTGTCAAATAAGGAGAGCAAAATTATATACAGTACTTCAGAAGTGATCTCTGCAAGGTCTTGTGCAGCTATAATGACATTTTATTCCAATTCCCTTTCAAAACATACAAATATTTTAAAATAAAAGCAAAATGTTGCAGATGCTGAAAATCTGCAACAAAAACAGAAAGTTCTGGAGAAAGAGATAATGGGAACTGCAGATGCTGGAGATTCCAAGATAATAAAATGTGAGGCTGGATGAACACAGCAGGCCAAGCAGCATCTCAGGAGCACAAAAGCTGACGTTTCGGGCCTAGACCCTTCATCAGAGAGGGGGATGGGGGGAGGGAACTGGAATAAATAGGGAGAGAGGGGGAGGCGGACCGAAGATGGAGAGTAAAGAAGATAGGTGGAGAAGGTGTGGGTGGGGAGGTAGGGAGGGGATAGGTCAGTCCAGGGAAGACGGACAGGTCAAGGAGGTGGGATGAGGTTAGTAGGTAGCTGGGGGTGCGGCTTGGGGTGGGAGGAAGGGATGGGTGAGAGGAAGAACCGGTTAGGGAGGCAGAGACAGGTTGGACTGGTTTTGGGATGCAGTGGGTGGGGGGGAAGAGCTGGGCTGGTTGTGTGGTGCAGTGGGGGGAGGGGATGAACTGGGCTGGTTTAGGGATGCAGTGGGGGAAGGGGAGATTTTGAAACTGGTGAAGTCCACATTGATACCATATGGCTGCAGGGTTCCCAGGCGGAATATGAGTTGCTGTTCCTGCAACCTTCGGGTGGCATCATTGTGGCAGTGCAGGAGGCCCATGATGGACATGTCATCAAGAGAATGGGAGGGGGAGTGGAAATGGTTTGCGACTGGGAGGTGCAGTTGTTTGTTGCGAACTGAGTGGAGGTGTTCTGCAAAGCGGTCCCCAAGCCTCCGCTTGGTTTCCCCAATGTAGAGAAAGCCGCACCGGGTACAGTGGATGCAGTATACCAAATTGGCAGATGTGCAGGTGAACCTCTGCTTAATGTGGAATGTCATCTTAGGGCCTGGGATGGGGGTGAGGGAGGAGGTGTGGGGACAAGTGTAGCATTTCCTGCGGTTGCAGGGGAAGGTGCCGGGTGTGGTGGGGTTGGAGGGCAGTGTGGAGCGAACAAGGGAGTCACGGAGAGAGTGGTCTCTCCGGAAAGCAGACAGGGGTGGGGATGGAAAAATGTCTTGGGTGGTGGGGTCGGATTGTAAATGGCGGAAGTGTCGGAGGATAATGCGTTGTATCCGGAGGTTGGTAGGGTGGTGTGTGAGAACGAGGGGAATCCTCTTGGGGCGGTTGTGGCGGGGGCGGGGTGTGAGGGATGTGTCGCGGGAAATGCGGGAGACGCGGTCAAGGGCGTTCTCAATCACCGTGGGGGGGAAGTTGCGGTCCTTAAAGAACTTGGACATCTGGGATGTGCGGGAGTGGAATGTCTTATCGTGGGAGCAGATGCGGCGGAGGCGGAGGAATTGGGAATAGGGGATGGAATTTTTGCAGGAGGGTGGGTGGGAGGAGGTGTATTCTAGGTAGCTGTGGGAGTCGGTGGGCTTGAAATGGACATCAGTTACAAGCTGGTTGCCTGAGATGGAGACTGAGAGGTCCAGGAAGGTGAGGGATGTGCTGGAGATGGCCCAGGTGAACTGAAGGTTGGGGTGGAAGGTGTTGGTGAAGTGGATGAACTGTTCGAGCTCCTCTGGGGAGCAAGAGGCGGCGCCGATACAGTCATCAATGTACCGGAGGAAGAGGTGGGGTTTGGGGCCTGTGTAGGTGCGGAAGATGGACTGTTCCACGTAACCTACAAAGAGGCAGGCATAGCTGGGGCCCATGCGGGTGCCCATGGCCACCCCCTTAGTCTGTAGGAAGTGGGAGGAGTCAAAAGAGAAGTTGTTGAGTGTGAGGACGAGTTCCGCTAGGCGGATGAGAGTGTCGGTGGAGGGGGACTGGTCGGGCCTGCGGGACAGGAAGAAGCGGAGGGCCTTGAGGCCATCTCTATGCGGAATGCAGGTGTACAGGGACTGGACGTCCATGGTGAATATGAGGTGTTGGGGGCCAGGGAATTGGAAGTCCTGGAGGAGGTGGAGGGCGTGGGTGGTGTCACGGACATAGGTGGGGAGTTCCTGGACCAAAGGGGAGAAAATGGAGTCCAGATAGGTGGAGATGAGTTCGGTGGGGCAGGAGCAGGCTGAGACGATGGGTCGACCAGGGCAGGCAGGTTTGTGGATTTTGGGAAGGAGATAGAAACGGGCCGTGCGGGGTTGGGGAACAATGAGGTTGGAGGCTGTGGGTGGGAGGTCCCCTGAGGTGATGAGGTCATGAATGGTGTTGGAGATGATGGTTTGGTGCTCGGGTGTGGGGTCATGATCGAGGAGGCGGTAGGAGGTGGTGTCGGAGAGTTGGCGTCTGGCCTCGGCGATGTAGAGGTCAGTACGCCATACTACCACTGCGCCACCCTTGTCTGCGGGTTTGATGGTGAGGTTGGGGTTGGAGCGGAGGGAGCGGAGGGCTGCCCGTTCTGCGGGGGAGAGGTTGGAGTGGGTGAGAGGGGTGGAGAGGTTGAGGCGGTTAATGTCTCGACGGCAGTTGGAGATGAAGAGGTCGAGGGAGGGTAGGAGGCCTGGGGGTGGTGTCCAGGAGGAGGACTTGTGTTGGAAGCGGGTGAAGGGGTCAGTGGAAGGAGGGTTGGGTTCCCGGTTGAAGAAGTAGGCATGCAGGCGAAGACGGCGTAAAAACTGCTCTGTGTCCGACCGTGACTGGTATTCGTTGATGTGTGGTTGTAGGGGGACAAAGGTGAGCCCCTTGCTCAGGACTGACCGTTCGTCCTCAGTCAGTGGGAGGTCTGGGGGGATGGTGAAGATTCGGCAGGGCTCAGGGTGGCTGTCTCCTCTGGGGTTGCAGGCTGTGGAGGTTGTGGGCGGAGCGATGATGTCGTCGGCCGTGGGCGGGGTTCCGTCGGCCGTGGGTGGGGTTCCGTCGGCGTCGACCGTGGGCGGGGTTCCGTCGGCGTCGACCGTGGGCGGGGTTCCGTCGGCGGTGGGAGGATCGGGGTGGGCGGCAGCAGCTGAGGTGAGGGTGGTTTGTGGGCTGTCGTACCTGGACGTGGAGGTGGTGACTGCAGCAGCGGTTCCGGAAGTTCTGTGGCCGGCGGAGGCCGATGTGACGTCATCGGTGGGGTCTCCGGCCGTGTCCTCATGGTCAATGGCGGCGGGTGCATGGTGGGGGAGGGGCACGGACAGAGTCGGGATTTGGGAGGCGCAGGAATCCTCTTGTGGGTGGCAGGGGCCAGTGAGTTGGTTGTACTTACGATTTTTGGTGTCCAGTAAAGCTGAGTGGAACTGGGTGTTCAGTCTGTGGATCCTGCGCAGGATAAAAAACAGCAGGGGTCCTTTGCAGGTCTGGGAGAGGGAGGCTCTGAGCTGGGGCAGGCTGGATTGCAGTGCCTGGAGGTGCCGGCGCATGGCTGCGAGTGTCTGTTTCAGGACTCGCAGGGAGAACCGCTTCTGAAGGGTCTGAATATTCTGGGTGTAGAGGTGGTCACGGTTGGGGCCAAATTGGGAAGGCTGAAATGTGGACTGTAGTCCCTTGGGGATGATCTGGTTCCGTAGGCAGGTGCTGAGAAAGGTGATGTGGCTGTGGTACCTGGTTTGCTTCAGGACATGGTCGAGCAGTTTCAAGGCCGAAGAGATTACAAGAGAGTTGCAATGGGAGAGAGATTCCCTGAGGTTGGTCCGGAGGGAGGAGGGTAACTTCTTCAGGTTAGGCATCCCTGGAAGAGGCTTCGCAGTGAGGTTAAAATAGTATCAGAGATAATGGGAACTGTTCTGGAGAAACTCAGCAGGCCTGGTAGCATCTGTGGACAGAGAAATAGAATTGATATTTTGAGGTTAGTATGACACTTCTTGGAACTGAAAGGGATAGAAAATGATGTTTATCACCTTGTTGGTCAGTAAGGAATACCAGTGAGTGAAATAGATTTTGAGGGTTCCCAGAGCAAAAAACAAAGGGTGTGGTAATGTGATAAAGAAAAGATGAAGATCCAAAATGGATCTCATAGAACATAGAACATTACAGCACAGTACAGGCCCTTTGGCCCTTGATGTTGTGCTGACCTGTCATACCGATTTTAAGCCCATCTAACCTACACTATTCCATGTACGTCCATATGCTTATCCAATGACGACTTAAATGTACCTAAAGTTGGTGAATCTACTACTGTTGCAGGCAAAGCGTTCTATTCCCTTAATACTCTCTGAGTAAAGAAACT
Source organism: Stegostoma tigrinum (assembly GCF_030684315.1). NCBI lineage: Eukaryota > Metazoa > Chordata > Chondrichthyes > Orectolobiformes > Stegostomatidae > Stegostoma > Stegostoma tigrinum. Next base: position 95,855,630 of record NC_081356.1, read on the forward strand.
ACCTCTGACATCTGTCCTATATCTTTCACCCCTCAATTTAAAGCTGTGCCCCCTCGTGCTCGCCGTCACCATCCTAGGAAAAAGGCTCTCCCTATCCACCCTATCGAACCCTCTGATTATTTTATATGTTTCAATTAAGTCACCTCTCAACCTTCTCTCTAATGAAAACAGCCTCAAGTCCCTCAGCCTTTCCTTGTAAGATCTTCCCTACATACCAGGCAACATCCTAGTAAATCTCCTCTGCACCCTTTCCAAAGCTCCAACATCCTTCTTATAATGTGGTGACCAGAACTGTACACAATACTCCAAGTGCGGCTGCACCAGAGTTTTGTACAGCTTCACCATAACCTCTTGGTTCCAGAACTCGATCCCTCTATTAATAGAAGCTAAAACACTGTATGCCTTCTTAACAGCCCTGTCAACCTGGGTGGCAGCTTTCAAGGATCTGTGTACATGGACACCGAGATCTCTCTGCTCATCTACACTGCTAAGAATCTTACCGTTAGCCCTGTACTTTGCCTTCCGGTTACTCCTACCAAAGTGCATCACCTCACACTTGTCTGCATTAAACTCCATTTGCCACCTCTCAGCCCAGCTCTGCAGCTTATCTATGTCTCTCTGCAACCTACAGCATCCTTCGTCACTATCCACAACTCCACCGACCTTAGAGTCGTCTGCAAATTTACTAACCCATCCTTCTACGCCCTCATCCAGGTCATTGATAAAACTGACAAACAGCAGTGGACCCAACACCGACCCTGGCGGTACACCACTAGTAACTGTTCTCCAGGATGAACAATTCCCATCAACTACCACCCTCTGTCTTCTTTCAGCAAGCCAATTTCCGATCCAAACTGCTATATCTCCCACAATCCCATTCCTCCGCATTTTGCACAATAGCCTATTGTGGGGAACCTTATCAAATGCCTTGCTGAAATCCATATACACCACATCAACCAGTTTATTCTCATCTACCTGTTTGGTCACCTTCTCAAAGAACTCAATAAGGTTTATGAGGCATGACCTTCCCTTCACAAAACCGTGCTGACTACCCCGAATCAATTTATTCTTTTCTAGATGATTATAAATCCTATCCCTTATAACCTTTTCCAACACTTTACCAACAACTGAGGTAAGGCTCACTGGTCTATAATTACCAGGGTTGTCTCTACTCCCCTTCTTGAACAGGGGAACCACATTTGCTATCCTCCAGTCATCTGGCACTATTCCTGTAGACAATGATGTTGATTGAAAATGGAGATAATAGGTCCACTTTGCTGAAAGCAAAGCCAAGAGGGAGCAAACTAGACAAAACAGCTCAGCTGTGTCAGGGGTCTACAAGCCTGTCTCATTATACATTACTAGATTTAAAATTACCTCTTCCTTGTTTTTTTCCAGAAGATGTTGATGTAAGAAACAGCCCCTAATCCTACTACCTATGCCAATTTGTTTTGTCAAACCAAAATGAAGATTAATAATTATCAACGATCATTGCAATATTTTTCTGCCAATCTCTCATCAGTTCATAATTTATACTCTGTTCTGCAATGTAACTATAGACAGGTATCCTGTGAACAATCCTGCCAATGACTTCTATTCCTTCTTACATCTTATATCCTTTGCTGTATTCCAGAGTCTTCCAATCTCCACATTCATTACTATTTCTTGCCACTTTATAACCCTTTATTTTAACCCTATACAACCTTTAAGTCAAAGGCCATAGACCTTCCCTCCTGGAACTTACTTAGGCAGAGGTACAAAGGCATTGTGTCTTTGTGCCAACAGCAACCCCTTTAAATTTCCTGGTTTTGCATTTCCTTCTTAGCTTCATTTGGGCCTTGGAGATTCCGCTCAACGGTCCAGATTGTTTCAGCATTGTTGAAGTATAACATACAATTATAATTATGAAAGTCAGAGAGCATATATGGCTGGAAATGAATGTGAAAGGCCAGATGACATTTAAAACCATTCATTCTGAGTCCTCAAAATAAACTGTCACTCTATTGCACACATAACAATTGTTACATAAACTACTCCAAAACTATATTGGAAACCTATTTGAAAGCATCAATATTATTCCTCTAATTTCTATAAAAGAAAGGGCTTGCTGGAGAAACATGATAGATCTGGCAGCATCTCTGGAGAGAAAATGGAGTTAATGTTTCAAGTCTGGTGACTCTTCATCAGAATGGTCAGTTAACTCTGTTTTCTTCCCACAGATAGTGCCAGACTCATTGAGTTTCTCAAGAAATTTCTGTTTTTGCTTTAGATTTCCAGCATTCGTAGCTCCTTGTTTTATCCTTTTAATTTCTGTGTGACATTTTGCTATGTCACATTTTTAAGCATTAATTATCTATGAACTCACCAGATCGGGGAGAAATACTTAGCCATGGTACCTACTGAAGTCAGTAAATTTGCATGCTATCCCTTACATCAACAATAAAAATTGTGCATTTTGATCCTGTAATAGGTGTCCGTCTTTTTATTTTCCATAGTTTTTGAAATACTTGATTTATACAGGAAAGCATGTACCTGACTGGAGTCCAACAGAAATAGAAGAAAGTACTGAACAGGCAAGGATCACTTCACTTCATTGCAATGCAAATCTTATCATACAACAGTATATTGCAAATTACAATTAAATGGAATTAATCATATTTCCCTCTCCTTTTGAAAATGGAAGCTAGAGGGGTAACCTAATACTGGAATCAAAATTATGAAAGATTTTGACAGTATTGATATAGAGAGACTGTTTCCACTTTGAGGGAAAGTATAACTAGAGGCACTGATATAAGATAATGGCCAAGAAATCCGCTAAGGAATTCAGAAGAAATGTCTTTATGCAAATAATGGTGAGAACATGTAACCAACTACCATAGGGAATGTTGAAGATAATAATTTACAATTGATGTATATGGGGAAGCCAGACACACATTAGGGGTAAATTCACCACAGTCCTACCAGATGATAGAGCTACTCCTGAATTGGAAAGAGAGATGATTGGTGGAGAGATTAACTTGAGGGTCACCACACCTCAGGCAAGGGGTCGAACAGGAGTATCCCTCAGTGGTAAATTCTGCTGATGCAGGAATTGAATTCACACTTTCATCATAAAACAACCTTCTAGCCAACTGAGCTAACCAAGATCCTAGACAAACTTTAATGGAGAATGGAATACAGAGTTATAGTCATAATTTCTTTTAATATTTATTCAAATATGAGGCCATCACCAACATTTATTGTCTATCCCTAATTGCTCAGAGGGCAATTGTGTCTGGAGTCACATGTAGGCCAGACCAGGTAAGGATGGCAGGTTTCTTCCTTAAAGGCCAATAGAGAACCAGATGACAACCAACAATGGGTTCATGGTCATCATCAGGCTCTTAATTCCAGATTTCTTTTAATATTAAATTCAAATTCCACCACCTGCGGAGGCAGGATTTGAACCCGGGTAAGCTGGATTAACAGTCTAGTGATAATATTACTAGGTCACCACGTCCTCTTCCCAGTTAGACGACAAAGAATAAAAGGATTTGATTTGATTTGATTTGTTGTCATGTGTACTTTAGTATAGTGAAAAGATTTGTCTGCAAGCAGTACAGGCAGATCATACCAATCAAGGGTATACAGATCATAGGATGAAAAAAAATCTGGGACAGAGTGAGTCCTACAAGTGACACTGCACAGGACGTACACAAAACAAGTTCAATATTAACAAAATCAACATTAATTGAAGTTAGAGACTTCATTCAACAGTCTAATAATGGCAGGGAAGAAGCTGTTCTTGAACCTGCTGGTGTGTATGTTCAAGCTTCTGCATTTTCTACCTGATGGAAGAATATGTAGGAGGCATTACTGGGGTGGTATAGGCTTTTGATGATGTTGGCAGCCTTTCTGTGACAATGAAAAGTGTAAATAGAGTCCATGGATAGAAAGTTGGCTTCTGTGATGGTCTGGGCTGTGTACACAACCTTCTATAGTTTCTTATGGTCCTGAGCAGAGAAGTTATCATTTCAGGCCATAATGCACCTGGATATTATGCTTTCTATGGTGTATTTATAAAAGTTTGTGAGTGTCCTTATAGATGTGCCGAATTTCCTAAGTCATCTGTGGAAGAAGAGGAAGAACATTTTTACCTTATTGAGTACTGCATCTACATGGGAAATCCAGAACAGAGTGTTGGTTATCATTGCTCCTAGGATCTTTACACACTCAACCCTCTCAACATCAATTCTGTTGATATAGATAGGGGCATGTTCTCCTCTTTTCTTTCTGAAGTCAATGATTGTTTCTTTTGTTTTGCTGACATTGAGAGAGAGGTTCTTATCATTGCATAACCCTTCACCAAGCCCTCTATCTCCTTCTGTATTCTGATTCATTGTTGTTAGATATCTGTCCTACTACAATGGTATCATCAGAAAACTTGTGGATACGTTTGTTTGGAATTTGGCTACACCATTGTGGGTGTATAGGGAGTGCAGTTGGGGGCTGAGAACACATCCCGGGGGCGGGGGTGGGGGGGCGGTGGGGCTCCAGTGTTGATGGATATCATGGAAGAGGTGCAGTTGCCTATCTTCACTGAGTGTGGCCTGTGGGTCAGAAAGCTAAGGATCCAGGTGCAGAAAGCAGAGACAAGACCTAGGGTCTCGCAGTTTTGAGATCTTGTCCGGAGAGGATAATGATGTTGAAGGCGGAGCTGTACTCAATGAGCAAGAGTTTGATATTGGTCTCCATGCTGCCCAAATGTTCCAGGGTTGAGTGCACAGCTAGGGAAATTGCATCTGCTGTGGGCTTGTTGCATTGCAGGCTGGGAGGCTAGAATTGATGTGGGCCATGACCAGCCTGTCGAAGTATTTCATGATTGTGGAGGTCAGAGCCACTGGTTAGTGGTCATTAAGGCACATTGCATGTGCTTTCTTAGGTACTGAGATGATGGTGGCCTTCTTGAAGGGGGTGGAGACTTCAGCTTTTAGGAGGGAGAGTTTGAAGATGTCAGCGAATACATCTGCCAGTTGGTCTACACAGGATCTAAGTACACGGCTGGGTACACTATCCGGGCCCATTGCTTTCCTTGGGTTGACTCTCAGGAATACAGAAAGGAGAAAGAGGGCTTGGTGACGTGGCACAATGAGAACAACCTCTCTCTCAACTTTGGCAAAGCTAAAGAACTGACCAATAAGCTCAGAAAGAAAGGAGGACCGCACTCCCCATCTACATTCACAGAGCTGAGGTTGAGAGGATGGAGAGCCTTAAGTTCCTCAGAGTGACGATAACTGACAACCTGTCTTGGACTTCTCATGTGGATGCAATGGTCAAGAAGGCACAACAATAGCTCTACTTCCTCAGACAGCTCAGGAAATTTGGCAAGTCCCTCACCAACTTCTACAGATGCACCAGTGAAAGCTAACTGTCTCAGGGTGTAATGGCCTGGTAAGGCAACTGCTTTACCCAGGACCGTAAAAAAATACAGAAGGTAATGTGCACAGCCCAAATTATCATGCAAGCTAACCTTCCATCCGTGGACACCATTTACACGGCTCGCTGCCGTGGAAAGGCTGCCAACATCAAAGACCCAATACAGCCTGGTAATGATCTCTTATAATCTTTTCTGTCAGGCAAAAGATAAAGAAGCCTGACACACGCAACTACAGGCTCAGGAACAGCTTCTTCCTGGCATTATTAGACTGATGAAAGGACTATCCAGCCTCAAGTAATGCTGATCTTGTTCACGCTAATCTGGCCTAGTGCACACCCTGTGCAATGTAACTTGTATGGCTCTCTCTATATCTTTTTGATCTGTACATCTTTGCTAACTATGATCTGCCTGTACTGCTCGTAAACAAAATGTTTCACTGTACTCTGGTGCACATGGCATTTGAATCAATCAATCAATCAATCAAACAAGGTGTTGCCACAGTTGGTGGATGTCCGTATTGTTGTTTTGGGCCTTGAGTGGAACCTGGCATGGACGGTAGAACCAAATAGCCCTACCAGTTCCTGTTTTTTACATGTAATCTGATGTAAATATATGTATTTTCAACAGGTTTTTAATCTAGTAGTTGAACTAAAGCTCTTTACAGTAACAATGGATTTGGCAGATTATTGTGTCAAGTGCATATTTATAATTAGATCATGTGATGAATGTTAACAGTCAAATGCACTTCATGATTGTTATAGGAGAAAAGGAAGTGAATCAGAAAGAACTGGAATAATCCCTTGCCATCATTAGCATAAAGTTGATCTCCGCATTTCTTTTCTCATAAATATGCATAGATTCAGGAAACCAGTGATGACACAGATGGCTGAAGCAGTGATTCTCCTGTCTTATTTGGCGGGTTTAAAAATGTGTTTCATTGAAAGTAATTTGGCCAATTATTGGTTAGAATTGATATGCCAAGGATAGTCCACAGTGTAGATCAGGTGATTCAACTGCATATTATATGATAAAGAAAAAAGAAACACGGAATTGTGGATGCTGGAAATCAGAAACAAAAACAGAAATTGCTGGAAAAACTCAGCAGGTCTGGAAGGAACTGCAGAGAGAAGTCAAACTTAACATTTTGGGTCCAGTGACCTTTCTTCAGAAGATGCTAATAAATATTTTAGGAGATTTTTTGCTGTTATATCCTTTGCGGTTTCACTCGTTTTCTCCTCTGGACGTAGGGTTTCCTGCCCAGGCTTCTTCTTAGCAGAGTTTTGCTGGGTGCGACCAGTGCCTGCATTAAAATAAAAACAGGAAATTAGTTTTAGAAGATGATTAAAAGCTTGAACAGATTAAGAATGAGTAGCTTTGTTTGAAATGGGAGAAGTGTACAGCAGAATGAAACTCATTGTGTTGGTTGCCCACTTCTGCCTCTCTACTAGCACATAAGCAGATCATATTGCCAGAGCTATATTGAGTATTCTCCCCTTATTGGATATAAGAAGGCTGATGCCTGCCATCCCTTGGTTCTCTTGGCCCAGTGATAGGCGACTATTTCGGCAACAAGATATGGGAGCAGTGAGTGGCTATGCATGACTGGCCGAGATGTTAAATTGCCCCCAGTGAATGAATAGGAAATACTAAATTAAGAAAGGGTTAGTAGTTTGGGTGGAAGAGGTAGGTGAGAAACTTTGAGTGGACTGGGTATATGCAACACTGAGAATCACAGCCCAGGAACCCTGATGACATGCATGAACAATAGCAGAGTTAGAGTGAATTCTAAATAAAAACTGAAAGAACTGCGCTTGCTTTAAATGAGGAACAAAAACAGAAGGTGGTGGGAAAGCTCAGCAGGTCTGGCTGCATCTGCGAAGAATAAATCAGAGTTAATGTTTTGGATCTGGTGACCCTTCCTCAGAACTGCATATGTTCAAGTTTCTGCATTTTCTACCTGATAGAAGAGTTTGTAGGAGAGCATTACTGAGGTGGGGTGGGCCTTTGATGATGTTGGCAGCCTGTCTGCGGCATCGAAAAGTATAAGCAGAATCCATGGATAGAAGGTAGGCTTCTGCGATGATCTGGGTTATGCGCACGACCTTCTGTAGCTTCTTACAGCCCTGAGCAGAGAAGTTACCGTTTCAGGCTGTAATGCACCCGGATAGAATGCTTTCTGTGGTACATTTGTAAAAGTTGGTGAAGGTCCTAATGGATGTGCTGAATTTTCTGAGCCACTTGAGGAAGAAGAGACATTGTTGTGCCTTCTTGACCACCGCATTGAAGTCCAGGGCAGGGTGTTGGTTATCAGTGCTCCTAAGATCTTGACACTCTCAACCCTCTCAAAGTCAGTTCCATTGACATAGATTGGGTCATGTTCTGCTCCTTTCTTTCTGAAGTCAATGATCAGCTCTTTTGTTTTGCAGACATTGAAAAAGAGTTTCTTATCATTGCATAACCCTTCACCAAGCCCTGTTTCTCCTTCTGTATTCTGATTCATTGTTTTTTGAAATGCCCTAGTATGGTGGTATTGTCGTATTTCTTTTTGAAGTGAGGAAGGGTCACCGGGCCTGAGACATTAAATCTGCTTTTTTTCTTCATAGAATCTGCCACACCGGCTGAGCTTTTCCTGTAACTTCTGTTTTTACTGTTGTTGTAAAGTGAGTTCTAGCCTGTGAGTATGAGCTACCAGAAAGAAGACAATGGGGCATAGAGTGCATTGTGACATTTTTGAGCATTCCTTTTGACACAGGAGAAGCACTATCCTATGCTTTTATTTGGGTTCAGGCTGTTTGCGTCTGGTGTTATCATGTCCTTAGGCAGTGGGAAAGGGACTGCCCTCCTCTTTACAACCTCATCCTTGAGCAGCTTCAGATCCCTATCCTGGAAGTGAGGAGGTAGCTGGCTTTTCCTTTGTGGTGTCTTTAAACTTCAAGAGTTGAGAATTGTTGTTTGATAGGTAGCCCTGGCTAATACTGTCAGAAGTGATGTGCCGTTAGACTTTAAATACCGTACCAGTGACATGAAAATAGGAAGGTCTTACCAATGGCAAGAGTCTCCAAATCTCTGGCCACTCAATTCATCAAGAATTACACTCAACATCTCAGTTAATGGTCTCCAAGCCTTCGCTTGCTCTCACCAATGTAGAGGAGGCCACGTCAGGAGAAGCGGATGCAAAAGACCAAGTTGACGGATGTACAGATGAATCTCTGTCTGATGTGGAAGGTTTGTTTGGTTCCTTGGATGGATGTGAGGGGGGAGGTGGAAGGGCAGGTGTAGCCCTTCCTGTGGTTGGAGGGAAAGGTTCCTGGGGTGGTGGGTGCCAGTGGGGAGTGTGAACCGGACAAGGGATTCGCAGAGAGAGCGGTCCCTATGAAAGGCAGGTAGGACTGGGGAGAGAAACATTTCTTTGGTTGTTGGGCTAGATTGTAGGTGGACCAAGCTTGGAGACCATTTTGTAGAGCACCCACACTCTTGTTCTTGAGAAATGACAATAAATTCCAGTCGCGAATCATTTCAACTTCCCCTGCCACTCCCCGGGTGACATGTCTATTTTGGGCATCCTCCAGCATCACAATGACACCACCCGCAAACTGGAGGAGCAGCACCTCATATTCTGCTTTGGGAGCCTACAGCCCGAGGGCCTAAATGTGGATTTTACCAGTTTCGAAATGTCCCCACCCTGGCCTCCTCCCATGACCAACCCTCCCTCTCATCTCCACTTCCTTGACCTGGCACAACCTGTCCGTCTTCTCTCCCACCTGTCCACCCTTTGTCTCAGTTGCTTTGTGAGAAATGACTTTATAAATTAGAGCACAGAAACCTGGAAGGTAGTGACTCCATTTCTGTTGGAAAAGATAGGGCACTGCAGGTTGGCAGAGACAGACTGTTAGGAAGAAATTGTCATTTTCCAAGAAGCTTTTAAACAGCAGGAGCTTTATTAAGGAGGTGTTCATTCTACAGGCAGCAAAGTGAGAGAGAGCTGTTTATCCGTCCAAAATGGCCAACGATGTCACATGATGTCACTTGATTAGACTCTTAAAGTGACAGTCCACCACACTTACCAACATCTCTCCTCCTTTACATGAAAGGCTCCTGCAATGAAAACACTCACAATATTTACAGTCATATATACAAAAGCCAGTAAGCAAGTTTGGTTATCCAGAACAACTTGTTATTGATAACAGTCCACAGTTTATATCTTCGGCAAGGCAATGGCCTTGTGGTATTATCGTTGGACTGTTAACCCAGAGACACAGATAACCTTCTGGGGACCTGGATTTGAATCCTGCCATGGCAGATGGTGGAATTTGGATTCAATATATATCGGGAATTTGGAATCCAAAGATGATTATGAATCCATTGTCGATTGTTGGAAAAGCCCATCTGGTTCACTAATATCCTTTAGAGAAGGAAACTGCCATCCTTACCTGGTCTGGCCTACATGTGACTCCAGACCCACAGCAATGTGGTTGACTCTTAACTGCCCTCTGGGCAATGAGGGAATGGGAAATAAATGCTGTCTTACCAGTGACACCCTCAACCCGTGAATGAACAAAGAAAAAAGTCACACTTGCTTACGGACTGTCTAAAGCAGAACCAAATTCTACTTTTGGAGGACATCGATTCTCTTGTGGCTGTTGACGAACTTCAGGCATCTGCTTATTTTTCTCATTGGCTTCAATCTCTGGTGTTTTAGGTGTGCTGGGGCCATTGTCTGTGGTTTTCTGTTCCTGACTAGAGTAAATGTTTGGAAGTTCACAAAATGTCACGGTATACTCCACTAAGGGACTGCCTCCCTTAGATGTTCCAATTCTGTTCTTTGCTCAGGTAGATTCAGTTATTTTTAGATCTGCAATTAATATTGTCTCCAGCACATTCATTCCCATTGCCAAAAACTGATCTGCATGTTTTCTCCATATGACATCATCTCTCATCTGTATGGGATAGTAGAAAAGTCCAGCCTAAACTACAATGACAGCTGGGACCCAATTCTCAACAGTTGTGTGATTTCTTATCAATAGTTCCTGACCTTCAGTTTTGGAAAATGTGGTATTTGGTCATATTCTCTTGTCGGAAAATCTGATTCTTTTGTTTCCTGTCAACAATATCTTTCAGCAAATCAAATGCCACACAACTATGAGCAATACTGGAGAACGTTGAGTTGTCGATTTGGTGATGTTTCAATACATTAACAAAAATTTTTTCAGTCTTTTGGATAGTAATTCTCATCCTCGACTTACCCTTAAGGTATGTTTCTTTGCCCGAACAAATCTTTCTGCCAAATCATGTGTGGCTGCATGATAAGGAGCTTATCAAATATGTTAAATTTTGTTCTGCTATAGATAGTCTGTAAACAATTGTAATATAAATCGTGGACCATTATTATTAACATGTTGTTCTGGATGACTAAACTTTGCAAAGATCTCCCATAATCTTTCAATGGATTTCTCTGAAGATGTCATCCTCATGACTTTCTGCCACTAGTATGTGCATTAACCACAATGAAAAACATTGCTCTTCAAAAAACCCTACTGTAGTCAACATAGATTCTTTGCCATGACTTTTTTGACCATTCCTATGGTTGTAATGGCACTAAGGGAAGTATGTTATGAATTCTTGTGCAAGGTGCCTTCTCAATTTCGAAGTCAAAATCTGTCCACTACTAATAGAATCTGGCGATCTTCTTCATTTTGACAATACACAGTGACCTTTATGTGGTTGATTTAACACGTTTCCTTAACTGTGGTGGAATAATGATCCACATTCATCATAAGAAACATCCTGCTTGTACAGATAGTTCTAGAGTCTGGTTGATATATGGCTTCTGTTCTGGGTTATTCTTGTGATCTTCCCACAAAATATCAACACTATTATTTTTTTAAAATAATGAATAATTTCTAGCGTACTTCTCAACATGTCTTGTTGTTATCGAAGTGCTCTCTACTTATCTGAAGTAGAAAATTTCCAGGTAAGGACTGTTTGGAAAAGATATTCCAGGGAGGCCATTGGGATTCCCATGTAACAAAAACTGAAATCGCTGGAGAAATTCAGCAGATTTGGCAGCATCCGTGAAGAGAAAATTGAGTTAACGTTTCAGGTTCAGTCACCCTTCTTCAGAATTCTGGTGTAAATGGTTGGCTGTGGTGTAATAGTGTTCAAGCCCTAAAATTATTGAAGTAGATATTGAGTCCTGAAGATGCAGAGTCCCCAAACAAAAAATGATATGTTGCTCTTTCCGGCATGCACTGAACCTCACTACAGCACGTGAAAAGTTTGAGACAGAGATGTTGGCCAGAGAACATGGTGGTGTGTTGAAGTGGCAGACAACTGTCAGATCAGGGTCATTTTTGCAAACAGAACATAGGTGTTCTGCAATATAGATGTGCAGTCTGCATTCCATCTCCCCAATGTAGAGGAGACTATCATTTGAGCAGCAAATACAATAGATTGGCTTGAGTGAAATGTACGTAAATTGCTACTTCATCTGGAAGGTGTGTCTGAAGCCTTGGATAGTGAGAAGGGAGAAACTAAATGGGCAGGCATTACACCTGTTGTGATTGCATGGTAAGGTACCATCGGTTTTGTGGAAGTGTTGGGAATGGAGGAGGAGTGGACCAATGTGTCCCAGAAGAAACATTCCCTGCGGAAGGCTGGCAAGGAATGAGATGGGAATATTGTATGGTGGTGGAATATCATTGGAAGTAGTGGAAATGGCAGCTAATAATCCTTTGGGTGTGGATGTTAGGATGTTAGGTGAGGACTGGGGGGCCCTATTGTTGTTTTGTTGGGGGAAAAAGATAGGTTGAGGGCAGAAACGCAGGAAATGGGTTGGACATAGCTGAGATCCCTAACAACCATGCTGGTGGGAATCTTTAGCTGAGGAAAAAGATGGAAATTTCTAAGGCCCCCATGTGGATGGTGCCATCATCAGGGCAGGCACAATAGAGAAAGAGAAACTGGGAGCCTTTGCAGGAAATGAGGTGTGAGGATGTACAGTCAAGGCAACTGTAGGAGTCAGTGGATTTGTAGTGGATATCAATGGCCAGCCTATCCCCAGAAGTGGGAACTGATGTCAAGGAACAAAAGAGAAGAGTTAGAAATCGACCAGGTGAGGATGAGAGCAGGGTGTAAATTGGAAGCAATATCGATAATTTTTTCCAATTCTGGATGAGAGAGGAACCAATATAGATGATGTAATTGATGTACTGGAGAACGGGTTGTGGGGAGGGTCCCAAGAATGATTGGAACAAGAAATGTCCCAGGTGCCCCACAAAGAAACAGGCGTAACTAAGCCCCATGTAGGTACTCATACAGGTACAAATGACACGAGTTAAAGGAGAATTTGTTCAAAGTGAGAACGCGTTCGGCCAGACAGAAGAGGGACGTGGTGGATGGGAACAGTCAGGCCTTCTTTTCAGGAGGAAGTGGAGAGCCCTGAAACCATCTTGGTGAGGAATGGGCTCATAGTGAAAGGGCAGCAGCGAGAGCCCGTTAACTAGAAATTCTGAAACTGACATTAAGTGTCAGGAGAATTGCACATATGAGTGGGAAGGAAGTGGACAAGAGGAGAAAAGAAATGAATTGAGGAATGAAGAGATGAGTTCTGTGAGGCAGGAGCAGGCAGAAACAATAGGTTTTCCCGGGCAGTCCTGCTTATGGAGCTGTTGAGCTCCCTTCTCTGATGTTCGACCAAAATTGTTATTTCCAAGGCTTTGTTTACACTTAGGCTCCTTTCCATCAGTCACCTCTTCTGGATAGCTTTGCATTTTAATCCGTATATGTCTGTCTCTGAAAGCATCATTTAAGTTGTCTCTGAATTTGCAGAATTCCGCTATTTTCTTTAAAATTGTCACGAACTGGAAGATAGATTTACCATCATGATGGTTGCATTTGTGGAACTGAACTTTTCAGCAATCACCAATAGTTCAATGAAAAATGGTGCTTTAAGATTCTTACTACTTCTTCATGAACTTTGCAATCTGCTTCTCTGGCTGTGCCAGACTCCTCAAAGAGGTAAAATCTTTTCTCCCATAAAAAAAACAGCAATTAATATATTTGCTTCAATTTTATTAGTTTGAACAAAATAATGGAATCTCTCTGTACGAGTTCCAGCTTTCTATATTTTCATCTCATGGTCCTATGTCCACAGCTAGCTCTTTAAGAGGGAAGGGCTTGTAATAGCATGATGTATCACAAAACATTAGTGTAACTTACTTTCTTCCTGTTTAAAACAAGGTATTGCTGAGGCTGCATGTGTGTTTCTGAGTCTACACCCCTCATTCAAGACATTTTCATTCATGTAGGGTAATCATTCCTCTCAGTGTTCCCTCAGTGTAGATCACATGGATAGCATTTTCTGCACTGTTTACCTCTTCCCTGCGGTGAATGCTTTTAAAAATAATTTTACAGCCATCGCCTGCTTTGGTTCAGTGATGGTGTTTTTGGATTTCTTTTTTTATTACTGAATTACCTCTAAGATCTATAGTCAGGACCATAATTTATTTCCTCTTTTGACGATTCAATGGATTGATCCATTGAATCTATAAACAGATTTTATCCTAGTTACCAGTTTTCGTCTTGTATCAAGTTCTAAGAAGCATTAGGAAGCCAAAATTATAAAGAGCAAAAGCTTTAATAAAGGAGGTCTTTATTCTACGGGCAGCAAGGTTAGAGAAAGCTGTTTGTCTAACCAAAATGGCCAAAGAGTCATCACAGCATCATGTGATTGGACTCTTAAAATGGCAGTCCATAATACTTATGCAAATACATAGCATAATTTTCTCGAGTATTTTGTGCATTGTTTCAGATTTTCATGATAGGCAGGATTTTGTCTGAATGCAAGGAAGTAATTCTGTTTACATTATGCAGTATAGTGTTGCCTATTCAATTTTTTGTGAAATTGTATCAACATAATGTATAAATGTGTGTAAGTAACAAAAAGGAGCAGAAGTAGACCATTTGACCCCTTGAATCTGTTCTATCATTCAATATAATCATGACTGATCTGTTTGTGTTTCAAATACCATACTCCCATCTACCCTAGATTACCTTAGACTCGTGGTAGTCTCAGGAGCCAATCTATCTTTGTCTTAAAACATCTATCTCATCCTGCCTTTACTGCCTTCTGAGGCAATAAACTCCAAAGTTGCAAAACCCCAGAGACAAAAACAAAATTGTTGCTAAAAAAGGTGATCTTAATTTTAAACCAGTGCCCCTAGTTCTCAATAGGTCCTTCAGTGGAAACATCATTTCCATGTCGACCTTGTTTAGAGCATTCAGGATTTTCCACATTTCAAACAAGCAGCCCCATGCTGTTTTGAATTCCAGTGGAAACAGGCCTAGCCTGATCAACCTATCCTCACCAGATAAGCCACTCATTGCAACTGTCAAAACAATAAACATCCTCTGAGCTAGTTCCAGTGTATTTACATCCTTCCTTAAATAAGGAGACCACACCTTTTCTGAAGAAGGGTCAAGGCCCGAAAAATCAGCTTTCCTGCTCCTCTGATGCTGCTTGGCCTGCTGTGTTCATCCAGCTCCATGCCTTGTTATCTCAGATTCTCCAGTGCGTGCAGTTCATACTGTCTCTCCCAGACTACACCTGTACATAGGGTTTCAGAAGTGGTCTCACCAATGCCCATTATAACCTCCTCATTGTTATATTTAATTCTGTTCACAGTAAAGGATACCATCCCATTAGCCTTCTCGATTATGCGCTGTACCTGCTTACTGACATTTGTCTACTCAAGTAATTGGAGCTCACCCACATGATTCAAACTGTATTGGCCTGTGTAAGAATGGATCAGGGCAATAACTGCTGGACATGGGTTAGGAACACATCATCAAGCATTCAGGCGGGAAGAGACCAATGACTAAAAGTGCAAATGGCAAATCCTGAATGTCATTCAAAAGTCTGTTTTGACAGTTGCAATGAGTGGCTTATCTGATGAGGATAGGTTGATCAAACAACCAAACAAAAATCTTACTTTTGTTGTTCCAGATTAAAAAGATTAAGTTGAGTGGAACACTGGGGCTAATTTATTATTTTTCCTTTCTGTTAAGTGAGGACTGGTAGAGTTACCTTGGCTTTGTAAAATTTACACTTAGAGCTAGTTCATATTTGAATATACAATACTTTCAAACAGAGAACAACATATCAATTTTCTCAAATTTTCTAACAGCAAAAGTATTTTAATATTAAAATGATAGCGATCTTGGGTCATTATAAAGTATAAAATACAATAGATTACAGAATAAAATATAAAATACAGGAATATACATTTGATTAGCTTGAGGATGAAGACTTTTTAATACCAATCATATTGCTATTTCTAGATCTGGATAGCAAAGTGCCTGAATAATTCGGTGCAACAACTTGTCACATTGGAATGCTTCAAGAACTAAGTCTACTCTGTTATCATTGAATTTCTTCTTGCTTCACTTGCTACAGGAGATATTCCAACATGCTGTCAGTCACAGTTTACTTCAGTGCACAAGTCAGTAACTCATAGGTTGTTAACATTGCTTTCTTGTTAGAAGGGCTCCTGTATTTACTTGTGTGCTTTCCACCATTTTGTTTCTAGGCAGATTCTTCCAATAAAAGTTCGTACTCTCATTGGCTGAGAGAGGTGAATAAAGTAACAGAGGTTGTTATAGTTGCATATAGATTTAAATTCAACAGCCAGCTTGGTGTGAATTGCATGTAATATTTTTAGTTTGAACAGCATATTACACCATGTTAATTCTATATATATGTAGGATTTAGTCAAACAACCAGTAAATCATAGAATCCCTTTGGTTTGGAAACAGGCTAATTGACCATACAAGTCCATATTACCCCTCTGAAGAACATCCCACCTAGACCCATCCCTACCTTTCTGCAGTAACTCTGCACTTCCCATGCCTAATCTACCTAACCTACATACCCCTGGACACAACAGGCAATTTAACATGGCCAATCCACTCTACCCTGCACATCTTCGGACTGTGGGAGGAAACAGGATCACCCGGAGGAATCCCACGCAGACACAAGGAGAACATGCAAAATCCACACAGTCACCCGTGGGTGGAATCAAACCCGGGTCCTTGGCACTCCGAGGCAACAGTGCTAACCATTGAACCAATGTGCCGACCTAGGGGATGGGGTACAAATGCAGGCCAGCCAGTGACACCACGATCCCATGAGCGAGCCTTCAAATCAAGGAACTTGAAGCTGAAAAAGCTGGAGAAACTCAACAGGTCTGGCAACATTTGTAGGAAGAAGAGCTTGCAAGAGCTGGAGATGCTGGAGTCAGAGACAACGCAGTGTGGAGGTGCAGGAACACAGCAGGCCAGGCAGCATCAGAGAAGCAGGAAATTTGATGCTTCTGATTAGGAAGAAGGCTACCTGTCTGAGGGAAGAAAACAGGTAACATTGAAGTTTTTATCAGAATAAGGAATCTGACATTTGAGACAATCAGATAAGGCAAAAGGAAGCTTGAAAATCAAAACAGTTTCCAATTTACAAATGGGTTACAATGGCCACTTAACACTCAGAGCATTACCTAGCCCAGTTTTTGTTAAAAAGTGATTCATGCAACGAACAGCTTTCAAAGCAGTGTCCTTTCCAGAGCACTGACTGAAACTGTCTGAAACAGCAGGGAAGTAAGCATTGCCCAGACAGCCAGGGTTTGGCTGGCAAGTTAGTTATATGCCCAGGCTAACAACAATGTTGCGCCAGGGAAACGGTGTTAAAATACTTGCAAATTATGGATCACATCGTGGCTTAGTTTCACCAATCCTGCGATGCAGCCATACCTCATCGTCTAGGGGGTCTTGTCATCCAGCCAACTGTTGGTGAAGCGGTTAAAATCGTTTCAGAGATATCAGGAACTGCAGATGCTGGAGAATGTGAGATAACCAGGTGCACAACTGGATGAACACAGCAGCCCAAGCAGCATCAGAGGAGCAGGGATACTGACGTTTCAGGCCTAGACTCTTCTTTAGAAAAAAGGTCTTCTTCTGAAGAATGGTCGAGGCCTGAAACATCAGCCCTCCTGCTCCTCTGATGCTGCTTGGCCTGCTGTGTTCATTCAGCTCTGCACCTTGTTATCTCTTGGTGAAGTTCTTGGTTCAGTGATATTTTCCACATCTTTAAATGAATATTGTTGCTACTTAAACTGCATGTAAACTTAAAATTGTGACAGGCAAAGCAACGTCATTTGTCCGTTGTATCCTGATCAGTCACGTTTCTCAGTTCTTACCATTACAATAAATGTAATAATAAGTTTCATAATGCCACATTCAAGAAGATAAGCTGATCCCATAGTTCTTATTGCTATATGGTCACAATTGTTAAGCTTCATGATTTGTTTTATTAGTTCATGGTGTCACAGCATGTGGGCATTGCTGTTTAGGCTAGCGTTTACTGCCAATTTCTATATACTGAAAGGGCAGTTAAAAGTCACTCAAATTGCTGTGGGTCTGGAGTCACATGTAGGCCTGTTTGGGTAAGGAAGGTAGACTCTTTCCCTAAAGGCCATTCGCAAACCAAATTTTTTTTTAGTATGGTAATTGACAATGTTTTCATGGTTGGCATTAGACTAATCTTTTATTCCAGAGCGTTATTGAAAACAAATTTCACCATCTGCATTTTTTGTTTATTCATTCATGGGATATTGGCATCACTGGCTAGGCCAGCATTTATTGCCTGTCCTTAGTTGCCTTTGGGAAGGTGGTGTTGAGCTGACCATAAAGATAGATGAGAGCAGAGCAGGTCATGTTGCCTGCATGGACTTTATAAAACCTTTGACAACGTTCTGCATGGTAAACTGGTTAGTGAAGTTTGTAAGATTCAGGGAGAGCTTGCCAATTGGATACAAAATTGGTTTTATGATAGGATGCAGAGTGTGGTGATGGAGGTTTGGTTTTCACACTGGAGACCTGTGATCAGTGGTGTTCCACAGGGATTGGTCCTTGGTCCACTATAATTTGTAATTTGTATAATTAATTTGAATAAGAAATTTGGAAGCATAGTTAGTAAGTTTATAGATGACATCAAAAGTATTGGAATAGTGGGCAAGTGCTATGTGACAGCATGACTGCATAATTGCTGCAGTCCATATGCTGTAGGTAGACCCACTATAATGTGGAGGGTGGAGATTCCAGGATTTTGAACCAGTGACACTGAAGGAATGGCAATGTTTTTCCATGTCAAGATGGTGAGTGATTTGAATCTATGTTTCTAGAATAATAATATGGAGTTCTGGATTATAGGTCAATGACTTCTACAACAATGCTGCCACTTCCAGGGCCTATTAATACCAATAGAACTAACACCTGCCCTTTAATGCAATAGGTTAATGCTGAGTTCATTTACATAACGCCTCTTTCTGTGATAACTGTTGTCAACCGTTGTTGCTTCCTCAGCAGTTATGTCTGATCAAATAACCCACAAAGCCATGTTTTGTATATTTCTAGCACTTGTGAAACCAGAATTAGCACAACATGTTGAATCATAGAACAGTTTAAGATTCACAACATATTTCTTTCAGAAAATAATTTTTTAAAAAGGCAGTTGTTTTAAGGTGGTTTTGTTGCATAGGTTTCCTGTTTAATCAATAGAAATGGATGCAACTGTATTTTTATCAGTCCAGAAACAATCACTATTGGATTGCCGCTCCAATCCTATTTACCTATGCCACACTGAAGCTCCATATTTCTGTCTGGGACTTTCTAATCCAGCTTCTCCATAAGCATGGAGAGTATTAGAAATGGAATTGCTACTGCAGTTGGATCATCAAGGGCAGACAAACTACAACCTTTTTTTTAGGGCAATAGCTGCTGTATCCTGATTAGTAATTTTCAGGCTTGGCTTCTTATCCTTAAGGCAGTCAGCAGGAATCTCAAAAATTCCCAGCTCATCCCACTCACCACAGGAAGCTCTGACAGAGAAGACATGATATTCATTGCAGGGAAACAGATTCTTTAAAAGGCTTACCACAGTGTTTTAGGACATTGTTCGAGTTACAATAAAATCAGAAATATCCTTACCTCCTCAATTTCCACAAAGGGTGTGAGAAGATGGTGCAATAAGGTCACTAAGGTAAGTGGGTAGTTTGAATGAAGTTACTGTGTAATGTTGTTGGGTAGCCACCGGGTAGATTGATAGGTGGGTAGAGAAGAAAATGGATAGGGTCAGGAATAGTCAAGGGTTGGGGGTAATCAGTTCGAGTCAAGGGGAGCAGGAATTCAATGGGAGTTGGATAATGGGGACTAATTGGATTGGAGGGGTGTCTGGGAGTCAGAGGGCTAGTCATGTCAGTCATAAAGACTACGAAGGTGTGGGGAGTTAGGCCATAAGACATAGGAGTGGAAGTAAGGCCATTCGGCCCATCAAATCCACTCCGCCATTTAAATCATGGCTGATGGGCATTTCAACACCAGTTCCCTACACTCTCCCCGTAGCCCTTGATTCCTTTTGAGATCAAGAATTTGTCGACCTCTGCCTTGAAGGCATCCAACATCCTGGCCTCCACTGCACTCTGTGGCAATGAATTCCACAAGCCCACCACTCTCTGGCTGAAGAAATCTTGTCTCATTTCAGTTTTAAATTTACCCCCTCTAATTTTAAGGCTGTGCCCACGGGTCCTAGTCTCCCTGCCTAACGGAAACAACTTCCGAGCGTCCACCCCTTCTAAGCAGTGGGGTTGGGTGATGCCATATTGGTGATGTCACTGGGCTAACAATTCAGAACCAAAGGTCAATGCTCTTGACATATATATTTGAATATCACCATGGGAAGATGATGAAACTTGGATTCAATAAAATCTGGAATGAAGAGTTGGCTAATGATGACCACTGTCAATTCTCAAAAAGCATCTCTGGATTCAAAACATTAACTCTGCTTTCTCTCCACAAATTCTGCCAGACCTGCTTTGTTTCTTGAGCAATTTCTGTTTTCCTTTTAGATTTCTAGCATCTGCAGTTTTCTGTTTTATTTCAATTCTATA
Organism: Stegostoma tigrinum; assembly: GCF_030684315.1. Classification (NCBI taxonomy): domain Eukaryota; kingdom Metazoa; phylum Chordata; class Chondrichthyes; order Orectolobiformes; family Stegostomatidae; genus Stegostoma; species Stegostoma tigrinum. Next base: position 95,876,039 of record NC_081356.1, read on the forward strand.
GTTCCTGAGTAACTACCCAGGTAGATGAGTCGGAATAGTCCAAACTCTCTGACTTTAATTTTGGCAATTTCCCTGGTCCCTAGATTTGTCCTTCGGAAGCTCCTATTGGTAGATAATTGCCACAGAGTCTGTCTTTAATTAAGGAAACGTTAGAATCTATTAAAAAGGATGTAACAGCACGGCATTTAGAAATACATGATACAATCAAGCAAAGTTAAAAGTAGCTTTAGGAAGTTTCAAGCATGAAAGAGAAGCAGCCGGTTAATGTATTTAGATTTTCAGATGCATTTGATAAGGTGCCACAAATAGGATACATAATAAGACTAGAGCTGAGGGTGTTGGAGGTAATAGTTAATAGAAGGCAAAGAGTTGGGATAAGAAGAGTATTTTCAGGATGGCAATGTAGTAGTGATGTGCCACAGGGATTGTTGGAGGCACAACTATTTACAATATACATTAATGACTTGATGAAATACAAATGTGGAGAAATGTAAGATTATGCACTTGAACAGGATGAATAGAGGAGTTGTATATTATTTAAATGGATAAAGAATGAAAGAAGCGGCAGAAGAGGCAGATTTGAACATCCTCATCAGTGACTCACAATAAACCGCCATCCAACATCAACAGGTAATAGGGAAAGCAATAAGTAAGGCAGACTAAGATAATAAAATGTGAGGCTGGATGAACACAGCAGACCGAGCAGCATCTCAGGAGCACAAAAGCTGACGTTTCGGGCCGAGACCCTTCATCAGAGAGGGGGATGGGGTGAGGGTTCTGGAATAAATAGGGAGAGAGGGGGAGGCGGACCGAAGATGGAGAGAAAAGAAGATAGGTGGAGAGAGTATAGGTGGGGAGGTAGGGAGGGGATAGGTCAGTCCAGGGAAGACGGACAGGTCAAGGAGGTGGGATGAGGTTAGTAGGTAGATGGGGGTGCGGCTTGGGGTGGGAGGAAGGGATGGGTGAGAGGAAGAACAGGTTAGGGAGGCAGAGACAGGTTGGACTGGTTTTGGGATGCAGTGGGTGGAGGGGAAGAGCTGGGCTGGTTGTGTGGTGCAGTGGAGGGAGGGGACGAACTGGGCTGGTTTAGGGATGCAGTTGGGGAAGGGGAGATTTTGAAACTGGTGAAGTCCACATTGATACCATTAGGCTGCAGGGTTCCCAGGCGGAATATGAGTTGCTGTTCCTGCAACCTACGGGTGGCATCATTGTGGCACTGCAGGAGGCCCATGATGGACATGTCATCTAAAGAATGGGAGGGGGAGTGGAAATGGTTTGCGACTGGGAGATGCAGTTGTTTGTTGCAAACTGAGCGGAGGTGTTCTGCAAAGCGGTCTCCAAGCCTCCGCTTGGTTTCCCCAATGTAGAGGAAGCCACACCGGGTACAGTGGATGCAGTATACCACATTGGCAGATGTGCAGGTGAACTTCTGCTTAATGTGGAATGTCATCTTGGGGCCTGGGATAGGGGTGAGGGAGGAGGTGTGGGGACAAGTGTAGCATTTCCTGCGGTTGCAGGGGAAGGTGCCGGGTGTGGTGGGGTTGGTGGGCAGTGTGGAGCGAACAAGGGAGTCACGGAGAGAGTGGTCTCTCCGGAAAGCAGACAGGGGTGGGGATGGAAAAATGTCTTGGGTGGTGGGGTCGGATTGTAGATGGCGGAAGTGTCGGAGAATGATGTGTTGTATCCGGAGGTTGGTGGGGTGGTGTGTGAGAATGAGGGGGATCCTCTTTGGGCGGTTGTGGCGGGGGCGGGGTGTGAGGGATGTGTTGCGGGAAATGCGGGAGACGCGTTCCAGGGCGTTCTTGATCACTGTGGGGGGAAAATTGCGGTCCTTGAAGAACTTGGACATCTGGGATGTGCGGAAGTGGAATGTCTTATCGTGGGAGCAGATGCGGCGGAGGCGGAGGAATTGGGAATAGGGGATGGAATTTTTGCAGGAGGGTGGGTGGGAGGAGGTGTATTCTAGGTAGCTGTGGGAGTCGGTGGGCTTGAAATGGACATCAGTTACAAGCTGGTTGCCTGAGATGGAGACTGAGAGGCCCAGGAAGGTGAGGGATGTGCTGGAGATGGCCCAGGTGAACTGAAGGTTGGGGTGGAAGGTGTTGGTGAAGTGGATGAACTGTTCGAGCTCCTCTGGGGAGCAAGAGGTGGCGCCGATACAGTCATCAATGTACCGGGGGAAGAGGTGGGGTTTGGGGCCTGTGTAGGTGCGGAAGAGGGGCTGTTCCACCTAACCTACAAAGAGGTAGGCATAGCTGGGGCCCATGCGGCCACCCCCTTAGTCTGTAGTAAGTGGGAGGAGTCAAAAGAGAAGTTGTTGAGGGTGAGGACGAGTTCGGCTAGGCGGATGAGGGTGTCGGTGGAGGGGGACTGGTCGGGCCTGTGGGACAGGAAGAAGCGGAGGGCCTTGAGGCCATCTGCATGCGGAATGCAGGTGTATAGGGACTGGACGTCCATGGTGAAGATGAGGTGTTGGGGGCCAGGGAATTGGAATTCCTGGAGGAGGTGGAGGGCGTGGGTGGTGTCACGGACGTAGGTGGGGAGTTCCTGGACTAAAGGGGAAAAAATGGAGTCCAGGTAGGTGGAGATGAGTTCGGTGGGGCAGGAGCAGGCTGAGACGATGGGTCGACCAGGGCAGGCAGGTTTGTGGATTTTGGGAAGGAGATAGAAACGGGCCGTGCGGGGTTGGAGAACAATGAAGTTGGAGGCTGTGGGTGGGAGGTCCCCTGAGGTGATGAGGTCATGAATGGTGTTGGAGATGATGGTTTGGTGCTCGGGTATGGGGTCATGATCGAGAGGGCGGTAGGAGGTGGTGTCGGAGAGTTGGCGTCTGGCCTCGGCGATGTAGAGTTCCGTGCGCCATACTACCACTGCGCCACCCTTGTCTGCGGGTTTGATGGTGAGGTTGGGGTTGGAGTGGAGGGAGCGGTGGGCTGCCCGTTCTGCGGGGGAGAGGTTGGAGTGGGTGAGAGGGGTGGAGAGGTTTAGGCGGTTAATGTCTCAACGGCAGTTGGAGATGAAGAGGTCGAGGGAGGGTAGGAGGCCTGGGGGTGGTGTCCAGGAGGAGGACTTGTGTTGGCAGCGGGTGAAGGGGTCAGTGGAGGGAGTGTTAGGCTCCCGGTTGAAGAAGTAGGCATGGAGGCGAAGACGGCGGAAAAACTGCTCTGTGTCCAATCGTGGCTGGTATTCGTTGATGTGTGGTTGTAGGGGGACAAAGGTGAGCCCCTTACTAAGGACTGACCGTTCGCAGGAAGGCAGACTGTTGTTTCAAAAGGAATGGAATACAAAAGTACAGGGGTTTTGTGAAAAATAAATAAGGCACATGTCAAACTACAGCTTGGACATTTTGAACAGTTTTGTTTCCCTTATCTAAGCGAAGATCTACTGTCATTGGAGGCATATCAACGTTAGTCCACTGAACAGGTCTTAGGTTGGAGGGACTGTCTTATGAGGAGAGGTTGAGTAGATTGGCCTGTACTCATTAGAATATAAAGGAATGAAAGGCAATCATTTTGAAATAGGCAAGATTCTTGAGGACCCAACAGAGTAAATGTGGGAGTGCATGCCACCAGAGAGCGTAATCTCTGAATGAGGAGTCACACTTTTAGGACAGAGATCAGGAGGAATTTCCTCTCTCAGAGTTGCGAACCTTTGAAATTCTTCAGCAAAAATGACTCTTGCAGGGTTCAGGAGATCATTAATTTTCTTGTGGTATTGCAGGTGCTCTTTTTGATGCAGGGCAGAGCACATGATCCATAGCCTCGTCTGCTTTGTGGCATTGCAAGTGCACATCTAAATGCTTCTTGAATGTAATGAGGATTTCTGTGTCTACTATCCTTATAAACAGTGAGTTTCAGATTTCCATCAAATTAAACCTTCTGACCCATACCTTAAGTCTATGCCACTTGATCACTGATTCTTCCATCAAGGAGAAAAGATTCTTCCTATTTGCCCTATTCATGCCCTCCATAGTTTTAAACATCACAATCATGCCCCTCTCACTCTTCTGTCTAATAACTTCTGAAACAAACACAGTGTTGTAGCATAAGGTAGCAGCTACAATAGGATAGCATCACAAGAAATGGCACTAAGTCACCTGACTCACAGGAGGTAGAAGGACGTACTTCAATATACTCTTGCAGGGATCTCTCAGTTTACTGTATTCAGTGTGTGTAGCCGAGTAAACTGTTCTTGTTATCATGATCTGGCCCATGCCCAGTTCTTAAAAAGTGAAAAACTTTCTTTGGAGCAGGGCAGGAATAGTACCCAGCAGTGCTCTGCATTTGTGTGGTTGCTTCAAGCAAAGATGTTAAACCCCAGCAGTGGCAGCCATGTTCCAATTCTACAGTGGGACAGCTAAACAAAGCAACAGTGAAATGGGAGGAAAAAGGTGCAGAGGTGAAATGAAATAACTGAAGGAAGTGACAACAGACAAATTCTGGCAAACACAGAGCCGATATATGTATGTGAAACTGCAAAACACAGAATAGAGGGACCTCAGTGATTGCCTAAGTATTAGGCAAGTGGCCTTAGTAGCAAGGGCAACTGACAGGCAATGACACAAGCTAACACAAACAGCAAAGGAAAGTAGCCACAAATTTAGTGTCACACATGCAAAAGAAAGTTTATTATGCCTTGATAATAAAATGTGAGGCTGGATGAACACAGCAGGCCAAGCAGCATCTCAGGAGCACAAAAGCTGACGTTTCGGGCCTAGACCCTTCATCAGAGAGGGGGCTGGGGGGAGGGAACTGGAATAAATAGGGAGAGAGGGGGAGGCGGACCGAAGATGGAGAGTAAAGAAGATAGGTGGAGAGAGTGTAGGTGGGGAGGTAGGGAGGGGATAGGTCAGTCCAGGGAAAACGGACAGGTCAAGGAGGTGGGATGAGGTTAGTAGGTAGCTGGGGGTGCGGCTTGGGGTGGGAGGAAGGGATGGGTGAGAGGAAGAACCGGTTAGGGAGGCAGAGACAGGTTGGACTGGTTTTGGGATGCAGTGGGTGGGGGGCAAGAGCTGGGCTGGTTGTGTGGTGCAGTGGGGGGAGGGGATGAACTGGGCTGGTTTAGGGATGCAGTGGGGGAAGGGGAGATTTTGAAACTGGTGAAGTCCACATTGATACCATATGGCTGCAGGGTTCCCAGGCGGAATATGAGTTGCTGTTCCTGCAACCTTCGGGTGGCATCATTGTGGCAGTGCAGGAGGCCCATGATGGACATGTCATCAAGAGAATGGGAGGGGGAGTGGAAATGGTTTGCGACTGGGAGGTGCAGTTGTTTGTTGCGAACTGAGCGGAGGTGTTCTGCAAAGCGGTCCCCAAGCCTCCGCTTGGTTTCCCCAATGTAGAGGAAGCCACACCGGGTACAGTGGATGCAGTATACCACATTGGCAGATGTGCAGGTGAACCTCTGCTTAATGTGGATGGAAAATCTCCCCTCCCCTGTCTGCTTTCCGGAGAGACCATTCTCTCCGTGACTCCCTTGTTCGCTCCACACTGCCCTCCAACCCCACCACACCCGGCACCTTCCCCTGCAACCGCAGGAAATGCCACACTTGTCCCCACACCTCCTCCCTCACCCCCATCCCAGGCCCCAAGATGACATTCCACATTAAGCAGAGGTTCACCTGCACATCTGCCAATGTGGTATACTGCATCCACTGTACCCGGTGTGGCTTCCTCTACATTGGGGAAACCAAGCGGAGGCTTGGGGACCGCTTTGCAGAACACCTCCGCTCAGTTCGCAACAAACAACTGCACCTCCCAGTCGCAAACCATTTCCACTCCCGCTCCCATTCTCTTGATGACATGTCCATCATGGGCCTCCTGCACTGCCACAATGATGCCACCCGAAGGTTGCAGGAACAGCAACTCATATTCCGCCTGGGAACCCTGCAGCCATATGGTATCAATGTGGACTTCACCAGTTTCAAAATCTCCCCTTCCCCCACTGCATCCCTAAACCAGCCCAGTTCATCCCCTCCCCCCACTGCACCACACAACCAGCCCAGCTCTTCCCCCCCACCCACTGCATCCCAAAACCAGTCCAACCTGTCTCTGCCTCCCTAACCGGTTCTTCCTCTCACCCATTCCTTCCTCCCACCCCAAGCCGCACCCCCAGCTACCTACTAACCTCATCCCACCTCCTTGACCTGTCCGTCTTCCCTGGACTGACCTATCTCCTCCCTACCTCCCCACCTACACTCTCTCCACCTATCTTCTTTACTCTCCATCTTCGGTCCGCCTCCCCCTCTCTCCCTATTTATTCCAGTTCCCTCCCCCCATCCTCCTCTCTGATGAAGGGTCTAGGCCCGAAACATCAGCTTTTGTGCTCCTGAGATGCTGCTTGGCCTGCTGTGTTCATCCAGCCTCACATTTTATTATCTTGGAATCTCCAGCATCTGCAGTTCCCATTATCTCTGATACCCTTTATTATGCCTTCTTTCTTCGTCCCCAACAATATGGTAAAAAGCTGTTTTGTGACAGAGAACGCCTTTCTACTAACTAAACCACTTCACTATCTGGACTGGCTGTACGATGGCATGATTGGCAAAGTTTTGAACACTTCCGAGTCATCTCAGACAACTTACATAAGCCAGACAGACAATAAGTTAACACTTTCTTATATCCAGTACGAAATTGCACAGACAATATGTTGACAAGACAAAGATCACTGCCCAATTTATGAGCAGGTACTGAAGGTTTTTGACAAGTACTTTGATATTCTGTAGAACGTTATGGTTGATTGCGCTATGTCAAACTTCTTGCAATCTAGACAGGTTTCTCTTTTGTCAAAATTCATGCTGCTAGCTGTGGAAAATGGTGATGGAAATGATGGTAGAATAAGGCTCCTGAGCCCAGGGTTCATCGTTCGATCTGCTTTTTGTTTCTTTTTCATTTCTCTTTTTATTTCTTCTACTTACCTCATGTTGAAGAGCTAGGTTACAGTGATGGCATCGATGGCAGCAAGCGAATCCAGCATGGACGTGAAGTGAGGCCAGTGTGGATTCCTGTCTGTAGGTGAGAGGGTTCAGCGACATTGGGACTTGCAACATTGACGAGGCAGTTCTAGCACCGACTCATGCCTGCTGTGGAGAAGACAAGTTTGGGTCCCCAGTGGCATCTGCACCCAACCCAGATTCATGGATGTGATGGTGTGTTTGGACCCAAAACAAGACCCGATGGGTTTGGGAGCAGCTGCATTGAGGAGGTTGGCCCGAAACTGACTCATAGCAGCGGCAGAATCACATTTGGACTGCGGTGGCACCTGATGGCATTAATGGCAGCTGCATTGGTAAGGTCCAGCGAGGACTTACAGTGGTGAGGGTGCCAAAGAGTGGTGACTTCTGTTCCAGCGGTGGCAGCGTGGTAAAGGGGAACTTGTAGCTAGCCACAAGACCATTGGCCCATGGTGGAGCCCTTAGCAAGAAATGTAACATTTACACTAATCTCTTTATTTTTCTGCCTTTGTATTCTATGATTTGGTTTACCTTTCTGTGTGTTAATATGATGCTGGAGACTTGCAACACTCTAGAGCACTTTTTACTGCAACTGAACACACGTGGCAATAAATAAATAAATACACCATGAAAGCAGAATAGCCATCAGTTAGACTGACACATGATTCATCTGGTCAGATTATAGAGTCAGTATATTTCATTTGCCAAAGGGGTTTCGACATGCCCATTAGCATAGCAATGGCCTGATGAGGGCTCTGCAACCATCAATATCCCTTAGGCTCAGAAGTGGCTCCAAAATGTTCCATCTGTGTGAAATATGCCCTGCCATGATTGCCTGTGGGAGAAGTGACCATGCCAAGACAGCATGCTGCTTCAAGAAGCTTCCACTTCTTAGACAGGTGTGGCCTCCAGAGCTACAGAGATCTTGTAGTATGCCGGTTGGAGAAGATTCCTAGCTTTTTGAAGAGATGGCCCTTTTACCACCTGATACTGAGGCCACTTCATTCTCTAGACAGTTGGTCAGAAGCACAGACAGAGTCACCCAGATGACAAAAAGATGTTTACAACAAATCATTCATCCCAACAGCAAGAGCAGCACTTCACATTTTGTTATGGGACTCTTAAAAGGCACAGCCAGTGTTCATCTTTGCTTCTAAATAAAAGGCTCATATTCAGCATAAGTCCTCCTGTCCTCCAGGAGGCCTGACAACACAGTTGATTATGAAGCCTGACAACAAGGGAATTGATGGGCAGGGGCATGGGTTACAGGCTAATAGAAATGTAAACATGTTAATAATGGAAAATTATGGGCATATTAATGTGGGGCTGGAGTAAACATTCAGGGACAGGATAAATATTCGGCGGATGTGTCATGTGAGGCAGCAGCTATCAATGAGATAGCTGATGGCATCATGGTATGTAACATAAGTCATGTGGCATTCAGTGTATTGAGAGACTTCATCAACACAGTCATGCAGGTATCTCTCCTTATTCTATACATAATAAACATAGTTTAACAAACAGTTCTGGTTATCAAAACTTAATCCCAATTCGCCTCTTAGTATATTTACACCAAATGTTTATGTCTGTTCTCTTTCAGCATAATGCATTTCAAAGAGATTAGAAACCAACCTAATCTCTCCATGATTCCCCTGAGCAGCTGCAATGACGTTTTTTCACTTATTCAGTGGAGGCCTGAAGTGTGACCTAAAGGCCAAAATAACAGAAGGCTACACTTTGGAATTGATGTTGCATTTATTTTGTGTTGGCTTGCTCCTGACAGGGATTTGCTGCTGTCTGAGTTTCTGAAATTTGTCCCTAGGCAGTCTACTGTTAAAAAAACAAGCTTCAGGGTTCTTTAAACACAGTAAAAACAAAAGTACAGAGAATGGCAATAAGATCAGTAAAAATTCCTGAAGTGGGGGTTGAAACTTCAAAGCAACTCTGAAAGTGCAGGGAGTGGGGTTTAATTGGACAGCATTTCCAAACAGCCAACAGAGATGGTGAGCTAAAGGACATCCTTCTGTGACTTCTTTTTTTATTCATTTACGGGATAAAGGCATTGCTGGCTAGGCCAGAATTTATTGCCCATACATAATTAGTTAAGAGTCAAACACATTGTTATGGGTCTGGAGTCATATGTAGGCCAGACCAGGTAAGGATGGTAGATTCCTTCCCTAAAGGACTATTATTTGTAATAAAACATGATCCTGAATTTTGTCTTAAAAATACATTTTATTTATTTATTATCTTCAAAAATAATGAACACAACAGTTTTGCCTCTGGTTTAGGAACATGTTTTCGATCTCTTGTATAGGACTTGATGTTAAATTTGACCAGATGTAGATGTCTGCCACATATCATTATGTCAGTTCACTTGAATGAGGTAAAGGGTATCAACAACTGACAGAGGCATGATTCATTAAAATTAATTAAATTTATTAGAAATGATTTAGCTATTACAAATGATCTTTGCAATCAAAAAATGTTAACCATTTGAGAACTTGGCGTAAAATAAATCAGTTTGTTTTTTTTTCCTGATCTTTCTATGATTAGTAAAGTATAAAACCAAGATAGTATTTATGTTGCAGTGAAACATATTACACCTGCCATATAGAACCACATACAGTTAACATAGGACATAGAACATAGAACAATACAGTGCAGAGCAGGCCCTTCGGCCCTTGATGTTGCGCCAACCTGTGAACTAATCTAAACCCATCCCTCTACACTATCCCATCATCATCCATATGCTTATCCAAGGACTGTTTAAATGCCCCTAATGTGGCTGAGTTAACTACATTGGCAGGCAGGGCGTTCCATGCCCCTACCACTCTCTGAGTAAAGAACCTGCCTCTGATATCTGTCTTAAATCTATCATCCCTCAATTTGTAGCTATGTCCCCTCATACAAGCTGACGCCATCATCCTCAGAAAAAGACACTCACTGTCCACCCTATCTAATCATCTGATCATCTTGTATGTTTCTATTAATTCCCCTCTTAGCCTCCTTCTCTCCAATGAGAACAGACTCAAGTCCCTCAGTCTTTCTTCATGAGGCCTTTGCTCCAGACCAGGAAATATCCTGGTAAATCTCCTCTGCACCTTTTCCAATGCTTCCACATCCTTCCTGTAATGGGGTGACCAGAACTTCAAGCAATATTCCAAGTGAGGCCGCACTAGCGTTTTGTACAGTTGTAGCATGACAGCGCTGCTCTGGAACTCAATCCCTCTACTAATAAAACCTAACACACTGTAAGCCTTCTTAACAGCACTATCACCCTGGGTGGCAACTTTCACGGATCTATGTCCATGGACACCAAGATTCCTCTGCACATCTACACCACCAAGAATCTTTCCATTGACCCAGTATTCTGCCTTCCTATTATTCTTCCCAACGTGAATCACCTCACATTAATCCACATTGAACTCCATTTGCCACCTTTCAGCCCAATTCTGCAGTTTATCCAAGTGTCCCTGCAACCTGCAACGCTCTTCCGGGTGGCACGGCGGCTCAGTGGTTAGCACTGCAGCCTCACAGCGCCAGGGACCCAGGTTCAATTCCAGCCTCAGGTAACTGCCTGTGTGGAGTTTGCACATTCTCCCTGTGTCTGCGTGGGTTTCCTCTGGGTGCTCCAGTTTCCTCCCACAGTCCAAAGATGTGCAGGTTAGGTGAATTGGTCATGCTAAAATTGCCCGTAGTGTTCAGGGGTGTGTGGGTTATAGGGGGATTGTTCTGGGTGAGATGCTTCAAGGGGCGGTGTGGGCTGGTTGGGCCAAAGGGCCGGTTTCCACACTGTAGGGAATCTAATCTAATCTAACTGTCCACCACTCCACTGACATTAGTGTCATCTGCAAACTTACTAACCCATCCATCTATGCCTGCGTCCAAGTCATTTATAAAAATGACAAACAACAGTGGTCCCAAAACATATCCTTGAGGCACACCACTAGTAACCGGTCTCCAGGCTGAATATTTTCCAACAACCACCACTCGTTGCCTTCTTACAGAAAGCCAGTTTCTAATCCAAACTGCTAAATCTCCCTCAATCCCGTGCCTCTGTATTTTCTCTAGTAGCCTACCATGTGGAACCTTATCAAAGGCTTTACAGAAGTGGCAGAACTAGATCTGATCTATTTATTGTGGGATTTCTTCACTCTTTCATTTGCAGCTCATGTGTTTGTCATGCAAATAGTTCTATTTGCTGTCCACCAAGTGGACATCTGATTTTTAACTGTACCTGGTGCTGCTCCTGACATGCCCTCCAACACTCTCCATTGAACGAGGATTGATTCCTGGTCGAGTAGGGGTTCCAATTCATATACCCATCCAGATGGCTTTTAAATGTTGTATTTGTACCAGCCTCCATCATTTCTTCTGGCACCTCATTCTGTAAATGCAGAACCGTCTACATGAAAAAGTTGCCCCTTGTGCCCCTATTAAATATTTCCCCTCTGACCTTAAATCTATGCCACTCCCTCACCCTATGCATGCCTCTCATGATCTTATAAACCTCTATAAAAATTACCTCTCAGCCTCTGACACTCCAGGGGAAATAGCCCCAGTCTATTTAACTTTTCCCTATAGCTCAAACTGAGGGAGTACTGATCATCAGCTGAGGAAGGACGGTACATGGTAATCAGCAGGATGTTTCCCTACCTTTGTTTAACCTGAAGCCCTGAAACTTCATGGAGTCTGAAGTCAAATGTTGAGGACGCCCAGGTCAAGTCCATTCTAACTGTACACCACTGTGCTGCCACCTCCACTGGGTCTGTCTTGCCAGCAGCTTCAGTGTTGAATTGCTGACTTAAAAGGTGATGTGCATCTTTAAATATGTCAAAATTATTGCAAATTGAACATTGACTAGCCATCAAAACACTTAACATGACAAAAATGTTTGCTGAAGAGTTGATTTTCTAATCTAGCAAGACATTTGATTTAATTTTTTGATTTTTTATCTGTGCATATTTGTGCGATGAATAGTAAAGGTTAAAAAACAAAATATTGCTTTATTACATGCAAATGTGACATTCTAAATGTCAATTATTACCACAGATTATTTAAAAAACACATGCTTCACACTCTACAACCTCTCAGTAAACCACTACCATATATTAAATGAGCCAGACAATTTCTCTACCGAACACTCACCATGCCTCATTCAAGAAGATAAACATACATCTTTACCTGATATAATTACTCCCTTCTTTCCTGTTAGGACTATAAAGATGTAATGCAGATGGAGGCATATAAAGATATCAAAGAAAATTTACATTAGGGTAAAATTGATCAAGAGAATTGCATTGGTATGTACTGTAAATTTAAATATAATTCCTGCCTTTGAAAGTTATGATGTGTTTAGAAATATCATTCAACATCACTGAGGTGGAATTTTACTTCTCAATGGCATCAGGTGGACTACTTGTCTCTGGAGGCTTGTTCCTCACTGCCTAGATATCTTAAAAAGCACATATACTTCATGGACAAAACATTACTGAAAATGCATTCTGTTTACTCTTGGTTGCCTTAAATGTATACATCTTTTAAAGACACATACAAAAAAAGAGATGATCATTGCAAGTTCTACATTTGGCAATGATAATAAGTCAAATTGAATCAGAATTTGGTAATACCAAAGAAGCAGACAAAAATTCACATATCTATAAGGAATATTCAATATTAATATGACTAAAAAGTGAACTATTATAAGTTAACGCCTTATGATTTTGATAAATCTGAATCACGGTCTGTCATATTTCAAGTGATAATAAATTAAAATTGATTTTAATGTTTATTTATACGATCAGAATAATTACAGCATGGAAGAATGTTATTTAGGCTGTCATGTCTGGGCAGGCCCTCTGAGCGACCAATTCACCTACCACTCACCTGCCTTTTCCCATAGCCCTGCACATGTTTCTTTCTCAGATAATGAATTTGAAAGCCCCCAGTGACCTGTGTTCACTACACCCTAAATTGCTTCAGAACCTACCCAGCCACTGCATGAGAACGTTTCTCCCTATTAGTTTTAAAATCATGTTAAACACGATTGATTTCTTATTTATTTTCAGAAAATGGATAATTAGTGTTTGTGTATCTATTTTCACAACTTCACGATGCCTCAAAACACGTAGTCAATGTACTTTCTCGGAGTGTGGCCGTCGTTGTGATATCAGGAAATCACAGGCAGCAAGATCTCACAAATTACAGTGAAATCATCAGCTTTTAGTGATGTTGCTTGAGGGAGAAACAGGACAGCATCCCAGGGAGGACTCCCATTAATGATTCTAAACAGCACTCTAGTTTCTTTTAAATTCTCTTGAGGGCAGTTGGAACCTTGAATAAGTTCTCATGTGAAAGACTGCTGGTCAGAAAGTGCAGTACACCTTTGTACCATACTGAAATGTTAAACTGGATTGTACAAAATCTCTGAAATGGATCTTGAACCCACAACCTCTGATGTGGGATGTTAATAGTTAGCCAAAGTTGATGTGTAATTTAACAGGAGTAGATTTTCAGAATATGTCATCTAGGAAGTATTTCAACATGTTAATAGTGGAAAAAGGGAAGTTTATCACATGATGTACCTTTGCAATTGTATTTCTGGATAAAAGTTTCTCTTTATAGAACGTTTTACCAGAATCATTCATCTCTTTAATTTTACAACATCTGATCACTTGATTCCAATCCTAACTTGATGTTAGAGATAATGGGAACTGCAGATGCTGGAGAATCCAAGTTATCAAAGTGTAGAGCTGGATGAACACAGCAGGCCAAGCAGCATCAGAGGAGCACAAAAGCTAATGTTTCGGGCCTAGAACCTTCATCAGAAAAGGGGGATGGAGAGAGAATTCTGAAATAAATAGGGAGAGAGGGAGAGGCAGATCGAACATGGATAGAGGAGAAGATAGGTGAAGAGGAGAATATAGGTGGGGAGGTAGGGAGGGGATAGGTCAGTCTGGGGAGGACGGACAGGTCAAGGGGGCGGGATGAGGTTAGACTAATCTTTCCTTTCGAGTAACATAAGCTTATTTAACTTTTGTTTTCTTTTAAACACAGAATCCCTCAATGATTTCGTTTCTCTTGATCTCATGAGACCACTTAGCAATAACAGATAGGAGGGAAATGCAGATTAACAGCTCCCAGATCTTGCATGATTCAAATGCTTGTAGGTGTACTTCTGAGCTGTGGAGAACAACTTTCATTTAGTTTTCCTCTGTCTTGGGATTCAGTACAAAGAACAAATAAGAATACAACACAGGAACACCTTCCACCCACCAAGCCTGTGCCAGTGCATGACATCTTTTTGAATTAAAATCCTTTTTCCCCTTCACAATCTGTATCCCGCTATTCACTACCTACTTAAGTATCTGTTAGGAGACAAAAATATACTGCAGGCGCTGGAATCCTAGGTGGACAAACAGGAGGCTGAAAGAACACGGTAGCCTGGGCAGCATTTGGAGTAAAGGAGCAGTCAACATTTCAGGTATTACCCTTCTCCAGTCCTGAAGAAGAGTAATACCAAAAACATTGACTGCTCCTTTCCTCCAGATGCTGCCTGGCCTGCTTTGATCTTCAAGTATCTGCTAAGATGCCTATGAAATATTGCTATTGTATCTGCTTCTACCACCTCCGCTGTCAGTGATTTCCAGGCACTTACCACTCCCTATGTAAAAACTTGCATTTCACATCACCCTTAAACTTTCTCTCTTTTACTTTAAACCTATGTCCCCTAGTAATTGACATTTCCTATTGGAAAAGCCTCCAAAATTCCCTGAAACTGGCAAGGCAAATAGATGTGATTTTAAGTGCACAGTCTGTCATGCTGCATGACAACTTTGTTCACACAGTCCTCTGCTCTTCATTCCATTGATCATAAATCTGGGCTCTGTGGTGCTGAACATGTGCAATTGTTAGTCTTTCCTCAGCAAAGATTTCCTGAGTGTCTCTAGTGCCTGCATGAAGGTTAAAAGTTTATCGAGGTTATGAGTGAATTGGTGTTGGTGACAATGGCAGAGCATAGAACATATAATGTACTGGGTTGTTGACAGTGAAGATCTCTTTATGCCCCATTTGAGAATTTGCACTCTTTAGTGACCAAAAGGTGGGATTAAATATAATGGAAGAACAGTTATTGTAATGTGTGAGCAGGAATGATGATGCAGTGTCCCAAGTGAGGGACTAACAAATGCAGAGTGCAGGAAAGATTAGCAGTTTGGAAGAATGAGGGTGGGTGGGAGGTCTTAAATGGACATGATGCATGTCATAATGAGAGTTGTACTCCATGACCCTTGGCAAGAAGCGGCAGACTTAGAGTGATTGGTGGCCATGTGAGTGTGAGTTAGCAGAGAGAGAAGATGGTGACACTTGCACTTTCTGAGCGCAGAAGGTCATTGATTTCTTTCTTGTACTATTGCATGTCTCTGCGCCTGGAATGCATCACTAACAAAGGATACAATTTGGGTTCAGGCTGCCTTTGTTAGGGTCATCTGTGGCAGCCTGCAGGATAAAGAACTGCACCACTTTCCACCCTGCCCACCAAGAGCTCCAGGTTCCTGTCCAGGAAGTTGGGGGCGGGAGGGGGCGCTGAAGTTTCTTTTTCTTTGGGCCATGTGAAGCAACACAGCATGAGGGATAATTTCTGACTTTCAGTTTCTCAAGTGCTATGCAGCTGGACTTTAAATTTGGTGCCAGTGGCGAGAGTATCACAAAGTCCTAGCAGTGACGAGCACTTCTGCTTCGCCTATCATGTGATTGCCTGGGAATAGTATCCAAAAATCCAATGGCATATCTGATGAGATGAGGAGTAAAAGATTGCATGAGAAATGTCACTCTGACCCAAGGCAGACTGGATGTTATGAATCTCACTTGACAAAACATTTGAACTGAAAATGGGAAATTTCCATCCGCAGAGTTTAAAACATAAGCATTCAGATGTGATTCAACATTTCGTATGCAGCAAGAGTTACAACAAAGTTTTACACATTTTAAATTGCAGTGTGGAACTTTCTGAGCGCAGAAGATCATTGATTTTTTTCTTGCACTAGTGCATGTCTCCGTACCTGGAATGCATCACTAACAAAGGATATAATTTGGGTCCAGGTACAAATACATAAGTCCTAATACAATTTCTCTATTGGCTGTTTCCAACAATTAACAATTTAACATTTGTCACACAACTAACTCATTACAATACTAGATATATATGTAGAATGTATATTTCAATATATGAAAGTGGAAACCCTGATTTCCAACCATGATTGAATTAAAATTACCTATTGACCTTTAGGTCTCTTCTACATGAGAATCTCCTGGGCAGGTGTCTCCTGTTACAAATTTGTCCAGAAATCCATGAAACTAGCACATGCGTAAGATCTTTACAGGAGCTTTATCTTGTTTTGCAGCATTAAATGTGTAATATTCTGTGAGCTGAATGCCCAGCAGCACAGCCAGACATTTGATAGCTTAGACATGTGAAGTAAGTGTAGGGTTGGTGCAGTTCGGTGATGGACTAGGGTGTCAAATGTGTGAGAGTATAGGTTGCCAGTTGGGTAGGTGGGTAGGATGCCAAAGTGCTGGGCATATGACTGACTTCAGATTTTGTTAGGGGTTGTGGGAGCATTGTGTGAGGCAGAGAGGGAGTTGCGTTGGGGGTTGGTGTTAGGGCTGTCAGGGTGGGTTTGAGGCTGGTGTCTAGGTATCAGTGTTGGTTTAGGCCCAAGCCAGGTCAGGGAATGGGATTGTTGACTGAGATCAAGTTGGGATAAGGCTGGTGAAGGAGGTCAGTTCTGGGAGGTGGAAGGAAAGGTGGGGGTGGCATATTAAGGAAAGGTGTTTACTCCTGCAGGGTTATGTCGGCTGATGGAGTGGAATTGGGTTGAGTCAAGGAGCTGTCTAGTTGGGCTATGGTGGCCGCCATGAGCCCAGAGATTTCAGGGGTTGTGAAGTTGTAGTTATAGCTGTCCATGTTGAGTTGGGGGGTGGGGGTGTCAGTTTAGCAGTTCGGGTAGGTTTTTAATTCTCATGGGTGATGATAATATGTAAATGAGTCGGACCTGTCTGGAGTTTTTGGCACTAATGGCTTTATCAATAGGTTCCAGATGAAGGGAAGTTGTCCATCAGCAATTTCAATTTCCCAGATAATTCGCATGGATTCCACTGTTTCAATGATTCCTGTACCACAAGTCCAGTTCAGTTGCTCCTATGACTCTCTGACCTTCAGAATATCTGACCCAGTAAAGGTGGTTTGCAGCATTCAATGGTCAGTGAACTAAAAATCTCAGATAATCCTATGGCTTCCTGTGTGTGACCAATGCTAACACTAGGCAGAGCAACATGTACTCAGGCATAAAACTGGAATATTTCTTCAGGTTTGATGTAGAAATAACTGCAATACCTTCTATCCTAAAAGGGAATTCAGTCAATAAGAATGATTGTTAATCCCTGATCAGATGCTTGAAGGATAAAGTCTGTTCAGAATCGGCTATTCTGGCTATTTTCTAATAACAAAGGCTTCCATCTTGTACTACAAGTACATGATATGAAAATATTAAAAATTAAAAATTGCTTGACGAAGTATTCATGTCCTTACAGAAGTGATTATAAAAAAAGCTGCAGTACAAGTCATTATAAAATACAAATACTGTTTTCTATCCAAAATGTTTATCAAAATTCTCTTTCTGTTCCATTGCCTGACATACCAATGATCACATTCAGAAGGATCATGAAGGCCATTTTTAGTTGTGGCATCCCATGTTAATGTTGGTAATACATTCTAATAATTTACTATTAAAGGTAATTGGACACGTCTAGTTTATATAGTGCTGCACATTTTATTAATATCAACTCTACCAAAGTATGTTTAGTCAGGGAGGAAAACCATGCATAGACCAGAGGAACAATATCTCATAGCGTTTCTAATAGAACTACTCAAATCTTATTAATTTATGCACACTGTTACAATCTCTACATAAAACAATGCCATTTACTTCAAGCTATGGAAATGCATTGCTCATGACTGATGCTCAAAATAGGTTTGCAAGTGCAATGTTACTGCTCAGGAAATCACTTCTATATTTGGCAATAGACTGGCTCCAATCTACCACTCTGCAATCCACACCATCACAATTTAAAACTAGAAGCAACCAGAGGATGAAAGACAGCAGATTCCAGAAAGTACAAGAGGTTCAATAAGAGAGATGGAAGAACTTGCTTCCATTATATTGTCAAAAGGTGGAATACCCACTGGGAGTCTTCACAAAGCTGGCAATTGTGTGGGGGCAAGAAGATCACAATTATCTCACAATCCTATAACCAGTCAGACAAAGGTTCAGTGCTCAGATTATGGAAAAGCAGAAAGAGTATGGTACAAAAGCTCATTCCTGGCTCCAGTAGTCAGCAGGCAACGTTTCTTAAAAACTGAAAGAACTGCGGATGCTGTAAATCTGGAACAAAAAATAGAAATTGCTGGAAAAGTTCAGCAAGTCTGTGAAGAAAAAATTAGTGTTAATGTTTCAAAACTGGTGACCCTTTCTCAGAACAGGTGTCTTATTGGTTACCCATGAAACAGAGTGAGTGTAACCACTGGAATTTTACCATTGGCTGTCATTTATTTCTTTAACCTAATTCAATGGAGGACTTTCAGGGAGGCACAAAGTATGACAGGAAACCTGACTGCATCAATTTTGAAACAGAACATTGGCAGACATTTTCACTTTAATGTTGTGTTATGCTAGTTCTGTTCTCCAGAAAATCCCAAAGAAGCGAAAGAATTTTCAGGGCCTATGCATTTATTCCATTCAAGCGTAGAAAATGATGGTTCGGAATATGAGTTGTGAGAAGACAGAGATGCTTCAGTTTGATTTAGACAAGGTGAGAAAATGGTCAAATGCATGACAGATGAGGCATGATGTGGATAAATGTGATGTTATTCACCTTAGTAGCAAAAATAGGAGGGCAGATTATGGTCTGAGTGGTAATAGATTCAGAAAAGGGGAGTTGCAATGAGACCAATGTGCCCTTGAACATCAGTCACTGAAAGTAAACATTTAGGTGCAGCAGGTGGTGAAGAAGGCAAATGATATTTTGGCCTTCATAGCGAGAGAATTCAATTGCAGGAGCAGGGATATTTTGTTGCAATTGCACTGGGCTTTAATGAGACCATACCGAGAATATATTGTGCAATTCTGATCTTCTTATCTAAGGAAGGATATTTTGGCTCAGGAGGAAGTGCAGTGAATGCTTACCAGACTAGGATGACAGGGCTGATGGATTAAGAGAAACTGAATCAGTTAGGATTATGTTCACTGGAGTTCAGAAGAATAAAGGGGAATCTCATAAAAAGCATACAAAATTCAATCAAGACTAGAGAGGATAAATGTAGGAAGGATGTTCCTGATGCCCTGGGTGTCAAGAATCAGAGGTCACAGTCTAAGGATAGGGAGTAATGTATTTAGGATTGAGATGAGGAGAAATTTCTTCACCAGACAGTCGGGAACCTGCAGAATTCTCTGCCATGAAAAGTAGTTTTGGCCAAACCATAGGTAGTAGGAACTGCAGATGCTGGAGAATCTGAGATAAGAAGGCATAGAGCTGAAAGAACACAGCAGGCCAAGCAACATCAGAGGAGCAGGAAAGCTGTTTTTTCGGGTCTAGGCTCTTCTTCAGACCCTTTTTCTAAATGGGTCTAGACCCAAAATGTCAGCTCTGATGCTGTTTGATCTGCTGTGTTCATCCAGCTCTATACATTGTTATCTCTTTGGCCAAAACATTGAGTGTTTTAAAGAAGAACTTCTTAGGGCTAAAGGAATTAAATGACATGTAGAGAAAGAGAAAACAGGGTACTGAGTTAGGTGATCAACCATGAATGGTGGAGCTGGCTTGAAATGCCAAATGGCCTACTCCTGCTCTTAACCATTATATTTCTATGATTCAGGACATAGTTGAAACATATGATACTTTGCTAATAACTAATATGAATGACAGTCTTTTTATGAAGTGTTTTATTATTCATTTATGAATAACTTCAAAAAACAATATAACTTTCTTGTCAGAATCAGCTGCAAGTTCAGAATATCTAATACTATCTCCTCATATATTTTGCTGTATTTTCTTCGAGATCTCTAAATTTGAGTTGAAGACAGGTCTTTATTTTGACTCTTTTGTGTTTTCAATATACTTGAATTGTTCCATATACACAAAACTTTGGCTTAATTATTTAGTGATTAAATATTTAGAGATTTTTCATAATGATAAAGCAAAGGCCTTGTGGTCTCAGTAAGCATTGTAAATCTGCTTCCTGAAAAAAGAACCTTTGTCTTAGTCTTATACATTAATGGATGAATAAAAATAACTGTTTCTCTGAAATGTGCCATTTCAACATTTCCTGTTAGGATCCACCCTATACTATCTCTGCAGTGATAAGGCATGCTGCTTAATAAGCAGATCTGTTTGAAATGATTTTTGTTCCTGGGTTTTCAGATGGGAATCTTTAAGGCAAATGATAAAACAAATTAACATTTGCACCCTTCCAGGTAAAAAGCGTATATTTATTACAGTTATATTTATATTACAGTTCTATTTTTTCATATACTCCATTCTCTTAATACTCTTGTATAAAAGGTATGTATTCTAACTGTAATCTACTCTAAATGTTACATCAAACTGGCCTTTTTAAAGCCATTTTCAGGACTTTAGTGCCATCTACAAGATTGGCATTTGCTCCCTATCCCAGGGCAAAATCTTATAGGGGTCTGAGAAATCTGGGCTGTGGCAAGATTTGTGGCAGAAACTGATGAGAAGTCAGGCCAGGCCTATTTCTTGATGTCAGGAGCATCTCGCTCCATCTTTTATATTCTTCATTTGGGGAGAGGTGAGATTTCCAGCTAAGGGGTATAATTGTTTGTCAACCGCCTTATTAGCTGTGCAATTCATCTAATTATTACTCAGCTTCCTATCTTATCAAAAGTACTGAACAAGTGAAGCATTGAGTAATTTTGACGATGTGTGCCTTGAAGAGGGATTTGTTCTGTCCTGGTTCTCTTGAAGAGGGCTGTTGTAAACCTGGTGCCAAGCAGTCTGCTCCATGGAAAGCAGAGTAAATAGCTAGTTTTTTAATGTAGGCAAAAGAAACATGAGTGGGTAGAGTTAGGCCCACAGGGTTTTAGTTTTTGCTTTCAGTTGTTATTAAAGTTAGGGTTTTAGAATTGAAGTTGCGATTTACATCTCTCTGTCTGCTGCTGCAAAAGCTTGAGTTTTCTCTCTTTACTAGATTCATTTTGTCAGTGTTCCTTCTGCTGGACTGGAGGAGATAGTAAGTGAGGAAAATCTGTTTGGATGAATTTATCTTTGCCAAGATAACAAAGTGTGGGGCTGGATGAACATAGCAAGCCAAGAAGCATCTTGGGAGCACAAAAGCTGACGTTTTGGACCGAGACCCTTCATCTTTGCCAAGGCTCTGTATTTATGGGATGCTGCTAAATTTTCCTGCTTTTGGTGGATAAGAAATATGAGAGCAGCTGTCAGATAGAGGTGCTTAACTGGAATAATTTAGTTAGGCTGCAGCTATAACTCTCAGATACAAGATTTTAACAGTATGATGGTGATATTATCATAGTTTGCAACCTTTGACATTTCCACTGCACTTGTATATCCTCATAACCATACCTTACTTTAACTCTAAGATCAGATGTATGGTTTGACTGGTGTAGTTTATGTATGTCTTCAAACTAGAGGAGGAGCAATACTGAATCTTGTATCGGCTAATGAGCCTGGCCAGGTGACTGACTTTTCAGTGGGAGAGCATTTTACAAACAGTGATCATAATGCCTTAAGTTTTAAGTTGGCTACAAATAAGGATAAGACAGGATCTTGTGGGATGGTGCTAAATAGGGGGACGGCAAATTATGTCTGTGCTAGGCAGGAGCTAGGGAGTGTTAATTGGGATGAGCTGTTGTTGGGCAAGTCACATTTGACATGCAGGAGTTGTTTAAAGACCTGCTGATCAAAGTTCAGGACCCGCATATTCCAGCGAGGAGGATGGACAAGGATGGCAAGATAAGGAACCCTCGGATAATGAGCATTGTTGTGAATTCAGTCAAAAGGTAAAAAAGAAGCATGTGTAAGGTTTAGGAAGATAAAATCAGACAGGGCCTATGAGGAATATAAAAAGAGCAGGAAAAAACTCAAGTAGGGAATTTGGAGAGCAGGAAGGGACCATGAAATAACCCTGACAATTAGTGTGAAAGAGAATCCCAAAACATTTTACTCATACATTAAAAACAAGAGGATAACCAGGGAGAAGGTAGGACCACTCAAGGATAAAGGATGGAACTTGTGCTTGTGGGCAGAGGATGTGACAAGGTACACAATGAGTACTTTATGTCTGTTTTCATCCAGGAAAAAGAAATGGCGGATGGTGAAATTTGTTTGGAGCATGCTAATATGCTAGGGCATTTTTTAATCAAGGAATAAGTGTTGTTGGGTCTGTTGAAAAACATTAAGGTGGATAAATCCCTAGGGCCCAATGGTATCTAACCCAGATTGTTGACAGAGTCAAGCGAGAAGATTGCTGGGGCCTTGACCAAAGTTTTTGTCTCCTTGTTAGCTACTGGCCAGGTCCCGGAGGACTGGCATGTAGCTAATGTTGTTCCTCTGTTCAAGAAAGGAAATAGGATAATCCAGGAAACTACAGACCGGTGATCCTCACAATAATGAGTGGCAAGCTTTTAAAAAGAATTCTTAGCATTAGGATTTATGCACATTTAGAGAAACATGGCCTAATAAGGGACAGTCAGCATGGCTTTGTGTGGGGCAGGCCATGCCTTACTAACTTGATTGAATTTTTTGAGGAGCTGACAAAAGTGATCGATGAGGATAAAACAGTAGATGTTGTCTGTGTGGAGGTTAGTAAGGCTTTTGACAAAGTAGGCTCATCCAGAAGATTAAGGTGCATGGGATACAGGGTGACTTGGCCACGTGGATTCAGAATTGGCTTGCCCATAGAAGGCAGAGGGTAGCGGTGGAAGTGTATTTTTCTGGCTGGGCTAGGCATGTTCCACAAGGGTCCATTCTACGGCCTCTACTGTTTGTGATGTACATAATTGGCTTGGATAAAAATGTAGATTGGTGGGTTAGTAAATTTGCAGATGATACAAAAATTGGTGGAGTTGTGGATTGTGTGGAAGGTTGTCAAAGGATACAGCAGGAAATAGAATAGTTGCAGAAATGGGTGGAGAAATGGCAGATGGAGTTGAATCCGAGTAACTGTGAGGCATTGCAATTTGGGAGATCAAACATTAAGGAACAGTATACAGTTAACAGTGGGATCCTGAACAGCATTGATGTACAGAGGGATCTTCAGGTTCAATTCCATAGCTCCCTGACAGTGGCTAGGCAAGTAGATAGGTTATGAAGAAGGCATAAGGCTTTATTGGTCAGGGAATTGAGTACCAGAATCAGAGTGTCATGTTGCAGCTTTATAAGACATTGGTTAGGCCATGTTTAGAGTAATGTGTTCAATCCTGGTCACCACATTATATGAAGGATGTGAAAGCTTTGGACAGGGTGCCGAAGAGGTTTATCCCGCTACACATCCCTCACACCCCGCCCCCGCCACAACCGCACCAAGAGGATCCCCCTCGTTCTCACACACCACCCTACCAACCTCCGGATACAACGCATCATCCTCCGACACTTCCGCCATTTACAATCCGACCCCACCACCCAAGAGATTTTTCCATCCCCTCCCCTGTCTGCTTTCCGGAGAGACCACTCTCTCCGTGACTCCCTTGTTCGCTCCACACTGCCCTCCAACCCCACCACACCCGGCACCTTCCCCTGCAACCGCAGGAAATGCCACACTTGTCCCCACACCTCCTCCCTCAGCCCTATCCCAGGCCCCAAGATGACATTCCACATTAAGCAGAGGTTCACCTGCACATCTGCCAATGTGGTATACTGCATCCACTGTACCCGGTGCGGCTTCCTCTACATTGGGGAAACCAAGCGGAGGCTTGGGGACCGCTTTGCAGAACACCTCCGCTCAGTTTGCAACAAACAACTGCACCTCCCAGTCGCAAACCATTTCCACTCCCCCTCCCATTCTCTAGATGACATGTCCATCATGGGCCTCCTGCACTGCAACAATGATGCCACCCGAAGGTTGCAGGAACAGCAACTCATATTCCGCCTGGGAACCCTGCAGCCATATGGTATCAATGTGGACTTCACCAGTTTCAAAATCTCCCCTTCCCCTACTGCATCCCTAAACCAGCCTAGTTCGTCCCCTCCCCCCACTGCACCACACAACCAGCCCAGCTCTTCCCCCCCACCCACTGCATCCCAAAACCAGTCCAACCTGTCTCTGCCTCCCTAACCGGTTCTTCCTCTCACCCATCCCTTCCTCCCACCCCAAGCCGCACCCCCAGCTACCTACTAACCTCATCCCACCTCCTTGACCTGTCCGTCTTCCCTGGACTGACCTATCCCCTCCCTACCTCCCCACCTATACTCTCTCCACCTATCTTCTTTACTCTCCATCTTCGGTCCGCCTACCCCTCTCTCCCTATTTATTCCAGTTCCATCTCCCCATCCCCCTCTCTGATGAAGGGTCTAGGCCCGAAACGTCAGCTTTTGTGCTCCTGAGATGCTGCTTGGCCTGCTGTGTTCATCCAGCCTCACATTTTATTATCTTTATCAGAATGCTGCCTTGATTAGAGGATATCAGCTATAAGGAGAGGCTTGAAAAACTGTGATTGTTTTCTCTGGAGTGGCAAAGACTAAGGGGAGGCTTGATAAGACTCTATAAAATTCTGAGATACATAGATAGGTTTGATGGCCAGAGCAAAGTTGAAATGTCTAATACTGGGGATCATGTATTTAAAGTGAGAGGAAGAATGTTCAAAGGGGACAGGAAGAGTAAGTTTTTTTTTACACAGAGAGCGGTAAGAGTCTGGAATGTGCTGCCGCGGGTAGTGGTGGAGGCAAATACAATAGGGGCATCTAAGGCATTTTTAGGTAAGCACATGAATATGCAAGGATCGGAGGGATATGGGCCATGGGCAGGCGGAAGGGATTACTTTAATTTGGTGACATGTTCAGCCGAAGGGCTCCTTCCTGGGCTGAACTGTTCTATGTCCTGTATTCTATGTAATGGACTCTGACTTTAATTGTAAATCAATATGATTGTAATGAATTAACTGCAACAGTTAATTATAATCTGTCCCTATCTAACTCCATGTTGATTTAACTCCTTCCAACTCCCCTAGCTCTCCTTCACTTTTGATGTATTGCATGTCCTTAATGGGTTTTGTGTGTAAATATCTAATTGTCAGCAGGGGTGATTATTGCTGGTGATTAGTAGTTGAAATCAGAACAAAAATGTAATGGTCGATGATAATAAAGTGTGAAGCTGGATGAACACAGCAGGCCAAGCAGCATCTCATGAGCACAAGCTTTTGTGCTCCTGAGATGCTGCTTGGCCTGCTGTGTTCATCCGGCTTCACACTTTATTATCTTGGATTCTCCAGCATCTGCAGTTCCCATTATCTCTGATAAAAATGTAATGGTCGTTTGGTGATGGGTGAGGAAAAAGTTCAGTTGTGTGTAACAGCACTTTTGGATATAGAAAAGAAATAGGAAGAAAAGGCACAATCTATCCAGCACAAGATTATACAATGTTCAACTTTGAAGTTTAAAATATACATTTGCCCAGTGTTCAATTTTAAGTATTGTAGCACAATCACTTCTCCTTACAGAGCCAGTTATTTTCAGATGAGTTTGTATTTCTGTTTGCATGTGGTTTTAGAATAAAGTTCATGCAATGACTCATTTAGCCTGCATCCTGTTAACTGCTCATATGCCGCGTTACACGAGTCTTCTGTTTCAAAATGCACAATTCACAAAAATAACAAGATCATTATATGATATTTTTCCATTGTAGTTCTTATTATTTCCTTTCAACAATACTGCTTTACAGAGATTCTTCTTGTTCTCATTCATGGGATATGGGCATCACTGTCTGACCGAGCATTTATTGCGAGTTCTTCCCTGTCTTTGAGAAGATGGTAGTGAGCTCCCTTCGTGAACCACAGCAGTCCATGTGTTTAGGTTACACCCATAATGTCATTAGGGATAGAATCCCAGGATTTTAACCCAGTGACAGCGAAGGAACAGTAACGTATTTCCAAGTTAAGATAGTGAGTGGGCTGGAGGGGAACTTACAAGTGTAAGCTACATTGGGAACTCAAAGCCCTGTCAGCATTCAATTTTATCCTGTATCTTAGCACTGCAGTTGAATAAATAAATATAACATACAGCTATGTTGATTTCTGGTTAGAAAATCCAAGCATGAAAGACCAAAAGTTATTGTGTCTGAAATTCCTCTGGACTTTGTCAGGACGCTGTACAACCTCACTGGTGTCTGACAAAATTCCTTGTATTTTCTCATAATTTCTTAGATGCCTACTAATGGGCAGAGTTTCCATTTGCCTTTGCAATACATAGTTCCTCCAGGAACTATGTGTTCCTGCTCCTGGACCTTTGAAACTACCTAGTATATTTGTACCTGTTGCTACACCAAGTCAGTGGGGATTTACTGACCTTCATTTCCCTAAAGTACACAGGATACTCAAAGCTTTTGTGCTCCTAAGATGCTGCTTGGCCTGCTGTGTTCATCCAGCCCCACACTTTGTTATCCGATACTCGAAGAATTTTCTTTTCATGAGTAGAATCAATTTTCTTGCTGAGGAGATTGACAAATTAGAAAATTGACTTGGATAACATGAAACTATGGGTGGGTAGGTGTCATAGTTTCTAGCAGGCCTGGTGATGGATGGCTGAATTACACCCTTAGATGACCACTGCTAGCACCAGCTTATCATGTTCAGACCATCCGCTGGAATCATGTGGTTTGCCTTCCGTAGATTTGCTGGCAATAATCCTTCTTGTTGGTATTAGAACAAGTTATTGATGCCAAATAGGGAAGGATGTCCTCACAAAGTTTTCGGCAAATGTTTAATTCAGTGTTAATAAATATAAATTTATTGCATAGCACTTAATAGCTAGTTATATAACATCTAGATAGACAATAATGTCTTGTAAGACATCTTGCTCAACAGAAGATTAGATCCGCATTATTGCTACTGAAATGTTTTACTACACAACTTAGTGTCAATTGAATATCTGCAACTCTGAAATACACACAGAACTCTGGTTAGTGAGAGGTTTCAAGTTCAGAAGCAGGGATATCTAGCTGTAATTGTACAAGGTCTTGGTAACACCTAGAATATATGTGTGCAGTTCTGATCTGCTTATCTGAGAAAGCATGTTCTGACTATCGAGGGAGTGCAATCAAGATTTGCAAGATTGATTCCTTGATGTATGAATGGTGTATGAATCAAAATTGGATTGGTTAGGATGAACTTCATTGGAGCTCAGAGAAATGGGACCCCCCATAGAAACATATAAAATTCTAACAGAAATAGACAAGGTAAATACAGGAAGGATGTTTCCAATAACCATGGAGTCCAGAACTAGGAGTAATTGCCTGAGGATATTGGGTAGACCATTTAAGACTGAGAAGAGCGGAAATTTCTTCGCCCAGCGTGCGGTGAGACCATGAAATTCTTTTCCACCAAAAAAAAAGTTGACGCTGAGACAGCAGTGTTTTTAAAATAACCCTTCAAACTTCTACCTAACAATAAATGATTAATTTCAGTTTTGGAAGTTTTCCTCCAGGCAGTACTCACAAAATTCCTAATTGTTCTAGCTATAAAATTGGATAGAAAACAAAATAAATACGGATGCAGTAAATCAGAAAAAAGAAATAGAACTTGGAGATGCTCAACAGGTCTGGCTACATCTGTGAAGAGAAATCAGAGTTAATGTTTTGGGTTGAGTGATCCTTCCGCAGAACTGCAAAAAAATGTTGATCCTTTGTTTTCATATGTCCCACCAGAAAGGTAGTAAAAATGTATTCTTTCATCATGACGAGGGCATCACTGACTAGGCCAGCTTTTGTTTCAAATCCTATCCTCACTTACTTCTACTACTTTTAAGGCTCTAGGATGAAGTCCACCTGGATCCAGAGGCTAGTGTCCCTGCAGTTTTATCATTTTTAACAGTCCTGCTTCCCTAGTGATTGTAATTTCATCAAATTCTTCTCCCTCAATTCCTGATTTACAACTATTCCTAGAATGACTTTGTATCTTTTGATAAGCAAACATTTCTTCATTTCAGCTGCAATTTCATTTTTGTCTACTATTAATGCCACATTCTCATTCTTTAGGTCTCCAACACTCACTTGATTTACTCCGTTCCTTTTTCAGTACGTGTAGAAACACTTGCTATGCATTTTTACAGTTCTAGCTAGCTTCCGCTCAGACTGTTATTTATTCTTCCTGATTACACTTTTAGTAATTTTCTGCTTTTTTTAATATTCTGAGCAATCATTTTCTTGCCACTCATCTTTGCACTGTCACATACTTTTCACTTATGTTGATGTATTCTCTACCTTCTTATCTAACCTCAGATCATAGCTCTTTTTGTTAGAATTTGAGGTAAGAAAGTATTTACTCTGACTATTTCAAAATAGCTTATTAAATGTCTGCCATTGTAATCCATTGATCTCTCCCGCAGTCTAATATGCCAATTCACATCAGCTAACTTACCTTTCATGCCTATACAGTTGCCTTTACTTAGGTTTAAAACATTAATCTTAGCCCCAATTTACTCATGTTCAAACTGAGTGTAAAATTCTAGCATATTGTGGTTGCTGCTGCTGAAGGGTGCCTTAACTCTGAGGTCATTAAAACCAAGCTAATATAATTGCTTCTCTGATACTTTCTCAAAGCAATCCATTTTGGAACCCATCTCGAAAGCAGTCTATGAATTCCTCACACAGGCTATGACTGCCAAGCTAATTTTTTTCAGTTATGCATAACTTAATTTATCTATGACTATTGTTGACCCTTTATCACAAGCACCCAATATTTTTTCTTGCATACTTTGTCTCAGATCATGGATATTATTGAGGGAGGGGGAGCGTCACCATTAAATCACTCCAACTAGTTGTTTCTTTCCCCTACTGTTCCTCCACTCAAGCCAAAACTAAGGTGGACAAACAGAACGCTGGAAGAACACAGCAAACCAGACAGCATCTGGAGGAAAGGAGCAGTCAACATTTCAGGTATTACCCTTCTTCAGAACTGAGAGAGTCCTAAAGAAGGGTAATAGCTGAAACGCTGACTGCTTCTTTCCTCCAGATGCTGCCAGGTTTCCTGTGTTCTCCCAGCCACCTGTTTGTCCACCTTTGATTCTGGCATCTGCAATTCTTATTTTGGCTCCAACCAAAACTGAGGTGGTTGAGTGGCGGTGACAATGCTAGGTCTGGTATCCAGTGAAATATTGCACAACAGGCTGAAGACTTCAGCACTGAGGTCAATGTCAATGACATTTTCAAAGGCCTGTTTTAACAAATCCAAAGTTAAAGGGCCATTACCGTACATGTTCATGGTTCACTCTAATCTTCTAAATTAAAGCCATCTCTAACCATTGCATAATTGTCGCCCTTGATTAATAGCTCCAGCTGTCAGTATTTACCTAGCTTCCTGTTATTCTTGAATGATATATACCACACAAATATTCAGGATACAAATTTTGACATCCTGAATTCATAGCTCCATAAGATTCATCCGGTCTCACTTATTTACTTCAATGTGTGCTATCAATTGTTTTGCTATGAACGCTACTTGCACTCAGGCTTTTCATATTTTTTGAGATATTAAGAACTGCTGATGCTGGAATCTGAAATAACACAATGTAGAGCTGGAAGAACACAGTGGACCAGGCAGCGGAGGAGTAGGAAAGCTGACATTTCAGGTTGGGACGCTCCTTCAGAAATGGGGGATGGTAAGGGGGTCTCCGAAATAAATAGGGAGAGGGAGGGTGGTGATAGCAAGTAGATAGTGGAGTAAATGGGGTGGGGAGAGAAGACGGACAGGTCAAGGAGACAGGGATGAGGTCAGAGATGAGGAGATTTTGAAGCTATTAAAGTCCACATTGAGTCCATTGGGTTGTAGGCTTCCAAAGAGGAATATAAGGTGCTGTTCCTCCAGCCTTCAGGTAGCATCATTGTGGCAATGGAGGAGGCCCAGGATGGACCTATCATCCAGGGAGTGGGAGCAGGAGTTGAAGTGGTTCGCATCTGGGAGATGTTGTCGTTCATCACAAACCAAGTGTACATGCTCCTCAAAGCTGTCTCCTAGCCTCCGTTTGGTCTCACCGATGTAGAGGAGGCCACATCAGGATCAGTGAATACAATAGACCATATTAGCACATGTGCAGGTGAACATCAGTTTGATGTGGAAGGTTTTTTTGGGGCCTAGGATTGAGAACTCCCCACCCATGTCCAGGAAACTACCCACTCCCTCCACCTCGCCCAAAATGTCTGATTCCCTGGTCATCATCACCTCCTCTTCACCATGGACATCCAGTCCGTATACACTTGCATTCCCCATGCAGATGGCCCAAAGGTCGTCCAAGACTTCCTCTCATAGAGAGCATAGAACAGTACAGCACAGTACAGGCCCTTCGGCCCTCGATGTTGTGCCGACCTGTCATACCAATCTCAAGCCCATCTAACCTACACTATTCCATGTACGTCCATATGCTTATCCAATGACGACTTAAATGTACCTAAAGTTGGCGAATCTACTACCGTTGCAGGCAAAGCGTTCCATTCCCTTACTACACTCTGAGTAAAGAAACTACCTCTGACATCTGTCCTATATTTTTCACCCCTCAATGTAAAGCTATGCCCCCTCATGCTCGCTGTCACCATCCTAGGAAAAAGGCTCTCCCTATCCACCCTATCTAACCCTCTGATTATTTTATATGTTTCAATTAAGTCACCTCTCAACCTTCTTCTCTCTAATGAAAACAGCCTCAAGTCCCTCAGCCTTTCCTCATAAGACCTTCCCTCCATACCAGGCAAAATCCTAGTAAATCTCCTCTGCACCCTTTCCAAAGCTTCCACATCCTTCTTATAATGCGGTGACCAGAACTGTATTCAATACTCCCCTTCTTGAACAGGGGAACCACATTTGCTATCCTCCAGGCATCTGGCACTATTCCTGTAGACAATGACGAGTTAAAGATCAATGTCAAAGGCTCGGCAATCTCTTCCCTGGCTTCCCAGAGGATCTTAGGATAAATCCCATCCGGCCCAGGGGACTTATCTATCTTCACCCTCTGTAGGATTTCTAATACCTCTTCCTTGTAAACCTCAATCCCACCTAGTCTAGTAGCCTGTATCTCAGTATTCTCCTTGACAACATTTTCGTTTTCTAGAGTGAATACTGTTGAAAAATATTCATTTAGCGCTTCCCCAATCTCATCTGACTCCACACACAACTTCCCACTACGATCCTTGATTGGGCCTAATCTTACCTTTGTCATTCTTTTATTCCTTAAATACCTATAGAAAGCCTTAGGGTTTACCCTGATCCTATCCACCAACAACTTCTCTCCCACAGGCCCAGCCAGTCCCCCTCTGCCGACACCCTTATCCGCTTAACTGAACTCATCCTTATCCTCAGCAACTTCTCCTTCCGTTTCTCCCACTTCCTACCGACAAAGGGGGTGGCCATGGGAACCCGCATGGGCCCAAGCTATGCCTGCCTCTTTGTAGGACACTTGGAACAGTCCCTCTTCAGTGTTCCCACGAAGAGCTCAAACAGTTCATCAACTTTACTAACACCTTCCACCCCAACCTCAAGTTCACATGGACCATCTCTGATATCTCTCTCTCCCCTATCTCCTGGACCTATCTGTCTCCATCTCTGGTGACCATCTCCAAACTGATATCTATTTCAAGATCACCGACTCCCATAGCGACCTGGGCTATACCTCCTCTTACCCAACTTCCTGCAAGAATGCGATCCCCTACTTACAATTCCTCTGCCTCCGCCACATCAGGTCCCAAGGTGAGGCGTTCCATTCCCACACATCCCAGATGTCCTCATATTTCAAGGACCGCAATATCCCCCTCTGAGTGGTCGAAAACGCCCTCGACAGCACCTCTGGCATTTCCCGCACCTCAGACCTCACATCCCCTCCCCGCAATAAAAACAAAGACAGAGTTCCCCTTGTCCTCACTTATCACCCCATTAACCTCCAGATTCAACTCATCATTCTCCGCCACTTCTGCCACCTGCAATCTGACCCCACTACCAAGGATATACTTTCCTTCCCATCATTATCTGCCTTCTGGAGGAACCACTTTCCCTGTAACTCCTTAGACTGGTCCATACTCCCCGTCGCCCCACTACCCCCGGCACCTTTCCCTGCAACTGCAGGAGGTGCTACACCTGCCCCCTCACCTCCATCCCAGGCCCCAAAAAAATGTTCCACATAAAACAGATGTTCACCTGCACATCTGCTAATGTGGTCTATTGTATCTGTTGTTCCTGATGTGGCCTCCTCTACTTTGCTGGGACCAAGCGGAGGCTCGGAGACCGCTTTGTGGAGCACCTACGCTCGGTTCGTGACAAACCTCCCAGATGCAAACCACTTCAAATCCTCCTCCCACTCCCTGGGTGTCATGTCCATCCAAGACCATGCCTCCTCCATTGTCATATCGATGCCACCTGAAGGTTGGAAGAACAGCACCTCATATTCCTCTTTGGAAGCCTACAACCCAATGGTCTCAATGTAGACTTTACTAGCTCCAAAATCTCCCCACTCCAACCTCATCCCAAGACCAGACCCCACCTCATGCCCATCCCATTGACCTGCCTGTCTTGTCTTCCACCTATTCGCTCCACTATCTACCTGCTATCACCGACACCTCCTCCCTATTTATTTCAGATCCCCCTTCCCCTTCCCCATTTCTGAAGAAGGGTCCTGACCCAAAATGTCAGCTTTCCTGCTCCTCTGATGCTGCCTGGCCTGCTGTGTTCATCCAGCTCTACACCTTGTTATCACTTTAATATTTTTGTTATCTTTGTAACATTTGACCCTGATTGTGGTGTATAACTAGGCTTTTTACTCTGTCTATCCCTAATATTCATTGACTTTCATTTCATATATTACATTTTTTCCACTTGTCTCTACTCTTTGATGTGCATTTTTATCCCCCCACACTTGATCTCTTGTCCCCACTATTTATTTAAAATCCTCTCTACTTCCCTGAAGGTTTTATTATAGGGACTACCTCTTTTAAAATAAAAGACTGTCTGGAAGATTTGTTTTTGTTTCTTTGTGTTACTCCGTTCTCTGCAGCCAAAAGCAGCTGTCATTGCTACTGATAGGCATTACAGGAGACACTATGATGATGGGAATAGGGCAGGAGCGTTAAAGCTGCATAGACCCATCCTCCAATGAAACGGGGGCAAGTGCTGCAAGTTGTGGTCCTTCACCTCAAAATGAAGGCAACCAAATTTCTAGCCCTCAGCATTCTTTAGAAATGTTTTCATTATGCCTATTATCTCAATGAATGTGTGTGAATTTACAATTTTTAAAACAGCAACTGTTCAAAATCCCACTTGTTTGCAACAAAGCAGTCAACAGTTGTATCTGCTACCAGAGGGCAGGTGGCTATATATGACAAGTTGCCAAAGGACAGAAAGCAGTCTTGCATAGTTTTATGGAACAATACTATTAAACAGTGATGGCTCAGATCTTCAGAAGCTAACAGTAGTGAATGCCAGTTGTAAACGGAGGGATTGTCTTATGAGTAAATATTAAACAGGTTGGGACTCCTTGGGGTTTAGAAGAATGAGAGGTGATGTCATTGCCATATATTGGATTCTTAAGAGGTCTGACAGAGTAAATGCTGATGGGATGTTTCCCCTCAAGGGCCAGAGGGCATAGTCTCAGAACAAAGGGTCACCAATTTAGGGCTGAGATGAACATTTCTTTCCTCTCAGAAAAGACACCGTCTTTGGAATTCCTTGCCACAGACACCTCTGGGGGTTTGTAGTTTTGTATATTAATAACTGAAATTGATAGATTCTTTATCAACAGGGGAATCAGGAGTTATTGGGAAAAGGGCAGGAAAGTGAATGTGAGGAATGTTGGATCTGCCATTATTGAAAGGAGGAGCAGGCTTGAGTCTCCTGTTCCTTATGATCTTATAGTCTAATGTCAGGGCCCTTTGGAAGTCTTGACCCATGCAAATGCACAGTAAGTGCCCAGGATGTTTAAACTTTGGTTTTGTGAACTCAGGCCTCTTGAAAATAGCATTAACATTGACATTGACCTCACAGCTGAAGCCTTCAGCCTACTCTGCATTACTTAACTGGATATCTACTGTAGCATTAAGTTTCTGGTGTATGTCACCACCCATCCAAACAGTTACTGCTGTCACCTACTGACTGCGAACCCACACACATTGTTACTATTACTATTCCCCAACTACTCCTCACTCTTGACTGCCACCACACCTATTGCTTATTGGTCTCCTCACAGATTTAAATGTTACAGCAAGACTTTAAGAACACTAGAAATAGGACAAACCTTTCCCTCCAGCACCACATAGAAACATGATGAATTATTTCATGAGATGCATGTGCAGAATCTGCAGCTTGCACATCGTAACTCTTGGCTCTTCATTCAAACATTATTATACTCCTCAGCTCACCTGAAATTCAGTAGCAGACCATTGACAGCAATCTTCAATGTGTACTTGTCTGGTTTCCTAACTGATGAGCTTGTTACATTCCCCCATTTTCTTGGTTATGACATGTACCAGGGTTTAATTATTGCATTGCAGCGCCGATTATTGTTAGTTGAAGCTGGTCCACATTTTCACATTGGATCACTTTACCCTGTCCTGTTCACAAATTTGTTACAGTAAAGGAATCAAGGATTAAAGGGAAAAGGAAGGAAAATGGGGTTAAAGACTATCAGATCAGCAATGATCTCACTGTACAGTGGAGCAAAATCAATGGGATGAAAGGTCTACTTCGGCTGCTACATCTTATGATCTTAAGGCTTAGGATGTCTTTCAGGCAATAAGACCACAGTAGGCGCAGTAATAGTGTAAGTGAATATACATTTGTAAAAGTGCAGTAGGTACATAATGATTGAACACCCATGCTGACAATGTGCCTTCAAAATATGTTTTCTTTCCCTCTGTGGCACTACATCAAAACGTAGGCCTGACATCCACAGCTGGTGGAGGAGGATCCTGCTGTTTGGCACACTCTGCGGGATTTGAAGACTTGGGTAGTTATCCCCTTGGTGATAATGGGCACAGATGCAGGTCCACCCTTGTCAACCTGAACTGCTAGAGGCAATGGGACTACAGACGCAGGAGGCAGAAGAACAAAACATCTCTTGGGAACGATGAATAGAAGCTGCCAGGATACCTGTCAGTCACACCTCTTCTCTAGTTTCTTGAGAAAATACAGAATCTGGCATGGGGTTGAGGTACCTTGTCCACCAATAGCCTTTCCCTTACAGGAATGACTTCAGTCTCTGAGACAAGAAGACTCTGGAGGTGTTGGGAATTCAGCAGAAACAGTTTATTTGAGTAGTAATCGATTACAGTAAGGAGAGAAGCTCCAAATTGTCACACTGGACAATTGAGCTCACTCTACAGAATACTAGTGCAACACTATTTTATACTTTCTTCCAGTGTAATTGTGTAATGCTACAAACTGTTATTGTGCAGTTGATCGTATCAAGTCTATTAGTCAATTAACTAAGCAGTAATTACATCAAGTCTGTAAATCAATTGACTAGGCAACCAATTACATCAGGTCTGTAAATAAATTACATTAAATTCATAATTCAATTAACTAGGCATGTTGATTACATCAAATTGTTGTGTATTACATATCTACTAATCAGATTCAAACACATGATGCTCATTCACTTATGTGGTCACTTGCTTATCTTGTAACTTTTGCCCCTGAATATCCTGCGGCTTGCTAAGGTTCTGCCCAGCTTACTCATGTCAGGTTTCAATTAACAAGGCTTCTGTGGTCTGGATGGCGTGTCTTTAGTAATGAAGGGCCAATCGTTTTAAAATATCCTTATCTATGGTTATTGTGAGACACTATATCATAAGCATCTTTACTTTTTCACTAATCCACCACAAGCGCTACCACTATTGCACTCTTATTCATTCACAACTTTACTAAGCACTCACTAGTATATTACATTTACTATTACTGCCTTTCATCCATTCATAAAAGCATGATCTTGCAATATATTTCACTATTAAAGAAAGATTAAATTAAAATGTCCCTTCCACCCATTACTGCCTTTTCACAGTTTTAACCCTTCCCAGCCCCATGCTGTTAGCGGTGTCCATGCCTGTGAGTACATCAGAGGCCAGCCCTAAGTATGTGTTTGTAATCTATTCAGAACAATACCATCCCAGCCACTGTGCCACCCGAAACTATGAAAGGTTATAATTTTAATCAGCCCTCAGCAACCGTCTCCTTGGACTTGAATAGCTTACAGGACATCAAACAAGTTTTCTCCATCAGTATGTATCTGTTAGATACATATTGAATAGGGCCTTTGTTCCCTTTAGGAAAGTTGCTATCAAAATTGCACTTCCATGAAATTGAGTGAATGAATGTGTAAACTGGCAATAATGAAATCTCAAGACTCAACCGTGATAAACCATTTACTATCCTTTCTGCTGTCATTAAGTGCACATATGATTCTCAACACAGTCAAATCATATAGGCTTATTCTTTCCGGTATTGTCTAACTTTTAAAGAATAAATGGATTCACAACCCCATTTCCCTCCTTTACCATTAATACTGAGCACCCATGGAATGAGCAATGGAGAGCAGGTCTGAGCATATATCCAGAGCCACTGAGTGAAACCAACATTTACATTGAGCATCTCACATCGCTCGAGCCACAACACTAATGATTAGGTGGATTGATTCCTCTAACTTCTGTCACCGATGGCCTCTGATGTACTTACTCGATGTTAGACCATAAAGTACAGGAGCAAAATTAAGCCATTTGGCCCATCAAGTGTTTTTCACTGTTCAATCATGGCTTTTACTTGTAACCCTTGACCCCCTTCCTAATCAAGAACCTATCTTTTTGTATCTTAAACATGTTCAATGACTTAGCCTCCATAGCCCTCTGCAGCAATGAGTTCAACAGATTCACCATCCTTTGGCTGAAGAAATTCCTCTTCATCTCAATTGTAAAAGGTTGTCCCTTCACTCTGAGGCTGTGCCCTCAGGTCTTAGTCTCTCCTACTAGTGGAAAATTCTCTATGTTAATTCTACTCAGGCTTTCAGTATTCTGTGTAACGTGAATAATTGTGGTCCCAATGCTGACCCCTGCAGAACCCCATTAGTCCAGGGCTGCCATCCTGAAAAACAACTTTATCCTTACTTCCTGCCTTCTGCCAATCAGCCAATCCTCTGTCCATGCCAGTCCCTTCTCCTTATTCTCCCCATGATGGTAAGTAGTCCCTGCTATCTTGAACTCATCTTATTTAGAAATTTTCTCGCGGCAGCTTGTTAAAGGCCTTTGGGAAATCCAACTGGATCACATCACTGGCTTTCCTTCCTCTAACTTGCTGGTTACTGTAGTGATTGTAATGAGATCAGCTGGGTGTACTTCATAGAATATGTGTTCCCTGATTGGGGCTGTTAATCAGGTCCAATCACGGAGGTCTGGCTGACAGCTAAGAAGAGAAGTATCAGAAATCCTGTTCACTCTGATATCTGGTTTTGAGGGAGCTGGATCAGTGTTAAGGACACCATGTGAAAATAAAGACTCTATTTCAGTGGTGACGAGAGTGGGATTAATGACATAACCCTGCAAAAGTGCCTACTGGCTGTAACCCAACTGGATATTAAACAGGCAGTACAATTGGTTTTATCATTGGAACATGTAGCAAGTAGAGTGTGTGAGTTACTGGATATTCTGTTGGAAGTGGACACCTTTGCCAGTCCGACAGAGCTTGGGGAACACCACCTGAGTAAAGACAATTGCGTAGCCCTACTCACAACATATCCTGAACAGAGGGATTCAAGGTCAGCCCATAGCAAAATCTCAAAATAAAGCCAAGCCTCTCTCAAATGGTTAACATTTTCTTCACGATCTGAGCTGGCAAGCATTTTTGTTGCTACTGATATTTGGACTTGAGACAACAAGAGTTTTAATAGACATAAATTCAGTAAGAGAACTCATTGGCTGGTATCAAAGGGAGTTCACTTCCTGAAAAACCCTTTCTATAGTTGGTTTAGAACATTTAAAATGCTTAGCAACATCCAAATCAGATACAATCAAACTATATGTCTAGTTAAATCGTCGCCCAGTTCTATTGGAAGTTGATGGCAGTACTACCATTTCAGTGATCGTAGAACCAGCCTTTAACAAAATTTACTCTGATTTCCAACCCTTAAGTTTGCACAAGACCTCAGCTAGACTGAGAACCTATCACAGGGAAACTTTACAGGTTAATGGTACCACTTCTGTCCAAACTCTTATGAGAAGTAACTGGTTCAGTTACCTCTGATTATAACAATAGGCTTAGCCCAAGTTTGATGGGGTGAAATTGGTTGAGAAAGATTCACCTAGATTGGCCCAATATTTTTTAATTAGAAAATGCCTGCCTGAATGAAGTCCTAATTAAATACCTGGAAGATGTTCTGGAAGGTCTAGGGACTATTAAAGGTGCCAAGGCCAAGGCATGTTGACCAGGAAGCAATTCCATGATTTTGCAACGTCCACCCAGTGCCATATGTCTTATGGGCAAAGGTAGAGGAAGAAATCAGAGGCTGGAAAGTGAAGGAATAATCAAAACAGACCAGTTTGTGGAATTGGCAAAACCAGTCATACTGATTGTGAAATCTAATGCGTTAGTTCACCTTTGTCGGGATTTTAAACAAATAGTAAACTGGTTTTCACAGCTGGATAAATACTCAATCCCTAACGTAGAGGGTTTGCATGCAAATCTAGCAGGGAGGCTGTCTTTTACAAAGCTGGTTATAAATCATGCATGCTTGCAATTGTGGTTAGATGAAGATTCCCACAGATATGCTACAATTAATATACATAAGAAATTGAACCAATATACTGGAGTATTGTCAGCCTGTGCAACTTCTTAGCAGATGATGGAAAACATTTTACATGGTCGACCCAAAGTCATTATATAGCTTGGTGCTGTACTAATAAAAGGATAGACTGATAAGGAGCACTTAAGGATCTTGGACATAATCCTTAGACATTTTCCTCAGGTAGGCATATGCCTTAGAAGGGAAAAATGTGTGCTCCGTTCACCCCAAGTGACTTACTTGGGCGACAGAGTTGACAAGACTGGAGTACACCTATTGGAAAATAAAGTGAGGGCGATCAAAGCTGCCCTGGCTCCCATGTCTGTACCAGAACTTAGGGTTTTCTTTGGGCTGGTGAATTGTTGTGAAAAGTTCATATGTAACTTGACCTCCTTCCTGGCATCTTAGCATCAACTCCTAAAGAAAGGGTCAACCTTGGAAACAGTCACATGACAAAGCCATAGCTTTCAGGGAAGTGAAGAAACAGTTATCGTCCTCTATAGTGTTGGCATACTATAATCTCAAGAGAGATCTGGAGTTGACATGCAATGCGTCCCTGGGGTAGTAGCCTCTGGGATAGCATTGGTTCATAGGGGGTTCAATGTAGAGGAACACCCAATAGTGTAGGATCTAGGACTTTGGCTAATGCAAAGCATAAATAAGCCCAGATAGGGAAGGACGGTTTAGTGGTCATATTTGGAGTCAGAAAGTTCCACCAACTCCTTTACGAACATAAATTTGTAATAATAACAGGCCACAAATCTTTCACTAATTCGACTTAAAGAGGACAAGGCAGTGCAGCCCATAGCCTCAGGCCGAATTCAGCAATGGGCTCGAATACTGAGTGCGTACAATTACAAGTGGAACACCACTCAGTAGCCTAAGTATGGGATGCATTGAGCTGCCTCCCACTGGCAGATACACCACCCATGGTACAGTCACTGGAATAGCTGCATTGGTGGGGCAGTACCTTGAGTGCCAACAAGGACAAAAGTTACTTCCAGTAGTTCCCCCATATTTATGGGGGTGTCCGGGTAAACCCTGGTCTAAATTATACATCAACTATGTAGGTCTTTTCATGGGCTCAATGTTCTTAGTCATTGCGGATGCCCACACAAAGTGGCTGGATGTGCGTAGATTTATTCATCAAACACGGGGATGACAATAGAAAAACTGCACACATTTTTTGCAATACACAGGCTCCCGGAAGTGTTAGTCACAGATAACAGGCCATTGTTTACCAGCAGGGAACCCGAGTATTTCTCAAAGTTGAATGATGTTTGACATATAACGACAGCTCCATACTATCCATCATCCAATGCTCTGACAGAAAGACTGGTCTAAACTTTAAGGGCAGGCTAAAAAGAATCAGCCTACAGTTTCACTAGATACTGAACAGTCCTGGTTCTAGTTGTCCAGCTCTGAGGAAGGGTCACTTGATACAAAATATTAACTCTGATTTCTATCCACATTGGCGGATGCCAGACCACCTGAGCTTTTCCAGCAATTTCAATTTTGTCCAGGTTCCTATTTGGTTAAAAGACCACCCCTAACGCAACCACAGACAGAACTCCAGTGAAGTTGCTCATGGGGAGTAGAGTCCACACCAGGTTAAATCTGATCTTCCCACACCTTTTGCGGGGAGGGTGAAGTGGCTTCAGGAATGCCAATGCCAGACACAAAATTATACTAAGAGAGAGACAATTTACATCAGGGGACGAATTTTGGTGTAGGAACCACAGGAATGGCCCCTCATGGGTAAGTGGCATGGCCAAAGTGGGTCAGGTCCAGTGATGTACAAAGTTCATGCAATTACAATAGTCCTGAACAAGCATGTCGACCATATGAGAGCTGCAAACTTGCAAACAGTGAGGGGTCAAAATGTGGATGGCTCCTCAACAGCCTTTCTGACTGGCTGACTCAATGCCTTTGCCATCTGTAGAAGGTAATACATTTCTTCCAAGTCACTCAGTATGCAAGAAGAGAGCTGCTGTGAATTATGCACCATCAGTAACAGAGGCAGAGTTGGAGGATGCTGACTTGGTGCTAGAGCATCTCAGGAGGATGTATAAAGAGAAGAAGCAACCTATGTCCTCGGACTCAGAGTGGGAGGGATGTAGTGATTGTAGAGGTTAGCCAGGTGGACCTCATAGAATATGAGTTCCTTGACTGGGGCTGTTACTTTGAACAACAGTTAGAACAAGAAAGTCAAACAACCTGTTCACTCTGAGAGCTGGCTCTGACAGATTCTCCATGTGGAAATAAAGGTTGACTTGGTGACAGGATACTGACTTCCGTGGGGCTATTTCAGCTATCTCCTCCAAGAATTAATAGATTTGTCAAACATCACTTCCCCTTGACAAAGCCATGCCCACTCATGTACTTTTTTTTATCATGTACTTCCAAGCATTTAGTGATCTTATCCTTAATTATGGACTCTAAAATCTTCCTATGACCAAGGTTAGGCTAAATAACTTTATAATTTCCTGTCTTCCGCCTCCCTCCCATCCAATAGTCTGGGACCCTTCCTGACTCCAGAAATTCCTGAAAGCTCACCACCAATTCATCCACAATCTCCTCAGATATGTCATTCAGAATTCTGGAGTGTAGAATATCTTTGTTGGTTGATTATCAGCCTTCAAACCTTTCAGCTTCCTCAGCACGTTCTCCTTGATGATGACCACTACACTCATGACTGTCCCTGACTTTCCTGAAGTTCTGATATGCTACTAGTGTCTTCATCCGCAAAGACTGATACAAATTACCCATTCAGTTTCTTTGTAACTTGTTTGCTCCTCATTACTCATTTTTCAGCCTCATTTTCCAGTCGTCCAATGTCCATTCTTATCTCTCTCTTACCTTTCATGTAACTAAAAAACATTTTACAATTTTCTGTTTTATTTCTTGATAGCTTACCCTCATATTTCATTTTGTCCACCCTTCATTCCTCTGTTAGTTGTGTTCTGCCAGTTTTTAAAAGTTTCCTAATTCTCTAGCTTCCCACTAATCTTCACCTCATTGTATGCTTTTTCTTTTGCTTTTATGTTGTTCCTGACTTCCCTTGCCAGCCATGGTTGCATCATCTTCTCTTTATACGTTTCTTATTCCTTGTGATGAATTTCTGCTGTGCCTCCATAATTGCCCCCAGAAACTTATGCTTTTCCACTGTCCTCTTTGTTAGATTCCCCTTCCAATCAACTCTGGCCAGTTTCTCGCTCATATCTTTGTAGCCATGATGTGAAGGTGCCGGTGTTGGACTGAGGTAGACAAGAAATCACATGTCACCAGGTTATAGCTCAACAGGTTTATTTGAAAACACAAGCTTTCAGAGCCTCAATCCTTCTTCAGGTGTTAGTGAGAGAGGTAGTATCAGACAGAATTTATAAGTAAAAGATCAAAGGATCACATCATTTATCAGGGTGTACTAAACGAACTTAAGAAGCTGTTAAATCTTTAATCAGTTGGAAGGTTTTAATTGATTAATATGTACACGGAAATCCCCAAATTC
The DNA here is from genome assembly GCF_030684315.1 of Stegostoma tigrinum. Taxonomy (NCBI): domain Eukaryota; kingdom Metazoa; phylum Chordata; class Chondrichthyes; order Orectolobiformes; family Stegostomatidae; genus Stegostoma; species Stegostoma tigrinum. The sequence goes on from NC_081356.1 coordinate 95,918,545, forward strand.
CTTTGAAGTCACTGTCTTGAGAAAACTAAAAAATGTCACCTTTTCTTTACACTTGAGAAAACCAAAAGTTTTCTCAGTGTAAAGAAAAGGTGACATTTTATGTTAGACAATGCATATTGGGTGTGAGGCCTTGTTTAGAATCTATTTGTGTTTTGGTTTGGAATCAGGAGTTAAGAATTTATAAAACATCTCATTGACTTACTGTCTACAAATTGTATAATTTGTAGTTACCTTCACTCTATCATAATACCTGCCATCTGATTCCAGCTCGTCCCTCTCAAACTGCAGGGTGAATGCTGTCATTTCATGATCACTGCCCCCTAGAGGTTCCTTCACTTTAAGCTCCTTAATAAGTCTGCCTCATGACATACCACCAAATTTAGAATTTCTTGTTCCCTACTGGGTTCTACCACAAGCTGCTCTAAAAGAAAATTTAATAGACATTCCACAAATTCCTTTTCTTGAGATCCACTGTCAACCTGTTTTGTCCAGTTCACCTGCATATTGAAGTCCCTGATGACTATTATAATAGTGCTTTTCTTACACCTTTTCTATCTCCTGATTTATTTGCTGACCCATATCCTGACTACTGCTAGGCAACCTGCACATGTCTCTTGTCAGGTTACTTATTTTTCCTTTGCAGTTCCTCAATTCTACCCACACAGATTCTATGCGTTCTGGTCCTTCATTGTTTCTTGCTATCAATTTAATTTCATTTATTATGAACAAGAAAATGCCACCCCTTCTGCTCATTTACCTGCCCTTTTGATAGAACCCATGTCCTTTGGATATTTAGTTCCCAGCCCTGATCCCCTGACAGCCAGGTCTCTACGATCCCCACAACATTGTACCTGCCCATTTCAATCATTGCTACAAGCTCATTTACCTTGCTCCATATACTGTACACATTTCCGTACAACTCCAAGTCCTATGCTGACATGTCCTTTTTCATTGTGGTCCCCTTATCTACTGTGCCTGAAGTTAGATTCCTGACCCTTTCCATACGCTCTCTCCTGTTACCTGTTCTGGAAACTTTAATACCCTCTCCTGAACCCTCCTCCTCTATCACAGACCCCTCCTCCCCACTGTGCTAACAGTGTCTGAAATAGCATATAAATAAATTAAACTATTTACTACTAGAGTCAATTATATTTCTGGTGGAAACTGTACTACATGATATTAATAGCAAATCTGCAATACATTGAATTGCAATTTAATTATTCAACATATTAATTAAGTTTATTAAAGCAGGATTAGGCATTTATTAAAAGTAGAAAACAAGAGGATTTCACTTAATCATCAAAATGATTATGGGAGACTTGTGAAAATCTATGAGTGAATGGATTCATTTATTACCTAACTGTACAAAACATTTAAGGCCTGTCAATTGTTTTTACTAAGAGACTGATTTCATAGATCCATAGGTTAAACTTAGCTCAATCAGCAGCAATGGTTCTTGTTCAACTATCTTTTCAATGCAACTTACCTTTCTTTGACACTTTCTTAGGCACACTGTGGAGAGGAAATAGAGATAACATTTTGAGTCCAGGGACTCTTCTTCAAAACTAGAAGCAAATAGGGGAAGTTGGTATTTATGCTGATGATGGGGGTGGGTTGGGGAAAAGAGCAAACAGACATGTAGAGACAGAGACCAGACAGAAGAGTGAAAAAAAGATCAGGCAGACCAAAGGATTGTTGATAGTAGGCCAGGGAAGAAGAGAAGATAAGTGATAATAGGGTTTATGAGCAGTTGAAAATGGATTGGCTGTGCTGAAAGCAACTCATTTCACAACAACATTTTGGTGGATAACAAACCTGGACTGAGGTGTTTGTGCTATGATATTGTTAAGCTCAATATTGAGTCCTGGGGGCTATAAGGAACTTCACTGGAAAATGATGTGTAGTTTCTCCAGATTGTGCTCAACTTTGCTGGAACACTGCAGCAACCTGAGACTGAAATTATGGCACAAGAACATGGTGGTGTGTTGATTTGGCAGAAACTTAATATGGACAGAATATAGGTGTTCCTCAACGTGAACACCAAGTCTGCATTTTATCTCACCAACGTACAAGAGATCGCAATATAGAACATAGAACATTACAGCACAGTACAGGCCCTTCGGCCCTCGATGTTGTGCCGACCTGTCATACCGATCTCAAGCCCATCTAACCTACACTATTCCATGTATGTCCATATGCTTATCTAATGACGACTTAAATGTACCTAAAGTTGGCGAATCTACTACCATTGCAGGCAAAGAGTTCCATTCCCTTACTACGCTCTGAGTAAACAAACTACCTCTGACATCTGTCCTATATCTTTTACCCCTCAATTTAAAGCTATGCCCCCTCATGCTCGCCGTCACCATCCTAGGAAAAAGGCTCTCCCTATCCACCCTATCTAACACTCTGATTATTTTATACGTTTCAATTAAGTCACCTCTCAACCTTCTTAACTCTAATGAAAACAGCCTCAAGTCCCTCAGCCTTTCCTCGTAAGCCCAACCCTCCGTGCCAGGCAACATCCTAGTAAATCTCCTGTGCGCCCTTTCCAAAGCTTCCACATCCTTCTTATAATGTGGTGACCAGAACTATATGCAATACTCCAAGTGCGGCCGCACCAGAGTTTTGTACAGCTTCAGCATAACCTCTTGGTTCCGGAACTCGATCCCTCTATTAATAAAAGCTAAACCACTGTATGCCTTCTTAACAGCCCTGTCAACCTGGGTGGCAGCTTTCAAGGATATGTGTACATGGACACCAAGATCTCTCTGCTCATCTACACTGCTAAGAATCTTACCATTAGCCCAGTACTTTGCATTCCGGTCACTCCTACCAAAGTGCATCACCTCACACTTGTCTGCATTAAACTTCATTTGCCACCTCTCAGCCCAGCTCTGAGTAATGATTGAGCGGTAGAGTAGATTGAGTAAAGTGCAGGTAAATTGCTGCATCACCTGGAAGGTGTGTCTGGGACATCAGATAGTAGGAGGATGGATGTAAATGGGCAAGTGTTGCACCTTCTACGATTGCGTGGGAAGGTATCATGGAGGTGTTGCAAGGGGTTGGGAATGGCAGAGAAGTGAACCATTGTGTCCCAGAGGGAATGGTCCTGCATAATGCTGACAAGGGAGGGGAGGGGAATATGTGTCTGATTGTGGCAATCCACTGGAGGTGATGGAAATGGTGGCTTATGATCCTTTGAATGCAGAGTCTGGTGAGATGGTGGGTGAGTTTGAGGGGGACCCTATCATTATTGTGGCAGGAAAGGGTAGGGGTGACAGCAGAAATATGGGAAATGGGCTAGACATTCCTAAAGGTCTTACCATCCATAGTTTGATGGGAATTCTTGGTTGAGGAAAAAGATGGACATTTTCTGAGGACTCGCACCCACCACCCCCCTCCCAATCCTGTGGAAGCTGGCATCATCAGAAGAGATATGATGGAGATGGAGAATCGGGAGAATGGTACAGAGTCTTTACAAGGAGCAGGTGTGAGGACATACAGTCAACATAACTGTGGGAGTCAGTGGGTTTGTAGTGGATATTGCTGGCCAGCCTATCCTCAGAAATGGAAACAGAAATGTTATAGAAGGGAAGGGAGGAATGAGAAATGGCCAGGTGATGATGAGAGTGACAAATATAGTGGAAGCAAATTTATAATTTCCCCAATTCCAAATGGGAGAAGGAACAGTACAGATAATGTCATTGATTTACTGGAGAAAGCGTTGAGGGGAGGGACCCAAATATGACTGGAACAAGGAATATTTCAGATATCCCAATAAGAGACAGGCATAACCGAGTCCCATGCAGGTACCCATAGCCACACGTTTGATCTGAAGAAAGTGGGAGGAGTTAAAGGTAAAGTTGTTGAAAGTGAGGACGAGTCAGCCAGTGAGGAAGAGGGTGGTGGTGGGTGTGGACAACCCAAGGCTTCTTCCTGGGAAGAAAAGGAAGGCCATAAGACTATGTGATGATGATAATGGGAACTGTAGATGCTGGAGAATCCAAGACAACAAAGTGTGAAGCTGGATGAACACAGCAGGCCAAGCAGCATCTCAGGAGCACAGCTTGGCCTGCTGTGTTCATCCAAATTCAGACTATGTGATGGGGTCCGGATGTGCAGATCTATGCACATCTTGCATGTCTATGGTAAAGAGATTGTGGCTGGTGCCGCTAAACTGGACATTTTTGAATCTGATGATTTTATATTCTAAAATGGAACTTTTCAGATCAAGCTTTGGTAAAGGCATTATAAAAACTATAAAATGTCCTCCCAACATAGTGACTGCACTTCTTCCAAAAGGGGGCACTCTTACACAAGGATACAGCACTTCGACATAAAGATAGCATGAAATACTTTCACAATTGCTTTCGTAAATTGACAGAGACAGTTAATGATTGTTTTTGTTTCAATAGAACACAGTTGTCAAGGTAACAGAGATCTTCCTTTCTTACTAAGCAACTAGAGAGACATAATGCCCTTTCATATATCGATTTATTTTGACCTGTTTCACGTAGGTCACTTACAAGGAAACAGGTCAGTCACAGCCTGATGACTGCTCTCGTTTTAAATCGCCCTCTTTCTGCACCTGCAAGGCGAAAGCCAGAATCTTAAACACACTGGGGAACTGAAGCTGAATCCTCTACTTTGGTGTTCCAATGTGCTTTGCCACCACATGGCTACACTCTTGCCCTGTCTAATGTTCATAATTGAAATGATTTTAAAAAGCACTAATGTGTAATATAATTATACTGTGAGTTAATAAGAATTGCCAATGGTTAATTACTTTATAATATAGGTGATTATCTTCCTGTGGATCACGTATCGTTCCAGCCGTTGACATAATTGACACAATCGCACATATGCACTGGATTAATAACATTGCAAAGTTTTGCAGCAGACAAATATACTGATATGCATGCAAGTAAAACATCAGAAAACATCATAAATGTCAATACCCATACGTTTTATGGATTTTAAGTTAACTGTAACCATTCCAGTTGCATTATTTGTTTATTATTTGTGAGAAAAAAATAATGTGAATTTGAATGTACTAATTTGAGATCAAAAATACAAAGTTTTATTGTTTGTAAACTTGCCTATTTTGGAACTAATAGCAAACAACTGTCCTCTGTAACACCTTTGAATGGCTTTGGCATTTAAAGATAATTTAAAAGAAGTTTGAGTCTTACCCCATGACCTTTCCATCTTTGCCAAAATCAAGACCAGAGTAGGAAGCTTTGTGGTTGTATTTCCTGCTCCATTAGCCATTGAGTGTTTACGTGGATAATTAATGGACTAGAGGGCATAATTTCAAAATAAGGAGTCATATATTTGAGACTGAAATGAAGAGGAGTTTATTTTCTCAGAGGTTAATAAATCTGTGGAATTCTTTACCACAGAGAGTTGTCAAGGTTGAGATAGACATATTTTTAATCAGTAAGGGAATCAAAGGTTACGGGGAAAAGTCAAGAAAGTCAGAAAAGTTGAGCATTATCATAACAATCATGGACGCATTAAATAGCGGAGCAGACATCATGGATTGAATGGCCTATCTTTGCTCCCATGTCTTATTCTATCATTTTAGTAAAATAAAGTATGACATTACTTCAGGCCTCTGCAGAGAAAAGAAAAGGAGAGATGATTCCTGGTTATTTTCATTTGCAAATCTTTTAGTAAATCAAAGACATACAGCCATCCCCTATTCCCAATTCCTTATCCTCCGCCGCATCTGTTCCCAGGATGAGACATTCCACTCCTGCACATCCCAGATGTCCTCATTCTTCAAGGACCGCAACTTACCCCTGCAGTGGTTGAGAACGCCCTCGACCGTGTCTCCCGCATTTCCTGCAACACATCCCTCACACCCCAGCCCCACAATAACCACCAAAAGAGAATACCCCTAGTCCTCACATACCACCCCACCAACCTCCGGATACAACGCATCATCCTCCGACGCTGCCGCCATCTACAATCCAACTCCACCACTAAAGACATTTTTCCATCCCCACCCTTGTCTGCCTTCCGGAGAGACCACTCTCTCCAGGACTCCCTTGGCCGCTCCACACTCCCCTCCAAACCCACCACACCCGGCATTTTCCCCTGCAACAGCAGGAAGTGCAACATTTGCCCTCATACCTCCTCCCTCACCCCCATCTCAGGCCCCAAGATGACTTTCCACATCAAGCAGATGTCCACCTGCACATCTGTCAATGTGGTATACTGCATCCACCGTACCCGGAGTGGCTTCCTCTACATTGGGGAAACCAAGAGGATGCTTGGGGACCGCTTTGCAGAACACCTCCACTCAGTTCGCAATAAACAACTACACCTCCCAGTTGTGAACATTTTAACTCTCCCTCCCATTCCTTAGACGACAATCCTGGGCCTCCTGCAGTGCCATAATGATGCCACCTGAAAGTTGCAGGAACAGCAACACATATTCCACTTGGGAACCCTGCAGCCCAATGGAATCAATGTGGATTTCACCAGCTTCAAAATCTCCCTTCCCCCCACTGCATCCCAAAACCAGCCCAGCTCGACCCTGAGATAATAAAATGTGAGGCTGGATGAACACAGCAGGCCAAGCAGCATCTCAGGAGCACAAAAGCTGACGTTTCGGGCCTAGACCCTTCATCAGAGCTCTGATGAAGGGTCTAGGCCCGAAACGTCAGCTTTTGTGCTCCTGAGATGCTGCTTGGCTTGCTGTGTTCATCCAGCCTCACATTTTATTAGCTCGGATTCTCCAGCATCTGCAGTTCCCATTATCTCTCCCCAGCTCGACCCTGCCTCCCTAACCTGTACTTCCTCTCACCTATCCCTCCTCCCACCTCAAGCCGCACCTCCATTTCCTACCTACTAACTTCATCCTGCCCCCTTGACCTCTCCGTCCTCCCCGGGCAGACCTATCCCCTCCCTACCTCCCCACCCATACTCTCCTATCCACCTATCTTCTCCTCTATCCATCTTCAGTCCGCCTTCCCCTCTCTCCCTATTTATTTCAGAATCCTCTCCCTGCCCCGCGCTGCTGATGAAGGGTCTCGGCCTGAAACGTCAGCTTTTGTGCTCCTAAGATGCTGCTTGGCATGCTGTGTTCATCCAGCTCCATACTTTCTTATCTCAATCAGACAATATAATTGATGATCCAAAGTGCTTTACAATCATTAAAGTGTAGCCATTATTGCACTGTAAGCATTGAGACAGACAATTTGCACACAGTGATGTGAAAATAACAAGATAATCTGTTTTGATGGTCTTTATTAAGGGCTAAATGTTGACTAGGCCCCTGGGATATCCTATTTGCTCCATTTTGAAGTAGTGTTATGGGAACTTACATTCATTTGACTGAGCAGACATGTCCTCAATTTAATACTTCATCTCAAACTTGCTATCTTTGACTCTCTCACTGTTGGACAGGGGGATCAGTCGGGTTTGAGTGCTCAAACCTGTGGGGTAGGACTTGAATTCACAATTTTCTAATTTAAGAGGCCGGAATGCTTCCTGCTCAGTTACAGTTGCCAAGCATTCAAGCGAAATAATTTAAAACACTGAAAGGACTTTCATGGTGCAGTGATAATATCCCTATCCCTGGACTGTGGGGCCTGTTTTCAAGTCCCATCTGCTCTAGAGGTATGTAATAGCATCTCTGCACAGGTTGATTAGAAAAATTGGTTAAATTTTAAAAAAAAGACACTCAACTTGATCAGAATGTCTAGGCCTCACTCCCATCTGCACCAAACATGTCTTGCAAAATATCTGAGCAGCTTAACTAAAAATATCTGCAAGACTCTGAACCATCATCAATTATCTTCCCGAACTTTCATATCTTGTGTTCAGCCTGTACTACTTTGGAGAACTCTTGGGATATGAAGGTGATAAGATAAGCTTCTCTACTATAAAAAAAGCCTCTTTAGATTCAGCTGTTATGTAATCAAGCCTGAATAGCTTCTCCTTTGTGGTTAGATCTGGAGCAAACATCTGTTTTTTGTAAATAATTCCACTTACAATTGACATTGAGATTTTTACCAGGATAGAAATAAGTACTTTGCTGGGGAGAGGGTAATACTTCATATACAACTTATTAAAACTTAATGGAGTTGTTCAGTATTTTCACACTGTAATTGGGAGATCAGCATGCATGTCCCTTTACTGAATCTTTAATGCTGGATCAGATTCAGGGCTGTCCAAATGTACAGAAGAGATTTTAGCCAGGATTAGTTGAATAGTTTCCTCTTTACCTTTCATTGCAGCATGCTGGCTTGCAGCTACAGTTTCAAAAGACCTCATATGGCAGTCCATTCTGATGTTACTTTAAACTTGTCCAGTGTTTTATTTACCCTGTTTTGTAAAGTTAACATTAATTAATGTGTGACATAGGATTGGAATCATGGCCTAGGACTTTGGAGCATTGGACATATTGCTTAGTCCATGCTACACTGAGGCAAGAATTATCTGGTAGGGGACGGACCTTCAAAAACGACCTCTTCCCCAGCGATAATGCACAGGCTGGGAATAAGACTTATACCTCCCTGAGAGAGGAAGTCCCACATTTGAGAACTGCTTGCCAATCAGATTGACTGCTTTAGCAGTTATAGAGCTGAAAACTGGGTGCTACTGAAACTGCAGTTATCTCCACAATGATATGAAAGGGAATGCATTGCACATGAACGGATCAATTAGAAAACATAGGTTATTTACTAATGGTGGTTAATAAGTAGATAAACAGCATAGGTGATTTGGTAAGGGGAAGAAAAATGCTCACTTGTATGTAAGAGCACATCTGGAAGTTGATTCTTTTTGGGAAAGGAGGAATTGGGAGAGGACAAGAGGCTGAATGAGTGAGTTTGCCAAATTTTGTATTCTCTGGTCTTCTCATCTTCTTGTTCTTACAAGATATTTTTCAGAAAGTAGTCCTTATTCCCACTAACCTGCTCATTGTTTGCTGGTAAAGGGATGGTTGGCTAGAGAGAGGACTTCTTAAGTGTGGTGATGAAAATCGAGAGGCAGTATGTTTCTGTTAGCGTAAAGGGCCAGACTGGCATGTGTAGGGAATGGTAGAGAAACTGGGACTCTGGTCAAGATAAAGAAGGAGGCATATATCAGGTAAAGACAGCTGGGATTGACTGAATCCCTATAGAAGTATAGGGACAGTAGGAATGTGCTCATGAAGGGAATCAGGAAGGCAAAAAGGGGACATGAGATAGCTTTGGGAAATAGGATTAAGGAGAATCCAAAGAGATTTCATGACTACATTCAGGACAAAAGAATCATCAGAGAGCAAATAGGACCCCTTAAAGATCAACAAGTCCATGAGGAAGATTGGTGTAGATTGGTGAGATGCTAAATGAGTATTTTCCATCTGTATTTACTGTGGAGAAGGATATAGAAGCTCAAGAACTTGGAGAAATAAATGGTGATGTCTTGAAAAGTGCCCATATTTTAGAGGAGGAAGTGCTGGATGTCTTAGAATGCATAAAGGTGGATAAATCCCCAGGACCTGGTCAAGTGTATCCCAGAACTTTGTGAGAATCTAGGGAAGTTATTGCTGGATATTTATATCATTGATAGCCACAGATGAGGTGCCAGAAGACTGGAGAGTGGCTAATATGGTGCCATTATGAAAGAAACATGGTAAGGAAAATACAGGGAGCTATAAACTGGTGGGCCTGGCCCGATTGGTGAATATATGTTGGAGGGGATTCTGAGGGACTAGATTTACACATATTTGGAAAGGCAAGGACTGATTAGAGAGAGTCATCATAGTTTTGTGTGCAGGAAATCATGTTTCACGAACTTGATTGACTTTTTTGAAGGAGTAATAAAGAAGAATGATGAAGGTAGTGCTGCACATGTTGTCTACATCAGCATCAGCATGATGTTTGACAAGGTTCTAATTGGTAAATTGGTTAGCAAGCTTAGATTGCATGGAATTTGGGGAGAGCTAAACATCTGGATACAAAATTAGCTTGGAGGTAGGAGACAAAGGGCAGTGGGCAGTTGTTTTTCAACTGGAGGCTTGTGGCCATCACTGTGCTTCAAGGATTAGTTCTGGATCTACTGCTTTTTAACATTTAAATAAATGATTTGGATATGAATATAAGGAGGAATAGTTGGTAACTTTGCAATGACACCAAAATTGGTGGCGTAGTGAACAGTGAAGCAGGGTTATCTCAGAGTACAACGGGATCTTGATCAAATGGGCTGGTGTGCCAAGAAGTGGCTGATAGAGTTTAATTGAGATGAATGTAAGCTGTTGCATTTTGGTAAGACTAATCAGGGCAGGATCTATTCACTGAAATGTTAGGGTCCTGGGGAGTATTGCCAAACAAAGAGACCTTGGGGTACATGTTCATACTTCCTTTAAAGTGTATTTGCAGGTAGACAGAATAGTGGAGAAGGCATTTAGTAGGTTTGCTTTTAATGGACAGTGCATTGAGTATTGGTGTTAGGATCTCATGTTGCAGACATTGGTTAGGCCACTTTTGGAAGATTGCATTCAATTCCGGCCTCCTTGCTACAGGAAAGATGTAGTTAAACTTGAAAGAGTTCAGAAAGTATTTACAAGGATGTTATTAGGTTAGAGGGTTTGAGCTTTAGGGATAGGTTGAATTGGCTGGAGTTATTTATTTTCCCTGGAGACTCAAAGGTTGAAGAGTGACCTTCATGAGGTTTATAAAGGAGGTGACAAAGGAGCAGTGCTCCAAAAGCTTGTGATTTCAAGTAGGTCTGATGGATTATAACCTGGTGTCGTGTGACTTCTGACCTTGTCCACCCCAGCCCGAGACCGGCAGCTCCACATCAAAATCATGAGGGGCATGGGTAGAGTGAATAGCCAAGGCCTTTTTCTCCAGGGTAGTGGTGTCCAAAACTAGAGTATCAGGTCAGAGTAGAAGATTTAAAAGGGACGTAAGAGGCAACTTTTTTATGCAGAGGGTGGAGTGTGTTTGGAATGTGCTACTGGAGGAAGTGGTGGAGGCAGGTACAATTGCAACATTTAAAAGACATCTGGATGAGTACGTGAATTGGAAGGGTTTAGGGGAATAGGGGCCAAATGCTGGCACATTGGGCTAGATTAATTTAGGATATCTGGTCAGCATGGATGAGTTGGACTGAAGAGTCTGTTTCCATGCTGTACATCTCTATGATTCTATGATTTCCCATTAGATATGTTTTTAAAAATGGCAGGTGGATTGCCGAATTTGGCCTCCACACATTGTATCATGAGAGTGAATCATGGTGAGCAGGAAGATGATGGGTTTCTACCCAAACATGACCAGCTGCAGGAACCATAACATTCAGTCCCACCGACATCACATTATCTTCTTTACACTGCATTGGTGATGTGCCTTGTAGTTTATATTTTTTAACAAACAAAGACAGATGAAAATCCACGGTGATTTTTTCAAATGTCCTTCTTCCTATATATTTTCATACATAAAATTTCTCTCTTCCCATTAAGACACAAGTTTCACAGATTTATTTTCTTTAGGAATCTCCTTGTTTAATTGGTTGCTATTTGCCAGTACAAGCCATTTCACTTTAAGGGTTCAAAGCAAATATGCATGAGATTACATGCATACATGTATCTCAATGGCACACAAAGCTGCTTTTGTATAGTTTGGCCCAGAAATAATTTAAGTAAAAGAAGTTAGTAGTGCAGCTATTCCTTTGAGCTTTTTGTTGACAAAGCCTCACACATTAATACCAGATATCTCGAGACTACACCCATAACATAATCCACTGATTTTCATTTTAATAATGAAAATTATTGTTGCCTAATTTCCAAACTATTGCCCACTGCAGCCTAAAAACTGAAAAAAGTGCTTGTTTTGAGTCACTGTGGAGCTGGCTATCCTTTTCATAATGAATCTGCGGAAGGGGTGCTGGGACAAATCCTTTGAAGCTATTTTGCAAAACGAGGAAGCCCAATGCGTGGAAGAGATGAAAAGAAAACCAGACTAAGTGAAGAATCAAAGTAATACATGCAATAGCTCAGTCAGATTGCTACAAATTTGTTACAGGTCAAACTTGTAAAGACCCACATTAAGGTACCATGTATAGACTAGGATTCAAGCAATAAAATGAGTGGAAAAGATACAGAATGGATAGTAAACCAGCTTCAAAGCTGAGTAGAAGTTAATAGCCGCAATGACAAGAAGAAGGTGAGAGATTTTCTCAGGTTTTGGTGCTGGGACAACTATTGCTTACCATTTGCTTAAATAATTTAGTCTCAGAAACTGCAAGAACCAAATCATAGATAATAAAATGTGAGGCTGGATGAACACAGCAGGCCCAGCAGCATCTCAGGAGCACAAAAGCTGACGTTTCGGGCCTAGACCCTTCATCAGAGAGGGGGAATCGGGTGAGGGTTCTGGAATAAATAGGGAGAGAGGGGGAGGTGGACCGAAGATGGAGAGAAGAGAAGATAGGTGGGGAGGAGAGTATTGGTGGGGAGGTAGGGAGGGGATAGGTCAGTCCAGGGAAGACGTACAGGTCAAGGAGGTGGGATGAGGTTAGTAGGTAGGAGATGGAGGTGCGGCTTGGGGTGGGAGGAAGGGATGGGTGAGAGGAAGAACAGGTTAGGGAGGCAGAGACAGGTTGGACTGGTTTTGGGATGCAGTGGGTGGAGGGGAAGAGCTGGGCTGGTTGTGTGGTGCAGTGGGGGGAGGGGACGAACTGGGCTGGTTTTGGGATGCGGTGGGGGAAGGGGAGATTTTGAAGCTGGTGAAGTCCACATTGATACCATTGGGCTGCAGGGTTCCCAAGTGGAATATGAGTTGCTGTTCCTGCAAATTTGGGGGGCATCAATGTGGCACTGCAGGAGGCCCATGATGGACATGTCATCTAAAGAATGGGAGGGGGAGTGGAAATGGTTTGCGACTGGGAGGTGCAGTTGTTTATTGCGAACTGAGCGGAGGTGTTCTACAAAGCTGTCCCCAAGCCTCCGCTTGGTTTCCCCAATGTAGAAGAAGCCACACCGGTGAACCAAATCATAGTTAGCAGGTGATACCAGTTAGGAATAGTACATACTAAGAAGATCTGTGACAAAAAAACAAAAGTACATTTCTCACCTTGCTCACCTGTGACTGTGGGCATGCCAAACCCCTTCCACTAACACTCAACTATGGCATGGCAACTGACAATTGTATTAGAACTTGGATGTGTAATGTCATGGAAACAAGCAGTTTGGAGATAGATGGGAGCCTTCCTGGAAAAGAAATCTGTGGAAGGGATCATCTCCTGAAATATGATAAAATCAGGGAGATCTTGGTGTTAGTGGTAGTGTTAATAGGCTCGCCATCCAGAAACCCAAATGAATGCTCTAGGTACATGAGTAAGTCTCTGGTGAAATTTAAATTCAATGAATAAATTGAGAATATAAAGCTAGTCTCAATATTAGTGCCATTAAACTATCATTGTTTGTTGTAAAAGAGTCTTAACTTGGATGATAATGGGCTATAAGTGATAACAAACATTAATAATGGACATTAATGTCTTGATGGACAGTTGAGGATAATTGTTAAATAACAAAATAAAACAATTTCCACGAGGGAAAGAAACATGCTTACCGGAACTGGTCTGGCCTACACATGACACCAAATTGACAACAATGCAGTTATACTTCAACCACCCTCTGAATGTGTCCAGCAAACTATCCATTTTGAGTGCAGTAGGGATGTTAAAAATATTTTGACTTTACCAGTGATTTCTACATCGCATGAAAGGATAAAGGACAAAAACCTTAAAGTTAATACTTATGTGTATGAGCTATTTTTATAATTGATTTTGTGCACTCTTCAGTGGCCCCTATAATATCTTCGGAGGGAAATTAAAAAGGCATAACTACAAATTGAGGGGTGATAGATTTAAGACAGGTGTCAGAAGCAGGTACTTTACTCAGAGAGTGGTAAGGGCGTGGAACACCCTGCCTGCCAATGTAGTTAACTCAGCCACATTAGGGGCATTTAAACAGCTCTTGGGTAAACATTTGGATAATGATGGGATAGTGTAGAGGGAGGGGCTTAGATTAGTTCACAGGTCGGCACAACATCGAGAGCCGAAGGGCCTGTTCTGCGCTGTATTGTTCTATGTTCTATGTTCTATGTTCTGTGTTCGTGAAAAAGCTCAAATTCGCCAGAACAATTAGCACATTTTCTTGTCTCTCCTCTGTGCTCAGCTTAAGGTATATTAGTAACAACAGGGTAAATGTTAAGATATCATTGGGCTGCAATGCGCGGGGTTTGATGAACGAGCAGAAAGGTTGATGACTTCAGGTGGCACAATATCTTGTGGAAGATATGTGCGTAATCTTCTGGGACTTACACTGTTAACATCTCCCACTTTCTATGAATGATGTCTCAGCATTAGCCTCATTGCAGCCTGCTCTTAATGAAGTTGAGTGTGTAGTAACGAGAAAGAGTGATGTCGCGTTATGTCCTTGAAGGATGTGATGAAAAGGAAGGAATTATATAAAGTGCTGACAGGAGAATGGAGTGTGAGGTATGTTGTAATATCTTGCTGAGATGTGGTGAGATGAAGCAGTGTACTCAAACTCAATGGTTTTGAAAAATCGTTCTTTCTTCTTTCTTTCCCTTTATGGTACTGAAATCCGTAGAAACATTATTTTCTATACCAGTCAAATATTAAGTGCTGTTCAAAGGGTAGGGAGTTTGGCATGCTGCTGGATTTGTACCAGGATTGGGAAGACAGCAAATAATCTGTCATTATTTGTGAACTCACCTTGCATTCTTGCCACTTGTCCCAAGCTAACATCAAAGCTCAGTATTTCCTCTAGTTTGCTCTTGAAATGTAGTATAAGACAGTGGCAAAATATATTTTTGACAATTGCTTTGTACTTTTGATAAATTAATGCCTTCTTTTCAGTTAAACTAATATGAAATAGATATATTTCTATTCATTAACATAATGGCTTTCTGATTTGGAAAATTTCAGAAGATGGTGAATTAATGCAAACTTTTTTTAATTGATTAAACCCTTAGTAATGTTGGCTCCACAGTTTCACAAAATAATTGCTTTACTGATACAAAATTAAAGGTGCTGGAAAAGTTCGGCAGGCCTGGCAGCATCTGTGATGGGAAAAACAAAGTTAATGTTTCGGGTCTGGGGACCCTTCCTCAGAACTGATAGTGGCTAGGAAAATGTCAGTTTATATGCCGAAAATAGGGAGTTGGGTGGGGCAGGGTGTAAACGTTAGGATAGAGCCTAAAGAGGGACAAATACAGTTGGACAGATAAAGGAGTTGCTAACGATCATGCTGGGAGGGTGAATAGTTGTTAATGGGGACTGTTAGTGACTAACGACAGGGGGTGTGTAATGGCAGGCTATGTGGTAACAAGGCCTGGTGTGTCGGGTAGGGGGCTGGGACACGGGAGAGTTTAGGCCCTAAAATTATTGAACTCAATATTGAGTCCGCAGGGCTGTAAGGTCCCCCAGCGGAAAATGAGGTGTTATTGCTCCAGCTTGCGTTGGGCTTCACTGGAACACTGTGGCAAACCAGAGACAGAGATGTTGGCCAGGGAGCAGGGTGGTGTGTTAAAGTGCAAGCAACAGGTAGTTCAGGGTCTTTTTTGCGAGCAGAACGTAGACATTCTGCGAAGCTGTCGGCAAGACTATGCTTTGTTTCCTCAATGTAGAGGAGACCACGTTGTGAGCAGCGAATGCAGTAGACCAGATTCTGGGAAGTGCAGGTGAAGTGTTGCTTCACCTAAAAGGCACGTTTCGGCCCTTGGATACTGGGGAGGGAGGAGGTGAATGGGCAGGTGTTGCACCTTCGTCAGTTACAGGGAAGGTGCTGTAGGGCTGTGGGGAGGTGTTGGGGTGAAGGAAGTATGTACAAGTACATGTCCTGGAGGGAATGGTCCCTGCAGAAGATGGACAAGGGAGGCGAGGTGAATATGTGTCTGGTGGTGGCACCTCGCAACACAACATTTTTCTGAAGAAGGGTCCAAACCTGAAACGTTAGCCTTCCTGCTCCTCTGATGCTGCCTGGCCTGCTGTGTTCATCCAGCTCCACACCTTGTTACCTGTATAAGAAGTTTCAGATAGTCAGCAGCTGAAATGTGAAAACTGACAAATACTTAGCTAAGGCCATGGGAGCAGGAGCTGGGCAAAAACTAGATTCCAGGATAAGAGAAGAATTCATCTACAAAAGAAATCAAGGATTCTCCATATTGTAGTGGAGAAACTACCAGGAGACGCAGAGAATTCTTCAGGAAAATTAAACTTTTATTGGCAAACAAAAGCTGTGATAATCAGAAAATGGTTTCCCAATCACCCCCGATCCTCAGGGCTCGTTATTTTTTATACCTTTTTGCTAACCTATTTTCTTCAAATTAGCAGCATGCCCAATGGTATTAGTTGGTAAACAACTTCTGTCACTACTCTTAGATCATTTCTATCTCACGACAGAGAGCCATTGCACCGGCACTTGAAGATCAATCAGAGCAGTTAGTACTTCTCTATCTTATCAGGTTGCTGCTGTATTTCGAAAAGCTCATTGTCTACTATCTTTCTTTGCAGCGGCTTGAGGGTTAGTGAATTATGTAACTTAAGCAGAATTAGTTAACAGTTTGCAGCCCAGAAGCCATTTTGTTGCTAACTTATATCGAGAAGCCATCTTGTGCCTGTATCCAAGTTTCTTATTTATTATTACATCTGCCACAAGCAATTAAGCTGCCATTAATAGCTAGCCTAGGTGTACTACCATTGTTCTACACTCCTTTGATCTATGCTCAAGTGCTTCATTCTATTAAGGATCAGCATTCTATTGATTATTGTAACACTCCATAAATCAGTACATCATCCTGCTGATCATTGTGAGATTTAACCCTTCGACTGCCCCTATAATTTTAATTTCCATCAATATAAGCTAATGTTTCAACTTCTGGGTTCAGTTTGAGACATATCCTCCAAGAAGGACATCCAATAAATAAAAGATTCTCAAGCAGGGAAATAATTTACAGAGAATCAGAATCAAAGTCAACAGTCCTAAAGCCAATGAGTTATCAGTTTTCCAAGTCAGAAGGAAAGTGTTCTAGAAGAATAATGCAACTTCCAGAAAATCTGTATTTGTGAAGTCACGAGCTATGGGGGAAATAGGGCAATGACAAATATATAAGTCATTACACTCACGAGTATACATGGGAACAAAACTTGAGGTTAGATGTTCTTTAAGTTTGTAGTTCCGGAAGATTTCATTTTAAAGTTGCATTAGCTGGACCCAAGCTGCTGACATCATACAATCATTGGGTGGAGAGCAGCTTAACTAGTATGAGGTCCTGGTAATGACAGATGTGAAATACCTTGTTCCCGGTTGTTGTAATTATGCATAAAAATGTAATATCAGTCTCTATTCTTATTATGAAACAAACCATGCCTTGCTATACAAGTGCCCCTTTCTTGTTAATACTGTACAGTGTCTATTCTCCACCACTGACAGTTAAACAGTCCCATAGACTCAGAGTGGAAGAGAAGGTTAGTGACAGCAAACTACCCATAAGTTAAGCCACCAGTTGTTGGTAGCCAGAAGATCTATTGCTATTCAAAAAGCTCCATTCCACATTTCATCACACTCCAATTATTTTCCATGTTTCTACTTCGAGTAATTATTCAATTCCCTTTTGAATGTTATTATTGAAACTGCTTCAACCATTTTCTTCAGACAATGTACTCCAGATCATACCAGCTCACAGTGGATTTTATTTTCTCTCCTGCTGTGTCTGGTTCTTTTGATAATTTCCTGTACTTTGCATCTTTTAATTAGTGACACTTCGGTTGGGAGTAGTTTCTTCATATTTACTCTGTTAATGCTGTTCATGATTTTTAACATGACAGTTAATATTCCTATTTACCAACTTTGCTCTGAGGGCAGTAATTCCAGTTTCTCCAGTCTGTCACATAAATATTTTATTGTGCTATTCTAGCAAGTGACCTCTATCTCCTCTTTATGTCCCCAAAGTCCTTCTTAAAATCTTGGTTTCCACATTGAAATATAAAACACCAGTTGAGGGCTAACCAGTATTTAATAGAAAAATTAGCATAATACCCGTGCATTTGCACTCTGAGCATAGATTTATAAAGCCAAATGTCTTGTCTTGTCAGAGGCAATGGGAACTGCAGGTGCTTGAGGATCCAAGACAATAAAGTGTGAAGCTGGATGAACACAGCAGACCAAGCAGCATCTCAGGAGCACAAAAGCTGACGTTTCAGGCCTAGACCCTTCATCAGAGAGGGGGATGGGGTGAGGGTTCTGGAATAAATAGGGAGAGAGGGGGAAGCGGACCGAAGATAGAGAGAAAAGAAGATAGGTGGAGAGGAGAGTATAGGTGGGGACGTATGGAGGGGATAGGTCAGTCCAGGGAAAACGGACAGGTCAAGGAGGTGGGATGAGGTTAATAGGTAGGAAACGGAGGTGCGGCTTGGGGTGGGAGGAAGGGATGGGTGAGACGAAGAACAGGTTAGGGAGGCAGAGACAGGCTGGGCTGGTTGTGTGATGCAGTGGGGGGAGGGGACGAACTGGGCTGGTTTTGGGATGCGTTGGGGGAAGGGGAGATTTTGAAGCTGGTGAAGTCCACATTGATACCATTGGGCTACAGGGTTCCCAAGCGGAATATGAGTTGCTGTTCCTGCAACCTTCAGGTGGCATCATTGTGGCACTGCAGGAGGCCCATGATGGACATGTCATCTAAAGAATGGGAGGGGGTGTGGAAATGGTTCGCGACTGGGAGGTGCAGTTGCTTATTGTGAACCGAGCGGAGGTGTTCTGCAAAGCTGTCCCCAAGCCTCCGCTTGGTTTCCCCAATGTAGCCGAGCCTGTGTCTGCCTCCCTAACCTGTTTTTCGTCTCACCCATCCCTTCCTCCCACCCCAAGCCGCACCTCTATTTCCTACCTACTAACCTCATCCCACCTCCTTGACCTGTCCGTCTTCTCTGGACTGACCTATCCCCTCCCTACGTCCCCACCTATACTCTCCTCTCCACCTATCTTCTTTTCTCTCCATCTTCGGTCCACCTCCCCCTCTCTCCCTATTTATTCCAGAACCCTCACTCCATCCCCCTCTCTGATGAATGGTCCAGGCCCGAAACGTCAGCTTTTGTGCTCCTGAGTTGCTGCTTGGCCCGCTGTGTTCATCCAGCTTCACACTTTATTGTCTCGTCTTGTCTGCGATTTTCACAACATTTTTAACTTGTCCTGCCAGCTTCAGTGAATTGTATACAAAAAGCCACAGGCCTCTTTGTGTCTGCACCCCTTCAAATTTATACCATTTATTGTCCTTCTTAAACCTTTGTTTCTTAAAGTTTGCCTATTATGTACTAGCATTTCACCTGTTTGTGGTTTCCTTCTGTAATCTGTTCCTCCTCTCATAATTGTTTACCCCATTGCCACACTTTATGTTATCTACAAACTTTGAAAATAAAGCTCACATCCTCAAAACCAGCAGAGTTTGACAGAGACATTGTTGCACACTTGTTAGTATTCTGAAAATCAACTTGTATTTATATAACACCATTAACATAGTAATACAACACAAGTGACTTTACATTTACAATCTCCAACAGAATTTCACATGAAGTCACACAAGAAAATATCAAGACTGATGATCAAAAACCTAGCCGAAAAGTTAAGTTTTAAAGATGACCTTAAAAGAAGAAAGCTCATTTATTTGTGGTCTTTATTTGCTAAAAATCGGCAAATAAGTTAGTACCCAATCTAGTAGTGCTGAAGGCCACTTTCCCTGTCAGGAACTCACAGAGAAAAAAAACAAATCGACTTGCCCACTTATATTTGAATTCATGAACGACACAGGAAAAATGATAAAATGCAATATAAAAACACATGAAATACTTTAACCTAATGTGGCCACAATATCTAGTGTTTATTGCATATGCCTTAATTCTTCGGTGAGGAAATAAATCTCAACATTTTTGAATCAGCTTCTTGATTAAGTCTCCATTGCTCCTCTTCATCAATGTGGGAGATCAGGGACGTGGCTGATGTCCCTGTCTCCTACACGAGCAGGAAGTGTGTTCAGCTGCAGCTCTTGTTAGACCGCATGAAGGCTCTGGACCTGCGGATGGACTCACTTTGGAGCATCCTCGATGCTGAGGAATTTGTGGACAGCACGTTCAGCAAATTGGTCACACCGCAGATGAGGATTGCTGAGGGAGAAAGGGAATGGGTGACCAAAAGGCAGAAAAAAATAGCAGGAAGGCAGTGCAGGTGTCCCCTGCGATCATTTCCCTCCAAAACAGGTACATTGTTATGGATACTGTTGGGGGAGATGGCTCACCAGGGGAAGGCAGCATTAGCCAGGTTCATGGCACCGTGGCTGGCTCTGCTGTACAGAAGGGCGGGAAACAGAGTGGAAGAGATATAGTCACAGGGGATTCAGTTGTAAGGGGAGTAGATAGGCGGTTCTGTGGTCGAAAATGAGACTCCCGAATGGTATGATGCCTCCCAGGTGCACAGGTCAGGGATGTGTCAGATCGACTGCAGGACACTCTGAATGGGGAGGGTGAACAGCCAGCCATTGCGGTGCATATAGACACCAATAACATAGTTAAAAAACAGGATGAGGTCCTACAAGTAGAATTGAATGAGTTTGCAGCCAAGTTAAAAAGTAGGACCTCAGAGGTATTAATCTCAGGATTGCTACCAGTGCCATGTGCTAGTCAGAGTAGAAATGAAAGAACAGGCAGGATAAATGTGTGGCCTGAGAGATGGTGCAGGAGGGAGGGGGTCATATTTTTGGGATATTGGGACCGGCCCTGGGGGAGGTGGGACGATTACAAATCAGATGGTCTACACCTGGGAAGGACAGGAACCAAAGTCGTAGGGGGTGCTTTTGGTAACGCTGTTGGGAAGGGTATAAAGTAATGTGGCAGGGGGATGGGAACCAAATGAGGAGGTTAGTGGACAGTAAGGAGGTAGTAACAAAAGCCTGTAAGGAACTAGATAATGAAGTCAGTGTGACTGAGAGGAAGAGTAGGCAGACAGCAGATGATGAATGCAAAGGGACAGGTGGTCCGAGGTGCATTTGTTTTAATACGAGAAGTGTAGTAGGTAAGGCAGATGAACTTAGGGCTTGGATTAGTACCTGGGAGTATGATGTTATTGCTATTACTGAGACTTGGTTGAGGGAAAGGCAAGATTGCAACTAAATATCCCAGGATATAGATGTTTCAGGTGGGATAGAGAGGAAGGTAAAAGGGGTGGAGGAGTTGCATTACCGGTCAAAGAGGATGTCACAGCTGTGTTGAAGGAGGGCACTATGAAGAACTCAAGCAGTGAGGCAACATGGGCAGAGCTCAGAACTAGGAAGGGTGCGGTAACAATGTTGGGGCTGTACCACAGGCCTCCTAACAGCGAGCGTGAGACAGAGGTACAAATATGTCGACAGATAATGGAAAGATGTAAGAGCAACAGGGTGGTGTGGATGGGAGATTTAAATTTTCTCAACATTGGCAGGGATTCACTTAGCGTCAGGGGTTTAGATGGAGCAAAATTTGTAAGGAGCATCCAGGTGGGTTTTCTAGACCAGAATGTAAATAGTCCGTCTCAGGAAGGGGCTGGACCTATAGTGGACCTGGTGTTGGGGAATGAGCTCGGCCAGGTGGTTGAAGTTTCAGTAAGGGATTACTTTTGGGAATAGTAATCACAATTCCGTAAGTTTTAGAATACTGATGGACAAAGACAAGGGAGGTCCTAAAGGAAGCGTGCTGAATTGGGGGAAGGCCACCTATAGCAAAATTTGGTAGGAGCTGGGGAATGTGGATTGGAAACAGTTGTTTGAGGGTAAGTCCACATTTGATATGTGGGAGGCTTTTAAAGAAAGGTTGATTAGAGTGCAGGACAGACGTGTCCTTGTGAAAATGAGGGATAGAAAGGGAAAGATTAGGGAACCATGGATGACAGGTGAAATTGTGAGACGAGCGAAGAAGGCAAAGGAAACATACATAAGGTCTAGGAGACAGAAAGCAGACAGCTTTGGAAGAATAGTAGGACTAATCTGAAATGAGGAATTAAGAGGGCTAAAAAGGGTCATTAAATATCTTTAGCAAACGGGGTTAAGGAAAATCCCAAAGCCTTTTGTTCATACGTAAGGAGCAAGGGGGTAACAAGAGAAAGGTTTGGCCTACTCAAGGACAAAGGAGGGAAGTTATGTGAGGTGTCAGAGAAAATGAGTGAAATTCTTAATGAGTAATTTGTGTCTGTATTCTCTGAGGAGAGGGCCATGACAGATGTTGAGGTTAAGGATAGATGTTTGATTATTCTAGGCCAAGTTGGCATAACGAGGGGGAAAGTGTTGGGTATTCTGAAAGTCATTAGGGTGGACAAGTCCCCAGGTCCAGATAGCATCAATCTCAGGTTGCTGAGGGAGGTCAGTGAGGAAATAGCTGAGGCCTTAACAGATATCTTTGCAGCATCCTTAAACATTGGTGAGGTCCCAGAGGACTGGAGAATTGTGAATATCATCCCCTTGTTTAGGAAGGGTAGCAAAGGTAATCCAGGTAATTATAGACCAGTGAGCCTGATTTCAGTGCTGGAGAAGCTTCTGGAGAAGATACTGAGGGATAAGATCTGTTTACATTAGGAAGAAAATGGTCTTATTTGTGATAGGCAGCATGGTTTTGTGCAGGAAAGGTCATGTCTAACCAATTTGATAGAATTCTTTGAGGAAGTGACAAAGTTGATAGTTGAAGGAAGGGCTGTAGATGTCATATACATGGACTTCAGTAAGGCGTTTGATAAGGTTTCCCATGGTAGGCTGATGAAGAGAGTGAAGTTGCAATGGGTCCAAGCTGTACTAGCTAGATGGATAGAGAACTAGCTGGGCAACAGGACACAGAGAGTTGGAGTGGAAGGGAGTTTCTCAAAATGGAGAACTGTGACCCAGTGGTGTTCCACAGGGATTCGTGTTGGGATAACTATTGTTTGTGATGTACATAAATGATTTGGAGGAAGGTATAGATGGTCTGATTAGCAAGTTTGCAGATGACGCTAAGATTGATAGAGTAGCAGATCATGAAAGGGACTGTCGGAGAATGCAGCGGAATATGGATAGATTGGAGAGTTGGGCAGAGAAATGGCAGATGGAGTTCAATCCAGGCAAATGCGAGGTGATGCATTTTGGAAGATTCAATTCAAGAGTGAACTATGTGGTAAGTAGAAAAGCCCTGGGGAAAATTGATGCACAGAGAGATCTGGGTGTTCACGTGCATTGTACCCTGAAGGTGATAATTCAGGTGGATAGAGTGGTCAGGAAGGCATACGGCATGCTTTCATTCATCAGGGTATTGAGTACAACAGTTGGCAGGTCATGTTACAGTTGTGTAGGACTTTGGTTCAACCGCATTTGGAATACTGTGTGCAGTTCTGGTCGCCACTTTACCAAAAGGATGTGGATGCTTTTGAGACGGTGTAGAGGAGGTTCACCAGGATGTTGCCCGGTATGGAGGGTGCTAGTTATGAAGAGAGGTTGAGTAGATTAGGATTATTTACATTAGAAAGACGGAGGTTGAGGGGAAACCTGATTGAGGTCTACAAAATCACGAGAGGTATAGACAGGGTGGATAACAAGAAGCTTTTTCCCACAGCAGGGGACTCAATTATTAGGGGTCACAATTCCAAGGTGAGAGGGGAAAAGTTTAAGGAGATATGCATGGAAAATTCTTTACACAGAGGGTGGTGGGTGCCTGGAACATGTTGCCAGTAGTGTAGTAGAGGCGGGCATGCTATCTAGACAGATACATGAATGGGCAGGGAGCAGAGGGATACAGATCCTTGGAAAATAGGCGACAGGTTTAGATAGAGGATCTGGATCAGCGTAGGCTTGGAGGGCTGAAAGGCTTGTTCCTGTGCTGTAATTTACTTTGTTCTTTGTACTACAGCTCTTTTTATGGTAGTGAGTGTAGCAATGAAATTTTGTATGTTTAGAAGGAATATTGGGCAAATTTTCATTTTTATTATCTGACTTTAAGCAACAGCAAAACAGAGTACAGTATGGAAATTTAGATGTAGAGAATAGCATTCCTGTCCTAGGATCTGACCCAGCTTTCTCCCTTTAATTTAAATAGAATACATATTGAATGGGCTCCAAGGAGGAAATGCAAATTTCCTCATTGAGTGTATTAATGTTTTATGGGATGTCGGCCTATAAAGGACATCTTTCCCTAAAGGACCATTGTGAACTGTGCAAGGAGTTACAACAGTAGCTTCACGGTCACTATTACAGTTCATAGTTTTCAGTTCCAGGTTGCAATTGAATTTAAATTTTACCACTTGCTACAGTGGAATTTGAAGCCATGTTGCAGAACATCAGCCTGCCCTCTGGATTACTAGTCCAGCGACATTACAGCTATGTCATCTGTTCCCTTATCTTGGGTAATATTGAACTCCCATGTCTTATGAACAAAAAACCTACTCCTTGAAATCTACTTTTTAAGTAAATTAATTGTTGTTAACTCATTGAGTTGGATCGACTTTTGGGATTGGATGTAACATTCTGATGGAGGGGATAAAGATATGGTAAAATCCATTAGGTGCATGCCTAATCACCTAAATGCCCTCCCATGTCTCCACCACAATTTTACCAGTCTTTTCAACAATATTGTAATTTTCTAATCATTATGAATGAGATTAGCATGTTGTAATATACATAGAATAGCAGTGATTATAACTACATTCAAGCAGAGGACAAGTCTGACTGTAGTAACCATGAAGTCTCCCTGCTGTCTAACAGACAAAAATTATTACAAACACCCAGTTCCATTGTTTCCTGGGGTAATCAGGCCATTTTAATGTTTAGTAGCTAAGAGTTTGTTACTGCATAACATCTAAATAAATAATCTATTAAATTTGCATTGTTAAGTGGCTTTTTAAAATAATATTAAGGGCTTATTAATACAATTTTATTCTTGCAATGTAAACAACATGTTAAGCTTGCAATTTAGAGTTATTGAAAAAAGTCACTAGTTTACTATAGTTACTTTGGAACTTGTTATTTTTTGCATTAGATGACTGTGATTTGGAAACACGCATGGATATTCATCTGGTTTATTTTATTAGTGGAACATATGGGCAAAGCAATATTATTGTGTCAACCCAACCAATCCAACATTGTATAGTCTGTTTAAGTGAAGTAACGGGTTACAAAGGTCAAAACTGAATAACAATTCCAAACCTGCTCCTCTTTATCTATAAATATCATTGTTAATTGAACAGTTTATATTCAAAGCAGGTTTATACCATACACCATTGTTATCAAATGCAAATTTAAATTTCTATTAAAATGCAACATTTGGAAAGACATGGAGTTCAAGAGAAGGCACCCAAGTGGGAAATAGCTCAAATTCAGTAAAGTAATTGGGTCACAGATAGGCAAGGGTGGATTACAACTTTCAAGAATAGCAGCAAGCAATAAGAATTGTGTCACATCCTCACACACTTTTTTCCGCCCTGTAAAGTACAACAGTAAAATCATATCAAATGCAGCAATGTCATTCCATTTTGTCAAAGCCTTTCATTTCTCAATCCTCATGACATTTACAAGAATATCACTACAATGGATGGAACATTTTAGACTCTGTAAGGAAAGAGTGATGATTGTTGGTAAGCATAGTCTGTTGGACAGTGTTGTTGCTATGGTGAATGCACCAGTTAGGTGGTGACTGACAATGAGCTGAAGGGCTTTTTTAAATTTAATTGGCCAAGATATTTCCCTGAGAAATGAACCATAGAATGGCTATCTTTATGTTGTTAGGTTAAAACAGGTGAAATGTGTGCAGTAGATAACATAGTCTGGAGCTGGAGGAACACAGTAGGCCAGGCAGCATCAGAGGACCCAAAACGTCAGCTTTCCTGCTCCTCTAATGCTGCCTGGCCTACTGTGTTCCTGCAGCTCTACACTGTGTCATCTCTGACTACAGCATTGGCAGTTGTAACTATCATATAAAGTGTGCCATGTTCTTTTTAGTAAGCAAAGAATAATGCTCTAACTATTAATGCCAACAATTTATATCAACAATACACAAGTTCATCCTAATTTCAGGCTGATTGACAATCTTAAATGGGTTGCCAGTGCAATTATCAGCACATTCAAGATTATTTAGCAAATGCTGTCCAATCACAAAATCACATTTAAGATTGGATGCGGTGTGTTTTGAGTTACATAAACATGGGCTGCCTGTGTTTGGCCAGTACCCTGCTGGTTGTGAATAACTGAAGGGACAGGCAGTTTGATATGATCCACCAGGTTCTGGGATGTACAGTCTACATACTGAGCACCACACTGGCACTGAAACCTATATGCTGGATTAGTCATTTGTTCTGTTTTTCATACATCTTTCTGGCTTCATGGTAGTACCCTGTAGGTGGCAAACACCATTTATGTTGCTACTGTATGATGACAGTGTGAAATCTAGTCCTCAAATGTTTGAGAAATCTTGTCCTTTCAGGATAACCTGGGTCAGACTAGGCACTATTCAGGACTGAAAGTGATGCCTTAGGCTTGTTCGTATCTTTTGCACAATCTATAGTGAGACAGGTTCTGATCAGTATTGTCATTTACTTGAAGGAGGTATTTAATGCACTCTGTTCCAGCTTCTCATACAATATAAAACATTGATCTCCTTTAAGTTGGTATTTTTACAAATGGTCTGGTGAGTGCATGATGTAAAATTTCAACAAAATGTATCTTTTTGAGAAATACGCAAATTCTGTATGACTAAAAAACTATTATTGCACCCATTGAATGAACCCCTGTGAAATCAGATGAAACAGCATGAGAAGGCGTTCAAGTTTTGTAAAAGTTAACTTGTACGTTTTCTATACTTGGGCAGTACATTGTGTCCAAACAAATTAAGTTAATATATGATGTTCCTTCATACATAGTAGATACTGTGATATCTCATGTGTTGATTCATGGTGAGGAGAGATTGATTGATTATTTTTTCCACATGCACTCTCAGGGCCAGTGGTCAAGGTTTTTTATGCACAGATAATACATTACCGTTCATTTTGGAGCAAGAATCCATTTATTTCCTTTGCCCCTTCTTTGCTGCCCCAAGCTACTGTTGATATAGGTCCATGCATAGATTGCTGAGACTGCTTTTTTGTCAAACTGGCTAACTGGCAGCTGAGCCTTTCCTCTCCCAATATGTGAAACTATTTTATATGTGTGGATTAAACAGGATGCAAATTTTTGACACTGTCTTGGTTATCTGGTTTCTGTGTCTTTCAGCTCCTTAAGCTTATTCTGTAATTCATGTTTGATCTGTTTGCTTTTTGGGTTTCACACTTCGATCTACCCCAGGAAACTTTTTATCCTTTCACCTAACAAGGGTCACTCTACCTCCTTCTTAAAAATATTCAATGAGCCTATCTCCATTATCTTTTGAGGCAGTATTCCAATGTTTGCTTTATTAGGGATGTAAGAGTGTAAAATGCCCTCCCATGACTATTGTGTATATTCATGTATAAAGTAAAACTGCATTCAACAAGTGACACACATATTTACCTACATACGAATTGTAAGCGGCTGAAAACCACTTGGCCTCCTGAGTCTGCTCCACCATTCAATAACCTTTCATGCCCTTGCTTATCAGAAAACTATCTATCTCTGCCTTTAAGATATTCAAGAACTCTGTATCCATTGACTTTAGAGGTACAGAGATCAAAAGACTCACATCCCTCTGTGAGGAAAACAAATCTCCTTTTACCTCTGTCTTAAATGGCCAACTTTAAAAAAAAAGTGATTCCTAGTTCTAGATTCTCCTGCGAGAGGAAACAACCTTTTCACCTAGGCTCCCATCAATCAAGTCTCTTTTTAATCTTCTAAACTCAGTGGAAACAAGTCTAGCCTGTCTAACCTTTCCTCATAACACATTGTGCCTGTTCAAAGCATTAGTCGAGTAAACATGCTCTGAGATGCTTTCAATGCATTTACATCTTTTCTTTAATAAGGAGACCAATACTGCACGTAGTACTCTGCATGTGTTCTCACCCATGCCAATAACTGATGCATCACACCTCTACATAAAATGCTGAGCATAGTCATCGGGTCATACAGTCATAGAATCATAGAGCCATACAGCATGGAAGCAGATCCTTTGGCCCAATTCGCCCCTGCTGAATAGGTCTCCTAAACTGAACTATTCCTAATTGCCTGCGGTTGACCCATATCCCTCTAAACCTTTTCCATCCATGTACCTGTCCAAATGTCCATTGTAATTGCACCTGTCTCTACTATTTTCTCTGGCAACTTGTTCCATATACTTAACACCTTCTGTGTGAGAAAGTTGCTCCTCAGGTCTCTTTTAAATCCTTCCCCTCCCACCTTACTCCTACACACTCTAGTTTTGGACTCCCCTGCCCAGGGGAAAAGACCTTCGTTTTTCACCTTATCTATGCCCCTCAGCATGAGTTTATGTATTTATAAACCTCTATAAAGTCACCCCTCAGCCTCTTACACTCCAGGGAAAAAATCCCCAACCCATCCAGCCTCTTCTTGTAACTCAAACCCTCCAGACTCAATAACATCCTGGTAAATCGTTTTTGCACCCTTTCCAGGTTAATAACATCATTTCTACATCAGGGTGAACAGAATTGTATGCTATACTCCAAATGTGGCCTTTCCTATATCTTGTACAGCTGTAACATGACGTCCCAACTCCCATACTCAATGCACTGAACAATGAATACAAACATGTCAAATGCCTTATTCACAACGCTGTCTCCCTGTGTCATCACTTTCAAGGAACTATGCACCTGCACCCTAGGTCCGTCTGGTCAACAACACTCCCCAGGGCCCTACCATTAACTTTGTAAGTCCTGTCCTGAATTGTCTAACAAAAATGTAACACCTCACATGTATTTGAATTATCCACCATTCTGCGGTCCACTGTCCCAGTTAATCAAGATCCCGCTCTACTCTTATATAACCTTCTTCACTGTACACTGTACCACCAGTTTTGGTGTCATCCACAAACTTACTGATCATGCCTCCCATATTCTTATCCAAATCATTTAGATAACTGATGAACAACAGTGGACCCAGCATCAATCCCTATAGCATACCACTCGTCACAGGCCTCCTGTCTGAATAACTACCCTCAACCACCACCCCTTATTTCTGACCGTCAGGCAAATTTTGTATCCAATTGGCTAGCTCTCCCTGGCCCCATGTGATCTAACCTTACTATATGTCTCCATATGGGAGCTTGTCAAAGGCCTTGCTAAATTTTCGATCACCTCTTCCAAAAACTCAATTAAATTTGTAACATATGAATTCCCACGTGCAAAGCCATACCGATTCTCCCTAACCAGTCCTTGCCTTTTCAAAAGCGTGTTGATGCTATCTTTCTGAATTGCCTCCAACAAATTACCAACCACTTATGTAAAACTCACCAGTCTGTAGGTCCTAGCTTTTCCTTGCAGCCCATCTTAAATAGTAGCACAATACTAGTCACACTCAGTCTTCCAGCACCTTATCTCTGGCTCTTGATGATATAAATCTGTGCTGGGGGCCTTGAAATTTCTGTCCTAGCTTCCCACAAAAACATTCAATTAATTTTTCTAATTATACGCCATACTTCCAGTTGTCTTATGCCTGATCTCTATGTGGTACATAAGAGCGATGTTGTCATTAAAGATGTGACTTTTTCCTGAGTATATTCAATGATCTGGTCACCGCTAATCGTGGTAGGAGAATTCTGATCCTCAGAAGGAAGACAATGCCATCTCATCCCCATTTTGAAGGAAGCTGGTGTCCTTCTCATGAAGGGAAAAGATCATCTTAGCATCTATCATGTCAACCCATCTCAGAGTCTTCAATGCTTCAATAAGCCATCTTTATTTCTGTTAAACTTCAACGAATAAAGGCCCAACATATTCAAACTTTCTTTACAGTTTCTTCATCCCAGGAATCAGCCTACTGAACTTTCTCTGAACAGCTTCCAAAACAGATTCACCTCTTTTTAAGGAAGGAGCCCAAAACTGAACACAGTACTCTTTTCTGAAGAAGGGTCTGGGCCCAAAGCGTCAGCCTTCCTGCTTCTCTGATGCTGCTTGGCTTGCTGTGTTCATCCAGCTCTACACCTTAGTAGCACAGTACTCCAGCTACTGTACTCCAAAATACACCATACACCACACAGTACTCCAGGGCGGCATGGTGGCTCAGTGGTTAGCACTGCTACCTCACAGCATCAGGGACATGGATTCAATTCCCCCTTCAGGTGACTGTCTGTGTGGAGTTTGCATATTCTCTCAGTGTGCATGTGTCCAAAGATGTGCAGGTTAGGTGCATTGGCCATGCTAAATTGCCTGTAGTATTCAGGGATCTGTAGATTAGGTGGGTTATAGGGCGATGGGTGTGGGTGGGATGCTCCAAGGGTCAGCATAGACTTGTTGAGCTGAAGGGCCTGTTTCCACACTGTAGGGGTTCTATGATTACAGTCTCACTAATGCCTGTACTGCTGCAAGAAGACTTCCAACTTTTACATACCATTCCTCTTGCAACTGTTGTCAATAGAGTTAGAGTTGTAATACAACTTACCTACACAACTCATTTATTACTTTACTGAATAAATCTGATATTCAGATATATCACAATCTAAATATTCAATTTTGCAGGGCTACAAAAAGTATAATAAGTTCATTTTAACCCTAATCTGATCTGATCAGATCAGAGTCTCATTTTACAGCTCAATCAATTTCACATTCTATTGATTATCATTTTATTGTTTATCTTTTAATTATTATTAGTTTTTTATCTTTATCACAGCAGGAAGCATGAATTTGATTCAAATGCATTGTTATTCCATATACAATACATATATATTCACATACCAACTTTCTGCAAGCTTTTCAAGTTCTAGGTACATGAAAGGGTTGGAAAGATAGGATATTTAATTAATAGATAATGGGAACTGCAGATGCTGGAGAATCCAAGATAATGAAGTGTGGAGCTGGATGAACACAGCAGGCCAATCATCATCTCAGGAGCACAAAAGCTGACGTTTAGGGCCTAGACCCTTCATCAGAGCTCTGATGAAGGGTCTAGGCCCGAAACGTCAGCTTTTGTGCTCCTGAGATGCTGCTTGGCCTGCTGTGTTCATCCAGACTCCACACTTTACTATTTAATTAATCTTGCTTCACATTGAAATCATATTTTATTTTCAAAATAGCACTGACAAGTGCACTTTCACACTTGCATGCAACCATTCTTAAAAACTCATTACTAAATGTAAATATGTCTCTATGCAATCAGTCTTAAAGCTTCAGTGGCCTTTCCTAATTGAGTTCACACTACATTTCAAGATGGGCTTCATTGTGTGCTTCTTCATTAGTTTTATTGCCTCTGCGCATTGGACTGACATTGGAGTTGTTATTAAAGTATAATTCAACAAATTCAGGTCCTTTAGTAAAGTAGATTCAGATTTAGATTAATGAATTTCAACTTGATTGCTGCAATTTTCTATGCTATTTGAATGGGTTCATGTTGTCTGAGGCATCATCACAGGTCTCTCCGAAAATTTAGTGTGATTGCTAATTTATTTTGGTTGTATCGATCCCTGCATTTATTTCTGATTCCAGTTCTTTTGGTGTGGAGTTGACAAGTGCAATATGTTTCTGAATCCGGGTAAAAATAGTCTCACTGACAAAACAGGCTTCTCCCATCTTCAGAAGAAAGGAAATTAGTTCTCACCATTTAGTTTATTATATGCCACCAGTTCTCTTTTGATAGTGTTGGAATTCTTTCATGGTATAGTAGCATTTGTACATACTAACCAGCTATTTAAAACAAATCAAAACTTCTATCAATTCTTTTATTTTGTGTTTCATTGAATGTAACCAGACTTTGAACAAGAAATCTGCAATTGCAGCATAGATCTGAAAATATCTTAATATTTGCCTGAAAATTATTTTTCACTCTGACAGTTTGTTAGAAATATTTAATGCTATTGTTAGGGTCTGATGACAAAACAGTCATTCGGTTTTTTCCAACTCATTTCTGATTTCTTTTAAAACATACATTAAGGATCCCTATTGTTTGAATGAATAACCAATTTCTGGGCTTAATCTGAGTTTGGTTTCTTGATTCACACCAATTCAGAGTGGCATCTAGCTATTTAAAAATCAAGAGCTGATGGGCAAACTCGGTTTACCCCTGTAAAGGATACCTTAAATAAACTTGATATGTTCAACAATAATGCCCAAAATGTTATGTTCAATTTTTCCGTGTTTGAGTGTGTTTCTGTTGAATATTCTCTATGCTGCAGACATCTTGAAAATTGTTTGAAATAAAGCTCCAAATATCACGTCAAACATGATGAGAATTATTACAGTTTATTTCCCTGGCACAAACCACAGCAAAAAATCACTGAAGTGCTTCAATAATAGTTTCACAGCAATTTAATATTTCATGATGAGCTTTTTCAAGAATTGAATGAATTGAAATTGTATTCCTTGTGCATTATACGATCCATATGGTTAGAAAAACTTCATCCATTACTTTGTTTGCTGTTAAAGTCATGTTTATAACCTTTCTGTTTTCAGTGAGAGTCTACCCAAATGAATGATCAGTTTCCACATTGAGGTTTTTGAGAATTCAGTCAAAATGGCCCTTTTATGTATGGTATGTGGTGGAATCAAATCACACATCTCCGGAGCCCTGCTGGCTCTTACACTGTTCAGAAACATATCTTTAGTATTGACTGTGAGGATGACAGCATAGGAACTGACTAAAGATATAGAAATTCTTTGAGATTCAAAAGTGTGACAAGTGTGAGTTTGTGGGGTTTGGGATTATGGGAGAGGGATGGAGAGAAGGGCAAGGAGAGAATGAG
Source organism: Stegostoma tigrinum (assembly GCF_030684315.1). Lineage (NCBI taxonomy): Eukaryota > Metazoa > Chordata > Chondrichthyes > Orectolobiformes > Stegostomatidae > Stegostoma > Stegostoma tigrinum. Next base: position 95,951,413 of record NC_081356.1, read on the forward strand.
AGAGAAAGAAAGACAGAGGGAGAGTTATATACATACAAATTGAGGGAGATAGGCGAGATTAAGGCAAGCAAATTGGGAAGTATATACCAGATAGGGAGTTCAGACAGAAATAAAAACAAAGCAGGATGGAAAAGAGCAACATAAATTCCAGAAAGGAAGATCACATTTTGACCTTTGGAGTATTCTGTTGTATCTATAGCTCATTTCTGTCATTGCAGACAGTCTAGAGTGAAGGTTGGCAGCCTGTAGGCTGCTAATTTAAGTCTCATGTACAGCTCTTGACCTTGACTGATCATACATATTTTGATGGTAATTAATTGGTATATTGTGTTTCCTTAGACTTTTATTAACAATGTAATTGTGAGAAAATATCTGTCATATACATATTGTAGCTACAAGGTGAGTTCAGAGGCCAGGATTCTGCAGTGAGTAATTCAACTCCTGTCTGCCCAATGCCTGGCCACCATCTACAAGGCATGAGAGTATGATAAAATACTCTCCACTTGCCTAGATAAGTGCAGCTCCAAGTGCCTCAGCTTAACACCATCAGGACAAAGCAGCCTGTTTGATTGGCACCTTATTCACCCCCTTCATTAGGGATGCTTAGTAACATTAGCAGCCTACAAAATGCCTGCATAACTCACCAAGGCACCTTCCTACTACCAAGGTCCACGGATTCATAGGAACATCATCATCTGCAAGGTCCCCTCCAAACAACACGGCATCCTGGCTTAGAATTATATTGCTGCTCCTTGAATGGATCTGGGTCAAAGTCCTCAAACCCCCCCCTCTTAATAGCCCAAAGAATGCAGCATTTCAAGACGATAGTTCAGGACCTCATTCTCCAGGCAATTGGGGATGGGTGACAAATGCTGGTCTCTACAGTACACATCATAAGACCATAAGACCATAAGACATAGGAGTGGAAGTAAGGCCATTCGGCCCATCAAGTCCACTCTGCCATTTAAATCATGGCTGATGGGCATTTCAACACCACTTCCCTGCACTCTCCCCATAGCCCTTGATTCATTTTGAGATCAAGAATTTGTCGATCTTTGCCTTGAAGGCATCCAACGTTCCGGCCTCCACACACATCTCCTGGACAAATTTGAGAAATAATAACTTTTTAATGTAGAAACCTTTAAATAATGTTGAAATGTGTCTCCATCTGCCTTTTCACTTGTATGGCCATTTGTGTAACATCATCACTGGCTGTGCCTCAATTTGAGGATTATATCCACATCGCATCGGAGGTTTCTGCTGTGGTTCTTCAAAGGATTTAACAGACCAATATGCAACCTGCAGATCGTTGGGCTCAAGGGTCAGGATGACCCATGAGGTATGTTGAATAAGGAGGGCAGGACTATTGACTTTTACTTACTTTGGCTGCCACCTCTTTGCCTCATCATTAAAATATTCGGTCTTAAAGCATGATGGCACAAGTTTTTGCCAACTTGGATGATTGATAGCAAGCTCTTCCCAGTCACTAATGAAAATTGGTTGAAGGAGAGCTTCAGCATGTCTTTGTAGTGTATCCTTGGTTCTCTCCTTGCCCATTCGAGAGTCAAGGTAAAGGACATGCTGGCAGAAACACTTTTCAGATATTTGGACACAGTCACTGTTGTTTCTTAAAGGAGATTTGACAGACTGTTTGTGATGATCCCTTCAATAAGGAAATTTATGTTTATTTCATGGAGTTCTAATGACTCTGAAGCATTTGGCAGTTGAATTCTCATGGAATTTCTCTAGTGCGTAAAGTCACTGAAACATAGTCCAGAACTCACAGTAGTGCAGCGGTTTAATAATGACAACTGTTCAGTACAAGGAGATTTTTATTAACACGCAGTGGGTCTTTGTTGTCAAGCATTTGTTGCCATAGTTACAGTTTGGGTAGCAGCATTGCAACTGTTTGGATTTAGTGTTTTTGGCTACATTTAATAAATGAGTAATCCTGTTTGTGACAATGTCAACCTTGCCCCCAACCCCGAACCAAAGCCTGGATGTTTCTGTCTGACATTGGGCTTCTGTATGGTCTTGGTTTATATGATTGGTTTTATTTATTATTTTTATAATTTTATATACATCATACAATTCATAATACTTTACAAAACCTTTATGCATGAGGTAATTATATCAGTAGAGTTTATGATAATTAATGGAATTTACATCGTATTTGTTGTTACACTAATATTGTAAAAAATGCCATATGTCTTTGGTCTAACCATTATTTATCTTCAAGCTTTTTTTTCAGATACATCAAAAAGTTATTTGATTATAATTCAAATTATGCACTTTGCTGCGAAACAAAATATATATTGTTCGGGAATTTCTGGAAAAACTCAGCAGGTCTGGCAGCATCTGTGGAGAGAAATCAGAGTGAACTTTTCAGGTTAAGAGATCCTTCTCAGAATTGATGGTAACAACCAAAATGTCAGTTTATATGTAGAAAATGGATGGGGAGGAGGCGATAAGGAATAAATGATAGATATGGATAGAGCCCAAAGAGAGAGAAAAACAGTTGGACAGTCCACCCTTTAACACATTACCGACTTCCCTGGCCAACATCTCTGCCTCAGGCTTGATGCAGTGCTCCAGCGAAGCTCAGCGCAAACTGGAAGAGCAAGACTTCATTTTTGCTAAGGGACCCTGTAGCCTTGGCTCTCAATATCGAGTTCAACAGCTTGAGATCTCCCATGTCCTTACCTCAACAGCCACATCCCAGGCTTGTTAGCACATATTCTGCTATTAAACAGAGCACATTGCTAGCCCCTAACATTATCCATTAACATCTATTCACCTTTGTAGCCAGATTGTTATCCACTTCTTTTTCTGTCCAACGTTCTTCTCTCTCTCTGGGATCTACCTCAACTATCATTTGCTCCCTACACATTGCCAACATCCTAAAATCTGAATCTAAACCTATCATATGCCTAGCTACGATAATAAAATGTGAGGCTGGATGAACACAGCGGGCCAAGCAGCAACTCAGGAGCACAAAAGCTGATGTTTCGGGCCTGGACCATTCATCAGAGAGGGGGCTGGGGTGAGGGTTCTGGAATAAATAGGGAGAGTGGGGGAGGCGGACCGAAGATGGAGAGAAAAGAAGATAGGTGGAGAGAGTATAGGTGGGGAGGTAGGGAGGGGATAGGTCAGTCCAGGGAAGACGGACAGGTCAAGGAGGTGGGATGAGGTTAGTAGGTAGATGGAGGTGCGGCTTGGGGTGGGAGGAAGGGATGGGTGAGAGGAAGAACAGGTTAGGGAGGCAGAGACAGGTTGGACTGGTTTTGGGATCCACAGGATCCACAGACTGAACATCCAGTTTCACTTGGACACCAAAAATCGTAAGTACAACAAACTCACTGGCCCCTGCCACCCACAAGAGGATTCCTGCGCCTCCCAAATCCCGAGTCTGTCCCTGCCCCTCCCCCACCATGTACCCGCCGCCATTGACCATGAGGACACGGCCGGAGACCCCACCGATGACGTCACATCTGCCTCGGCCGGCCACACCACGTCCGGAACCGCTGCTGCAGTCACCGCCTCCACATCCAGGTACAACACCTCACACACCACCCTCACCGCAGCTGCTCCCGCCCACCCCGATACTCCTACCGCCGATGGAACCCCGCCCACGGCCGACGCCGACGGAACCCTGCCCACGGCCGACGACCTCATCGCTCCGCCCACAACCTCCACAGCCAGCAACCCCAGAGGAGACAGCCACACTGAACCCTGCCGCATCTTCACCATCCCCCCAGACCTCCCACTGACTGAGGACGAACGGTCAGTCCTTAGTAAGGGGCTCACCTTTGTCCCCCTACAACCACACATCAACGAATACCAGTCACGATTGGACATAGAACAGTTTTTACGCCGCCTTCGCCTTCACGCCTACTTCTTCAACCGGGAGCCCAACCCTCCCTCCACTGACCCCTTCACCCGCTTCCATCATAAGTCCTCCTCCTGGACACCACCCCCAGGCCTCCTACCCTCCCTCGACCTCTTCATCTCTAACTGCCGTCGAGACATTAACCGCCTCAACCTCTCCACCCCTCTCACCCACTCCAACCTCTCCCCTGCAGAATGGGCAGCCCTCCGCTCCCTCCGCTCCAACCCCAACCTCACCATCAAACCCGCAGACAAGGGTGGCGCAGTGGTAGTATGGCGCACTGACCTCTACATCGCCGAGGCCAGACGCCAACTCTCCGACACCACCTCCCACCGCACCCTCAATCATGACCCCACACCCGAGCACCAAACCATCACCTCCAACACCATTCATGACCTCATCACCTCAGGGCACCTCCCACCCACAGCATCCAACCTCATTGTTCCCCAACCCCACACGGCCTGTTTCTATCTCCTTCCCAAAATCCACAAACCTGCCTGCCCTGGTCGACCCATCGTCTCAGCCTGCTCCTGCCCCACCGAACTCATCTCCACCTATCTGGACTCCATTTTCTCCCCTTTAGTTCAGGAACTCCCTACCTACTTCCGTGACACCACCCATGCCGTCCACCTCCTCCAGGGCTTCCAATTCCCTGGCCCCCAACACCTCATCTTCACCATGGATGTCCAGTCCCTATACACCTGCATTCCGCATGCAGATGGCTTCAAGGCCCTCCGCTTCTTCCTGTCCCACAGGCCCGACCAGTCCCCCTCCACCGACACCCTCATCCGCCTAGCCAAACTCGTCCTCACCCTCAACAACTTCTCTTTTGACTCCTCCCACTTCCTACAGACTAAGGGGATGGCCATGGGCACCCGCATGGGCCCCAGCTATGCCTGCCTCTTTGTAGGTTACGTGGAACAGTCCATCTTCCGCACCTACACAGGCCCAAAACCCCACCTCTTCCTCCGGTACATTGATGACTGTATCGGCGCCGCCTCTTGCTCCCCAGAGGAGCTCGAACAGTTCATCCACTTCACCAACACATTCCACCCCAACCTTCAGTTCACCTGGGCCATCTGCAGCACATCCCTCACCTTCCTGGACCTGTCAGTCTCCATCTCAGGCAACCAACTTGTAACTGATGTCCATTTCAAGCCCACTGACTCCCACAGCTACCTAGAATACACCTCCTCCCACCCACCCTCCTGCAAAAATTCCATCCCCTATTCCCAATTCCTCCGCCTCCGCCGCATCTGCTCCCACGATAAGACATTCCACTCCCGCACATCCCAGATGTCCAAGTTCTTCAAGGACCGCAACTTTCCCCCCACAGTGATCAAGAACGCCCTTGACTGCGTCTCCCGCATTTCTCGCAACACATCCCTCACACCCCGCCCCCGCCACAACCGCCCTAAGAGGATCCCCCTCGTTCTCACACACCACCCCACCAACCTCCGGATACAACCCATCATCCTCCGACACTTCCGCCATCTACAATCCGACCCCACCACCCAAGACATTTTTCCATCCCCTCCCCTGTCTGCTTTCCGGAGAGACCATTCTCTCCGTGACTCCCTTGTTCGCTCCACACTGCCCTCCAACCCCACCACACCCGGCACCTTCCCCTGCAACCGCAGGAAATGCTACACTTGCCCCCACACCTCCTCCCTCACCCCTATCCCAAGCCCCAAGATGACATTCCACATTAAGCAGAGGTTCACCTGCACATCTGCCAATGTGGTGTACTGCATCCACTGTACCCAGTGTGGCTTCCTCTACATTGGGGTAACCAAGCGGAGGCTTGGGGACCACTTTGCAGAACACCTCCGCTCAGTTCGCAACAAACAACTGCACCTCCCAGTCGCAAACCATTTCCACTCCCCTCCCATTCTTTAGATAACATGTCCATCATGGGCCTCCTGCAGTGCCACAATGATGCCACCTGAAGGTTGCAGGAACAGCAACTCATATTCCGCTTGGGAACCCTGCAGCCTAATGGTATCAATGTGGACTTCACCAGTTTCAAAATCTCCCCTTCCCCCACCGCATCCCTAAACCAGCCCAGTTCGCCCCCTCCCCCCACTGCCCCACACAACCAGCCCAGCTCTTCCCCTCCACCCACTGCATCCCAAAACCAGTCCAACCTGTCTCTGCCTCCCTAACCTGTTCTTCCTCTCACCCATCCATTCCTCCCACCCCAAGCCGCACCCCCATCTACCTACTAACCTCATCCCACCTCCTTGACCTGTCCGTCTTCCCTGGACTGATCTATCCCCTCCCTACCTCCCCACCTATACTCTCTCCACCTATCTTCTTTTCTCTCCATCTTCAGTCCGCCTCCCCCTCTCTCCCTATTTATTCCAGAACCCTCACCCCATCCCCCTCTCTGATGAAGGGTCTAGGCCCGAAACGTCAGCTTTTGTGCTCCTGAGATGCTGCTTGGCCTGCTGTGTTCATCCAGCCTCACACTTTATTGTCTTGGATTCTCCAGCATCTGCAGTTCCCATTATCTCTGATACTATATGCCTAGCTACCTTCTGTTCCAAGGAAGGGTCACTAGATCCGAAGTGTTAACTCTGATTTCTCCCTACAGATGCTGCCAGATTTGCTGAGCTTTTCTGGTATGATGGCGGTAGGGTAAGATGCTCCATTTGGATCTCCACTCTGTTCACCAGTTCCCTTTCTATTTCTTTCTTTGACCTTCCTCTTTTCTTTCCTCTCCCTTCTTCTCTTTGCTTCTCTGTAGTAATTCTAACGTCCACACCCCTACCCTTTTATCTCCCTACTAAGGATTCGGGAAGGAGTTGGGTCGTGACCAGGAACCGCGAGGTGGGAGCTGAGCACGCGGGTTGTGTCCTGCAGTGATGGTGGATTGAGCGTGGGCCAGTGAGGCAGCAGCAGTGAGAACACAGAGGTGGGGCAGCCCAAAGTGGGACTCCAGCAGGGACATGGCATGAGCTGGAAATCCTGGATTGGGACTCCAGCAGAGACATGGCATGAGCTGGGAATCCTGGAGTGGGACTCCAGCAGAGGCATGGCATGAGCTGGAAAGTCCGGAGCGGGACTGTGGCTGTACAAAGGAAAGTTGGACCCTCTTAAAGTTTTTGTTCTTATCTTATTCTAAGTTAATGTGAATGGCACCTTATGTGTACAGCAAAGGTACACACTTTTCACTGAATATTTATATTGAACACGAGTGACAATAATTGATTCAATTCAGCTGAATTTCTGTTTTTGTTTTTGATTTACTGCATCTTTCAGTTTGTCTTTTGTTCAGGGCTTGATGTTAGTAGTAACATTTACAAATAGTTCACAAATGCTTTGTGAACAAATATCATGTGATGAAGCATTATGTGATTGGTGGTGCATGATCAAATCTCCAGACATATGTTTAAATGGTTTGACATCCCTCTGCCAAAATTTGATCAAAAACATATGTGTTTTTCTTGCAAGTCAATTTTGCTTGCTAATACCAGTAAATGTTGAGAAATTTGACACATTGCTTTGATAGTTTCTTTATTATTTCTGTTGAATGTTTCCCATTGTATTAAAGTAGTCATGAATGTATTTTCGTAAAATGCATTTCAAAGTTACTTAATACTCAGAAATAATTTCTGGGAATGCAAAATACTTGTTAAAGATTTCTAATCCGCTGTTTTGCATTGTGTCTAAGAAACATCTCGCCAGTGTTAATTCTATCATAGAGAATACTCTCAGCTTTCCCTTTCATCCAGTAAATGTTTTATGCAAGAGAATGAACTGCATCAAAGGGTGTGTTAGTTCCGGGGGCGGGGGGTGGGGAGGAGGTGTGAAGATAATGTGCTAACAGGAATTAAAGTAAGGAAATGAGCTTCAAACTACACAGGTTGGAATTTGATAAAGCAGCTATTGAATAGTTCACAAACAATCCTAACTAAATTAAACATTCAAAAATCCTTCAAGATTCCCATTATTCAGAAGAATGCATTTCAGACACAATCTACTTCAGACTCTATTTAATTTGTTCTTCAGGTACTAATTCTCAAACGACAGATTTTGTTCACAGCTCTCCTCCAGTCTGTGCTGTTAGTTCTCTCCAGTCAAGAAAGTATTTTTTACAAGTAGGTTTATTTGGAAGTATAAAGCACAATAGTACAGTTCCATGCCTCTTTCAGAAACAAAAAACGTCTCCAAACCAACAAACCTGTATATACTGTGGTTTTGGATAAATTCATGTGCAAATGCATGTTACTTACTAATAGTTTACAAAAGAACACAAATGTGAAATTATTTTCAACAAGACATGTGATTTCATGTTGGGGAACTGCATATTTTCCTGCTTTGACATCCTCAATCAGCAACAAATGCTCCCAGGTCTGGTGTGCTATAATCAGATGCAAAGTAAAGTTCCCTACGGTTCGCTCCAGAAATGAGTTGTAACCCTGCTGCACAAATGTAATATTCTATTTCCTACACTAGCCGTCCTTATTGGCCTAATTGAGTGAGATTGCCAATTTCAACAGCAATTTGTGATCAACAACAATGCTCTCATGCCTACTGGGAACTGTCTTCGAATTGACCAAACTAATTTTACATTATAACTCATAGTCAGCAGACTGAGACAAAAAGAGCAGATATTCCTTCTCTTAGTCTGAGCTGGAATCAAGAAGAGTTCCCAGAGGAGCATAGCTTTAAGGTGACATGGGAAAGATAGAAAAGAGAACTAAGGGGCAACCTTCTCACGCAGAGGGTGGAGCATGTATAGAATGAGCTCTCAGAGGAACTGGTGGAGGCTGGTATAATTACAACATTTATAAGGCATCTGTTTGAGTATATGAATAGGGAGGATTTAGAGGATAAGGGCCAAATACTGGCAGTTGGGACTAGGTTTATATAGGATATTTACTCGGCATGAATGAATTGGATCAAAGAGTTGGTTTCCTAGCTCTATATCTCTATGATGCTATCAGGTGCATAGGTTTTCATAGCAACTTTCAATCTAAAACTAATCAAAATATCTAGTGATCTCCATTTTGTGGACCTCCCCTTCTCAGTAACAGTTTAAATCGACTGTCAAGTTAAACAGATCTTTAGGTGTTCAGCAGCAGTCATGTTCAGAAACAGGGTAAGTATTCTCATCAACTGCAATCTAGGAATCAAAAGACAACCAGGTCAAATTAACTGAGATAATGGGAACTGCAGATGCTGGAGATTCCAAGATAATAAAATGTGAGGCTGGATGAACACAGCAGGCCAAGCAGCATCTCAGGAGCACAAAAGCTGACGTTTCGGGCCTAGACCCTTCATCAGAGAGGGGGATGGGGGGAGGGAACTGGAATAAATAGGGAGAGAGGGGGAGGCGGACCGAAGATGGAGAGTAAAGAAGATAGGTGGAGAGGGTGTAGGTGGGGAGGTAGGGAGGGGATAGATCAGTCCAGGGAAGACGGACAGGTCACGGAGGTGGGATGAGGTTAGTAGGTAGATGGGGGTGCGGCTTGGGGTGGGAGGAAGGGATGGGTGAGAGGAAGAACCGGTTAGGGAGGCAGAGACAGGTTGGACTGGTTTTGGGATGCAGTGGGTGGGGGGGAAGAGCTGGGCTGGTTGTGTGGTGCAGTGGGGGGAGGGGACGAACTGGGCTGGTTTTGGGATGCGGTGGGGGAAGGGGAGATTTTGAAACTGGTGAAGTCCACATTGATACCATATGGCTGCAGGGTTCCCAGGCGGAATATGAGTTGCTGTTCCTGCAACCTTCGGGTGGCATCATTGTGGCAGTGCAGGAGGCCCATGATGGACATGTCATCTAGAGAATGGGAGGGGGAGTGGAAATGGTTTGCGACTGGGAGGTGCAGTTGTTTAACTGATGGAAAGCAAAACTGAAAATGCTGGACATACTCAAATCAGGTATGACTTGTGGAAAGGAAAAAAGAAGGTTAATATTTAGATCAATTACTTAGAATCAGAACTGACTGGTTGAATGCCAATGTATCATCTGTTTTATTTCAGTAAGTAAAAAGTGTTGATTATTGTTCACATTTAATCTAAACTTTCAGGTAACAGGACAGAGAATAACACAGTTCATTGGAACACAAGCAAAGACCTCAATATAAATATTTTCATAAAACTGAAGATACGTAGAATATTAAACCATAATGGAAAATGTTGAGTCTTAAATATAAAATTAATGTTTCAGGACCAGAACTTTCAGAAGGAATTATGAAGTTATTCCATTGTCAACACATGATTATGACTTAAAGCTAACAGTGTAAAAGTGGAAATTCTTATCAATTTAACCAGTTGTTGATGTGTTGCAGCCTAGCAAGCACTAAAATATGATTCTTTGCATGACCATTGAACCACTGACAGAAATGTTTGGATTCCTATATTTTTTGAAGAGATATCAGTTGTGCAGATGGGAATTATGCTTTTGATGTAGTCTCCTTAGTCATCAACAAGGTCTTGCATGGGAGATTGATAGCAAAGAACATGGGATCCAAGGACATTTGAATAATTAGATTCAGGGTTGGCTGAGTGACAAGAAGTAGAGTACCAGATCAAGGGGTAATTTAGTAACTGAAGGCCTATGTGAAGTGGGATCCCACAGGGGTCAGCCTTGGGCATCTGGGTGTATACAATTATTTAGACTTGAATAGAGGAGTGTTTATCAATAAGTTCATGGATGATACATAAATTGGTGGTGTGGTAAGTAGTGAGGGGGATACAGTTACCAAAGAATATAGACGTGTTAGAACATAGAACATAGAACATAGAACATTACAGCACAGTACAGGCCCTTCGGCCCTCCATGTTGTGCCGACCTGTCATACCGATCTCAAGCCCATCTAACCTACACTATTCCATGTACGTCCATATGCTTGTCCAATGATGACTTAAATGTACCTAAAGTTAGCGAATCTACTACCGTTGCAGGCAAAGCGTTCCATTCCCTTACTACTCTTGGAGTAAAGAAACTACCTCTGACATCTGTCCTATATCTTTCACCCCTCAATTTAAAGCTGTGCCCCCTCGTGCTTGCAGTCACCATCCTGGGAAAAAGGCTCTCCCCATCCACCCTATCTAACTCTCTGATTATTTTATGTTTCAAATAAGTCACCTCTCAACCTTCTTCTCTGTAATGAAAACAGCCTCAAGTCCCTCAGCCTTTCCGCGTAAGACCTTCCCTCCATACCGGGCAACATCCTAGTAAATCTCCTCTGCACCCTTTCCAAAGCTTCCACATCCTTCTTATAATGCGGTGACCAGAACTGTACACAATACTCCAAGTGCGGCCGCACCAGAGTTTTGTACAGCTTCACCATAACCCCTTGGTTCCAGAACTCGATCCCTCTATTAATAAAAGCTAAAACACTGTATGCCTTCTTAACAGCCCTGTCAACCTGGGTGGCAACTTTCAATGATCTGTGTACATGGACACCGAGATCTCGCTGCTTATCTACACTACCAAGAATCTTACCATTAGCCCTGTACTTTGCCTTCCGGTTACTCCTACAAAAGTGCATCACCTCACACTTGTCTGCAATAAACTCCATTTGCCACCTCTCAGCCCAGCTCTGCAGCTTATCTATGTCTCTCTGCAACCTACAGCATCCTTCGTCACTATCCACAACTCCACTGACCTTAGTGTTGTCTGCAAATTTACTAACCCATCCTTCTACGCCCTCATCCAGGTCATTGATAAAAATGACAAACAGCAGTGGACCCAACACCGACCCTTGCGGTACACCACTAGTAACTGGTCTCCAGGATGAACATTTCCCATCAACTACCACCCTCTGTCTTCTTTCAGCAAGCCAATTTCCGATCCAAACTGCTATATCTCCCACAATTCCATTCCTCTGCATTTTGTACAATAGTCTATTGTGGGGAACCTTATCGAACGCCTTGCTGAAATCCATATACACCACATCAACCGGTTTACTCTCATCTACCTGTTTGGTCACCTTCTCAAAGAACTCAATAAGGTTTGTGAGGCATGACCTTCCCTTCGCAAAACCGTGCTGACTATCCCTAATCAATTTATTCTTTTCTAGATGACTATAAATCCTATCCCTTATAACCTTTTCCAACACTTTGCCAACAACTGAGGTAAGGCTCACTGGTCTATAATTACCAGGGTTGTCTCTACTCCCCTTCTTGAACACGGGAACCACATTTGCTATCCTCCAGTCATCTGGCACTATTCCTGTAGACAATGACGAGTTAAAGATCTATGCCAAAGGCTCAGCAATCTCCTCCCTGGCTTCCCAGAGGATCCGAGGATAAATCCCATCCGGCCCAGGGGACTTACTTACCTTCACCTTCTGAAGGATTTCTAATGCCTCTTCCGTGTGAACCTCAATCCCACCTAGTTTAGTAGCCTGTATCTCAGTATTCTCAACAACATTGTCGTTTTCTAGAGTGAATACTGTTGAGAAATATTCATTTAGCGCTTCCCCTATCCCATCTGACTCCACACACAACTTACCACTACTATCCTTGATTGGGCCTAATCTTACTTTCGTCATTCTTTTATTCCTTAAATACCTATAGAAAGCCTTAGGGTTTACCCTGATCCTATCCGCCAACAACTTCTCATGTCTCCTCCTGGCTCTTCTGAGCTCTCTCTTTAGGTCTTTCCTGGCTACCTCGTAGCCCTCAAGTGCCCTAACTGAGCCTTCACATCTCATCCTAACATAAGCCTTCTTCTTCCTCTTGACCAGAGATTCCACCTCCTTCATAAACCATGGCTCCTGCACTCTACAGCTTCCTCCCTGCCTGACAGGTACACATTTATCTTTTGTTTGGTAACAAATGGAATTCAATCTGGATAAGTGTGTGGTGACGTTCTTGGGCAGCACAAATGAGGCAAGGGAATACATAATGAATGATAGCAACTTGGGAAATACTGTGGATTTGAGGGATTTTGGTGTACATGTGCATTGGTCTATCTAGATAGAAGGACATCGGCAGTGCTTACTATCTCCAGATAAAGTGGTGAAAAGGTGTATAGGATACTTGCCTTTATTAGCTGAAGTACAGAGTTTAAGAGCAAGGAGATTGCACTGGAACTGTATTAAGAATTGGTTCGGTCGTAGTTAGAGTATTGTGTGTAATTTGGAAAGTCACGTTGTTGAAGGGATGTGATTACACTGGAGAGGATGCAAAGGAGATTGACTAGGATGTTGCCTGGCCTGGAGAATTTTAGTTATGAAGAGGGATTGGATAGACTGGGGTGGTTTCCTTGGAGCAGAGGAGACCAAAGGGTGAACATGATTGAGATTTTAAATAATGAGGGGCATTAATAGTGCACACAGGAAGAATCCTTTCTGGGATCGAGAATCAGGAGGATAGATTGAAGATAAGGCTCAGGAGGGTTAGCGGGAACATAAGGAAAACGTTTTTCCCCCAGACAGTGTTGGGAATCTGGAACTCCATGCCTGTAAGTGAAGTAGAGGCAGAAACCCTCACAACATTCAGGAAGAATTTGGATGTGCACTTGTGATGCCAAGGATTACAAGTCTAGTGCTTGAAAATGGGATTAGAATACTTAGGTAATAAAATGTGAGGCTGGGCGAACACAGCAGGCCAAGCAGCATCTCAGGAGCACAAAAGCTGACGTTTCGGGCCTAGACCCTTCATCAGAGAGCTCTCTGATGAAGGGTCTAGGCCCGAAACGTCAGCTTTTGTGCTCCTGAGATGCTGCTTGGCCTGCTGTGTTCGTCCAGCCTCACATTTTATTATCTTGGAATCTCCAGCATCTGCAGTTCCCATTATCTTAGAATACTTAGGTAGTTGTTTTGACTGGCATAGGCCTGATGGGCCAAAGGTCCTTTTGCTGAGCTGTTGACCTCTTTCACTCTATGGCTATGACTCAGCAAAGCCTTTGACAAGGTCCCACTGGGAGACTGATGCAGAATTAAATGCAAATGGGATCTGAGGTAACTTGGCAAGTTGAATCCAAGCTTGTCTGAATGGAAGGAGCAAGAGGGTGATGGTAGAACCCTAATTGTTGTGATTGGAGGCTCATGTCCAGTGGCATACAGCAGGAATCACTCCTGTATCTCTTATTGTCTATGATATGTATAAATAATAGAGATGGGAATGTTGGTGGGGCGGGGGAGATGGTTAGGTATTTTGGGAATGACATGAAGATATTGGCTGGGTGGTCAATAGAGAGGAAGGATGTCTTAGGTAACAACAATACAATAAGATATAGATGGGTTAGTCAGATGGGTAGACCAGTGGCAAATGGAGTTTAACTCTGAAAAGGGAAAGCAATTTAGAAGAAGTGACAAGGTAAAGGAGTAATCAATGAATGGCAGGACACTAGGAACACTTTTGTATTGTTCTGCACATTTAAAAAAAAATGTTTTCTGGCCACACTGTGATTAACATGGAAATATTATCAAATTGGTCTTGGGGACCATTAATGTTTATTTGATTGTTCAAATTCATTCAATCAATTTACATTAGGTTGGCAACATTAAGATGGTTATAATTGGAAACAGCTATGGGATAATATTTAAAATAAATGTACTGCTTCACAAGGCTACCTAATAGCATTACCATAGATGTAGAACAGTATTAGCTGCTTAATGTTTAGTTGGCGTGACTGGAATCTTTCTGATATGAAACAGATCATTATATGTGAGTGTGGAATCTATTCTTGTAGCTGTCACTGCTGGAATCAAGGTCATAGCAAATGTATACCAAGTAAATTAATCATGGAACAGATTCCGAGGCAAAGTTGTTCAAGGACCGAAATATTCCCCCCACAGTGGTCGAGAACGCCCTTGACCGCGTCTCCCACATTTCTCGCAACACATCCCTCACACCCCGCCCCCACCACAACCGCCCAAAGAGGATCCCCCTCGTTCTCACACACCACACCACCAACCTCCGGAATACAACGCATCATCCTCCGACACTTCCGCCATCTACAATCCGACCCCACCACCCAAGACATTTTTCCATCCCCACCCTTGTCTGCTTTCCGGAGAGACCACTCTCTCCGTGACTCCCTTGTTCGCTCCACACTGCCCTCCGACCCCACCAGACCCGGCACCTTCCCCTGCAACCGCAGGAAATGCTACACTTGCCCCCACACCTCCTCCCTCACCCCCATCCCAGGCCCCAAGATGACTTTCCATATTAAGCAGAGGTTCACCTGCACATCTGCCAATGTGGTATGCTGCATCCATTGTACCAGGTGTGGCTTCCTCTACATTGGGGAAACCAAGCAGAGGCTTGGGGACCGCTTTGCAGAACACCTCTGCTCAGTTCGCAATAAGCAACTGCACCTCCCAGTCGCGAACCATTTCTACTCCCCCTCCCATTCTTTAGATGACATGTCCATCATGGGCCTCCTGCAGTGCCACAATGATGCCACCCGAAGGTTGCAGGAACGGCAACTCATATTCTGCTTGGGAACCCTGCAGCCCAATGGCATCAATGTGGACTTCACCAGCTTCAAAATCTCCCCTTCCCCCACCACATCCCAAAACCAGCCCAGTTCATCCCCTCCCCCCACTGCACCACACAACCAGCCCAGCTCTTCCCCTCCACCCACTGCATCCCAAAACCAGTCCAACCTGTCTCTGCCTCCCTAACCTGTTCTTCCTCTCACCCATCCCTTCTTCCCACCCCAAGCCGCACCTCCATCTCCTACCTACTAACCTCATCCCACCTCCTTGACCTGTACGTCTTCCCTGGACTGACCTATCCCCCCCACCACCTCCCCACCTATACTCTCCTCTCCACCTATCTTCTTTTCTCTCCATCTTCAGTCCGCCTCCCCCTCTCTCTCCATATTTATTCCAGAACCCTCACCCCATCCCCCTCTCTGATGAAGTGTCTAGGCCCGAAACGTCAGCTTTTATGCTCCTGAGATGCTGCTGGGCCTGCTGTGTTCATCCAGCCTCACATTTTATTATCTCCGATACCAGTAAAGTCTTTTTATGCTCCAGTACACCTTAATTGAAAATATTCACAGAGTAGTAACACAGATTAGATTTTTCACTTATTTTAATTCCTAGATTGAGCTTTTTTTTATAAAATGGAAAGCTGAGATATGGCTGCAAGTGATGTTCTTAGTTTGTGGGCGAGTTAGGTCAGAAATCACACTACTCAAGGCCAGGTGGTGTGGCGAAGGGGCTACTTTCTGAAAGTTTGTGTTTTCAAATAAACCTGTTGGACTGTAACCTGGTGTCATGTAATTTCTGTCCTTTTCCAACCCAGGACAATACCAGCACTTCCACGTTGTGGGTGAGTTAGTTGAAAAACCAAAACCAAAAGAAATGCAGATGCGGTAAATCAGGAACGAAACTAGAAGTTGCTGGAAAAACTCAGCAGGTCTGGCAGCATCTGTGGAGGAGAAATCAGAGTTAATGTTTTGGGTCCAGTCACCTTTCCCCAGAACTGTAGGTTAAAAACCAGGCCCTCCTCCAACATCCCCACTAAGTTGCACCTAAACAACTGCATAACAGGGTTGTGGATACTTGCATAGCACTTGTTCTGGGTTATACACTGCGCATGCAAGACTGTGTGAAAAATATTAAAGGAACTGAAAAAAAAAACTGTCCACAAACATTAAAATGATTATAAGAATTATTTCTCATCATCGTGCTCATTTCAAACTATTTCTTCAATATTTAAATGAGATTGTTAACCAATTGTGTAGTGAGGAGATTGAGGTGAGGGCATGAAGCAGTTTTCTGAAATCATCACAATAAGTTCATCTTTTTGCCTGAAAGTTCAATCATTATACAATTATTGATAACTTGCAATTATGGCTCATATAGCTCCATTTGTTACAGCCTCTATTACTGAAATTTGATTAGAATACGAAGAGTCCAATTAAACAATATTTTAAAAACCTTTGGCACGTAAACAGATTTTCTTGCAAAACAAAGAAGGTTGTCAGAGTAAGAAACTTACTTGGGAAGAAAGAACTTCACAGAAAATATGCAACAATGTTATGTCCAACAAAGCTCTTTAGAGAGATAGTAAGTTGCATGCATTTTCTAATAGATGGTCATGTGATTTAATGAAATGGTTTCTCCTAACTGCCAGGAGAAAGTTTAAGCCTTTCGGGGTCTGTTTAGGATCAAGGCTCAATTGGCTATCGATTTCTCTCTGTAGTTAAATCAATTAAAGATGTTTGTGAATTGGTAGATAAGTTTTATTTTCCATTTAATAACCATTATTACATCACAATCCCTCGCATCAACATTATTAGTGTTAAACTGTACTTCGTTAAGTCCCACACATTGCAAAGAGATGCTTTTAAAATGCACCTGAATGACTTTTGTTGGGAATTGGTTACTATTCAAGGTCCTGTAGGATATCATTAGCAACAGTCTTCCACAAGAATCTGTAACTTCCTCCCTGGCATATTTCTCACTCTACCATCAAGCCATTGCACTAAAACGGGTTCAATTGGAAATTTAGAAGATTACGTCAAAGGCAGCACCAACAACCATCATCAGGCTTACATTTTGTTCACAGAAAGAAGGACAAATCCAATTCAGCAAATTATTTTGCGTAAGGGCCATTGGAAGCAGGTCAAATGGTGAACTCTTTGCATCTGCCTGCAGTTGACAACCCCATTAATATATTTTACATAGTTCTGTTTTGTAACTATTAATATTTTATCTTTAACTACTTTTATCGGATGTCTATGAATAATTAAAAACATTCAATTAAGCACTGGCAAACCTTATTGTCCCTATAGAAGTTGAGAGGAAGCAAGAATCTGAAAATGGTGCCAAGGCAGGTAAAGAGACTTATACCTGATTCCTGTGAGATATCCAACATTGACATTTTCTGAGACAGTAGGAACTGCAGATGCTGGAGAATCTGAGATAACATGGTGTAGAGCTGGACGAACACAGCAGGCCAAGCAGCATCAGAGGCACAGGAAGGCTAATGTTTCAGGCCTCGACCTGTCTTTATGAACACGAGAAAACAGTAAAATACAACGTAAAGCTTTTCCACTATTGCCATGGTCCAGTGCTATTTTAAATAGTTTTAAGAATAAGAAAAAGATTAGAAAGATATAGCTTAAAGAGAGCTCATTAGTCCCGAGCCAGGTCATCATCAATGGTGCCAGTACCACCATCCCTCCTCCTATACCTCATCGCTGTCTGCTATTGAGCCAGGTCTTGACATGGCTAGCAGTGTAGGCAGTGTTGCATGATCAGTGTGAAGAGTGAATTTTCTGTCATAAAGCTCACAAAAGTGGATGCCAGCTAGTGCTTCTTGCCTTCCAGTAGGGCCATGTCTATTAACAACATGTGTGTGTACCGTACATTGCTTAAATACATATATTTAAATGTGTTTGCCTTTAAACTTGAGCAGGACATAACTGTGAAGGCAGTTGGATGTGGAAAGAGAAGGAATGCTGTGAAGAAGGAGAAGTCCTCAAAGGGGAGAATGAGATGACTGTCGTAGGGGAGGAGGGCTGTATGAATATGGGAGAATGGAAAAGGTCTGTTAGGAGTCAGATGAATCTCTCTGTTATTTCCCTGGCCCTCAGCCCTCCACTACCCAATCCTTATACTTCCCACTCCTCCATCATCACTTCTCTGCAAAACCATCCCCTGCCATCCTCACACGACCTCGTCCTCAATCTTTCAATATTCGTTTCTTTTCTGTGCATACACAGTTTCTTTGAAGATTGACATTATTGGAATTCTAAATGATGACATAGCATTTCTGAAATTCTGCAAATACACATTGCTGGATCAGCACATATGCACAGTTGCAAGAGATATCCAATGTCAGCAGACACCGGCTTCCAGTTGAGAAGTTCACCGTCAGTTCCTGACAATAGATGTGATGCCTAAGTGATTCGTTCATCAATTCCTTCAAGCACAGAATACCAGTTCAAATCATACTTTCTGTTTTGATAGACATTTATGCATCGGAGTTGAAATGTGTAAGGACTGAGAGAGATGTTATTTTCACCTTTTATTGTATCAAATGTCATTCGGCTTGTGATTCAACATTTCCTATCTGCAGCTTTTGCACAATAGCTTTCAGAGGAACTCCACAATCTTTGTGCACTTAGGAATGAATTTGTGATAAAAGTTGGTTGTAGCAAGAAATGAAACCCCTCCCCCTTTCTTGCTAGATGGGGTTAGAAGCACATGAATGACCTGAAATTTGTCACGTGTAGGATTTACTCAAGGTATGGACATTTTGTATCCTAGAAAGTCTATTTCAAATGTCACTAATGTGCCTTTGCCCTTTTGAGTGTCAGCTTATGTTGTCCATGCTGAATGAGTACTGCTGACAGCAACTGATCATGTTCCACTTAATCTCTTCAATGGCCAACAAATTGATTGAGTGTCCCCTCTGCATCTGAAAAGCACATAAAATGATCTTCTGGGAGGTGCTATATACTACACTTAATCCAAAGTGAATTCCCTTGTATTGAAACATTCCTTTGTGAGTAACAAAAGCTGTAAGATGTCAGGTTAGCTTTGTTAGTTGTACCTGAAGGTAGCCCAATCACATTTCAATCTTCATGAAAGCTGTGGTATAATGCTGATAGCTGTTGGCTAGTAGAAAATGAGTACTTGTCCAGAATGATTGCTTTGTTGACCTATGAAAGGTTGGCAGCTCTGTGTTGTGCGCTGATAAGTTTTGATAACTGTAGGCATGAGCTATTTCATTCAATGTTGTCTTCATATCATTTCAATTCCTGCGACATTTTGGCAACCATTTAAATCTTGGGAAACTGATGATTTACCATTTTTATGTGAAGTAAATATGAAAGTACACATTAATGTGTGTTATGATAGGATTTTCAACTTTGAAACAAAGCTGACTAAATTCGTTTACTCCCATAAAGGTTCCTATATTGGTTTTGCAGAAGGTGCATTTATCTTAGTTGACATTTTTTTGCAATACACTGGAACCCAAAGTCAGAATAATCAATCGTTTTAAATGTGAACAGTGTCCATCAGAGGAGAAGGGAAAAAAATGTTAAAAAAATGATGGTAGAGTTAGTTGCTCAATATACATACTTCTGCAGCTTTGACTGAGGGTTGATGACCTTAACTGAGCAATCCTTTGGATTGCCTAGTGGTTAAATACATATGCCATACTCCATTCTCAAGAATAGATTCATCCACACTTTGAACTGATGATCTTTCTCTTCAATGACCTGCATACCTTTGAAAAATGATTAAGCTTTAAGCACTCGTTACATTATTTTCCTTGAGTTGGGCATGTTGTGCTGAATCAATGGATTCCTCCATAATTCAAGCACATTTTTGAAGGTATCTGACCATGATGGGGCAAGTATTGACAAGCATCTTTATCTGTAATCCTTGCATTTAAACAGGCTGGCTATGTGTGGCTTCAGCACTGACATGGAGAGTCATTTCAGCATAAGTTCTTCATATTTGGAAATCTGGATTCAATTTGGACTGCCAAAGTTGAGGCTTTTTTCTAGGTTAAATCATTATCATCCATGAGGAGACTTTTTCCAATTTGTAGAATTGTAATTTTTTCAGTAGGTTGAAATAGTTCATCGGTTACCATGCCAATTTTTCATGTGGAAGTGTTATGCAAGTGTCTTAGTATAGCAATTTATAAAACTATTCACTGTAATTTTTTGTAAAAATACACATGACAATAAATTCTATTTTATATACAAGACTTGTTTAATTGGCTCACCATTTCTGTGGGATCTCTAGTGGAATGTATTTTATTTGATCCTCACACTTTTTTTAGTCCAGCATATTTTTTAAGAGCACTTATCATCATATCAAATGGAAGTGTCTTCTATAAGTTGCTCAAATATTTATTAGCCTTCTGAGGAAATGGGCAAGGACTGCTTTCTTACAGGCTGCCGCAAACTGCTTTTGTCCATTAAAAAAAATAACTACAGATGCTAGAGATCTGAAACAAAAACAAAGTGCTGGAGAAACTTGGCAGGCCTGGCAACATCTGAGGAGAAGCAAAGAAGTTAACATTTTGAGCCCAGTGGCCTTTCTTCAGGACACCGTGACAAAGCATTATTGGACTTGAAATTCTATTTCTTCTCTCCACAGATGCGGCCAGACGTATTGATTTTCTCCAGCACTTTTGTGGATTGTCCATGTCAGTTGTGTGCAAGTAGATCTTTGACTTTTGAACCATTGCAGATTGTCAGAAAAACCCTTCTGGGACTCTAATCTCCTTCATGGAGGGAAGTCTATCATTTTATGTGCTCTAGCCTATATGTGACTCCAGAAGTACAGAAATGTTGGTTGACTCTCAACTGCCCTTTGAAATGGTGCAGCAAGCCACTCAGTTGTAACAAAGTCAGACAGACTACCTGGGGATCAACCTAGGGACTAATGACAGAAACAACCCGTCGACGCTGCAAAGTCCTCCTTACTAACATCTGGGGGTTAGTGCCAAAATTCAGAGAGCTGTCTCGCAGACTATTCAAGCAACAGTCTGACATAGTCATACTCATGGAATCATAACCTAAAAACAATGACCCAGACGCCATTCCTGGATATGCTGCTATGACTGGCAGGACATAACCAGCAGAGGTGGTGGCACAGTGGTATACAATTGGGAGGAAGTTGACCTGGGAGTCCTCGACATTGTATCAGTTAGCAAACACAGAGCAGGTCCTGGTGCAGGAACCTCAGATTGTCTTGGCAAATGGATGTCAACCGTCTTGATCATCACACATTATGGGGTACGTGGATCAACAACCTGCCTATAGCTCAGCTACAGATGCTGTCTCCTTACCTAGTCACAGGAGAAGAAAACACTTTAGGAAGAATACCAGATTGGTTAAATATTTGGCATCTAATTTTGTCAAACAGTGATCAAACAATGTCTGACCTTTCATTCCTGTCTTTTATTCAGTGAATGGTTCTTTTGGAACTCTTGGATATCCATTTCATATGTGGAAGATTACTGTTGGAATATAGCCTTCACCACAGAATGCACAAGGTGGAAATTGGAATTGGGTTATGGTGTCAGAATTGTTACATGATGCTGGAAGTGGTTGAGAACCAAGTCTTCATGTGCGTCACGAGCACATATTGCCATATTTCTGATCTCTATAGCAGGCACTCGTACTCCTATATGCTGAACCTTCTGTTCTCCACATTTCTCATCCAGTGAAGCTTATCTTCTCCATGTCCAGTGAGTGCAGGGTCAGATGTCATGTTATGAAAAGCACATTGGAGAACAGTGACTTGTGACACCCTCACCAGGGCTGACTATAGAGCTCTTCTGGAATTGTACAAACAATGGAATTGTACCTTCAGCAGTCCTATCGCTGTCTTCATAATAACTCTTGTGGACGTGTGACTTGCATCATTCCTTGATCTCAATTTCAGGATTCCTGACTGGCATAATTACCCATGTCTGGAGAGGGTGACCCCTGTTACTGAGGATCCATTTCTATAAGCTGCAGATGTGGCAGGAACAAACATAGCATCTATGGTTCTGAAGTACCTCTGCAACATGGCTGGTGCATGGAAATCAGCCAACAGACCAACAGAATTCTCTTCCTTTGATCACACACAGTTGAACACTGATCACATAAAATACTCCTCTCTTGATGAATGATACAGCTTTTTATTATAATACACATAATTGATGACACACAGCAGATGTGGAAAGCCAGCTGTGCACCTGAATTCTACTGACATTTCAATATGTCAGGGTTAATGGTGTATGAATGAATTCACAAGACCTCTTAAACAGCATATAGGTCTTATGCATTAGTGAGTTGCTGCTTGGTTAATTCTATACACGTCACCGGTGGATCCATGTAAATATCCCAAGGAGTGGAATTTGAGTTGCTTGATAATTGTGAGTATGATGGCAGAGTTTGGTGAGCCAGACACATTGGATGGAGGTTTTACTGCGTAGAGTGCACAATGGCAAATTTTTAACGCAGTGGGTATTTGTTATGTGGAATGTACTTCCCGAGGAAGTGTGGACGTGGGCACAATTATCATGTTTAAAAGGCATTTAGATAGGTACGTGAATAGGAAAGGTTTGGACAGATGTGGGCCAGGAGCAGGCAGGTGGGACAGTTCTGAGGAAGGGTCACCGGACCCGAAACATCAACTCTGTTTTGTCTTCCACAGATGCTGCCAGACCTGCTGAACTTTTCCAGCCACTTTGTTTTTGTTCCAGGTGGGACTAGTTTAGTTTGGGGTTATGTTCAGCATGGTTGGACTGAACGTTCTGTTTCTGTGCTATATGACTTTATGCCTCAGAGACTGTCTCTGTGGAGACAGGCAGAGTCCTGTCTGGCATAACCTCTTAGACGTCTGCTGGTATTACAGAATCACAGAATTGTTACAGTGTAGAAAGAGGCCATTTATACTATCATGTCTGTACTGCTTCACTGAGGTTTTTAAATTAACTGCCTTTTTGACAAAGCACCGCATATTGTTTCTATTAAAATAATCAGCCAGTGCCCTCTTGGATGTTTTAATATAACCTGCCTCCTTCACACTTCCATTCTAGACTCTAACTGCTTGTTTTGTGGAAAAAGCGTTTTCTCACTTTCCATTTGTTTCTTCTGCAAAATATTTTAAAACTGTGCATGCTGATCTAGTTTGTGAGTGGCAACGGTTTCCTCCTGACTACTCTGAAGCCTCATTATTTTGAAGGTTTCTACCAAATATCCTCGAAGCCTTTTCCTCATCAAGAAAAGCAGTCCCAATTTCTCTAATATTGCCTGATAACTGAAGTGTCTCATCCCTGAAGCCATTCTCCTAAATCTGGTTTGTATCCTTTCCAATGCATTTCCATCCTTGCTATAGTGTGGCACCCAGAATTGTACATGATATTTCAACTGAGGTCTCTCCTGTCTAATATAAATCCAGCCTACACAATGGTCCCTCTAAGCTGTACGGTGTGACCACTCAAAGGATCCATACATTTTGCATGCACACCAGTTGGTGGTTTGTACAGTGACAGAACCATTGGAGAGAATGTACATCTTACTCTCCCCACTCTCATATTCTGTGTATATGTAAAAAAGATGCCTAGAATACTGTATGGTTTATTTACCCGTCCTTCCATAATTAATGGCATATATGTGAACACCTTGGTCTTTCTTCTGCACATCCTTTCTAATAGTACTCTATTTTTAATGTCTAAGTAGAAGTGCATGACCCCTCACTTTTCCACAATGAACTTTGTCTGTTAACTGTTTGCCTATTCCACCAATGTGGAAGCTCTGAAGTTCTACACTGCCCTCAAAGTTTACAACCCTCCAAGCTTTTCCAGAACCAGAGATCACAGTCTAAGGATAGTTTGGTAAACCAGGAAGAGAAATTTCTTTACCTCAAGTGTGGTGAGCTTGTGGAATTCTCTGCCGCAGGAAACAGTTGAGGCGGAACAATTAAATGTTTTCGAGAAGGAGTTAGATACAGTTCTTAGGGATAAAGGGTAAGAGAAAAAGTGGGGACAGCTGGATGATCAGCCATGGCCATATTGAATGGTAGAGCACAGTCAAAGTGCCAAATGAGCTACCACTGCTTCGAATTTCCATGTATACTTCTTGTGTCATCCACAAACTTTGAAATTATCCCCTGCACACTAAAAT
The DNA here is from genome assembly GCF_030684315.1 of Stegostoma tigrinum. NCBI lineage: Eukaryota > Metazoa > Chordata > Chondrichthyes > Orectolobiformes > Stegostomatidae > Stegostoma > Stegostoma tigrinum. Next base: position 95,975,868 of record NC_081356.1, read on the forward strand.
CGAGATCATTTAAATCAGAAAAAGCAAGGATCCTAACACTGATTCCTAGGGATATCCATTATGCACATTTTTTCAAGTCCAAGAAATTCACGTTAACCATAACTCTGCTACACATCTCTGTGTCAATTCTATATCAATGTTGCTACTGCGTCTTTTATTCCATGACCAATTACTTTCTTGGCAAGTTTGTTGTGAGGCACTGCATTGAAAGCCTTTTGGAAATCCATGTACACCACATTACCAGTGTGGCCCTTGTCAACCCCTTATGTACCTCTTCAAAAAACTCCAGCAATGTAGTTAGACAAAATTTTGCCTCAACAAAACCACACTGACTCTTCTGAACCAACGCACATTTTTCCATGTGAGTATTAATTCTATGCTGAATAGTTGTATTGCGAAGTTTCTCCAGCACCAATATTAAACTGACAGGTGGATAGTTGCTGGGTCAATCTTGAACAAAGGTGTAATGCTTGCAATTCACCACTCCTCTGACATCATCCCTGAAAACAGGGAAGATTGAAAGATTATTATCAGTGCCTCTGTAACTTCCACTCTTGCTTCCTTTATTACCTTTGGATGTGTCTCATCTAGTCTCAGTGCCTTGCAGGTTTTAATATTGTCAGCTTATCCAATACCTCCTCCTTATCAACTTTAAGCATTTCTACTGACTGAGCTTTCCCTTTTGTCACCATGGCCAGGAAACATCCAGTTTATAGATCATTCATCTAGGTCCAGAAGACTCTGGGTCATGTCACTATCCTTTTTCTCCATGTTCCCTGCTGCCACTCTTGTCCTCCAAGGTCTCTGACAGCTGAGGATGATCCACCAGTAATGGTGGCTCTGTATCATGGTGCTGTTTTACTCTGTACATTTCCTCCAGTGCTCTTGAGTGGCTGTCTGCCTTCTTTATGATCTTATTCTTTACTGAGTGACTCCCCAGAATGGACTGATCCCACTGTGGCCCCTCAGCTCTCAAAGATGAGCTTATCATTTTAGAGTCTGGCCCCTCTGCTACTCAGAGCAAGCCCTCTCATTTGACCAAATCTTTCCTTCTCTTTTTCTTCAGTTCTCGACTGAACTGCAATGGAAGGTAGATCAACTATTCCACTGAAAGTCAGAGTCTCACTATCCTGACTTGGAAATATGTTCTTATTCCTTCAGTGTCACTGGACCAATATCCCAGAGATCCCTGCCTCCCTGACAGTGCTAGGGGTCTCCCTAAATCAGACTGCAACAGTTCAAGAAAGGAGTTCACCACCATCTTCATTAATTCAATTAGGGATGGACAATAAATGTTTGCCCAGCCAGCAGTGTGTATATTCCAAGAGCGAATAATAAAAACATCCTGAAAACCATCACTTCTAATGGACAGGTTTCTGATAGCATGTGATTCCTGTGAGCACCCTACTAACATTTCAATGAACTAAATTTGACTCAGGTTTTAATGGTCTTGTCAATGAGCTTCACTCTCTTCCTGCTACTCTGGAGAGAGGCTTTCCTCCTTTTGTCTTTCCCTTAACATGCTGAATGTCAACTTTTACATCTAACATTCTTTGAGCACTGACTCCCCTATGTATCTTCTCACTTGAATCAATGACCACGTTTCCTCATCTAGCAAGAAATATTTAGTCTCCTGACATGGAACTTTGCCCGTGAACTTGTATGAATCCAGTATGCCATAATGTATTGGACAACTGTAGTCTTTAATTTGCAATGCAATAATTACTGCAATGTTAATACCTTACTACACAGGCATATATTGACTGTTTGCTTCACTATTGTAATGCTTAGTTACATCTTCTCATGGATATAAGTCCGCTTCCATATTAGCTTGGTACTCTTAATATCATACTACTTCTTCTTCACTTCGGTTCTTCTGACGGAGGACATAGAGTTTATTATATTCATATTGTGGCTCCATACTTTTCTCCTTCACTGTCAGGCAGCAAAAAATGTACTTATTATCATCAAATCTTGGAAATAACAAAATTTTATGAAGTTTATAAAAGTAAACTTTACTGCTTTGCTGCATAGTTGTAGGAAAGTATGCATTCCACATCTGATTTATTGAGGTTTGGGGAAATTAATATTAGGATCATATGCTAATTAAAGGACATTAAATTCTCATTATTGTAAATGCCATAGGATTAGTGATTTCTTTATTCCAACATTTGAAAACTTCTCAGTGGAATCAGAAAGCAGGATCTATTTCAGTTCCATCTTTTTTTAATAAGTGAGTTCAACTTCGGTGAAAAAAGTTAATTCTTTATTCATGAGAAGAATATTCCACTCTTCAATTGAGAGTATATTATCATCTAATGAGCAAATAAAGATCAGCTATGGACAAACTGATGCTCCAAATTAGCTTAACAAGCTGCTGCAATGTCATTTGACTCAAAAGATTTAAAATCTGCTAAATTAACACGTTAACCAACGCAACTTTCAAAAAGCTAATTGTTCGAAACAAATTTTTTCTAGTTTGAAAAGATGCTTTCATTGTCTTAGTGGGGAAGCAGAATGTCCATTTCAATGTTTGTCCACACTGATCAAGATGGCAGTAGATTTGATCTCCACTCTGATCTGGGCTGTTCTGTCAGAAAGTCTTGTGACGCAGTGGGTAGAGAGAAGCGCTTTGGTCTGCCTGAAATTTGTTTGCCTTCCTTATTGAACAAGGAATTGACTCTGATCAAATGTTGCAGACTGGCGCATTTCAAGGTCTAGGGCTACGTGCTGAGGGGTAGGGGTAGCTGCCACCAAGGCACATTGGCAAAAGACCACTGAGGTCTGCCCGCGGAAGTTAAATGGAAGTCCGTTCAGTTATTGGGCTCTCCTGGTACTTCAAATGCATGTAAATACAATCTTGTTCGAGTAAGAGATGCCTTTGATTTGTTTGTTGGATATAGTCAAACTCCAATGTTCATTTGCTTCCTTCATCCACTCTACCGAACCAAAGTGCATTTGTGGCTATGTATATGTATAAAGATATTTTTATAGATAGAGTATATTTTTAAAAGAAAAAAAAATACCCGCCTCTGAGTTAGAAATTCTGGGTTTGAGACTTTACCCAACATATGTCAGTGTGAACAGAAGTGATTCCTGGTTGGCTGTAGAATGGAAAAATGTTGGTTGCTCTGCCATCACTATAGCCTCCTTCCTTGCCTGGGCTGTCCAGGTTTTGGTTTTACCCTGGGACACAGAAGCATGCAACAACCATGTCGTTTAATTAAGATTCCTTAATATTGTTAGTTAACTTAACATTGTTAGAGAAGTACTGTCAAGACGAGCAATTTGCTTTGTCACATGCAGGAGTCCATTTTTGGATGGCTAATCTAGTGAGAAGGCCTTTTCATGGCTTCGGTATTTGACCAGACCCTATCTCCTTGACAATGTGCTAACCGATGGGTGTCATGGTGGCTCAGTGGTTAGCACTGCTGCCTCATAGCACCAGGGACACAGGTTTGATTCCACCCTCAGGGGACTATCTGTGTAGAGTTTGCACGTTCTCACAGTTTCTGCGCGGGTTTCCTCTGGGTGCTCTGGTTTCCCCCCCACAGTTCAGGGACGTGCAGGCTAAGTAGATTGGCCATGCTAAATTGCCCATGGCATTCTGGGATGGGTAGTTTTAAGTGGGTCATAGGGTGATGAGTCTGGATGGGACTGTCTGAGGGTTGGTGTGGATTTGATGGGCCAAAGGGTATGTTTCTACACCGTAGAGGTTCAATGATCTTTCTCAATGTCCTAATGTTTATAATGTGAATTATGTCACTCGTACTGATCCTCAAACCCCACTTAGATGTCAGAGAACAGTTACTCATATTCTTGTAAAATCCCCCTCTTACCCGCAGTTGTTACCGACCAATTGCATTCATCGTTCTTCCTTAATCAGCTCATAGTCTTGTCCTACTTCAGGCAAGTTTTTGCAAGTATGTAGAAGTTCAATCTCCAACTAGAATAAACAGCTTCAACGAGGCCTTCATAAGGGAAAATAATCTCAGTATATCTCTTTTTATTGCACTTCCAGTAAAGTAGTAATCATAAGGCTATCCATTATATATTTTTCCATATAATCTTCTTTCCTCTCTTCAACCATTCTTCCCCCATCTGCTACACACGTCATGGTCAACTCTAGTCGAGTATATAAGTAAAATGATTCTTCAAAGAACCATTACAAACTAGCAAATGATTATTAAGACTAAAATCTACTAAGACTAAGAAAAGGTATTAGAGATCTGAATACTACAGCTTGAAAACCACTCAGATCTATTGTGATGCATCTCCTGACATCTGCCAATATGAATTATCCTGTGCACAAAAAAAATGGACCCTAAACACATTGTTGACCTGCTCTAAATTGTCAACTTAGAAATGGAAGGAATCATTAAATTGTAAAGGAATCATAAAACATTTCTTGGCCACTAAGTTCTTGCACACTACAAGTAATTTAAAATCACTTGATTACGAATCACACCTTCTCCTTAATTGAAGCAAAGTTTCAAAAGAACTCCCCTTTTACCAAGAGATAATGAGAACTGCAGATTCTGGAGAATCTAAGGTAACAAAGTATGGGGCTGGATGAACATAGCAGGCCAAGCTGTGGGTCTGATGAAGGGTCTAGGCCTAAAACATCAGCTTTTATGCTCCTGAGATGCTGCTTGGCCTGCCGTGTTCATCCAGCCCCATACTTTGTTACCCCCTTTTACCTATCTACCTAAGCAAGGCCCCAAAAATAATTCAAATCAATTGCTGAAATTGAAATTTTAATATATTAGGCTGCCATGAAACAAACAATTACATTCGAATATGAAATTCAAAACAGGGTATTAACATTTATTAATAAAGCTGAATTTGCTAGGGCCTCATGTGTTGTAAATTATACTGCCATTGTTATCCAGTTAGTTTTTTTCTTTTCCAAATGATGAGTGTGAGTTTAATGAAATGAAGGAATTCTTTGGCCATCAAGAGTTAATCAACTGAAAGCAAAATATTGAATATCTTGCCTTCTGGCACCTCTGCTGAGAAATGGAATCAGGTGAAGAAAATAATTATTGTAAGAGGGTGATTCAGAAAATAAAATGAATTAACCACAATGTGTTCTCAGAAACTCCATCAACCTTTTAATGTTCATCAATTCTGAGGTGAGGCTTATTCTACTACAAACACAAATGGTTATAAAGTCTCTTTTCAGAACACCCCGCATATTCACTTTTGGATTTGTTTGAATGATCTAGCAGGAAATTGTCCAGAAATTGCCAGTAGGGTTTCAGGAACAGCGATCTATTTCAATCAATGTAATCGTGGTTTAAATCTTATGTAAATAGAATGTTGATAGTATTTCTCAGAATACCTGCCAAAAAAAATTGACTTTCACAAAGTTGACAACTCATTTTAACTATTTAAATGAAGTTTTATTTTGTTGACTAGTTCACATGAATTCATCAACATGAATAACTCTATCTTGTTCATGAGTAGTGAATATTTTGCTAACTTATGTTGAAGAATTGGGGTTTTATGAACAGATTTCAACAAATCTAGAACTAACAACTAGATTTTGAATTAAAGTTTATAAAAAATCAATGATTAATGTCTGACACTAACTGAACATGCTGATTAATGTATTAGCAGTTTTCCCTGACTCGGTGATACAATGGAAACCCAACCAGCTATTTTCTTTTGACAAGTCTGAGTGATTAGTCCATCAGGAATGTATGAACAAGGGTAGTCAGTCGGCATGTTGAGCCTCCGATTCGATATTATTGTGTCTGATCATCCAGTTCAAAGCCTGTTCCCCATATTAACCCCATATCCTTTTTTATGGTTTTTAGAAATCTGCCAATCTCTATTTTAAACATAAGTGACAGACATTCAACAGCATTCTGGGTAAGGAATTTCAAAGATACACAATCCTCTGTGTTAGAAAAAAATCTCCTCATCTCAGTTCAAACTAGTGGCTCTGTCTATCCCCTTAAGTATTTTGTAGGATTCAATGAGATCATCACTTATTCTTCAAAATACTAGAGAATACGCACCTAGTTTTCCCAATCTCTCTTTGTAGGACAGAACTAACTTCACAGGAATAAGCGTGGTGAACTTTTGTTGTATTTACACTGCAGTATTGATATTCTTTCTAAGGTAGAGGAGCCAAAATTAGACATAATAATCCAGGTACAGTCTAATCAATGTTCTATGCAAATGAAGAAATATTCTGCTACTTCTGCACTTGTAATAAAGATAAATATACCAACAGCCTTCTTAATAGACTGTTGCACCGATATATTAATTGTTAGTGACTTATTAGTAAAGGCACCCAGATCTCTTTGCATGCCTACAATTTCTAATTTTTTTTACCATTTAAGAAATACTTATCACATCTATTCTTCCTATCAAAGTGGATAACCTCACATATTTTCTAAATCATGTTCCATCTGCAATGATTTTACCAACTCACTAAGTCTTTTTAAATTCTCTTGAAGCTGCTTTGCAATTTACTGTCAGCATACATTCCCATTGAGATATGAATCATCCGTAAACTTGGAAATAGTATATTTAGTCCTCACAATCAAATTGTTAATACATATTGTGAATAGCTGATCCTTGCAATACCCGACTTTTCACATCCTTCCTATATAAAAAAAAACTGTTGCAAGGTGGAGCAAAAATCCCATCAGTTTATGGACTTACCATGGACCCAAAACCATTGAAAGAAGTTGTGGAAACTACATTGGATTAAATTCACTGAACTGTTGGGACTCCAAAAACCATGGGCTGCAATTGAGCCAGGAAGTGGCTGGTTGGGACAGGCTGGGTAATGTGCAAGCCCAGGGGCAGATGTCTGGAGCAGGGGTTAGCTTGCAGAAACTAAAGGAAGACCCCCATTCTCACCCCAGCTTAAACAATGGAGGCCAGACTGCAGGAAACAAACAACTTCAACAATTTCAGACCTTCTGGAGCCTGCAGAGGTACAAATCCATTCAATTTTCCAGCCAGTGCACAGACACAGAAATACCAAATATTCCACACCATTGTGCTACATGCAAACTGTTCCACCTTTGGAGGTAAGAACATTCACACCACTATTCAAACCTGAATAGTTACCCATCCAAGGGAGATACTGGACTTTCCAAAATGAGCAAAACCTTTCACTTCAATCGAAAAACCATTCCCACCTACTCCGGTGATAAGGAAGCTCATTTATCCCTGAGAGGAGGAACAATATCTTGACAGATTTGGTGGGAGAAAATGGGGCCTGCAGTTGGGTACAACTGGAAACCGTGAGCCCAGCACGGCCAAGAAGTAAGTAGTGAAGAAACAGAGATAACAAGCTTTAGAGCTGGATGAACACAGCAGACCAAGCAGCATCAGAGGAGCAGGAAAGTTGACATTTCAGGTCTGGACTCTTCTTCAGAAGAGGGTCTGAAGACGGGTCTAGGCCCAAAATGTCAGCCTTCCTGCTCCTCTGATGCTGCATGGCCTGTTGTGTTCATGCAGCCCTATACCTTGTTTTCTCAGATCCTCCAGCATCTGCCATTCCTACTATCAGAGAAGAGAGAGAAGTGAGTGAAGGAAGGAGAGAAGGAAGAAAAGGAGAAAGAGAGTGATACCAGCCCTGTGATACCAGCAACGAGCCCCGACTTCAACCCAATGTGTATTGTGAGGTGGGCTCTGCAAGGAAAGTTCAAGAGTCCGAGTGAGAAGCAGGCCCTACTCTCGAAGGAAAGCAGCTCTTACAACCACCGAACAGCAGCAACTAACCATTAACCTCTATTTGATGTCTAGAGGCGACTGAACGCATCTAGGGACACAAAACACTGACCGGGGCAACACCAGCAACATTCGCCACCATCCACAATAACAACCTGCTCGCAAGGACCACCAAGAGAAGAAAGAAAAACCAAGGTACTCACCAGGCTGGTCCCATGCATCTAACCACATTAGTGGCTACCACCAGAATGATTGTTATTGGCACTTGTGTCCCTTTGTGGAGGCCTAGCTATAGCAACAGGCTCGGGACAAGAGCTAGTCAAATCACTTTTCACACCGGGGTGTGCCTAAGGTCATCGAGACCCTCAAACCCAGCTTGGTTCGTCTCTGATAGGGCAAGGGATGGTTTGGGGGCAAACGGGTATAGGGTAACCCTCAGGAAGGGAAGTGGAATCAGACTCCCATTCAGCAGGTCATCTCTCTCTTTTTCTCTCTCTCTTGTTAGCATGAGTAACAGCCACCCACTGTATCTATTTACCTACCGTATCAAGTTTTGGCTGCAAGGCTTAACTGGAGATCAGTTAACTGGGAGACAGGTCTCAGTCAGAGCCAAACAGGTTTTAATTTTGATATTCACTTTCTTGTTTTCTGTATATATATTCAATTTTGTTTGTTCATTGAATAAAATCAGAATTTCCCTTGCCTCTGAAATGTATGCCTCTATATTTCGCACCACATCACGTTCCACACATAAGCCCAGTGTCAGAACCAGGGAGCTGGTGAACAGTAAACCAGGCAGCACTCCCTACACTGTTTATTCCACCTCTCTGTTTTCTGCCCGTTAGCCAATCCTTCATCTATAGAACATAGAAAAGTACAGCATAGTACAGGCCCTTCGGCCCACGATGTCGTGCCGTGGAATAATCCTAATCCAAAAATAAAATAACCTAACCTACATTCCCCTCAATTCACTGCTGTCCATGTGCATGTCCAGCAGTCGCTTAAATGTCACTAAAGACTCTGCTTCCACGACTTCCACGTTAACCTTTGACATAGGGACCCATTTCAAATATATGTAGTACAAGCCATGTCCTGTAAATACTATAGGAGATTGTAAATGCAGCAGGATTTTTGGCGCCATTTCTGGGCGGGATGTTGTTCGGTTGGTCAGTGTTGACTCAAATGGTCAAATGGCCAGCTTCCACACTGTAGGAATTCTATGTTCCTATTCTATGATTCTGTCTCCACCAATATGTTCCCAAAATTACCCAAGAAAAGCAGCATTGCATTTTAGACATGTATTTTGTCAAAGTGAGAGAAAATCAGCTCCATGCCCTTATTCAGCTTGTGATCCCTTGAACTGTGAATTGTGGCTCGCAGATGAGACGTTTAAGGTTGTTTGTGATTGCTTCTGCTTCCCAGCAATCACTATCTTCAATCTGCAATGGTATGGTAAAGACGGTGTGAGAGCACCATTTGTATAGTTGTACATTACCTCCAATTCCATTAATCTTGTGAGGTAACTTCTTGCAGGACAGTTCATCAAAATTCTTTTGAGTATGCAATGTCCATCAATTTCCCTTCATCAATTCTGTTGAGAACATCACCATAAACTTCCAACAGGATTGTTCAACACGATTTCCGACAATGCATGCTAATTCTGCCAAGTCAGAACACTATTATCCAAATGTGCACTCATCACATTTCTGTTATAGATTCCAGCATTTTCTCAACTACTGATGTCAATCCAGCAGATGTACAATTCAGAATTTTCTTTTCCCATCTTTCTTAAATAGTGAGGTGACCTTTTACCCACCAATCAGTAGGAACCCTTCCAAAGGCTGTAGAATATTGGAAGATTATCACCAATGTATCCACTATCATCCACATAACTACCTCTTCCCAAGTAGTGGGCTTGGATTTCAACCTGGCCACTGCCTACCTTCTCAAGTATTCTTGGGCTATTATCACCTTCCTTCTTGCTGCCACCAGTTGTACAATTTGATGTCCCTGTATCCAAACTTCTATTTTCCCCAATTTATAAACTGAAAACCTTATGCAGTCCTAAATTTGGTCCATGACTCATAGTTGCTTGATTTTTTGTGGAATTTTACGCTTTGAAGGGATGTATTGTTACTGTGACCTGTGTAATAATTCTTTTGAAGGGATCCAGAGAAAATATGCTATTGTAACTTTCAAACTACCAAAACCAATTTACCCCTCATACCTTCATAACTCTGTTTACTCAAAATTTTCACCCTGACTTCAGGCTGAACTCCCTTACTTTCAAACATAATGTGAAATTCTACATATAATTGTCATTCATCTCTAGAGGTTCTCTTATAGCAAGATTACGAGTTGGCCCTTTTTAAAATTACATAATGGTAAATCTAAAGTTCTCTTCTATTGTAAATCCTTAAATCACTGCTCTGGAAATGTGACCCTAACACACTCACGAACTTCATCTTCCACGGCACTAATAACTAACTTCAGAAGGGAAAAACAGAGTTAATGTTTTGGGTGCAGTGATCCTTCACCAGATCCGACATGGTAACTCTGTTTTCTCCTTCACAAATGCTGCCAGGCTTCCTGAGCTTTTCCAGCAACTTTGTTTTTTGTTCCTGATTTACAGCATCCATGGTTCTTTCAGTTTTTAACTAACTTTAGAATTTATCAACAGATCTTGATACGTTAACTGGGCCTCAGTGATTCAGTGCTAAGTACATTTTTTTCTTCTTTGGTCACTTTAGATAAACATTGAAGTGACAGCAGCGTGAGGGTTTATGAACATCCTAACAACAAGTCTAGGATATAGCCCTGGTAAAACTGAAGCCAATGAAATAGATGGGAAATTGTCAACTGGCTGCAGTTAAAACTAACAAAGTAAGGTGTTTATTGCTGTTGAAGACTACTCTTGCTGGTCACAGAACACTGCCACCAAACTTCTGTCAAGGTAGTGCATCTGGTCCAATCACCTTTAGCTGCTTCATCGATGAGCTTTGAGGTGGGGCAAGACATACCCTGGGGCTATGATACTGATGCCTGGGACGTTGGTTGCCAGGAGTGATTAAGTGAGTATGATTCTGTCAGACTATTGTTTGACAAATTTGTGACATAGTTCTGCCAACCTTAACAAAATTGCCCGGATGGTAGTAAGGAGGGCATTGCAGGGTCTGCAGAGCTAGGTGTGCCATTATCATTTTTGGTGCCTAAATTGATGCTGGCTGGTCTGCTTAGTTTCATATGGTTTTATTTTTCTGTAGCATTTGGTACAACCTAATAGCTTTCTAGGTCCTTTCAGAGGCAGCTAAGAGCTGATCCCATTTCTATGAGTTTAGAATCAGAAATAATAAGAACAGCAGAGTTCCTTTCTGAAAGGACACTACTGAACTTTAGGGCGTCATGGTGGCTCAGTGGTTAGCACTGTGGCCTCACGGCGCCAGGGACCCAGGTTCGATTCCTGCCTCGGGCGTCTGTCTGTGTGGAGTTTGCACATTCTCCCCTTGTCTGCGTGGGTTTCCTCCGGGTGCTCCAGTTTCGTCCCACAGTCCAAAGATGTGCAGGTTAGGTGGATTGGCCATGCTAAATTGCCCGTAGTGTTCAGGGGTGTGTGGGTTATAGGGGGATGGGTCTGGGTGGGATGCTTCAAGGGGCGGTGTGGACTTGTTGGGCCGAAGGGCCTGTTTCCACACTGTAGGAAATCTAATCCAGATTTTTTAACTACACTTGATGATAGTTTTCAATTCCAAATTTTTGTTCTAGCAATTGTAGAAGTGGAATTTGAACTGCAGGGCATTAAATTGAGCTATGGTTTATTAGACCAGTAACTTAGAACTACACCCCAAATAGCTGAGAAGCCAAAAGTTGAGATCATTGAAAGATGAAGTACTGGGAATAAATTGATATTGAAAATGAGGACAAGTGACAGGTGTCATGTTGATAATATTAGTGAGACAGGGTTTAGAAGTGAATTGAATAAAGTAATAAATAAACAGAGAAAATGAGAAGAGATTAGCAGCTAATATGAAATGTTTTCCAAAATCTTCTAGCAGCTTGTAAATAATAAAGTGGTGAAAAGAATTTTAACATATTTAGGGTCCAAAAAGGGGACTTTTGTATGACAGCAGAGGGGGTGGTTGCAATATCAATTGAATACTCTTCATTAATCTTTACAAAAAAACATGCTACCAAATCTGTAATGAGAGAAGAGGTAGTCAAGACAATAATAAAAACAGAAAATCGTTTTTGCTTAGATTTTTAGCAATAGATGGGCTAAGCTTTGGTAAAATGAACAATTAGAAAAACTGATTGTACTATGGCTATGAGGTGCAGGCAGATTAGTGGAACAAAGGCCAATATCAGAAAATTTGCAATGGAGCATAATGTGGGAAAAAACCGTAAGCAGTTTCGGTCCCTTTATTTAAGGAAGGATATCACTTCATTGAAGGCAGTTGAAAGTTGACTATGATGATCCCTCGTACGGACGGACACAGTGGGTCAGGCAGCATAAGAGGAGCAGGAAAGCTGGCATTTCAGGTCTGGACCCTTCTTCAGAAATGGGGACAGGGAAGGGGCCTCTGAAATAAATAGAGAGAGAGGGGGAGGTGGCGATAGAAGGTGAATAGTGGAAAACATAGGTGGAAGGAAGATGGACAGGTCAAGGAGGTGGGGATGAGAGGGGGTCCTGGTCGAGTTGAAGTGGTTTGTGACTGGGAGGTGTTTGTCGTTTGTCATGAACCAGGCATAGATTCTCCGCAAAGTGGTCTCCAAGCCACCACTTGGTCTCACTGATGTAGAGGAGGCCATATCGGGATCCGCGGATACAATAGACCACATTAGTGGATGTGCAGGTGAATATCTGCTTAATGTGGAAGGTTTTCTTGGGGTCTGGGATGGAGATGAGGAGGGAGGGATAGGGGCAGGTGGAGCACTTCCTAGGGTTGCAGGGAAAGGTGCTGGGGATGGTGGCACCAGCTGGGAGTGTGGAGTGGATGAGGGAACTGTGGAGAGACCGGTCCCTCTGGAAGGCAGATAAAGGTGATGAGGGAAATACATCCTTTGTAGTGGGGTCAGATTACACGTAGCGGAAGTGGCAGAGAATGATGCATTGAATCTGAAGGTTAATGTGAGGGCAAAGGGAACTCTGTCTTTGTTTCTTTGTGGGGTCTGGACCCTTCTGAGGTGTGAGGGCTGAGGTGCAGGAAATGCAAGAGATATGGTCGAGGGTGTTTTCGAACACTATGTTGGGGGGGAAATTGCGGTCCTTGAAAAACGAGGACATCTGGGATGTTTGAGAGTAGAACGCCTCACCTTGGGAGCAGATACAACAGAGATGGAGGAGTTGGGAATAGGGGAGTTAGTAGATAGGTAGAGAGAAGACAGACAAGTCAGGGAGGCGTTTAGCATTTAGGTGGAGAGAAGATGGATGGGTTGGGCAGATAGGTGGAGAAAAGACGGATAGTTTGAGCAGATTGGTGGAGGCAGCCTCTATCTCCATCTCCCATTCTCTCTATTATTTCAGATCCCCCTTCCCCTCCCCCATTTCTGAAGAAGGATCCCAACCTGAAACATCAGCTTTCCTGCTCCTCCGATGTTGCCTGGCCGGCTGTGTTCATCTAGCTCCACACCTTGTTATCTCAGACTCCAGCATTGGCAGTTCCTGCTATCTCCGAGTACAGAGGGATTGTTTTATAAACAAATGATAAACACGCTACTCATTGGAATTAAACTAAATTATTTGAGTTTTTGGATAAGCACTGATCAAAGGTGATATGCTTCAAGTAGTGTTTGATAAAGTATCACAGAGCAGGTTTATCAGCAAAGTCAATGCCTGTGGAAGAAAGGGATTAGTGAAAGCATGAGTGCAATAGGAATACTGCTTTACATGGTTTATGTTAATGATTTAGACTTGGGAGTGCAGAGCACAATTTCACAATTTGTTGATGATACCAAACTTTGAACAATTGTGATATGTCAGTACAGTCATGTAGAAAGACAGGTGGAATGGTTAGACAAGTGGCAGATGTAATTTAATGCAGAAAATTGGGAAGTGATTGATATCTGGTCGGCATGGATGAGTTGGACTGCAGATCTGTTTCCATGCCGTACACTTTCTGACTCTATGACACCATTCTGACAAGAATGAGGAAAGTCAGTATAAACTAAAGGCTACAATTTCAAAGGGGAACAGGAACAGAGGGACCTGTGGGTGTATGTGTGTACATCATTGAAGGCGGCAGGCTAGGTTGTGAAATTGGTTCAGAAGGTATGCAAGATCCAAAGCTTTAAAACTAAAGGTACATTGCCCAATAGCAAGGATGTTACAGTGAATTTTTACAAAATGCTAGTTTGACCAACTGGAGTATTATGTACAATTTTGGCACCAGAATTTAAGAATGATTTGAAACCCTTCAGGAGGATACAGAAAAAAATTATGAAAATGGGTTCAGGGTGAGGAATTTCAGTGACATGAGCAGATTGGAGAACTTAGAGAGGAGAAGTTTGGAAGGAGATTCACAATCATAAGGGATTTGTCAGAGTAGATTAAAAAAAAAGTATTCCCATGGGAACTAACCAGAGGACAATGTCTGGAGGGTAATGTCATTGGACTATTACGCAGAACTCCAAGCTAATATTTTGAGGACTATGGCAGATGGTGGTTTTTGAATTGAATTAAAAAAATCTCATCTAGAGGTAATGATGCACCCACGGTCAATTCTTGCAATAAATGCATAGATTACAAATATGATAAAATAACACATCATCCATTTAAACCTCTGCAATGTTCTGCATAAGGTAAACAAACTTAATAAGATTTCTTCTGTTTGGAAGAGCTACTCTGTGCTGGCTTCCTCTGTCAAATGTAATGGGACCATTTGCTAAATTAGGAAACAAATATTGGAAATCCTAGTTTCTCTAGGATAAGGCAACTACGTCTGCTAAATGCTGCAGGTAGGAAAGCCACTGGGGATGGATGGATGGATTTTCCAACACATTTTATCAAATAAGATCTATCTTGATATTGCTTCTAAGCTGGCATGCATACACAATCACATTTTAGCTTGTGGTGATATTTTCTTTCATGCATTTATTTAGTTTTGAAAATAGTCAAATATCTGGTAAACTCTATCAGCCCCTAAATAGATTATGCTTCAACACTATGATTCTGCTGTTGAATTTGAGTTACTCCCCTGGTATATTGATTCAGATCAAGCTGGATTTACCATCTGAACTGCAATTTAACACAGATCATGCATATATTTTTTGTGCTATTCCCTGATCAAAATGAATGGAAGAGAGATTTCTGCTGGCTGTCTCTTTCCAGTTTAAATATAGATAGCAGTTTATTGATCTTATTGGTGTTCCTTACTCGTCTCACAGAGCTTTAATCCACATCAACAGCACTAATTCCTTAACACAAAACATCTGTTTTGAAGAAAGATCCCACCCACATATCAAACTGCTATTTGCTATATGGATGAAAACACCACTGCTGTGCATTTTCAGGTTCTATTCTGAGTTTTCTGTACTTTTAAAATTCTTTTTGTTATGCTTGAATTACATGTCGACAATGTAGCACATTACCACTTTCAAAATGATTCATGAGCAATACTGTTATTTATGGAGGCAGAACAATATCTTGCACAAAGCAAAGTTCCAGTAAAAATGGTATAATAAGCAGCCATCTTATTTAGAATAAAGCCTCTTTATGCACCAATAATCTCAATAACTCTAACACCAACTAACCCGGTCTTGAGCTAATATTCTTGACTTAACAAAGGGTAAGTTTTTTATTGTGTATAGCACTTTCAAGACTGCATTGGCATATCAGCTGAGGTCTTGAGCTGACCTTTTGGAAAAGAGCTTGAACATGCAACCTTTGAATTCAGGGATAAGATTGAAGGCAGTGAAAACAATCAGACATCGCATAATATGCAAATCTGCAGATGAAGTGAGTTCACTGAATATATAGTTTTCATAGAACAATTTCAATGGCTTAGATTTCAAGCTATTTAAATTCTGCCTTTGATCCACCATACCAAAACAAATTATGATCAAGGAAAGAGATAGTGAGAACTCCAGATGTTGGAGTCAGAGATAACACAGTGTGGAGCTCGAGGAACACAGCAGGCCAGGAAGCATCAGAGGAACAGGAAAGCTGATGTTTCGGGCTGGGACCCTTCTGAAGAAAAGGGTCCTGACTCGAAGCGTCAGCTTTCCGGTTCCTCTGATGCTGCCTGGGCTGCTGTGTTCCTCCAGCTCCACACTGTGTACTCCATGATCAAGGAAAAGATTATTTAGCTCTTGAAAGTTCCTTGTTTGCAGCCAAACTATAATGGTCTCCACCATTATAAAAACGACACATGGGTCTCCTGGCTCATTTCCTATACTGTCGTGATAATGAGCAGGTCAATATTTTTCATTAGGGCTTTGATGCTACAAAAATTTGCTGGCATAGTGACATTGTGGTAAGATTGTCCAGAGCCCCAGGCTAATATTCTGGATACATGGATTCAAATCCCACCACCATGAAATTTGAATTCATTGAAAACCTGAAATTAAAATTTAGACTGATGCGGATCATTTGGAAATGCTTAATTGGCTTTAAAAAAAATCTAGCTCACTCATGTCCTTAGAAGAAAATCTTCTGTTTTTACTTGGTCTGCTCTATGCGTGACTATAGACCCAAAGCAATGTTGTCAACTCTTGACTGCCATCTGAAATGGCCTGGAGAACTAATCAGTTCAAGGGAAATTAAGGATGGACAACAAATGTCAGCTTTGGCATTAATATATCAAATGAGATGATGAATGGCTTTTATATTTCTCACATGTTCATTCTCATGCCATAAATTAAGCTTAGAGATTGACATGTATCTGAATGTAGACTCTCCTTATGTGAATTCAAATTTATGTTGGTTGAATACAGCCTGGGTCAGAGTTCAGTTGATTTGTAAGATTAACTGGGCTGACAGGGTGTGACTCTAATTGAGGCAGGTAGGGGGATTCTGAGTTCAGGAGTGCAGGAGCTTCAGCCCTTGAACTTGTCCAACAGGTATGAGAATCTTGCTCCCTGTGTGGATGAGGGAAAGGGTGGTGGACAGGATGAGCCAGCTGACCACAGCACCATGGGGCAGAAGGCCATTCAAGAGGGGGGAGCAAAAAGAAAAGTAGTTGTTATAGGGGATTCTATATTTAGGGGGACAGATAGTATCCTATGCAAGCCGGATCGGGAGTCCCGCATGGTGTGTTGCCTGCCTGGTGCCAGGGTGCAGGGCATCTCCGGCTGGCTTGAAAGGATATTGGAGCGGGAGAAGGAGGATCCAGTTGTTGTGGTCCACATTGGGACTAACAACATGGGCAAGGCTAGGGTAGAGGAACTGTTCAGGGATTATGAAGCACTAGGAAAGAAATTGAAGTACAGGTCCTCAAGGGTCATAACCTCCGTATTATTGCCTGAGCCACGTGCCAATTGGCATAAGGATAAAAAAGTTAGGGAAGTAAACGTGTGGCTAAGGGATTGGTGTGGGAACGAGGGATTCCATTTCATGGGGCATTGGCATCAGTTTTGGAACCGGGGGGATCTGTACCATTGGGACAGTCTCCACCTGAACTAATCTGGAACCAGTGTTCTAGCGAAAAGGATAAATACGGTGGTCAGTGGGACTTTAAACTTCTGAGTCAGGGTGAAGGGAAAGCGAAAGCGACAGGGAGTATGGAGTTAAATGGAAAGATAAGCAGCAGGATAGCATGTGTACAGGTGGATTTAAGCTTGAGGCAGACTAGGAATATAGCAAAAAGGAAGGATAACTTAGGACATCTTATGATTTCCAATATCTCTGATTATGATAAGAAAGTTAGCATTAAGGCACTTTACCTAAATGCTCGTAGTATTCGAAACAAAGTAGATGAATTAACAACACAAATCCTCTTGAATGATTATGATGTGGTAGGCATCACAAAGACATGGTTGCAGGGAGTTCAGGACAGGCAGTTAATCATCCAAGGATTTACAACTTATCGAAAAGACGGGGAGGTGGGCAGAGGGGGTGGGGTTGCCTTGTTAGTTAAGAATGAAATTAAATCTATGGCACTGAATGACATAGGGTCAGAGGATGTGGAGTCTGTGTGGGTGGAGTTGAGGAACCACAAAGGTAAAAAAACCATAATGGGAGTTATGTACAGACCTCCTAACAGTGATGAGGACCAGTGGTGCAAGATGCACCGGGAAATAGATAGGGCGTGTCAGAAAGGCAAGGTCACAGTGATCATGGGATACTTCAATATGCAGGTGGACTGGGTGAATAATACTGCCAGTGGATCCAAAGAAAGGGAATGTTTACAGGATGGCTTTTTGGAACAGCCGATCTGGCTTGCATAGGATACTATCTGTCCCTCTAATTATAGAATCCCCTATAACAACTACTTGTCTTTTTGCTCACCCCTCTTCAATGGTCCACAAGGGAGCAGGCTATTCTGGACTTAGTGCTGTGTAATGAGCCTGACTTTATAAAAGATCTTAAAGTAAGGGAACACTTAGGAGGCAGCGATCATAATATGGTAGAGTTCAGTCTGCGGTTTGAAAGAGAGAAGGCAAAATCGGATGTAATGGTGTGACAGTTAAATAAAGTTTTTTACAGGGGCCTGAGAGTGGAACTGACGAAAATCAACTGGAAGCGGAGCCTAGCAGGGAAGACAGGAGAGCAACAATTGCAGGTGTTTCTGGGAGTAATCGAGGACACAGCACAGAAAAGAAAGATTATCTGGGGGCGGATTAGTCAGCCATGGCTGACATGAAAGTCAGGAAATGTATCAAAGAGAAAGAGACGGCCTATAAAGTGACCAAGAGCATTGGGAGATCAGATGATTGGGAAGGCTACAAAAACAAACAGGATAACAAAGAGAGAAATAAGGAAGGAGAGGATCAAATATGAAGGTAGGCTAGCCAGTAATATTAGAAATGACATTAAAAGTTTCTTTCAATACATAAGAAACAAACGAGAGGCAAAAGTAGATATTGGGCTGCTCCAAATTGATGCTGGAAGGCTAGTGATGGGAGATGAGGAAACAGCTGAAGAATTTAACAAGTACTTTATGCCAATCTTCACAGTGGAAGACATGAGTAGTATCCCAACAATTAAGGAGAGTCAAGGGGCAGAGTTGAATATGGTAGGCATTACAAAAGAGAAAGTGCTAAAAAAGCTAAAAGGTCTAAAAATTGATAAACCTGTTGACCCCGATGGGCTACATCCTAGAGTTCTGAGGGATGCGGCTGAGGAAATAGCGGAGGCTTTGGTTGTGATCTTTCAAAAGTCACTGGAGTCTGGGAAAGTCCCAGATGATTGGAAAATCGCTGTTGTAAAACCCTTGTTTAAGAAAGGGTCAAGGCAAAAGATGGAAAATTATAGGCCGATTAGCCTAACCTCAGTTGTTGGTAAAATTCTAGAATCCATTGTTAAGGATGAGATTTCTAAATTCTTGGAATTTGCACAAGTCAGCATGGATTTAGTAAGGGGAGGTCGGCCTGGCAAACCTGTTAGAATTCTTTGAAGAGGTAACAGGTAGGTTAGACCAGGGAAACCCAGTGGATGTTATCTATCTAGACTTCCAAAAGGCCTTTGATAAGGTGCCTTATGGGAGGCTGCTGAGTAAGGTGAGGGCCCATGGTGTTCGAGTGAGCTACTGGCTTGGATTGAGGATTGGCTGTCTGACAGTAGGCAGAGATTTGGGATGAAAGGTTCTTTTTTGGAATGGCATCCGGTGACAAGTGGTGTCCCGCAGGTTTCAGTGTTGGGTCCGTAGCTGTTCACTTTATATATTAATGATTTGGATGAAGGCACTCGGGGCATTCTGGTGAAGTTTGCCGATGATATGAAGACAGGTGGACAGGTAGGTAGTACTGAGGAGGTGGGGAGGCTGCAGAAAGATTTAGACAGTTTAGGAGAGTAGTCCAGGAAATGGCTGATGAAATTCAACGTGAGCAAATGCGAGGTCTTGCACTTTGGAGAAAAGAATACAGGTATGGACTATTTTCTAAATGGTGAGAAAGTTCATAAAACAGAAGTACAAAGGGATCTTGGAGTGTTGGTCAAGGATTCTCTAAAAGTTAACTTGCAGGTTGAGTCCGTGATTAAGAAGGCAAATGTAATGTTGTCGTTTATCTCAAGAGGGTTGGAGTATAAAAGCAGTGATGTGCTTCTAAGACTTTATAAAGCTCTGGTTAGGCCCCATTTAGAATACTGTGCCCAATTTTGGGCCCCACACCTCAGGAAGGACATACTAGCACTGGAGCGTGTCCAGCGGAGATTCACACAGATGATCCCTGGAATGGTAGGTTTAACATGTGATGAGCGGCTGAGGATCCTGGGATTGTATTCATTAGAGTTTAGAAGGTTGAGGGGAGATCTAATAGAAACATCCAAGACAATGTATGGCTTAGAAAGGGTGGACGCTGTGAAGTTGTTTCCGTTAGTCAGGGAGACTGGGACCCGTGGGCACAGCCTTAGAATTAGAGGGGGTAAATTTAAAACAGAAATGAGGAGACATTTCTTCAGCCAGAGAGTGGTGGGCCTGTGGAATTCATTGCCACAGAGCGCAGTGGAGGCCGGGATGTTAAATGCCTTCAAGGCAGAAATTGATAAATTCTTGATCTCACAAGAAATTAAGGGCTATGGGGAGAATGCAGGGAAGTGGAGTTGAAATGCGCATCAGCCATGATTAAATGGCGGAGTGGACTTGATGGGCCAAATGGCCTTACTTCCACTCCTATGTATTATGGTCTTCTGGTCTTATGGATGTGGCTGATCATCAGCTCAAAATCGTTACATCTCAGGCAACTCAGCTTGAGTGATAAAATGCTGTCTGAACCAGCAAAGCCCCTGGCCCTGAGTGATTAAAAATAATTTTAAAAATATCAGTGTTATAATTAACAAAGACCTGTAAATAGCTCTGGACATTCTGCATTGTCCTTGAGCAATACATAATAGGAATTGCTTCTGGTCATCGTTCACTGTAAAACTGAATAAATCAGGATTTCAGCGATATTTTAAATGTTAAGGGCACTCAGAAAAAAAACTTTAGACATTTATTTCAATGTTTTGAGACCTGTATCCCACATTAGCTAAATTGGTACTACTAGTTTATCTCATAAGTAAAACAGCAGTTTATAATTAGATTAAAAGCTACAATTCAATATATTAGGTTAGAACAAAAATCAACATTAAATAATTCCACTTAAGGCGCGTGCAGTAAGATTTTACTTTCAATGCTAATTCCTAAAATCAATGATCCTGTCTGTACTTAGTGACCTGCTTTAAAAAAATGTAGAAATGTGGGATTGAATTTTCTCAGGGTGTGCATGATGTAAACGTAGCATGGTGGCATAGTGGTCAACACTGCTGCCTCTCAGCACCAGAAACCCTTTTTCGATTCCAGCCTTGGGTGACTATCTGTGTGGAGTGTGCATGCTTTCCCAGTGCCTGCATGGGTGTCCTCCAACTCCTCCAATTTCCTACTACAGTCTAAAGTTGTGCAGGTTAAGTGGATTGGCTGTTCTAAATGTGGGGTTATGGGGATAGAGTGGTGGGGGCTGGTTCTGGGTGGGATACTTGTTGGAGGATCAGTGCAGACTTGATGGGCCAAACGGCCTCTTTCTGCATGGTCAGGATTCTATGACATAGGCTTTGGAGAGGTTACTGGCAGAATCAGGAGAGA
The DNA here is from genome assembly GCF_030684315.1 of Stegostoma tigrinum. Taxonomy (NCBI): domain Eukaryota; kingdom Metazoa; phylum Chordata; class Chondrichthyes; order Orectolobiformes; family Stegostomatidae; genus Stegostoma; species Stegostoma tigrinum. The sequence goes on from NC_081356.1 coordinate 95,997,278, forward strand.
AGTTAACCAAGGCTTATCTTGATGTTGGCAGCATCTCACTGCATTCTCTGAGCGACAAGGTAAGATTCTCACCAGGCAGTGGTGAGTTGACAATTAAACTGGGCTATAGCTTATAAACTGCCCTAATAACGCCATAATGCCCTATCTTACCAAATGCATTGAACAAGGTAAACTTCAAGGGATCTCAATATGGAAGTCAGAGTGGAAACCTTGTACCTTCAGCTCTCTGCTGTCTGTGAAAAGCTTCCAAGTTGCTCATCACCAAATAACATTTCACGGTACAATGCACAAGCACTGACATTGGCATCTGACACCTGCCAATCCATCACGACTGATCCACTTGCAGTCAGCTTAGGAAGTACAAGCTTGCATTGCAGGATATCCTGGAAATGAAGGGCAGCCACAGGACACTTTATGCACAAGGACAGATGCCAGTCCACAGATTTTGCCAGCCTGCTTCTTAGTGCTGCTCTCCTGCCCTCCCAATGCCTGCTCACCTAGCACCTTGATACATACTCACAGCCATGCCTGGCCATGCTAAGCCTGTTAGTGTATTAGTACTTCAGTCAGAGCCATAGTCTAACAATGCAGCTGCTTTAATCTGCTCTATAGTACACATGAATGGGCTGCTTGCCATGCATGTCAGTAGGGATCTGTCAGAGTGGAGCATGAGACTGTACAGAACACTAGAATGCCAATTTAACACCACAGCATGTGCCAGCTACCTGGACGGTAAGCACACTGCACATTTATTCAACCAGATGGTCTTGTCAGAAGGGGGTGAGGCCCAGTCAAGGGGAGGACACTGTTAATGGGGGAGGCCTGGTATCGTCTGTCATATACACAGTCTGTTCGTAGCCCAGGGCTTGACCCTGGATAGCTGTCTATTAAAGTTTGTCACAGGCAGGGAATAAGTCTGACTACAATGCAGGGAGTGGGAAATGGCCAGCAGCAGCAGCAGTGACAGGAATGACGTATCATAAACTGGGGACCTGCGTGCACAACAGTCAGGAGTCTGCTCAGTCGTGTCTGTGGGCTACCTATCAAAGCCAGTCAGAAGTCTGGGTGGATATAGTTGTGGGGGTCAGTCCACTAATTGTTCAGGAGTGTGCAAAGTCACCTGTAGGGCTGCAGGAGGGCTCACTGCCAAAAGGGATGGGTGAAGCACGGTTGGCAGAAGGCAAGAAGAGGCATTTACAGAGGTGGGAACAAGAATGGTGATGGTGAGGAACACAAGGTGTTTTGGGGATTAGACAGAACAGGGCCAAAGGCATTGCAGGCTATGGGAGGAGACGTCATTGGCAATAACCATCCCATGCCTGCCACATTTCATTGGTCATTTGCCATGCTTGTAAGGGTGAATATGCATAGGGTTCAAATACTGGTCAAAGGTGATTTACACCATATCATCAGCACTTACAAACTGGACATTGGCATCTCAATGATGCTGAAGTTAGCGACAATGACTTAAACAGAGGCCAGTGCAGGTCAAAGATGAGCCATTACTTGTGCAGTGCCCAAGGTTGCTGTGGAAGGTGAAGACGACTGCTTCATTATGGTCTTTGCTGAATGCTATGGAAGGTTGATTGATTGATGTGAGTCTGAGATGGGAAGGAGCTTGGACCACAGCATGCACAGCCTTTTGATGAAATGTGTTGGCCACTCAGTGGGCACAGCACATTCAACAATTACCTGCACATACTCTGAGGCTGGAACTGAATAATGATGGAGACAGGGCCCTTGTTATCAGGCACTGCATATCTCACTCTACAGGGTCCCGTGTACAGATGTCATCTGCAGACTAGGCCACCAATAGCTTGTCTGACACTAAAGAACATCTTTCACTTCTTGTGTTCCCAACCTTTGTCAGTCTCACCCAGAGACCTGCTGCAGGTCATTGTGCCTGACTTCCTAAGAAAGTGAAGGCAGCTGCAGGAGGACTAGGAACAATGACAAGTGCAGGATAAGCAGCTGGTTGATGTGGAGGACAAAAGGCTCCCAGCTCACAGAGGGCTTACAAAGGCAGAATACACGGGAGTCCATGGGAGACCTTGAGTTTTTTTGTCCCCAATTCCATTTTCTGGGGATGAACGGGGTGCAGTGTTGGGGCTGTCCACACATGGACCCTCTAACAGAATTATCTTAGATACTGGAATGGGACCCAAGGGCTGTGGGAATGAGAGGCCAATTTTTCCTGGTGGCTGGGAAGGTGACAGCAACTTTGGACCTCCTTAGGGGAGTGATGGATAACCTGCACGGAATCTCAGTTATCTACCCTTAAATGCATCAGGAACGTGGCTGATGCCATCTGCGCATTATCACACGAGTTCTCTTTGTTTCCTGATGATGAGGATAGTGCTCAACCCTTGCAGTGTGATTTAGAAACTTTGCTGACTTCTCCCAAGTACAGGGTGCCATTGGCTGTACACATGTGGCACTGAGAGGGCAATATCGCCACGCTGGAGAATGAATAAGATTCCATTCCATTAATTTGTGATCATTAGTGCCACTTCCTGCAGGATGTGTGCCCAGTACACTGGCAGTTCCATAGCTCCCACATCCTGTGGTACTCTCATTTACTTTTCATATTTGAGAGTCAAGGTGCTTCATAAGTTTGCTTAGTGAGGGGCAAGGGCCATCTACTGTGGCAATGGCTCATGAAACTAGAGACTAATCTCAGACTGATGTAAAGCACAAATGCAATGCCCACAGTGCCTCAAAGGGAGCCATGGTGGTGCAGCCAATAGGGCTGTTGAAGGTGTGATTCCACTACTTGAACTACTCTGGGATGGGGTGCTGATGATGGGCCTCCATTATAGTCTGGAAAGAGTGTGCCACAACATCTTGGTGTGCTGTGCTCTGCCCAATGTAACAAACAATAAGATGATCTAATTCATGCTGAGGGCTGGGTGATTGGAGCCAGTCTTCCAAATGAAAGGCCATTGGAGAGGATAAAGCTCAGCATGTCGTGCCGTAACACAGTTGTGTCAGGTGCAATAAGCCAGCCAATGCCTGACTGACATTGAGTTATAATGGATCAGAGCTGGGTGCAGCAGACTGTCCTGTATTCTGTACAAGTGATTAGTCACAGTGCCAGTCTTTGGTTTGCATTGTGGCCTGAACTAAAGCCTTTATTTGTTTTGTTTGTGTTCCCTTTTGGTGGTTGTAAATAAAGGTTCATGTTAGGCATTGTGCTAAGCTTGCCTGTGTGTGATGCCCCCTTAGAAGAAAATGATAGGCTTTGAATCAGCAGCAGACACTGGGGATAGGGTAGCAGCGACATAAGCAGGGTTCCTGACAGAATGCATCCAAATGCTGTCGAGACATTAACCGCCTCAACTTTTCCACCCCTCTCATCCACTCCACCCTCTCCCCCGCAGAACGGGCAGCCCTCCGCTCCCTCTACTCCAACGCCAACCTCACCATCAAACCCGCAGACAAGGGAGGCGCAGTGTAGTATGGCGCACTGACCTCTACATCGCCGACGCCAAACGCCAACTCTCCGACACCTCCTCCTACCGCCCCCTTCATCGTGACCCCACCCCCAAGCACCAAACCATCATCTCTAATACCACCCATGACCTCATCACCTCAGGGGACCTCCCACCCACAGCCTCCAACCTTATTGTTCCCCAACCCCTCACGGCCCATTTCTATCTCCTTTCCAAAATCCACATAACCTGCCTGCCCTGGTTGACCCATTGTCTCAGCCTATGCCTGCCCCACCGAACTCATCTCCACTTATCTGGACTCCATTTTCTCCCCTTTGGTCCAGGAACTCCCCACCTACGTCCGTGACACCACCCACGCCCTCCACCTCCACCAGAACTTTCAATTCCCTGGCCCCCAACACCTCATTTTCACCATGGACGTCCAGTCCCTATACACCTGTATTCCTCATGCAGGTGGGCTCAAGGCCCTCCACTTCTTCCTGTCCCGCAGGCCTGACCAGTCCCCCTCCACCGACATTGTCATCCGCCTAGCCGAACTCGTCCTCACCCTCAACAACTTCTCTTTCAACTCCTCCCACTTCCTATAGACAAAGGGGGTGGCCATGGGCACCTGCATGGGCCCAAGCTGTTTGTAGGTTACGTGGAACAGTCCGCCTTCTGCACCTACACAGGCCCCAAAACCCACCTCTTCCTCCGTTACATTGATGACCGTATCGGCGCCGCCTCTTGCTCCCCAGAGGAGCTCGAACAGTTCATCCACTTCAGCAACACTTTCCACCCCAACTTCAAGTTCACCTGTGCCATCTCCAACACATCCCTCACCTTCCGGGACCTCTCAGTCTCCATCTCAGGCAACCAGCTAGAAACTGATGCCCATTTCAAGCCCACCGACTCCCACAGCTACCTAGAATATACCTCCTCCCACCCACCCTCCTGCAAAAATTCCATCCCCTATTCCCAATTCCTCCGCCTCCACCGCATCTGCTCCCACGATAAGACATTCCACTCCCGCACATCCCAGATGTCCACGTTCTTTAAGGACCACAACTTTCCCCCCACAGTGGTCGAGAACGCCCTTGACCACGTCTCCCGCATTTCCCGCAACACATCCTTCACACCCCGCCCCCGCCACAACCGCCCCAAGAGGATCCCCCTCGTTCTCACACACCACCCCACCAACCTCCGGATACAACGCTTCATACTCCAACACTTCCGCCATTTACAACCCAAGACATTTTTCCATCCCTGCCCTTGTCTGCTTTCCGGAGAGACCACTCTCTCCGTGACTCCCTTGTCCGGTCCACACTCCCCTCCAACCCCACCACACTTGGCACTTTCTCCTGCAACTGCAGGAAGTGCTACGCTTGCCCCCACACCTCCTCCCTCACTTTCCATATTAAGCAGATGTTCACCTGCACATCTGCCAACGTGGTATACTGTATTCACTGTACCCGGTGTGGCTTCCTCTACATTGGGGAAACCAAGCGAAGGCTTGGGGATGGCTTTGCAGAACACCTCTGCTCGGTTCCCAAAAAACAACAGCACCTCCCAGTCGCGAACCATTTTAACTCCACCTCCCATTCCTTAGACGACATGTCCATCCTGGGCGTCCTGCAATGCCACAATGATGCCACCCGAAGGTTGCAGGAACAGCAAGTCATATTCTGCTTGGGAACTCCTGCTGTCCAATGGTATCAATGTGGACTTCACCAGCTTCAAAATCTCCCCTTCCCCCACTGCATCCCAAAACCAGCCCAGCTCGTCCCCTCCCCCCACTGCATCCCAAAACCAGCCCAGCTTGTCCCCGCCTCCCTAACCTGTTCTTCCTCTCACCTATCCCCTCCTCCCACCTCAAGCCACACCTCCATTTCCGACCTACTAACCTCATCCTGCCTCCTTGACCTATCCGCCTTCCCTGGACTGACCTATCCCCTCCCTACCTCCCCACCTATACTCTCCTCTCCACCTATCTTCTTTTTTCTCCACCTTCGGTCCGCCTCCCCCTCTCTTCCTATTTATTTCAGAACCCTCTCCCCATCCCCATTTTCTGATGAAGGGTCTCTGCCCGAAACGTCTGCTTTTCTGCCCCTGAGATGCTGTTTGGCCTGCTGTGTTCATCGAGCTCCACACTTTGTTATTAAGGACATACCAACTGTGTGTTGTTGTGATTGAATAGTAACTAGAATGAGAGAATAGGATTGTATGTACAAGGCAGTACCAGCCATGGCAACTGTGTGTGCAGTGTGCAATGTGACTTCACGACCGGTGTGCCTTGACTTTGCTGGTGAGGAACAACACCAGATTGCCAACATTTGTTGGTGTGCACAGTAACCTTTCAAAAATGAGATCCCTGTCTTTGGTGGATTTCTGTGTTGTTCAGGGAATGCAGCAGGTAAAATGGAGGTGGAATTGCATGTGAGGGATGCCATAGGGATGGGGTAGATAGATAATAAGATGCATCTGTTAAGATGCGACATGAAGTCTCTCCAAATGATGCTATACGACCGGCACATAACTAAAAAAAGGATGTATGCCCAATAAATACTTTTGACCTCCCTTTCTTCTACTGGTTGTTTGTGAGAGACAGTATTGGAGCTAATGAATCTAGAGGTGAAACATCCTTTGGGCACCATACTTGAATGGATTAGCTACAATACAACCTTTCCTCTACAATGATAAATGGCCATTCACTTGTCTTATGCAAAATGGAAACTTCCAACCATAACTCTTTTTAAAAGCTGCAGTCCAAGCATCTTAATACCCTAACAATATGCTTATTTGTCAAAATCGCCAGTTTATGAAGTGGTATTAATTTCCGTTGTTATTTTTTGCAGCAATGTGATATGATTCTGACAGTTTTTATTACCTTCACAATGGGATACTGCTGTATCATAATCAGTGCGGAGTCTCACTCAATTATACTAAACCTTACAATTACATGATTTGTGAGATTGCACATTGGCATTAAAGTCTTCTAATAAACTGAAATTAACTCAACTGAACTGGCAACAATTTCCAATAGGCTTGAATTTAAGTGAAAATGACAATTTAATAGAAACTCAGTTAACTCAATTTGTGTCCAGGAGACTTGAGGTTTGCTTTTAAGCCCCCACAATCCTGTATGATCATTGTGTGCAGAGGGGCTCTGTTAGTAGGTTTTTCATGCCACATTGTTGTGACACACCATAAGCTTTCTGTATTCAAGTTGTGAAGTCAAGATCTATCAACAGTATTTGAACACATGCCATTTAACTGCAGGTTAAACCATGGCCTGCACATTATCGAGCTCACTAAACCTTAAAGACCATACCCAGGTAAATTGTTTCTTTTGAACTTCTTGACAGTTCCTTGTAGGCCAGAGGCAGCAGGAAAACTCTGTCACATAATTACTTCAGAACTCCCTTTCTTCTACTGGCTTTGTGGGAGAGGCAGTATTGGAGCTAGTGAATCTGGGGGTTAAAAATCCCTTGGGCAACATGCTTGAAGAGATTGGATACAATACAACTTGAATTGGCACCCACAAACCAAATTCCTAACTCAAGTTAAAGTTTGACGTCTAGAACTCAAGTTAAAGTTTGACGTCTAGAAATCAAATGCCACCATTAAGTGCTACAATGTCTGTTGGGAAACAAGCAATACCATTGTTACAAATAAATTATTGAGCCTTATCCAGCAACACTGTACTACCTTGTTTAGCAGATATACTAGTGCTGTTGTCTGAAGCCAAACCTGTTTCCTTTCAGTAAGACATTTTGATCTTGTTTATCTTTACTTCCAATTAGGAGTCTTGATTTCTTAGAATCTTCTTTCTCATTTCCCAGTGTGATTAGACAGAATTAATGAAAAACCAAAAAAGAAACTGCTTGTAGCTTTCTACTATATGAAGCAATAGGTATAGGACCATATGCATTTTGGGTCAGGTCACATTTACCTTGTGAAATAAATGTGAGAATTGATGACTGATTGCACAAATCCGGAAACATCACTGGCACATTTAGCTAGAAACAAACAACTCACTGTTGCAGTTAAATAATTTAGTCTGCAAAATTAAATATTGAGGGTTCATGCCCCAGTTACCTAATAGAGGCAGTCAACCATTTGCAAGGAATTTTCAGCTTGCTTTTTATATTTATTATGAAGTGACAGATTAGATGCGATATAACCATTAATCTGACTAAGAAGATGATACAAACTGTAAAAATTAAGAGATAGCACAGTATGGAGCTGGAGGAAACAGCAAGCCAGTTGGCATCAGTGGAGCAGGAAAGTTGGCATTTTGGATCTGGACCCAAGGGTTAACTTTCCTGTTCCTCTGATGCTGCCTGGCCTGCTGTGTTCCTCCAGCTCCACACTGTCTGATCTCTGACTCCAGCATCTGCAGTTCTTACTATCTCTGTGAAAATTAAGGACAGTTCACTACTTCCAGAACACCAGCAGGTAGTTACCATGGAGTATGAAAATCTTATTAAAGTTGTGAAACCAACCTCTTGCTAATAGGGATCTCTCTCCTTGGCCGTCCCTCAAGCTCTTTTGATTCATTTTCTATTTGAAGGAAGTATCTCCCTGCCAGCTATAAGGACTGCTTGATGAGGACTGTCCTCTGACCCTGAGCACTTGTTGATATTCCCTATATTTAAGGCAATTTTAAAATGTGTAATACACGCATTTATGTCCTTTCAACTAATGATCACAGGACAGTTACTTATGGCATCAGATGATTTTTGCCTCTTATTCACCATCATCTATACATTGGATGTCATTCTTTATGAGAACAAAACTTAAGCTTTCTTAGTCATCACATTGAAGAGAGGGTACACATGGTGCTACATTTGACATAAACTCAATGAAACATCATGGTCTTGGCAATCCAATGGATTAAGGCAGGTTAGTGCTCTAATAGCTGTTAAGTGAGATCTGATGCTACACAGGAAAAATGAGAAAAAAATCATTTTTAAAGGAACTCCAATTTTCAACATCAATACAAATCACTAAGATCTATAAATACTGAGCTGACATGAGTGTGCACTCAGTAGAATTTGTACTTCCAGGAATTTCTTTGTCGACAAAGATTTTAGAAGTGTTTGTACTTATCAGTTGCAAGCCTGCTAATGGCTAATGAGGCATATCCATGACCCAAAACAGGTATAAATCAAATGGTTGGAGCATTTAAAGTTATCTTTCTCTTTTCTCTCTTTCATGCTAATCTTCACTCTGTCTCAAAGTTGTTTGAAGTCTTCCTGATGTAGTATTTTCAGACATCACAATGTATGGTCTGCTTTTCCTGTTAGCATCAGTTAATGTGTCACACAGAGAGGCATGTTCTCAGGAGGTGCTTGAGACATTTGTATCAGGATCCTCTGTCCCACTAAATAATGGTCTAGTCTCCCACACATAATCTTGAGCAGATAATTATTGACCATTTAGACAAGTTAGTTTTACAGAAGGACGGCTTTGGCTCTCATGATATTAGCCTTTTCCAGGATCACAACATTTGTGTTACGCCAGCAAATCTTAGAACATAGAACATAGAACAGTACAGCACAGAACAGGCCCTTCAGCCCACGGTGTTGTGCCGACCATTGATCCTCATGTATGCACCCTCAAATTTCTGTGACCATATGCATGTCCAGCAGTCTCTTAAATGACCCCAATGACCTTGCTTCCACAACTGCTGCTGGCAATGCATTGCATGCTCTCACAACTCTCTGTGTAAAGAACCTGCCTCTGATATCTCCTCTATACTTTCCTCCAACCAGCTTAAAACTATGACCCCTCATGTTAGCCATTTCTGCCCTGGGAAATAGCCTCTGGCTATCAACACTATCTAGGCCTCTCATTATCTTGTATACCTCAATTAGGTTCCCTCTCCTCCTCCTTTTCTCCAATGAAAAAAGTCCGAGCTCAGTCAACCTCTCTTCATAAGATAAGCCCTCCAGTCCAGGCAGCATCCTGGTAAACCTCCTCTGAACCCTCTCCAAAGCATTCACATCTTTCCTATAATAGGGCGACCAGAACTGGACGCAGTATTCCAAGTGTGGTCTAACCAAAGTTTTATAGAGCTGCAACAAGATTTCACGACTCTTAAACTGAATTCCCCTATTAATGAAAGCCAAAACACCATATGCTTTCTTAACAACCCTGTCCACTCTGGTGGCCATTTTAAGGGATCTATGTATCTGCACACCAAGATCCCTCTGTTCCTCCACACTGCCAAGAATCCTATCCTTAATCCTGTACTCAACTTTCAAATTCGACCTTCTAAAATGCATCACCTCGCATTTATCCAGGTTGAACTCCATCTGCCACCTCTCAGCCCATCTCTGCATCCTGTCAATGTCCCACTGCAGCCTACAACAGCTCTCTACGCTGTCAACGACACCTCCAACCTTTGTGTCGTCTGCAAACTTGCTGACCCATCCTTCAATCCCCTCATCCAAGTCATTAATAAAAATTACAAACAGTAGAGGCCCAAGGACAGAGCCCTGTGGAACACCACTCACCACTGACTTCCAGGCAGAATATTTTCCTTCTACTACCACTCGCTGTCTTCTGTTGGCCAGCCAATTCTGTATCCAGACAGCTAAGTTCCCCTGTATCCCATTCCTCCTGACCTTCTGAATGAGCCTACCATGGGGAACCTTATCAAATGCCTTACTGAAGTCCGTATACACCACATCCACAGCTCGGCCCTCATCAACTTTTCTAGCCACATCCTCAAAGAACTCGATAAGGTTTGTGAGGCATGACCTGCCCCTCACAAAGCCGTGTTGACTGCATTTGATGGTGCTGCAGCGTTACTGAAATTGCTCTAGACGGTGCACATATCAATGGTAGAGGACCCATAACTATGCAGCAGGCAGAATATGATTATGACTATGAATTTGTACAAATTGTGTTTGGGTTAGATGCTAGGACTGTGGTCACTCCAAGCTTGTTTGCACAGTCTGCTAAGTGCATTGTTTGCATTTGAAAGCCTATTAGTCACTGCAGATGAACTGCAGATGCTGGAGAATCTGAGGTAACCAAGTGTGGAGCTGGATGAACGCAGCTGGCCAAGGGTCTCAGGGCCTAGGCCCGAAATGTCAGCTTTTGTGCTCCTAAGACGCTGCTTGGCCTGCTGTGTTCATCCAGCTCCACGCTTTGTTAGCTAGATGGTCTATATTCAACTTGGGGTGCTGACTGATGTACAACTATACTTTTCTTTAACCTGACATTAAGTCTGAAGAATTGTACAACCTCAGAAATGTGTTAGAAGTTACAAATATCACAAGTCTGAGTGGCTGCAGTCCAGAGCTATGTAATCATCGGTGAATAGAAGTTCATTGATGAGTTTCTCTTGTGTCTTTGTGTAAGCCTGAAGTTGAAGATAGCTCCATAAATCATAGAGCAAATGTAAACTACTTCCTAAAGTTCTTTCATTGCCTGCTGCAACATCTTGCTGAATATGGTCAGGATCAGAATGTATTCCTGCTTCACATCAGTGGAGATTCAGAAGGGACTCAAGAGATTGTCGATGTACTTGATTTGTACATGCTTATTTTCGTGACCAGGAACGTGGGTGGGCTTCCATGTTTTCCGAGGATTTTCCAAAGTCCTCATCTGTTCACATGTTTGAATGCCTTGAGAACATCGATAAAAGTGTTGTTTTGCTGACAACACTATTTTTTTATTTGTTTGGACAGCCTTTGTTTACTTTGAAATTGTATTGGTTCTCCGGGAGGTTTTCTTATGCAATAGTAGTCACAAGCTTGTTCAGATGTATGTAGCCAGGACCCTTGCAGCAATAGACAGAAGGATAATTCCACTGTAGTTGGAGTTTTCTCCTTTGTTTTTATACAAGGTGATGACAATGGCCTCACAAAGATCCTGTGGAATTCTGAAGCTTTTCTAGCAAAATCTTAAAAGCTCATGAAAGTTGGTACTTAGGCTCAGGCTCAGGCACGGGCTTCAGGTGGAATGCTAACACCTCCAAGTCTTCAGGTAGTTGATGATGGTCAGTTTTTTCGAGAGTTGGGGTCTCATCTTGTACTTTTATGGTAGGCCTTTGTCACATGTGATTGATGGCAATTGATAGTTTATTGGGCGATGGTAGAGTTGTGGTAATGTCACCAGACTGACAATCCAGACCCTACATTTTGGGAACACAGGTTCAAATCCCACTAATGGCAGATGGTGAAATTTGAATTCAATAAGAATCTGGAATGAAATGCTAGTCAATGGTGACCAAATGGCCTCCATTAGTTGTTGTAAGGGGAAAACTCCCATCTACTTTACAACTTTTATGAAAGCATAGTAGGTAGTCAGGGTGGATGGTCAGTCAGGCTTAATGGACCGAAAGGCCTCTACCTACACAGTAGGGGATCTGTGATTCTAAACAGTGTGAAATTGACAGCTATAAATATCGATCAAACTGGGGCTCAGGTGTTTCACTGTGCTCTTGCTTGTGTGGGCTCTCATCTATGCCTCATTTTGTCTTTTAAGCATTTCCCAACACAGATAGCCATTAAATGCTGGCTTAGCTCAGCATGCTTACATCTCATTAATAAATAGTTTTTTTTTAAAGAAAGGAGAATTATAGAAAGAAATCTAGAACTTAAGTCCAAGGGTGTTGAAGGTGTAGTTGTCAAGAAGCATGGGTTGTGTGGATTCACAAGAGGCTAACTTAACCTTTTGGATTTCATTCGTAATCCTAATGTCTGTCCTCTAAAACAAAGGAGTGATACAGACTGAGCATAGATGTAATATTTATGCCAGTCATGAACAGTTATTTTTAGAAATATGTATAAAACAACAATAAATCTTTGACAATTCTGGAGAGCTTCCAAATAGGTTTTAACGTGCTGCTTGTTAAACTGACAGTTCTATGAGCACAGCTCATGTTATTTTCCTCTATGTAATTAACAGATTGCTAAAGGTGTTCTATTTACGGGTCGACAACTCACAATACTGCTATTCAAACATCTGACAAGAATGATGTAAGAGACATTATGTGCACAATCGACATGGATTAGAGTAAAATCTGTAGATATCTACAGAGTGAAGTTCTATGAAATTTTTTACTCAAATATTGACTGCATTGCTGCATTAGTTTATTTTTAAATTCAGACATTATTCCCAAAATTATGATTCAACTCTGGATACTATTTGCCTTTGTAATATTTCATTCTGTATTGTGTCACTGAGCCCTGTGGTAATCTAAGTATTCCTGATTGTGTTTGCTGAACAATTTTACCTTTAGTATTAATCAAGGATTTCCTCACTTACTGATCCATCTTACTGTATTAAAGGAATAGTGCTTACTTGCAAAAATATGGTGTTGTCAGCGTATGCATTAATTGCACCAATTTGAGTTTATTAGAAAAAAAGTTAGTTGTTTTATGACTTAATTCTATTAATATTGATAAAATATCATTTCTTATATGCCACAGATGTATTGTGAAATGCAGGTTTAAGCAATCTGTACACTCTATTGTTAAATTTCAAAGCTCAATCTGGCACTTTAGCTCTGTGTAATATGAAGCAAGTTGCATAAGACAGCATGTAGAGAGAATTAGACAATTACTCTGATATGAAGCAATGTGAATTTTATGTTTTAATTATTGACTGTGTGTAATTGCATAGCAATGACTCTGAATGTGAAATTCTAGACTACAGACAAGAAATATTTTTCTGCCTTTTAATATTTGCAAATGTGCTATTGTTAATGCTTTTGAAAACATTTCAGTTTATTTTGCTTCTAATTTCCCAAGAATATTGCCATGCACTGTTTTCTCAATGAATATCTAATGACTCTTGGGAATAAGAAAGAATAGACATGCAGCAACTTCCTTACACATCCTCACATTATTTTTCATTGAGAGATGCTTTGTCCCACTGTTTAAAAATGTATTGATACTCTCCGAGATTAATCTTCTTGAGGCCAATGCTAAAACATATCTGGATTTCAAGAGAATCAATTTTTACGTAGATGCTGTACAAAGAGTTCTCACATTTGAATACCAAGGAAATGGAAACAGAGCATTTTGTTTGGAATCTCAGTTGTGAAACAGTACATATTTTGGCGAATGAGCTAATATATTTCACTGTGCCGTTCTCCGCTGTTAACTGGATATGGTCATGAAGTATTTATATTACTATAATAATAATCTAGAGAGTCTGAGTTCCAATCCCACTACAACCTTTGATAATTTGAATTCCAGTTCAGATACAGTAGTGTAACGATTACATTGCTTTAACAATAATCTAGAGGCTTGAACTAAGGAGGCAGATGCTTCAGGGGCAAAGAAAACTCTGATTTTATTGGAAAAACACAAGCTAATTGAATATGTTTACAGAAAACAAGAAAGTGAATATCAAAAACCACTTTTCTCTGGCTGAGATCTGTCTCCCAGTTAAATTGATCCCCAGTAAGCCTTGCAGCCAAGACAAGGTACAGTCGGTAAACAGATACAGTGGGTGGCGTCTACCTATACAAAAAGGGGAGATGTATATATAGAGAGGGAGACAGAGACAGAGACAGAGACAGATATATGTATAGAGCCAGATATACAGATATGTATATATTAGGGAGATATAGACACTTTATATATAGAGATATGTATGTATAGAGATGTATATGGTGTAGAGAGAGAGAGAGATTACCTGTTGACCCGGAGTCCCATTCTACTCCCCTTCCTACATTGTTAGCCCCAAGCCCCAACTTCCCCGATCAGAGATGAGCCAAACTGGCTCAGAGGGTCTCATTGACCTAAGGCACATGCCTGGAGTTAAACCTGATTTTGGCTGGCTCTTGTCCGTAGTCTCTTGCTGTAGCTGAGACCCTGCGTTCAGCTGCAAGTGCCAATAACAGGCAGTCTGGTGGTGTCCTCTGATGTGGTTAGACACATTGCGCTAGTTAGTACCTTGGGTTTTCTTTCTTCTCTTGGTGGTCCTTGTGAGCGGGTTATTGTTGTGGATGGCGATGAATGTTGCTGGTTTTGCTCCGGTCAGTATCTTCTGTCTCTAGATGTTGAATGGAGGTTAGCGGTTAGTTGCTGGTGTTTGGTGGTTGTGAGAGCTGCTTTCCTTCAAGAGCAGGGCCTGCTTCCTGCTCGGACTTTCAAACTTTCCTTGTGGGGCCCACTTCAGAGAACAAACCATGTTGGAATTGGGCTGAGATAATGGGAACTGCAGATGCTGGAGAATCCAAGATAACAAAGTGTGAAGCTGGATGAACACAGCAGGCCAAGCAACATCTCAGGAGCACAAAAGCTGACATTTTGAGCCTCTCTGATGAAGGGCCTAAGCCCGAAACGTCAGCTTTTGTGCTCCTGAGATGCTGCTCGGCCTGCTGTGTTCATCCAGTTTCACACTTTGTTATCTTGGAATTGGGCTGCGTTGCTGGTATAACAGTGCTGGGCTCGGGGTCTCCGGTTGTACCCAACTGCGGGTCCCATTATCTCCCGCTAAATCTGCCAAGCTATTGTTCCTCCTCTCATGGGTGACTGAGCTTCCTGATCAATGGAGTAGGTGGGAATGTGTTTTCAATTGAAGCGAAAGGTTTTGCTAATTTTGGAATGTCCAGTATCTCCCTTGGATGGGTAACTATTCAGGTTTGAACAGTGGTGTGAATATTCTTACCTCCAAAGGTGGAACAGTTTGCATGTAGCACAATGGTGTGGAATGGATGTGAGTTTGCTCGCTGAGCTGGAAGGTTAGTTTTCAGACGTTTCGTCACCATTCTAGGTAACATCATCAGTGAGCCTCCGACGAAGCGCTGGTGTTATGTCCCGCTTTCTATTTATCTGGTTAGGTTTCCTTGGGTTGGTGATGTCATTTCCTGTTCTTTTTCTCAGGGGATGGTAGATTGGCTCCAAGTCAATGTGTTAGAAGATTTGTAGCTCAGGTTGAGGTTCTGGATGTGAGTTTGCTCGCTGAGCTGGAAGGTTAGTTTTCAGACGTTTCGTCACCATTCTAGGTAACATCATCAACAACAACATTGACTTGGAGCCAATCTACCATCCCCTGAGAAAAAGAACAGGAAATGACATCACCAACCCAAGGAAACCTAAACAGATAAATAGAAAGCGGGACATAACACCAGCGCTTCGTCGGAGGCTCACTGATGATGTTACCTAGAATGGTGACGAAACGTCTGAAAACTAACCTTCCAGCTTAGCGAGCAAACTCACATCCAGAACCTCAACCTGAGCTACAAATCTTCTCAAAATGGTGTGGAATATTTGGTATTTCTGTGTCTGTGCACTGGCTGGAAAATTGAATGGATTTGTACCTCTGCAGGCTCCAGAAGGTCTGAAGTTGTTGAAGTTGTTTGTTTCCTGCAGTCTGGCCTCCATTGTTTAAGCTGGGGTGAGAATGGGGGTCTTCCTTTAGTTTCTGCAAGCTAACCCCCGCTCCAGACATCTGCCCCTGGGCTTGCACATTACCCAGCCTGACCCTTCATCCAGGCCCCAAACGTCAGCTTTTGTGCTCCTGAGATGCTGCTTGGCCTGCTGTGTTCATCCAGCTCCACACTTTGTTATCACGGATTCTCCAGCATCTGCAGTTCCCATTATCTCGGTCCCAACCAGTCTTTTTGTGGTTTGGTTAAGGCACATGATTTCTTGAGTCCAAAAGTCCAGTGAATTTTTGTCCAATGTAATTTCCACAAACTTAAGTCTTGGGAGGGTTTTATGTCCAGGATATGTCCATAAACTGATGCGGTGTTTTCCCCCACTTTACATACTTTGATACTCTACACACTAGAGTGTCTCCTTGGGTGGGCAAAAAATCATTGAGATCTTGAAATCAGCTTCCCAGATGACCTAAACTAATCTGCCTTGAAATGGTGCATGGATTCCTCCTGAGGATGGAAAACAGGGAGGATCAGGATAAGGTATATTGTGTATATTATAATTCCACGAAAAATGTTTTGCGTTGATTGATTCTATACAAAAACAAGATATTTCCTGCATGAAATGCCAGGTCAGTTGTGGATGTTTTGGTGCTGGCACCTGCGAGCTCGCCACCTGGCCTGACAGCTGGCACGTAACAGATACAGTACAATCCCTAATTGACACATAATCAAAACTGTGGGAGATCACCCTAATCCAGCTGGGCATTTCATCATCTAACCTCAGGTCCAACCACGACCCTGCCATCAATTCGTTTATCTCCCTCCTGATTTTCCCGATCTATTCAAGGGTATAAAAGTGCTTTTGGGAGATATCTGCTGCCTGGAACAGGGTCATGAGGTGTTCTGACAGGGATGGGGTGTGGGGGGAGTGGGTATAGGGTATCCGATGTGGACAACATAATCCAGCAGGTTGGTGTAGTTGTCCACTACAGCGAGGTGAATCATGGAGGGTTTGGGAATCAGGAGTAATGTGTTCCTGTGCCACTTGAACTTCCGCTTGCGGCTTAAAACAAAGACTGCTGTCACTCACCGGACATGCCAAGTGTTGTTTGTACCTGTAACTGGGTACGCTCATGGTGACACAGTAGGTCCCGCCGCCTAGGTATGTCAAATGTGGAGGAACAAGGTGCAATTTATAGGCTCCATATCCACAACTTGGAGCCCACACTGCGGCCGCACCCCAACTCCGGCGGTCTGACAGATCAGTCCCCATCATAGAGTGCTCCCATTTTGTGACATAAGGCAGACAATCTTGAAATGGACATGTACCCCTCCACCTTAACATTCCTAATATTCTCCACCCTGTAAACTGGTGCGAGACGCGAGGCTTCCACACGACTATCCCCGTTAGTTTGTGGTTAGACCACACGCAATCTACAGAGACAGAGTGGGCCTCCAAGGCCAGGTGGAGCTGGCATGGCCTGAGTGAACTGTTAAAGGGTTAGAGCACCGTGAGGCGTTTAATGCTGATCCAGGAGGGAACCTGGGCCTGCTTTAGGCCCTCCAGGTTACTGCAGCCGTTGCCCAGTAACCAAGCTCCATACGGCACACACACCTCATTCCTCGCGGCCTCCTCAGAGGCATTTCTGTCCTCTCAAAATAGACTGTTCCCTGTCTCACCATATTTCTCTAGCTCAGCAATAATCTCCTTTAGGTGGATTGTCATGGCCTGGTTCTCCTGGAGTTCTGCCCCCACTGCTATGTTTTCCTCTCCGAGAATTTTGCAGAGCTGGTCCTTCAAACTCTTAATGTGCATGGCTAGCTAAATGTCATTCATGCCATTGAGGACTGATGACCCTGTGCTAAATGATTTAGCCAAATTGTTCCTGATCCCCCTTTTCTGTCTTACCACAACCAGTTGATTGATGTTCCCTGTGGCAGAAGAATATAGATCTGTTTTGGCTGTTTTTCCGATGTGTAGTTTGTAAAACCTACAGAAAATTTCCCAGAGCAAGGCTTGGTACAGCTGTTTGATCTCCCTTGGGCACCACTCAGGTAAGTGGTTAAGTTTAGTATTATTGACGCAATGGCATTGTGCGCCCCTTGGTACAGTAGGTTGTTGGTCAGGATTAGAACTAAGCTATTCTTGTAACCTTTAGTGGCCTTCTATGCCTGGTGGGAGGGTGAGTAGGTGAGGTTTTTCTGGAGAGCGCAACAAGATCAGTGGCAGTAATGGCGGTGGGTGGTTCTGGGACCACACAGGAATCTATCTTCTGACCCCATCAGTTCCCGTCCCCAATGTCTTGCCATTGCCTGCTAAAAGCAATGGACACCGCCAACAGACCCACACATGCACACATGGATTCCCCATTCAGATTCCCACCATTTATCACAGCAGACACTCACTCCTCCCTGGGTCCCCATGATCAACTGGTAGGTGTCATTATCCTAGTTGGTTCCTGTCAGTGGCCTGGTCCCTGGTCTCCCTACTCAGTTTCCTGAGCAACCACCGCCTGCCCAAAGGAATATCCCCTGAACAACTTAGACAGACCTGTTTACCATCTGCCACTCTAACCTGGAAGCTGTTATTTTTATCCTCGGCCATGGAGTGGATGCCTCCCCATGGGTGAGCCTGGAGTGACTGGAGTACTGAGTCGAATTTGACCCCAGCCAGACCGATCACGTTCCATGCTGGAAGTAGGGGGAAACCCCTTCCACGCCCTGCCTCTGGTGCTGATGACGGGGGCTCTCCCCCTCCACTGAGCACCCGAAGATTAGGGACTCCTCAATATTGGCCGTGTGCCCGGTGATGGACCCAATCAGTGCAACCAGTACCAGCACCCTCTCCATTTTGGGTAAAATTCTTTGAAAAGGACAATGTGGGACGTAGCCTTGCCCTTTTATGATTCTCAGGTTTGGTTTCACATTAAGTGGTTTAATATATTATAACATAAATTACCTCCACCCTAGCCCCTATATAAGCTATTTACAGAAAAAGCATCAAGCCACTTGTCCCTGGGTGACCAGGCTAGAGCCTGCCAGCTCTGTATCCCCTGTGACCTCCGGCCAGCCAGCATACTGGAGACCAGGCCGTATATGGTTTTGGCGTTTGAAGTGTTCCCCTCAGTGTTCCCCTTTTCTAACAGGGGATCCACCCAAATCTCATACAATGGGTGGACTGGCCTCACCTGACGCTATCTTTGCTGGCTCTAGCTCTGTCACTGGTGGGACCATATCCTCCCCTGGGACCTCATCACTGCCTGTGGGATTGTAGCGTCCCCTGAGGTGTCTCCACAGTCCGGGGCCGCTTTCTGAGTGGTGAATTGTGGGGCTGGGCCATCCCCTGGGGGGGCTTCTCATCATCCAGGGCTACTGCCTGGTTGCCTGTCCACATTGCAATCCACGCATCCCGTCAGCACCCCCATCCCAGCCAGTGCTCCCAGGAGAGGGTTAAGGACGGGATTCTTTGCCTGGACCGTCTTCATGTCTGGGGCCAGTGCTACCTTTGCACCTCCCTTTGTTCCCCCTCTCTCCCGATCTGCTGTTATAAGACCTGGACCTGTCAGTTCCAAGTGGGTACCACTTAGGGTTCCTTCCTTGGCCAGCGTGCCAACCTGGGGCTTGCCCTCAGTGTGGGATCCAGTCTTTACTCTCTCCCACGTCTACACAGATACCCTTAGGGATTTCCCTTCCTGCTGGCCCACTTGTACGTTCTTTGGGTTCACCCTGAACCCTTCCAGCTCTAGTCATAGGCTGGGTTTACGGTGTGGAGTTGGGGGTGTCTCTCACATAAGCCTCTGGGGCTGTGGTCCCTGACCCTGTGAGTGCAGCCTGGAATGGTTGTAAAAACTCCTCAAAGGAGTTAGGGAGACGCTGCACTACTGAACCTTGTTCTTCGGTGGGTACAGGAGGATCTCTCCCCTCACCCCTCCTCCATGGATTGGGGCAATCCTACTGCCAGTGCCTGCTCTTCCCGCACCCAAAGCAGTCACACATCTTATTGAGGGGGCTACCTCTCCCTGGGTACCACTCTTTCTTATTCGGACCAGGCTTCAACTTGTGTACCCTACACTTGGGTGACCATTCATCCCCCTGGCTGGGACTAAATCCTGGGGTCAGTTGCTTTACCTCTATTTCCTTGGTGATCTGGGGGTCTTTGGGGTCGAACCAAAGTTCGGCCTTGGCCTGCACCCTCAGTGAGCTGGCCACTAGGCTGCGGAACCAATGAGCTCGGTCCCCACTCCCAAGGTTGTCCCATTCCAAGTTCCTTCCACAGGCTCTCACATAAACAGGCCACAGCCTGTCAACGAAGGCCTGCAGGGTTTCTCCTGCTGCCTGTATAGTGTTTTCTACCTGGGGATAATGGGCTGTCATCATTCTACCCCATTGTCTCCAGGATCTCTTCCTGAATAGCTGCAAATGTGTTATGTCCCTGTTTGCTATCCGCAGAGAGGGCCTTGTGCAGTGCGCTGTCTAAAGAGAACAGCAGCAACTTGGCAATTTCTACATCGTCACACCCGTTAATCTCCCCCATCTGTTCCACTTCCATGAAGTAAGCAGATGGGTCCCCCTTGTGGGTCACTTTCTCCACATGGACTAGCATTGCCCGGAGCTGCTGAGTTCCATGTGGGGACTCAAACCGGCTGTCCAAATCCCCTTGCTCCTGACTATCCTGGGCATGCCATACTTGTGCTATCGTACCTGATGTGAGCCTGATCTTGACCCTTCTTGTACTTGACCTACGCCGACCCTGCACCTGCTGCTGGCCTGGGCAGGCACTGTTCTCCCCCCTACTGAACCCTTCCCGACAGGCCACCTTATAAGCTGCCTGTATATCTTTCAGCTTCTCTTCTTGTACCTTGAGCTGATTCCCCAGAGGCTTGCTTTCCTGCTTCAGCGCCTGTTTGATTGTTTTCGGCCTCTTTGGCCTGACAATGCAAATAGTCTATCTGATTTCGGTATTGTTCTTCCACCTGCCATGTTTCCTACTTTTCTCGCTGTAGATCCTTATGCAACTTCTCCCCCATCCTAGTCCTTAAGGTGCAGCCCTCTTCTACCTCCCTCAGCGCTACCTTTAACTCCTCAGCCTTCCTGGGCCTGTCTCTGCATGTATAGGGGCCAGATTGCCTTCTCTACGAGGCACTTATGCTCCTTGCTCTCTGTCCATTGGGCATTACTTCTGCTGGACGTTCTGCCTTCAGTGGGTCCAGTACCCATTTCTTTGAAACACTCATTTTCTTAAACACAGAAGAGGTAGTCCTCTTTTCCATCAGATTCTAGGCCTCTGTTGCACCCTCCAGCGCATCACATTGACTCTAGCAGTATCCCTTTGTGGTCACCATTCTGTAGGAAGTGCTGCCTGGTTTATTGTTCACCAGCTTCTTTTCAAAATGGCAAAGCAAGTCTTCAATTACATTGAACTGATTTTTTTGGTGTGATTTAGGGGTATCTTGTCACTAACTTCCCAAATAAAGTTAGCGATAGACAATAAATACCAGCCTTGCTACCACATCCCATGAATGAATGAAATAAAAATGTTTTCTTACTAAATTATAATATTGACTGACAGACATGTTAGGAAAACCAAACTGCAATCTCTGCACCTGCACATGTATCCACAGAGCTACAGTGGCTTGCTGACTATTTGTTAAAATTGAAATTAATTAAATGAACAGTGTCTGTAGATTCAGTCTCATTGAAGAAAAATACTCATCAAAGACCTATCCAACAGAAAGCAGAAAAAGCAAACAATTGAGAAGGTGAAGTTAAATACAATGTTGACTCATGAAATGATATCCCTGAACATGTATTGGGCATTAGGCAGCCCTTAGTACGGAATATGACAGCTAGTGAAGAGAACAGCCTCATGCAAACTGGTTTGCCTCATTAAAAGTCAAATTGCCCTCATTACAAACTGGGACACGGAGGCAACTAGAGTGAATGCTGAACACATGCATATATATAGCAGTTGGAAACAGATATGAGAGGAGATGTATACTTTAAATGGATAATATCAGGTAAAGTAAGTCAATGGTGCTGTGCACCATTTACTGGGGAGATGGCACACGTTACAAAGAGTTGTTTGTCAATCTGTTCCATGTTTACCTCTCACCTATGCCAAGACTCACAAATGTTGCCTTGTATACCAATCCCTCAGCAGGACACATAGTCTAGACTACATCTAATAAAAGCTTGACCACACAAACTTGATTGAAGTCTTTCGGGTTGGATTTTGAACAGCCATTTGTGATACCCCCCTTTTCCCATCACCATTTGCAGTTTAGAAACTGCAAGATGCTGCCAGAATTGCTGAGTTTCTCCAACTCTTTCTGTTTTTATTTCAGCAGTTTGTATCTAATATAAAAATTGAAAGAACTGCAGATGCTGTAAATCGGGAACCAAAACAAAGTTGCTGGAAAAGCTCAGCAGGCCTGGCAGCATCTGTAGGAAGGGTTCTGAGGAAGGGTCACTAGACCCGAAACGTTAACTCTGCTTTTTCCTTTACAGATGCTGCCAGACCTGCTGAGCTTTTCCAGCAACTTTGTTTTTGTATCTGTAATATGTTGTTCTTGAGAATTTAACATTCTCCATTTGATGTTCAGTAGTATTGTTATTAGGAGTACCCCACTGTCAACAACTTGGGGGTACCATTGACCAAAAACATTATTGGACTAGCCAAAAGAATTCTCTGATTCCCCAGAGCCTGTCCAACATCTACAAAGTGCAAGTTGGATTGTGATGGAATACTTTCCACTTGCCTGGAAAAGTGCAGCTCAAACAGCGTTCAAGAAACTCAAAACTGTTCAGGACCATTCTCTGAAGTGCATTTGGTATGTATCTGCGTGTAATGTTCATTTGCTTGAATGCTAACTTGGGTACACCAATGACGCATTTAATTATGAAAGGGAAATTTTCACTAGATATTTTCATCAACCAAGCCTCTGTTAAAGAAAACTAACAACGTCAAACACCCACACCTGCACTTGCACAATCTCTGATGGGTTGAGATTCCCACATACTCTCCAACTAGGTATTACAAAAGCTGACTTGGGTATAGATCAGGAAGAATGAAGATTACCATAGCGCAAACTAGGCTGTCACCTTAACTGTGCTATGACATACAAGAATTACTGCATGTCACCTTGGTAGTCCATTCAGATTCAGAACCAGAATGGACCTGATCGAGTTTTAAATCCTTTTATTCCTCTCCATTCTTATTTAGTGCACATTGTTCCTAAATTCCTGGACAATATGGGCAATTTTGCATGACTAAGCCACCCAACCTGCATACCTTAGGATTGTGGGAGGAAACCAGACCACCCAGAGGAAATCCATGCAGACGTCGGGGGAATGGGTAAACTTCACACAGATAGTCACCCAAGCCTGGACTCAAACCTGGGTACTCTGGCACTGTGCTGCCCTCTTCTACTTCAATGAGATTACCTCTCACTCTTCTAAACTCAAGAGAATCTAGGCCTAGCCTCTTACCTAAGGAACAATCAAGTCAATCTTTGCTGTATCGATTTCAATACATGTATGTCCTCCCCTAAAATTAGGGTCCAAATTTACTACAATATTCCATTTTGTCTCACCAAAGCAATATAGCAATACTTTTTTAATTCCCTGATTCAAATCTATTTGTAATTAAGGTCAACATACAATTTGTTTTCAGCCAACTCTTTTTGATCATCAACATTTACAACCCTTACAATGTAAAAATAACTTTTACTTTTCTATTTTTATGAATAACCTCAGACTTTCTCACGCTATACTCTGCCTTCTTGTTGCCCACTCACTAAACATATCTATCTCTTTGTAGCCTCTCTAAGTGCTCCACTCAGCTTATATTTCTACGCGTATCGTCATTTCCGTTACGTCACCAGCAAATGTAAATCCAAATCATTAATTTTGATTCTAAAAAGCTGAGGTTTTGGCACTGATTCTTATACCACTCCAATTGTCATAATCTGTTAATCTTCAAACTCCTCATTAATCTTTGCTTCCTGTTGTTTAGCCAATTCTCTGTTCATGATATATTATCCCAAATTCACGAGCCCTTAACATTATTAAAACTTTGTGTGGCATCTTATCAAATTCTTTTGGAATTCCAGATAAACTGTATCTATTAGTTTCCCTTTATCTATTACTTACACCATCAAAACATGATAATCAATTTGACAAGCATCATTTCCCTTCATGCAAGTATTGAACATTGTCTGTTCATGTCATGATTTTCTAATTTGATTGTTAAGAATTCCTTAATAAACATTCTAGCCATTTCATGCTGAGTGATGTCATACTAATTGACCTATAGTTGCATGCTTTTCTCACTTTCTTATTTCTTGAGTAGTAGTTTTACATTTGTAAGCTTCCAAACTGCTGTGAGTATTCCAGGATCTAGGGAATTTTGGAAAATTACAGCCAGTTCAATGCAATTATATATTTTAGACTTTAGGAAATAGGCCATCTGGATTTGTCAGTGTTTAGCGCAGTAAGTCCCTCTAGCACCTTTTCCCTGCTGATATCAATTCCCTTAATTTTCTCACCCTTTTTATCACCAAACTTACTCTCTATTTCTGGTATGCAACTTGCAAGATCTATGATGAAGGCACAGAAGAGGCAAGCTTTTCACACCATTGTGAAGTTGGGAATGAATGGGCCAGAATGGTAAAATCTTTGTTTTTTTTCATTGAAATTCTGAATTTCCTGCATACATGTAACTCCACAAAATTTTCTCAGCGATAGTAAGAACTGCTGATGCTGGAGTCAGAAATAACACAGTGTGGAGCTGGAGGAACATGGCAGGCCAGGCAGCATCAGAGGAGCAGGAAAGCTGATGTTTCAGGTCGGACACTTCTGGCTATTTCGCTAGCTGGGAACAACTCTACATCATGCCCACAGATGTTGGAGTTGCCATCATAAGAGGTTAAATCTCCTTTTCTTCCCCCTCTAGCATTTCATCATGGATGTTTCACTGGAGTTGGGTTAGTTGGAGCAGTGTCAGTAATGATTCCTGGCTCATAGGCCTGAAGCATGGACTCCTGGAATGGTGGCGAGGCCATGGCTGGAGTGGAGCAGTGTGAGAGCCTATGCAAGAGGAGGCTGAAACTTTCCAGTAAAGTCATGTCTTTAAGTCGACCTGCAGGCCAAAATCATACAATGCAGTGGCATTGCAGTTCACTGTGGTCCTGGTCTTAAATCTTTTTGCAACCAGTTTCTTCCAATTCTCAGCCACTAATCAGTGTGCAGCTCCCACTGCGCGCATTGTATCCACATGGTTTCAGACCCCTTCTTCATGGGGGTCCTACAGTTCATCTCTCTTGATACCAATGCATGCAGCATCTTACTTACAAAGGGAGTCGAGGTTTTCCTGCATAGGTGCAACACATGGTTTACTGCATGTCTGCTTTGGTACGGGCTCACTTGCGGAATGCAGTCTGTTACATTAATGGAAAGGGCTGCAATCCCTTAATGTGCAATTACTGGCCAACCATTGTCTATGCTTGCATCCTGCAGTTTCCATGACTCATTTGTTTTTCTGGGATTAGGGCTGTGTTGAATTTTAGATCTAAACCAGGATGCATTGATGGTTACTCAGGGATAATTGGTATCCACTGAGCGGTTGAAGACACCCAGAGAAGTCAAAATTAAAGCCACCTTCAAATAAATATTCTAATTACACAAGTTGGTGCGTTGTTCAAGACACAGTCTCCCCAGCTCAGGCGTGCCTCTAGACCACCTAGCAGTGGAATTTTCTTGTCTAGTTGAAGCATACTGCCAACCCCATCACCTAACACAGCAAAGACTCTGATACTGAAACCTGAGTAGAGTGAGACAGGGAATCTCCCTTTAGATCTGTAACAGAAGCAGAAAAGAAGAATTTCAGCAGGAGGATGAACGTGAAACGAAGGCTGCCCATGGAGATATAATGCACAACATAGTCATCAGCGGGATGAGGAGTCTGTGCACAACATCAGTGTGACCAGAGAAATGTGGTAATTTTCCAGATGACCAGAGCTTGAGGTAGTCTATGCCAGCCATGTCTTTGCTTACTCATGGGCATATCTAGTGATTAAGAACAGAGGATACAATGGTCGAACATCGACTTCATGAAAATATTCACGGAGGTCAAGAAGGCTTATTGTTGTTAAGTTAGGAATAAATGTACATTTGCTCAGGCCTGATTGCTAGGAGCTGATACAAATCTGTCTACTCCTAACAATAGCTAGAGGGGAATTCTTGTCTCCACCCACGGACTCTGCGTGCCTCTGTGGGATAGGTGGAGATAATGTAACATGAACCCATTCAGAAACATTAACTTATACAAGTTTTGCCCTTCCAGTGTTGTTTTACAAAATGGGAACATTGCAGGAGGATAAGCCAGGCCCGAAAGACAGAGCAGAGATTTTGAGAGAGCCAAGGCAGGGCATTGTATACATTAGGCATCTGATGACACATAAGGCTGGATAAGCAGCAACTTGATGCTGCACACAATAGATGGGTGAAAAAGAAATGATTATGTGACCTCATAATAAATCCAATACGTAATATAACTATTCTGAATAGTTTTAAATCTAGGTTTGTTAATTAATGCTTCGATAAACTTACCTGAACGTGACTATCACCAATTTGTGCTCTAAACAATGTGTGTCCTCCACTCTCTGACATTTCTACATGTTGCTCCCCCTATTGCCAAGGAGGATGTAGAAGCTCACCTCTCTGGGTGCATGCCTGTGAGGGTCATGACAATGACCTTATTGGTCCCTGAATAGGGGCAGCTATTCTCACTTTGGCCTGGGTAGCAGAGACTGCCTCTGGCTGAGGGAGTAAAGAATCACAATAGGTTGAGATTCCCTTAAACACATGGATTCCTCACCTTTCTGTTCATTTTGCTCAATCAGTGATGTGATATCCTAATGACTGGAAATTAATGGAATTGGAAGAAGTTTGAATTCAGTTAGCCAGGAGACATCAATAGACAAAAGACAATAGGTGCTGGAGTAGACCATTCGGCTCTTCGAGCCAGCACCATAACTGGGAATATGCCAAGTACTGTGATAACTATGCAGCAAAGTCAATATGGATGAGGATGCACTAAATGACTTTATGTCAATTAGTTAGTAATGTGTACAGCCACAGTAATAATAGGGAAATTCCAAACCAATGGAGTTGACAGGGAGGGCTATCAAGGAGAAAATACCTACATCTCGGGGCCCCACCAAGAGTAAGAGACTGAGCCTAACTGATATTAAATGAAGAGCAATTGCTATTTCCTTCCTTTGTGATGCAAACAATATATGTGCAATGGAGATGAAAATGCCTGTCACCATAGCCAGATGAGATATGGTAAGTAAAAACTGAAAGAACTGCGGATGCTGTAAATCAGGAACAAAAACAAAGCTACTGGAAATGCTCAGCAGGCCTGGCAGCATCTGTGAAGCAAAACACGGAGTTAATGTTTCGGGTGCGGTGACCCTCCCTCAGACTGTTGAAGGGTCACCGGACCCAAAATGTTAACTCTGTGTTTTCCTTCACTGGTGCTGCCAGACCTACTGAGCTTTTCCAGTAGATAGGGTAAGTGTTTCATTACGTGAGGGACAGGGGTCCACTTTAAAGCAGTTTGAGGCCCTTCAAAAGCAACAGCATTTCACATACTGTATACATGAAGGACATCTGTGAGCAGCACATGTAGATATTCAACCTCAGGCTACCACTCCTGGCTCCAAGATAATAAAATGTGAGGCTGGACGAACACAGCAGGCCAAGCAGCATCTCAGGAGCACAAAAGCTGACGTTTCGGGCCTAGACCCTTCATCAGAGAGCAGCTGACGTTTCGGGCCTAGACCCTTCATTCCTGGCTCCAAGCAATTTTGACCACATTGGACAACATCAGAAATCAATGCCAGTTTTGGCTGTCGTGTACAAGCAATGTATCATGGCCTGGAAAGACTGTCTCTACCTGTAAAGGTAGCAAACAGCTTCCAAATTCCCACAGCCTGTACATGGCATAAAAACTGCTCACTTCACACCTTAGACAATTAAAGCTTCATGTAAGCATTATGCTGAGGATAGCTAGGCTCTGCATCTTCAATTTTCAATCAAAACAGACATTTGCTCACACAACTGATGCCAAAAATGTGAACACATATAAATAAATGTAAGAATGTATTTACTATGAAGTGCCACATATATGCCCTGAGAAGGTCCACTCCCTCCTATCCATTCCACTGTCTAGGTACAGTCCAGGGTCCATAGCTGGGGTGAAGGGAGCATGCCTTATGGTGGAGCCTGTCAACCTTAGAGTTTTGGTGGAGCAATCCCTAGAGGGCTCAAACATGCAGAGTGTGACATCCTGCCCACAGGGAGGTGCAGTTTTCTTGGTTTGAACTCTCACATGGCTTCTCCAGAGCAGAGTCAGAGGGAGAAGCACGGAGCAATAAATACTGACTTGCCTCGGGGATTTGTGGCTTTGTTTCCAGGGAATGGAGTCTGAGAGAGGAGCACAGAGCGGCGAATGCACAGAGTAACTGAAGCCAAACTGAAAAAGTGACGTCACAGGAGAGCTGTGACCTGACTGACTGGTAGGAAATCTTTCCTAAATTTGAATAAAGAACACTGCAAAACTAATTATTAAATCAATTAGTTAACTAAGGATCAACTAACTAATAAATTAATTAATTAAGTGGAGATGGCAGGGCAGGCAGCTTGCAGTCGCTGTACAATATGGACGCTGGCTGATCCCATTGCGAGCCATAGTGACCACATCTGCAGTAAATGTTGGTTTCTGGATGAACTTCAGCTCAGCTTCAGACACTGCAGCACATCCAGAAGTGGGAGATTTACCTGGATGTTCTGTTTCAGGAGGCATTCACACCTGGTTGATTAAGTACCTTAAATTTGGTCAGTGGTCAGAGAAAGCAGCGCGTGACTGGAAGTAAAGCAGGTAGAGAGATCCTGTCTTCAGGAACAGAGGAGCCTCAGCTCTTGATCTTGTCCGATAGATACAAGGTACATGCTCCTTGTGTGGTAGTTGTAGGGGATTCTGTAATAGAGGAATAGAAAGCATCCTTCATAAGCAGGATTGAGAGTCCCACATGGCACATTGCCTGCCCAGTGCCAGGGTGAGGGGCATCTCTGACCAGCTCGAAAGGATATTGGAGAGAGAGGTGGAGGATTCAGTTGTTGCAGACACATTGGGACAAATTACATTGGCAAGACGAGGAAAGAGGACTTGCTTAGGGATTAATAGGAACTAGGAACAAACTTAAAGAACAGGTCCTCAAGGGCTATAATCTCTGGAATACCACTTGAGCCACATGAAAACTAGCGTAGGAACGCTGGAATAAGGGAAGTAGACACTTGACTAAAGGAGTGATATGGGAAATAGGGGTTCCTTTTCATTGGGCTTCAGCATTATTATTGGAAAAGGTGGGATCTGTGCCGTTGGGACAGTCTCCACTTGAACCCAACTGAGACCAATGTTCTCGCAAAAAGGGTAAAGAGGCTGGTCAACAGGACTTTAAACTAGAAAGTGTGGGGGGTGGTAGGGAGAGGGTAAAACTCCAAGAAGTATAGTGGCTAATGGGAAATGAGGCAGCAGGTTAGCATATGGGAGTGGGGTGGATTCAACTGCATGATAAAAGTATAAGAAATGAAAAGAAAGCAGAATTCAGGAGAGGTTATTAAAGTCTCCAGAGCACAAAATAGGGCAGAGTGTTTGAAAAGGGTTAGGAATCTAATATCAAGCGCACCAGATAAAGGGATGACAATGAGAAGATGCAAAAGAGAAAGCATATAATGTGTCAAAGGGCAGTGGGAAACCAAAAGATTTGGAAGACTTCAAAGACCAACAGAGGGCAACTAAGAAAGAAATAAGGAAGGAGAAGATTAAGTATGAGGATAAGCTAGCCAGTAACATAAAAGAAGATTGCAAGAGTTTCTTTAGATACATAATGCTTAAGAGTGAGGCAAAAGAGGGCATTGGTCGACTGTAAAATGACACTGGAGAAGTAGTAATGGGAAAAAAGAAATGGCAGAGGAACTGAATAAGTACTTTGTGTCAGCCTTCACAGTGAAAGACATGATTATCATCCCAAAACTTCAAGAGAGTCAGTGCGTAGAGGTGAGTATGGTGGCCATCACCAAGGAGAAGGTGCTAGAAAAACTGAAAGGTCTGAAGGTGGAAAAATAACCAGGACCAGATAGACTACGCCCCAGCGTTCTGAAGGAGATAGCTAAAGAGATATGGAGGCATTAGGTATGATCTTTAAGGAACCACTGGAGTCAGGGAGGGTCCTAGAAGACTGGAAACTCACTAATGTAACCCCCTGTTTAAGAAGGAAATGAGGCAAGAGATGGGAAATTAAAAGCTGATTAGCCTGACCTCTGTCGTTGGCAAGATCTTGGATCCATTGTGAAGAATGAGATTTCTGAATACTTGGAAGTGCATGGTCAAATAGGATAAAGTCAGCATGGCTTCATCAAGGGAGATGATGCCTGATAAATTGGTTAGAATTTTTTGGGGGGGATAATGAGCAGGTTAGACCAAGGAGAGCCAATGGATGTTATCTATTTTAGATTCCAGAAGGCCTTTGACAAGGTGCCACACAGGAGGCTGCTGAGCAAGATAAGGGCCCCTGGTGTTACAGGTAAGGTACGAGTGTGGTTAGAAGCAGATAGTGGGGTTAAAAAGGTCTTTCTCAGGATGGCAGCTGGTGACTTGTAGAGTTCGGCAGGGGTCAGTGTTGGGACCCCAACCTTTCACTGTATACATTAATGATCTAGATGAAGGAACTGAGGGCATTCTGTCTATATTTTCAGACGATACAAAGATAGGTAGAGAGATAAGTGGTATTGAGGAGGAGGAGAGGCTGTAGAAAGATTTAGACAGCTTAGGAGAATGGACAAAGAAGTGGCAGATGGAAACAATCTGCAAAATTGTGAGAGCATGCACTTTGGTAGAAAGAATAGAGGCATAGACTATTTCCTAAATGAGGAGAAAAGGACTTGAGAGTCCTTGTCGAGGATTCACTTAAGCTTAACTTGCAGCTTGAGTTGGTAGTTCGGAAGGTAAATGCAATATTGGCGTTTATTTCATGAGGAGTAGAATATAAAAACAGGGACGTACTTCTGAGTCTTTATAATGCTCTGGTTGGAACACATTTAGAATATTGTGGGCAATTTTTAGCCCCATTTCTCAGGAAGGATATATTGGTCCTGGACCATATCCAGAGGACATTCACAAGAATGATCCTAGGAATGAAAGACTCAACATTTGTGGAATGTTTGAACACTCTGGATCTATACTTGATGGGATTTGGAAGGATGAGGCAGAATCTAATTGAAACTTACAGAATAGTGAAAGGCTTGGACAGAGTGCATGTTGGGAAGATGTTTCCATTAGCAGGAGAGAATAGGATCTGAGATCATAGCCTTAAAGTAAAGAGAATACCCTTTAGAACAGGAATGAGGAGAATCTTCCTCAGCCAGACAGTGGCATATCTATGGAATTCATTGCCACAGCGGCTTTGGGGGCCAGGTCATTGAGTACATCCAAGATAGAGATAGATAGGTTCTTGATTGTTAAGGGATTCAAAGATTACTGGCAGAACGCAGGAGAATGGGCTTGATAAACCTATCAGCCATGATCGAATGGTAGAACAGACTTAATGGGTATAATGTCTTAATATTTGCTCCAATGTCTTATGGTCTTATGGTCTTATGGTTGAGGGTGGCAGGTAAGATGGAGGTGGAAGGCATGGCCACCTCTGGAATATCCTGAGGGAAATACTTCAGGGGACGCTGTGTATGGTTAATCCTCCAACTGGGTGTCTATAGACACTGCAGTGTCTCCTTATGAGGAAGGGCAACTGAAATGAACTGCAGGCTGCTGTTGCTTTGCCATTGCTTTACCCTAATGGCTGGAGCGATGGAATGCATTCCATGTGTTTACCTCGCAGAGTCTGAGGGCAATGGACCAGAATATCCAATGTAGCTGCAAACAGATCCAGGAAGGCAGTCAGATGTTGACATGACAGAGGCAGTATGCTACAAAAGTTGAGTCCTCCAAACTTCAAGTCAGTTTGCTCAGTGCCGCTGACAAACTTGCTTACTGCTGTTTTGTCTGCTTGTTTTTGTGTGAACTTAATTGCCGACACCATGATATCCTTATCTTACTAGAGGCTGATCAGGCAGTCTCAGACAGTCCTCTGTTAGCCAACACCGTGAGGCATTTCTTCTTCGGCCAGCTGCTGGGGTGTGGTAACCATGTGCTCACTAGCTTACACTCTTGATTCTATTCTAGGTAACTCACCCACAAAGGTGAAACATAGAATCATAGAAAATAGGAGATGGAGTTGGCTATTCAGCCTGCTTTACCAATCGATATTGTCATTGCTGATCATCCACCTCAATACCCTGTCTCTGCTTTCTCCCTGTCCCCTTTGATCCCTTTGGCTCAAAAACTATATCTGTTTCTTGAAAAATAATTAATGCTTTGGCATTCTTAAGGCAAAAAATTCCACAAGTTCAGCATTCCTTGGATGAAGGAATTTCTCCTTCATGGCCTAAATGGCCGAACTTGTATCCTTAGACTGTGGCTTCTGGTTCTGGACTTTGGCTGGAAACTTCATAGAATCCCTACAATGTGGAAACAGGCCCTTTGGCCCAACAAGTCCACACTGACCCTCAGAGCATTCTACCCAGACCCATCCCCCTCTAACTTATGCTAAATTGCCCATAGTGTCCAGGGCTGTTTAGATTAGGTGGGTGAGACACGGGAAGTCAGAAGTGGGATAATGAGTCTGGGTGGGATACTCTTCAGAGGGGCGGTGTGGACTTGTTGGGCCGAATGGCCTGTTTCCACACTGTAGGGATTCTATGATTCCAACCTACCAAATCTACAGATCCCTGAACACTATGGACAATTTAGGATGGCCAGTCCACCTAGCCTGCACATCTTTGGACTGTGGAAGGAAACTGGAGGACCCAGAGGAAACGCACCGGGGGAATGTACAAACTCCACACAGACAATCGCCCGAAGCTGGAATCAAACCCGGGTTCTTGGTGATGTGAGGCAACAGTGCTAACCACTGAGCTACTGTGCTGTCCCTTATCCTTATCCTTTGTTAGAATTTTATAGGTTTCAATGCGATTACTCCTCATTCTTCTAAACTCCTGTGAATATAGTTCTAAGCAATCCAATCTGACTTCATGTGTCAGTCCTGACATCTGAGGAATGGGTCAAGTGTCGACATCAGAATTGATGGAGGGTGCAGGATGCAACTTTGACCAATGCAAACTCTGAAGGATCTGTGGCATCTTCCTCAAAGGTAGAGGAGAGGATGTTGTGTAGGCATTTATATTCTCCTATATTGTATGCAATAGTGAGAGTGGTAGATTGTCAGCCTTGTTCACAAAGAATAGATGGTGGTATTTAGCCTCACAAAGTGTGAAGGTTATTGACCTTCCTGCATTGCAATACCATGGGCACCAGGTGACAACTGACTGGTATGGTCTGGCGTATTGAAATCTTCTGCCAATCCTCAGTAAAGGGGGCTTCTGTGCCATTGTGTCCATTAGGAACACTAAGTCCCTCTTCTAGGATCTCACACAGAAATTCTATATTTATATAATTATTAAAGTGTTGTGTAGAATTTTAAAAATAAAACATAAAATTGATAAGCCTTCAATGTAAATTCTAGCTATTACATCAATAGTTAAACTGAGTAGTCCGCAATATATGGACTGGGGTTAATAAACACAGTCAGCACTCCAGATCTTGGATTTTCCCTGGGAAACAAAATCATGTTGTGCAACATCCCAACAGCATGTCCTCACCCCCTTCTTCCCCACCCCGACAGCATTTCTCTAGCCAACAGTATGCTCCCCGACCCCTAAAACCCATTAATTTATATTTGACAACGAATTGGGAGAGACTGATTAAATGTTAAATGGAAATTTCTGGATCCACTTAAAATTCAACTCTAACAGAACTCAAATCTTGAATCTCATCAACAAGCCAAATCAAATTAGGTAATGTGATGCAACAAATGAAAGCTTCTATTAGGATCAAGCCCTAAGGACTTTTCAAAAGCCCTGAAATTGTTTTATTATTCTCTCGTATACTTTTGAGATGATTTAATCTATGTCATGAGACAAGAACATATTTGGCACACTAATATTACGCCCTAATGTAGAAACATTTGCTTGTGAATATCATGCAGGAATATATTTTTGAATGTCTTAACCCTTTTGAAAGCAGCTTGCCTTTGTGATCCAAAAAGCCACAGGAATAAAACTCAGTTTAGTAACACAGGAACAGGAGTAGACTATTCAAGCTGTTATCTCGGATCTAACGAACCTTGGCTGGTCTGGGCCTCCAGCCTCTTTAACTGCCTTTTCTCATATCCTAATAAAAAGCTATTTAATGCAGGTACACAAATAAGAAGAAGCAGTGCAAATATTAGAGACTAGTAGGAAACTATTCAGCCCATCATTGCTGCCACATTAAATGCTTAGTTAAATGTCATCTGGCCTTCCCTGTACTTGAAGAGTTTAATATTTCGGTTTCCTTTCTAAAGACTCATGTGCACTTTGCTTCAGTTTATTGTTTCTATTGAGATGTCCCATGCCTGGAAAAAAGCTTTTAGATCAAGATTTCTGGATTGCAGGTTTCCTATCCTGCTACCCAAAGCCACCAGAAAACATGTTGTCCTCAATCATGACAGACTGTCAAACATGTAATACGCTGAGGAAGGGTAATGAGCATTTCTGGGACTACAACAAGCCCCAAGAGGCAAAACATTGGACTTAGACAGAAGAACTGGGAAGTTTGAAGCAGAAAACTTCCTTATTCAGCTGACCATTTTCCTTTGAAAAGGACCCATTTGCCATCGTTTTATTTCAGCAAAGCAAGCGAGGAATAGAGTGGGGGCCTCCACATTTGGAGTCAGGTTGACAATGGAGGTGGGCAAATGTCATGGTCATCAGGAACACCCACACTCACTTACTGGAACTTTGACCCTGATTTAATTATCAATGGCCAGTTTTCAAACCGTCTTCCACTACCATCTCCCATTCCATTCATTTCATAGATCATAAAATCCTACTGTGTGAAAACAGGCCCTTCTGCCAGCAAGCCCACACCAACCCTCAGAGCATCCCACCCAGAACCCATCCTCCTAATCTACACATCCCTGAACACTATGGGCAATTTAGCATGGCCAATCCACTTAGCATGCGCATCTTTGGACTGCGGGAGGAAACCGGAGCACCTGGAGGAAACCCATGCAGACACAGGGAGAATGTACAAACGCCACATAGACAGTCACCTGAGGGTGGAATCAAACCTGGGTTCCTGGCACTGTGAGGCAGCAGTGCCAACCACTGAGCCACCATGTCATCCTCATATTTCCCATGACCCCGTGCCCCTTAATTTTTCCCATGCATCTATGATAGCCCTTTATGCAACATATATCTCCTACACTGCCTCCATATCCCCTCATATTACCCATGAAACTTCCATGCTCTGTTACATGCCTGAATATCTGTCATGCCATCTTCATAATTACTCAATGTCACCCATGTCTCTTCATAACCTCCATACTGTGTCTTACACTCATGTCCCTTTTATGGCCCTACATATCTTTCATAGTGTAAGTGAAAACAATCATAACTCCAGTTGTACATGGACCTTTTCAGTGCAACATGCATTTTTCAAAGAAAGACAAGCTAGCTAAAAGATGGCAGAGTAAATTCTTTGGCTAACAAAAATACTTTTATAGATTACCCAGAGACCTGAGAGAAATCATGGAATATTACACGTGAAGAGTGTCAGGGGTATTTCAGGCAACAGCTTTTTGAAGTTAAAAATATCATTTAAAAATAAACTGAATGTCTTCCTCTACATTGGGGAAACCAAGCGGCGGCTTGGGGACCGCTTTGCAGAACACCTCTGCTCGGTTCGCAATAGACTACTGCACCTCCCAGTCGTGAACCATTTTAACTCCCCACTTCCTTAGACGACATGTCCATCATGGGCCTCCTGCAGTGCCACAATAATGCCACCCGAAGGTTGCAGGAACAGCAACTCATATTCTGCTTGGGAACCCTGCAGCCCAATGGTATCAATGTGGACTCCAAAAGCTTCTAAATCTCCCCTTCCCCCACTGCATCCCAAAACCAGCGCAGCTCATCCCCTCCCCCCACTGCATCCCAAAACCAGCGCAGCTTGTCCCCGCCTCCCTAACCTGTTCTTCCTCTCACCTATCCCCTCCTCCCACCTCAAGCCGTACCTCCATTTCCTACCTACTAACCTCATCCCGTCCCCTTAACCTGTCTGTCCTCCGTGGACTGACCTATCCCCTCCTTACCTCCCCACCCAAACTCTCCTCTCCACCTATCTTCTTTTCTCTCCATCTCCAGTCCGCCTCCCCCTCTCTCCCTATTTATTTCAGAGCCCTCTCCCCATCCCCCTTTCTGATGAAGGATCTAGGCCTGAAACGTCAGCTTTTGTGCTCCTGAGATTCTGCTTGGTCTGCTGTGTTCATCCAGCTTCACACTTTGTTATCTTGAATTCAACTGTGACCATCATATAAGGTGACTGATTCACTACTGTCCTGTAATGCTTAGCTAGTTAGACCTACATGTAAATCCAGATCCACAGAATGTGAGATAGTAAGAATTGCTGATGCTGGAGTCAGAGATAACACAGTGTGCAGCTGGAGGAACACAGTAGGCAAGGCACTATCAGAGGAGCAGGAAAGTTGACGTTTCGGGTCAGGACCCTTCTTCAGAAAATCTCTTCTTCGCCTCAAATTTCTAATTGGTGTTTACGTATCGTGTTTTATTGCCTTTTGTCATGTTTTGCTACTTATTAAACTCACTTTTTCTTTAAATCAAGAAAGCCAGGTTAAATTGACTTCTTCAAAAGCACAAATGCATTTTTTCCAGGATGGGGTTCATGCTAATTTAAACTTCTTGCAACCAACTGAGGGAGGAAACACGGTCAAGTGCTGACAGAACGC
Organism: Stegostoma tigrinum; assembly: GCF_030684315.1. Lineage (NCBI taxonomy): Eukaryota > Metazoa > Chordata > Chondrichthyes > Orectolobiformes > Stegostomatidae > Stegostoma > Stegostoma tigrinum. Next base: position 96,034,090 of record NC_081356.1, read on the forward strand.
AACAGGTCAGGCAGCATCAGAGGAGCAGGAAGGCTGATGTTTTGGGTCAGGACCCTTCTTCAGAAATGGGGAGGGCGAGGGAGCTCTGAAATAAATAGAGAGAGGGCACTTCCAAGGCGGAATATGAGGTGCTGTTCTGCCTTGGAAGTGTACAAACCAATGGTCTCAATGTGGACTTCACGAGCTTCAAAATCTCCCTACCCCCAACCTCATCCCAAGACCAGATCCACCCCCACCTCACTCCTGCCTCACTGGCCTGTCCATCTTCTCTTCCACCAATCTGCCCCTCCCACCTCACTAATCAATCCCCACCACTACCTACATGCACTCACCTTTACTGGCTTCATCCCTGCCTCCTTGACCTGTCCATCTTCCCTCCCACCCTATCCACTCCACTACCTATCAGCTATCACTGCCCCTCTATCTCTATTTATTTGAGACCCCTTCCCCTCCCCCATTTCTGAAGAACAGCTCAACCCGAAACGTCAGCTTTCCTGCTCCTCTGATGTTGCTTGGCCAGTTGTATTCCTCCAGCTCCACATTCTGTTATCTCTGACTCCAGCATCATCAGTTTTTACTACCTTCAACTGAGGGAGGAGTTGTGTAAAAAAGGGGAGCCAGTTCACCTCTGTTCGCCCAGGAGTATAATATGATCTTATGGGGATCCCTCGGTCAGGGATCTGTCATTGCAATGACCAGTCACCCAGTATCTGCTATGGGGAAGAACACAGGAGTAATGGCTGAAAATTCCTATTTTTTTCAAGTGTCATTCACTGCAACCAGTTTACCATTACATGATAACTTTTCTCATGCAATCTTCTGTTCTTCACCTCAGTAACTAAGCAATTGAACTTCTTGGGCCCTGTCTTATGGAATCATGCAGCAGGAGAGGTAGAGGCGTACACCTCTGCCAGGAATTTGTGATGTTCACTCCAATAATTCTGTATCTGAACCCTAGCTCTGTAGACATTTGGACACTGCAAACCAGGGATTGTAGCTCACATTGGGAACTTGCAATGTTATCCTGAAAGTTAAGGCACAAACAGGGAAGTTAACTCCTTGGTTCATCACCAGAGATGTGAGAGTGCTGATGGGTAGGTTGATGAAGAGGAGGGAAGTGCTGCATTCTGGGACTAATGAAGAGGACATGCCACTAGATACAGCCAGCCTGAACACAGATAGCAGTCTGCGTAAGTGCAGTGTTTTTGGTAAAACACAATGAACAGCAGTGTAGCAAGAAAGTTAATAGCCCACATCCCAGATGGTAATTGCTACATCTTCTCTCTCATTGTCAATGACCCTCATTAATTCTCAGGGCCATTGTATTATATAGTGAATCTGATTGTGTTTCTTGTCAATGGTAATGTCCAGGATGTTGTACTCAGGGCTTCAGCAAATGCAATGCTACTGAATATCAAGAGTCAGTGGTTACATTGTCTCTTACTGGAGATGATCATTGCCTGACATTTGTACAGCGCAAATGTTATTTGCTATTTTTCAGCCCAAACCCCGATACCTGGCCAAGTTTCCACATTGTCGGGTAGATGCCAGTGTTGTAAATGTACAGAAGCTGTTTGGCTAGGGTTGCAACAAGTTCTGAAGCATAAGTCTTCAGTACGATTGCCGGAATAAAGCCTCTGAGGTAGTTTTTATTGGCTATAGTCAAGTTCACTTTGTCAATCCCGAGATGTTGCTAGTGTGGGACTCAGCAATGGTAATGCTATTTAATGTCAATCAACAATTGTTAGATTGGCTCTTGTTGCAGGTAGTCATTCCCCGGCATGAATGTTACTTGTCACTTGTCAGTACAAACCGGAACGTTGACCAGATCTCATTGTTTCTAGATACAGACTGCTTCAATTTCTGAGGAGTTGTGAATGGTGTTGAACAGTGTACAATCATCAGCGAATACCAGAGTTTATTACACATGAGGGTGTACTCTTTAGTTCATTGACAAGCTTCTCATTCTGACTAAATAGAACCTCTTTGTTATTCTTACTTATGCCATTGGTACGTCTGTGGATATGACAACTGGATCACACCTAACCCCACTCTAACTTCCCTAAGTTGGTGTCCCGTTGCCAAGTCATAGCCTGTGGACTCATGCACTTTTCTGCACAGATCAGTGTCTATCCCTTCATTGTACTATCTCCGACGACCACTACGTTCCCTTTTACTCCTGCTTCTTGAAAGGCATTGTGAACCAAGGCACACTGGCCAGACTACTCGTCTTTCCTACAGACAATAGGTCAACCATACAGACAAGTATCTCAAACTTAACATCTCATTACAAAGGCTGTGGTTCCTGCACCACAATTCTCCGAAACCTGATCTGCCTTACTCATGATCACAATCTTCTACACCTTGCAAGGATGGAATTATATTGCCTTATCTTAATGGTGTGGCTGCATTCAGGAAGTAAGAATTCAGGTCACTTTCCACATCCTTGATGCATTGCAATTTTTCAACTCAGCTTCCAAATTCATAGATTGGAATTAGAATTGCTTCAGTTTCATATATTTGCTACAAAAGCATTTGCTCTCGCTAACCGCTGCACTTTACACCTTGCTGTCTCCGACTTACTCCACTTACAGCTGCCCACCCCCTGGCCATACAACTCAGAACATCATCCTCTTTGACCGCTCCACTGACTACCTCACTGTCTCCAACCATTTGACTCACAACCTCTTTTTCTCTGTCCACTTCATTCAGACTTGCCTTCTCTCTCCGATCCCTTGTTCACAGCCTTTTGCTCTCTGGCTGCACAATTCACAGCCTCTCCTCCTCTGACCACTCTGATTTGGTCATTTTAACCCTCTTCAGAAGATCTAAAAGGGACCTAAGGGGCAACTTTTTCCACACAGAGAGTGGTGGAACGAAATGCCAGAGGAAGTGGTGGAGGCTGGTTAAATTAAAACATTAAATTGGCATCTGGATGGGAATACGAATGGGAAGAGTTTAGAAGAATATAGGCCAAATGGGACTAGATTTATTTAGCATATCTGGTCAGCATTGAAGATTTGGCCTGAAGAGTCTGTTTACGTGCAATACATCTGTATGACTGTTATTCTAGTTAGGTTAAAATTATGCTGATAACATTGAACTACACATTGGATCATTGTATCCTGCTTTTCTACCCAACCCCACCTGCAACTCCCCAAAGAAATTAACCTTAGAAAAACGCATTAGTAATCACTTTGATGCTGACATGTTAAACTTTTGTGTCAAGTTGAAGTTTACTAGATTATATGAGTCATTAGAAAGCTCGGGAAAGATAGCAACCATATCAGAGGTCAATCTCTTACAGATTAATGTGTTGAAAGTATTTTCTATTTGTGAAGATCTCATTGTGCGCAGGTGGTCCAAGAACCCACATGTGCATAGTTTATTAGCCCCAAGGGCATTAGGAAAACTTGTTGTTTGTACCAGACTTGATGCTGCTGCTGTGGAATCTTCAGAAGTAGATGGAACAACTTCTCTCAAAAAGTAAAGCCAGTTCTTCAGCCACACACAGATGTAAATGACTAACTTATCCCTCTAACACTAGGAATAGGAAATATTGAGGCAATAGGCTCAACAGGAAAATGATTTGCATCTATATTGGCTATAGACAGCTCCTGGCTGCTCTTGTATATCACTTTGTTTTTCTTTATTACAAAGGGCCAGCCTGAATTGATTTCAGTTCGAGCATTCCAAGTGTACTGATTTTTCTTCTTTATCTGATAACATTCTGCACGTGCGATATAAAGGATTAACTATACACTTACACTAAGAATATTTACTGAACATGTGTATAAAAACTATGTCATAATGATGTTAGATCACATGTAACTGGAATATAAATCTGCAGAGATTCAGAAGATGTCTCTCTTACCATCTTTGACCCACTTATAGATAAGTATATTTCTCTCAATGTAAGATGACAGAATAATCTCATGTGATGATCTTATTCTCAAGTTTAGGTGGTAAACGCTGAAATTTTCATGGTTTGATGGTATACTAAATCAAGTCTCTTCATGAATCTTGTGTCGAGGGAGTGCGTTTATGTAGTGGAATGTGGTGTGGTGGGAAAACACAGGAGACGGATGTTTCAGAGGCAAAGAAAACACCAATTTTATCGAAGAAACAAGCAAATTGAATATCTTTACAGAAAACAAGTAAACGAAGAAGCACCTAGGCCTGCAACATCAGCTTTCCTGCTCCTATGATGCTACTTGGCTGCTGTGTTCATCCAGCTCTACATCTTCTTATCTCAGATTCTCCAGCATCTGCAGTTCCTACCATCTGAATCAAAATAAAAACAAATCTATCTCTGATTGAGACCTGTCTCCCAGTTAACTGACCCCTATTCAACTTTGCAGCTAAAACTTAATACAGTGGGTAAATAGATACAGTAGGTGTCCGTCACTTATGCTAATAGGGAGGAGAGAGAGAGATTACCTGCTGATCCCAAATCCTATTCCACTTCCCTTCCTTAGAAGTACCCTGCACCATTAGCCTCGAATCGTCTCTTCCCTTATTTAAGACCAGCCAAGCTGGGTTAGAAAATCTCAATGACCTTAGGCGCACCCTGGTGTGAAAACACAGTTTTAACTGGCTCTTGTCCATAGTCTCTTGCTGTAGCTGGGATTTGGCGAAGGACTGCAAATACTGCTAACAGTCAGTCTGGTGATGTCTGCTGATGTGGTTAGGTGCATGGGACCGGCCCATGCCAGTTTTTCTTTCTTCTCTTGGTGATCCTTGTGAGTGGGTTGTTGTTGTGGATGGTGGTGGATGTTGCTGGTGTTGCCCCAAGCAGCGTTTTGGTCTCTGGATGCATTCGGTTGCCTCCAAACATCTAATGGAGGTTTGTGGCTAGTTGCTGGTGTTCGTGGTTGCATGGGCTGCTTTCCTTCATGAGAGGGACTTGCTTCCTGCTCATGCTGTCAAACTCCCCTCATGGACCCCACCTCAGAGCACACACCTGGTTGGAATCGGGGCGCATGGTTGGTCTCACAGGGTTGGTCTCTCAGACCTCAAACTGGCAGTTGTCCATTTACAGTACAGGACTCGCAGTACACTAGCTCTCCTTCTCTCCTCCTCTTCTTCCTTCACTCACTTCTTTTTCTTGCGTGGCTTGGGTCTCCAGTTATACACAACTGCAGGACTCCCTTATCTCCTCCTCAATCTGTTGAGTTATTGTTCCTCCTCTCGGGTCTGAATGGGCTTCCTGATCACTGGAGTAGGTTTGAATCGTTTTTCAATTGAGGTGAATGGTTTTGATGGTTTTGGAATGTCTGGCATTTCCTTTGGATGAGTATCCATTCAGTTTTGCATAGTGGTGTGAGTATATTTTACGTCCAAGTTGAAACAGGTTTTCACGTAGCAAATGGTGTGGAATGTTTAGTATGTTTGTGCCTGAACAATGATTGGGCATTGTATCAGAGATAATGGGAACTGCAGATGCTGGAGAATCTGAGATAACAAAGTGTGGAGCTGGATGAACACAGCAGGCCAAGGAGCATCTCAGGAGCACAAAACCTGACATTTCAGGCCTAGACCCTTCATCAGAAAAGCTTTTCACCGTTTGAACTGAACTGTTACTAAAAAGAGACATGTTGCTGAAAGTTTTCATCTTGCATTCATCAAGATTCAAAAGGAGGGGATAAACAACTTTAGAAAAGAAGCCTAACAGGGACCATCTGAGTAGAGATGAAGAATGGCCCATACCAAGTGTCTTCTTTCTCCAGAAGAAATTAAGCAAACTAGTCAATCCTTTCTTGCCAGGGAGACCCACACTTTTCTGGTGACATCCTTGTAAATCTTCTCTTCAGTGTCTTTGTATCCATGTTATAATATTGCAACTAGTAATCCAAGTATGATCTAACCAAGGTTCAACACAGTGTCTCTAGAAATAAAGCCTAATACTCACATTGTTTTTAATGGCCTATACTAGGGCACAACATTTGGTGATTGATGTATCTGGATTCTGAAGCCCCATTGTTCCTTTATCCCACCCACACTACATATTTCAATTAATATGTAACTTTTCCACAAAATTAATTACCTTTAATGTACTTGTGGTTAAATGTATTTGCCAATTATACTCGTTGAAATGCTTTCAACAGTAGATACTAATTATTGTTCAACTACTGCATGAAATTTGTTTGCATTTGACTGCAACTTTGCATTTATAATTTGCAACTTACTCTGGATTTGGGTTTTGTGCCTTTTACATTATTACTGCACTATAAATGTGCTTATCTTCAGTCAGTTTCCAAATCGGTCCAACAAAACTGGAGATAGTATTTTTAGAGAAACTATAAATGCTAAAAAAAGTATTTCCCATTATCATGAGATAACAAGGTGTAGAGGTGGGTGAACACCGCAGGCCAAGCAGCATCAGAGGAGCAGGAAGGCTGATGTTTCGGGTCTCCCATTTTTATGGTGTAAATCAAACCAGGATTTCACATGGCAAGCCTGTATTCTGTGTATTCTCTTCTTTCCTGAAGATGGCAGCATTTCCTTTGTACAACAAAATTTGTTTCAAGAAACAAGTGTACCAGTTGTGAAAGAGCACCTGAAACATTGAAAAATATTTGGGAAGGGGTCATGGGCTGTGGGGTCAGGGTAGGAATCTTGCAGCCCAATGGCAGTGTCCCTACCTTTAAATTAGGATGTCTGTTCCAGAGGTGTGTAATAACATCCCTGAAGAGGTTGATTAGAAAATATCCTAAAAATATTCCTACCAACATAGAAACAGCAATAGGCTTTCTTGTTTTAGTTTCTGAGTACAGACAATTTACATAACAGAATAAAATGAATTCCCAATGTTCAAGATTACTGTGAATTTATATTGTTGAATGCAAAAAGAAGAGGATGCTATTTATCAGAGATAATGGGAACTGCAGATGCTGGAGAATTCCAAGATAATAAAATGTGAGGCTGGATGAACACAGCAGGCCAAGCAGCATCTCAGGAGCACAAAAGCTGACGTTTCGGGCCTAGACCCTATTTATGCCAATTTATGCTCAGAAACTCCATATCTGAGACTTTGCCTAGACTCACTTTCTTAATATGTTACTGTTTAAGATTAACAACAGTACCCCGATGTGAGGATAATTGAATACAAGGCCAGAACAAAAACATTACATATTTCTGGAGAACTCAAACTGGCTTAGTCTTTTGTGATTGTCAAGTAGGGTGTTCATGTATAGTTAGGTTGAAATTAATGGGATTTTATTGGCGGGTTGGTGTGGATTTGATGGGCTGAATGCCTATTTCCACACCATAGAGAGGGAGAAAAAAACAACAATACTAATTCCAGGATCCGATTGGCCCGAATATATCGATAACTTTCCCCCAATCTTTGACCCTTCAACCCTCTAATTGCTTTGTACAAACTCCAATGTTCATCCATATCCCCCATCCTCCATCGATTTGCACCCTCACCAACCGCGCAGGACTAGGATAGTAATGCAAAGGCACAAGCATGAAATTCTCCTCTCTTTCAAACTGCAAAGACATGCTGGGTTTTGCCAAGAAAGCTAGTTATTAATGGATACAACTAGAGCCAACCTTTGTACACATACATGTTTCCAGAGCTACAAATTACACACACATACACCTGCTGACCTTAAAACATCAGTTTCAGCCTGTGTCTATTTGTAGAATTTCAAACGAATTCCCAGTAAATGTTCACCCTTTGTATGCAATGAAACAAAATTGGTACACACTTTACATTGGCAACTTCTATGTATTTTGCTCTGAAGAGATTTTTCAGCAAGGTTCAAATCCTAATATCAACATTTTGCCTAGTTTTGATTAAACTAACAGTAGCTGCTTGGTGGTTGAGAACTTGAATACTGTATGAGTTAACTGTTCCCCGCTGCATTGCCTACAGGGACACATGTACCGCTCAGAGTCAGTTTGCAAACCAACCACCGTCCTCTTCTCATAAGATATTAATGGTTGTTTCTTTTGAGCTTTTGGAATTCTCGTCATTCTGCCTTAATGAGTGCAAGACAAATAGATCACAATCAACCTGTGGGCACCAATTGGACAGCCTGATGTAGCTTGCCACTTGACAGCCAAAGAATTCAGACTGATTCCCAACAGCATGCCCATTCATAGGTATATTCAGGGCCAGTGGCTGGGGGCTGGTGTTGGTGGCAATATGGATCTGTCTGGCCTAGCAACACAAACTGTATTCTGTGGAGCTATGAATATAGTCCCAATGCCACTGCATTTGCTTCAGGGATTATGACAATGCAGCCTGCCATTGTCTGCCTATCATACATTTATATCCAAGAAAGAGGTAAAGTGTGGTCAGATTTCACCCTTGTGAGTTTCAAACATTTCCATGTCAGTGTAATCTTAGCCAAACTCTTCAATGGATTGCTGAGAGTTCTGTGTTGTCAAAAATGCCACGTTTCAGATGAGACATTTATTCTTAATCTCACAGGAGACACAAAAGCTTCCACAATGTTTTGGAAATGCTGGAAATGTTGTGCGACAATGTTGTTGAAAAACAGCTGGGAAACTCTCTTGGTCATCAACCCCCATCTTTACAACTGCTCCTATTTTCATTAATGCCGTGGCTGTTCGTAAAGCAGGTCGTGTTTGATTCCATTACGAAAGTGATTACATTTGGAAAAATAAATGCTATTGCCTGAAAGTTTTGAGAACGTCCTGAATTTTTGAAATGAACATTACATATTTTTTCCCTTTTTCTTTAAATTAAGCTGTTCAATACTCAGGTTCAAACAAGAATGATGACAACATTTGCAATGCACCGTCAATCCGTGGAATCATGGCCAAGCATGGTTATGGTTTTCAGAAACAGAAGAGCAAAAAAAAACTGAAAATAAACATGTATGCAAAAGTAAACTGCTGCAGATGTTAATCACGGGATTGAAAATGTGGGCAGAGTTCATTTGGTGCCTAGCTCCATGAGTTCATTTACTGTAGTTCAGTTGTTTGAAACTCAAGAAAGGGCAATCTAATAAAACAACCACATTGAAGCACAATGAGTTGTGTGTAATTCTTTCACCATGGCACCAGAAGATTTGACCGCACACAGCATGTTATTTAGCAGCGTTATTTTGATTTTATCAGTTAACACCATAAACCAATAAATACAGTATCCATCCATCTAAATCTCCTTTTAACCAAATTGGTGGATGCCACAGCTGTCAGATGCACATTAAAAAAACAAAATGTGAATTTGGAGAAAACATTAGTTCAATATTGGATACCGACAGCCTGACAGTGTCAACTGGATGCATGGAATGATCCCTGCAGAACAAATGGGCTCAAGGCAGAATCATCTGGAACCTCATTTAAATTTGCTTGGTGAGGTGCAGACAACTGCTGTTTAAAACCAGGCGGCACCCCAGCAGGGGTGGTATAAATTTAAGCTGAATGCTGCTGGCAGCTGATCTCAGGCAGATTCTGAGAAAAGTATTGTGGTAGTAAGAAAAGAACATGGAGAGAGGAGGAGACATTGAAAATGGGCCAGGGTATATAAAAGCATTCCACAAGGCAACATATTCAGCAAAGTTTCATTTAAGGAAATTTAACTGTTAGTGACAGCATTCAGTGGCTCACCTCTCAGTTTGTTCACATGTAGACGTGGTTATACAGATTAAGGCAGACCAGGTGCCAAATGTCATCAGGCCAGGCCAATTTTCAAATTCATCCAGTAGATTTGGGCGTGACTGGCTGGGCCAGAATTTATTGCTTTCCCTAATTGCCCTGGAGAAGGTGGAGGTGAGTTATATCTTTGTTTCTTAAACTACAGATACCCATGCAATGTATGTGCACCCACAGTGCAGTTAGGGAAGGAGGTCCAGGATTTTGATCCATCAACAATGAAGAAACTGCAATATTTTTCCAAGTCAGGATGATGAGTGCCTTGGAGGGGAACTTGCAGGTGGTGGTGTTCCCATATATCTGTTGTCCTTGTCCACTGGTAATACAGGTAGCAAAATTGGAAGGTGCAGTCTTGCTGAATTGCTTGGTCAATTTTGACAGCATATACTGAACCAAAATCTCAACCCCAGTTTGAATGGCATGAAAGGCTGACATCTGTTTAAGGCCTTGTGGCTGGGCAGGTACATTTCAGTCTTTATCAACATTGCAGCTGGAGCAGTTTTGACACAGAATGTATGTGTTCACACTGTCTACCTTATTGATGGCAAAAAACCTTGAGATTCTAGGATTTCGAATAAACAGGAGGAATCAGCCTTATTTTATTGTTCACTAACTGTCAATCAAGCCTCTGTACATTTATCATTAATAATATCAGAATAGACAAAATAAGCAGTTACTTGAGCAACGGATGAGCTAAATGACCACTTATTACTAGAATCAGTTAGGCTTCTGTCACTCAGGGGAGAAAGCCCAAAAAGCAAAATCCGATGATAATCAAGGCATCACACCCCTGTCCGTTTCACATTTGATCACATCAGTAAATACGATTCTCTTGTTTACTTTTCCAATGTTTGCTGAGGTAGAAGTCAGATGACACCAGGTTATTGTCACAGGTTTGTCTGAAATCACAAGCTTTTGAAGCATTGCCCCTTCGTCAGGTGAAGTGAGGGAGAAGCACACAGGTACAGAATTTATAGGCAGAGTGATCAATGGACAGAGAGATTGAAAGATCATACAAATGGTGTGAGTATAGTTCTGAGACTGAATAATAGGTCTCTGCAGGTCATTAAGAGGGTCAGATGGTGTAAGTAAAGTGTCAACAGCTGAATAACAAGCGAAGAAATGATTTATAATTCAATTAAATGAGGCAGAGAAATAATTACAAAAAATTAAAACTAAGGTGTTGCTAGAGACAAATTTTACTCACACTATCTGACACCATTGATCACCTGCAGAGACCTATTATTCAGCCTGTCCACACTTCACTCACACATTTTGTATAATCTTTTGATCCCTTTGCCGATTGATCTCTTTGCCTATAAATTCTGTGCCTGTGTGCGTTTCTGTCACATTAGCTAACGAAGGGGCAGCGCTCTGAAGGCTGGTGATTTCACATAAACCTATTGGGCTATAATGTGGCGTCGACTGACTTCTGACTTTGTCCAACCCGGGCCAACACCGGCACCTCCACATCAATGTTTTCTGAATTTAACTATTTGTACAAATGTTTTTGTGTTAGTTCAAATCCAGAATTAAATACAATGACAGAATATTTCCAGTTGCTAAACAGCATGGGGTATGATGAAAAGTTTGGGAAAATTGGGTGGTACACTTCTTGACATTGAGAACAAAAAGTCACATTTTCCGAACAAGCCCTGGACATTGAGACATCATTCTTGCTCGTTGGTAAAAAGAGGCCAGAATGGATTATCGCTCATCATCGGTCAGGATGAAAGATATGGATGGCAAGATTTGGGAACATTGGATGACAAGAGATATTGAAAAATTATCAGCAAGAGAAAGGAAGCATATGTAAGATTTACAAAGCTGAAATCAGACAAGGCCCTTGAGGAATATATACAAAGCAGGTTAGGTCTTAAACAAGGAATCAAGAGGGTGAAAAGAGGACACGAAATATCCTTGGCATGTGGGCTTAAGGAGAATCCCAAGACATTTTATATGTATATTAGGAATAAGAAGGTAACTAGGGAAAGAGATTGTCCACCCAAGAACAACGGAGGGAATTTTTGCTTGGAGCCAAAGGAAGTGGGTGAGGTCCTTAATGAATGCATGTGATGAATAAATGTAATGAGCTTCAGCATGAGATTAGAATCATTTTAGCTCAACGATTTTATTTTAATAGAGCACCACTGTCCTCTTGATAAAACAAATGGGAGTGAAGTCAGGGCTAGCGGGGAAGCAGGAATTGTATCAGGCACCAAGGATTTAAAGGAACAATTCTGACATAGGCTCAGTTCTGGAAATGTGGTTTGGCAGGAAACACTGTCTCAGGAGTGGAGTCACAATGATGGGGCTATGCAAGACTAAGAACTTTTGTAGTTTTGAGGAAGTTCTCCTAGCTCGTAAAGACTGCACAGAAAAGTAGAATGTAATTGCTTAAACTGGCCTCGAATGACTGCTCAACTAATTGCCATAAGCAGAGTAAGTTTGGGAAATTTGACTAACTAGTAGGACCCCGCCTCCCTTGGGTGGGTGGATATCTCATATGCTTGAGGTCAGTTATGTGGTCAGGACAGGAATGTGTTAAGAACCATCACAGCAGCCCCACCATCACTACCTGAACATTCCCCCGCTACATCTACCTATAAGTGGGCTAATTCAACTCAGAATGTCCAAGATAGTATCACTGTTGAAATAAAAATATTGAAAATCACACAGAAACAGACAAGAGGATACATCTTAAGATAATAAAATGTGAGGCTGGATGAACACGGCAGGCCCAGCAGCATCTCAGGAGCACAAAAGCTGACGTTTCGGGCCTAGACCCTTCATCAGAGAGGGGGATGGGGAGAGGGCTCTGGAATAAATCTTGGATTCTCCAGCATCTGCAGTTCCCATTATCACAGGATACATCTTAAAATGAATTTTGTCCTCCAGGGGACAGCTTAGTTGAGAAAAATTAATGACGAAGAAAGAGAAAGCACCAGAAAAGTGACAAAATCCGATGGGAGTTTAAACAAAATTGGACAATTATTGGCAGACAAGCAAGTTAACAGAAGGGAAAATGCAATTAAGGAAATAAGGAAAGAAAAAGAGGAAAGATCAAGAGAGAACAATCATTGATAAGAAGAACACAGAATAATGTTAAGATGACAGATGCTTTTCCTGTATCCTATGCCTTTTCCTGCTTTACTTTGGATGTTCTTGTGCAGATATACCTTGATCCCGAGACAGCTTAATTGTTTCTATACGTTGTGTTGTGTTCTCCTTTTCATCTGCATAATGAAATCATAAAAAAAGATAAAAAATATGCAAATTACAGGAAAAATTCATGAGCTGAGAAGGTTCTGGTAAAATTGTGAAGAGTTGTGGTGTGATTGTGGATGCATGTGCAAGTATTAACTGTAACTTAGAACAGAATTTTATTATTTTGTACACTGATGTCATTCCAACACCAGCTGGGCTAAGATTTCACTTACGTCAAAAATTAAAATGTGGTTCATCTGCTCTCAGTGGTACAAAGCTGTGGTGGTGCATACCAATCATTCTATGATTCAACTCATGTCAGTGATGCATGGAAAACTTGCTATCATTTCCCTCATAATTTTGAAACTTTACCTTTTAAAGCAACAACTTTCACTTTATTGCATATTTTTGTCAGTACTTCCCCCTTCTCTCTGTCTTTTGAAGCCAGTGTTGATTTTCATTCCTATTCCACTGCTGTGATAGAGTACTTGGACAGAGTATTCAACACAACAACTAGCACAGAACCTTGCATACCTCTTATAGAATCACATAGATAATCTAGCATAATGCCAAAGCAGAAATAACATGAATGCCAGAGATCTAAAAAGCAAAACAGAAAAGTGGGAAAATTCTCATCTGTGATAACAAAGTGTGGAGTTGGATGAACACAGCAGGCCAAGCAGCATCTTAGGAGCACAAAAGCTGACGTTTCGGGCCTAGACCCTTCATCAGATTTTTTCTGATGAAGGGCCTAGGCCCAAAACGTCAGCTTTTGTGCTCCTAAGATGCTGCTTGGCCTGTTGCGTTCATTCAGCTCCACACTTTGTTATCTCGGATTCTCCAGCATCTGCAGTTCCCATTATCTCTGATCAAAATTCTCAACTGCTCAGGTATCTTCTGGGGAGAGAGAAACAGTGTTTTCTCTTAACCAACCGCTTAAGGTTAATAACTTTTAAATCAGAATGGAGGATCAGACAGGCTTGATAATGATATTTGGTTCTCCCCACCTAACTGTTCACTCTGCTCTCTCCTGTTTATGTTCAATCCCTTTGTGCTATTGATGAAAGCCAACTCCACTCAACAATGTTATTGAAGTGCAGTTCACTGTTTAATGTCAATATGTTTTTTTATTGCAGGCAGTGACCTGTCATAATCAATCCTGCCTTCTCCCCTCCAATAATGTTAATTTACAATAATCCAATCAAAAGACCTACACTCATCGTTTCACTCCAGAACCAAAACCAGAGGCAGGAAATGCCATGTCCAGGTACAATGCCCACACTGTTGAACTTGGCTGAGATAGAGGCAGAGGCAAATGTTTTGTTTCAAATTATAGATTTTAATCCTAAAATGGAAAGGAAAAGGACAGGCAATTCTGTTTTGTCATCTTTGTTGTTAGGGGGAAGAAAATAAAAAGTGTTATGGTGTCATGACCATCATGTATTGTGGACATTTTTAATCTTGTAATTCCAAAATGTGTTTTAGAAAGAGGGCTGATACAGGCAATAATAGCTGTGAATGTAAAATAAATGGACTGCCTGGGTAGGAGGAAAGCCACAGAATGTCATACCAATGGAGGAAAAGGGAACTTGAAACAATAGACTTCTAAGAGGAGAAGAGGCAAGGCAATAGGCACTGGTCTGTTATCCCTTGTGACTTTAAATATAATGAGGGACTGACGATTTTTTGAATTAGATTAGATTCCCTACAGTATGGAAAAAGGCCCTTCAGCCCAACAAGTCCACACCGACCCTTGGAGCATCCCACCCAGAACCATCCCCCTATAATCCACACACCCCTGAACACTACGGGCAATTTACCATGGCCGATCCACCTAGCCTGCACATCTTTGGACTGTGGGAGGAAACCTGGCCACTTGGAGGAAATCCACGCAGACACAGGGAGAATGTGCAAACTCCACACAGACAGTCACCTGAGGCTGGAATCGAACCTGGGTCCCTGGCGCTGTGAGGCTGCAGTGCTAACCACTGAGCCACCGTGCTGCCCATCGCCTGGTCAATAGAGAGCCATCCTCTTTGTATTATGTCCCAAACTGTGCACATATTTTACAATTCACCTTAAAAATACACAAATATAAGGGTTAAAAAGCCAATTTTCAATACTTTCTGGAATGTGCTCATTGGATTGCATATTCCTTTGTGTATAAGCTTAACTCAAGTATTAGCATGCTTTTGGAGTTACAGTCAAGAAAATATCCTCCAATCACCCCTGTGTTACAGGTTAAATGGGTGTTGATCTAACATGGGTGTTGGAAATCAGCCAATGAACAGCTAGTCAAAAGGATACAGAACATCAAAATGATTCCTTCTCGCTTTGAATGCAGGAATTCAATCGCAATTGAAAGGAATCAGAAATACAGCATGTGATTCTGCAAAGCTAAGGAACGTGGAGCTGACTGTTCAACGATGATTGCTGACATTGCTGGTAACCTCTGTCGCAATTGACTCAACGTTCAGCAATCCAAACTTCATGAACAATTCAGACAGATCAATTTCTTTCTTTAACTTCTATTCTTTTGGAGTCACCTCTTTTTTTCTAATCCCTGTATAAGCTGTGTACTGTGTTACTAATTCTTCTTGTATTTAGTAATGAATATGTTTACACTTTTCATCAACTCAACAATGCCTGGTTAAAATGGCACCTTTTAAAACATGACATTAATTTGGATCTGGGAGAAAGGATCAAAACGGTAAAGACCAATCAAGGGGTGAGTGAATAAACAAGGTGAGTCAGTTCATCCTTCCTCATCTGGGAACCCATCTCTGCAACAAACCGAGGATCCTCATCTGGGTCTGAATGTAACAATATGGGGTTCATCTGAAACACTTTCTGATATTTGATTCGATGACTCTGATATTGTGGGTGGCATGATGATGCAGTGGTTAGCACTGCTGCCTCACAGCACCAGGGACCCGTGTTCAATTCCAGCCTTGGGTGACTGCCTATGTGGAGTTTGCACTTTCTCACCATGTCTGTGTGGGTTTCCTCCAGGTGCTCTGGTTTCCTCCCACAGTCCAAAGATGTGCAGGTTAGGTGAATTGGCTATGCTATAGTGCCCACAGATGTTTGGGTTAGACTTGGGAAATGCAGAAGTAGGGGATCTGGGGTATGGCTAGGATGCTCTTCAGAGGCACAGTGTGCACTTGTTAGGCTGAATGGCCTGTTTCCACACTAGGGATTCTATAATATTTTTGCCCATATCAATATGACAGTAGCACACTTCCAGCTTATAATGAGTGCCATTGTTTGCCCACCATATTGAAGTTTTACATGAAAATAAACATGTCAAAATCCAATCAAGTCAGGAGTAACAAAGCTAAACTTAGCTATACTCTCATCCATGTGAAATTATTTAAATTACAATGAACAATGGATGAGACCTCTCCCTAATTCTGGGTGTGAAGTTCAAACTAATCACAGACATTCTCAATTAAAACTACATTAAAACTTGAAACACAGAAAAAGAACATCAATATTACATAAAGAAATTGGCTTTTATATGCTCGGATTGGAACTGGGCACATCTTCCATATGTGAGATCATGCAAAAGATTGCTTGTTATATTTGGCAGACTCTAGATAGTGTGTTCCAAGTCACACTGCATACCACTGTTGAAATTGACCAGTTCTTTCCAGAATGCTGCCACAACCAAGCATATTTCTGCACAAACTTGTGTAGTGGGATAGGAGCCTCTGCCAGGCTGTTGAAGCATTAAGTCAGAGATATTAAAGATCACATCTCAGAGCAAATGACCAACACTGTGTGTCTTATCCTACTTTATTTTAGGAACACTGTAAATCAGAGCAGCAATTGTACTTTCAGCCCATTAAGTCTGCTCTGCTATTTAACTTGGTTATGGCTGATATTCTACCTTAGTATCTTTTTGTTACATGCCACCGCATTCCTTTATGTCTATTGCTTTCTGACTTGGATGTACTCAATAACTTGGCCTCCACAATTCTCTGAGTTAAAGAATTCCAAATGTACACCACTTTTGGAGTGAAGAAGTTCTTCCTTATCTCAGTCCTAAATGGTGCATCTCTTAGTCTGAGACTGTGTCCCCTGGTTAGCCATTCCAGCCAAAGAATATCCTTCCTGTATCTTCCCCTTTAAACCCTGTATCAATATGTATGCTTCAATCTGATCGTCTCTCATTCTTCTAAATTCTGGATATTATAAATCCAATCTCGTCAAGTTATCCTCACAGGACAATCCCACAATCCCAGGGATCAGCTTGGTGGCCTTTATTATAAGCAGTATTTTTTTTGCTCATTAAAGTGTACAGCTGTCTGTTCTTGAAGAGGAAGAATGTTCTTGCTCTCAAGGGAGTGCAGCAAAGGTTTATCAGGCTGGTTTTGGGGAAGTCTGACATATGACAAGAGATTGACTAGGTCGGGGTTTTGACTAGGTTTTTGCTAGAGATCAGATGAATGATGGGGAGAACTCATAGAGACTTATAAAATTCTAACAGAACTGGACAGGGTAGATGCAGGGAGAATGTTCCGATCATGGGTGTGTCCAGAACCAGGGGCCACAGTATGAGGATTCGGAGTAGATGATTTAGGATGGAGATGTGGAGATGAAGGGTGATGAGCTGTGGAATTCATTACCACAGGAAGTAGTTGATGCCAGAACACTGAATGTATTCAAGAGGTGACTAGATACAGCACTTGGGGTGAATGGGATCAAAATTATGGGGAGAAAGCAGGATTAAGCTATTGAGTTGGACAACCAGCCATGATCATGAAGAATGGTGGAGCAGACTCAAAGGGCTGAATGGCCTCCTCCTGCTCCTATCTTCTATGTTTCTATGCTGATGATATAACACAGCTTATCAAGCATACTGTGATGAATGGCAGCCAAATTGAACAGACTTTAGATCCATAATCAGGATCTTTGTGGCACCAATTTGCTTTGCTTTTGGCTCGTAACCGCACTGCATCAAACATTCATGTGCACCAATTGCTGAATCACATCTAATGAACACTCTGCTCCTCATAAAAGCATGCATTCTATTCACTGTAAAGTTGAACTACATGCTCAGAAATCTCTTTTTGCTCTTTTCAATGCTGTAGAGTTCTGTGAAATAACTGTCCTCTTTTTGTACCCGCTTCTGTGATGTTTTGATTAAAATAAACATAGATCTAGCTGCCCCTGAAGCCCTGTTGATTTCCAATCCCATAATGAAACAAGATCTTGTTCATTTTTGAGGATAACATGTGAAGTGTCAGGATTTGGATCATTGTTTCAAGTGAATTCTGGTTAATTTCAGTCACACATATAGTTCTAGGCAATTTGCCATGTATGATCAGCCAAAATTTGCTTAGAATTGCAAACTTAACAGGGTAAAGTTGGATGTCATTTTGTATGTTTCCCAGATAGAAAAATGAAGCATAATTATCCAATTTATGCTAAACTCCATTGCCAAAAGTGCATCAGAAATAGGTCAAATGTCATAGCGAATGGGGTGAACCTAACATACCTATTGGCTCCTTGAATATTCTAATAAATGGCTCACTGTTTAGAACATCTTTTTCAACTGGTTGGAAGAGATTGGTTGCTCCTGTTCTGCAGTGGTAGCCTCATCAGTTCTCAAAGAGCTCACTAGAGGATGTCAATGTAAGTTTCAACTTTACAACCTTTACAAACTTACCTAAATGTGGAGCCAGGAGGGGTAGTGGATATTGCCCCTGTCTTCACAGCAATACTACTGACTCCTGTCAGTTTGTCAGGGTTCCTCATGATTGTTTTGGCCCGGGGATGTTTGGGAATCCTTATGTATGATTCACAAAGAGCTAATTTGGTGGTTAACAGGGAAAGCAAATGAAATAAAGGCCTATTTATCAAAAGAATTGGGGTATAAAACAGAAAAGTCCTGCTTGAACTATAGAAGACACCGGTTAGTCCACACATAGAATACTGTGAACAATTTGGTCTCCTGATCTAAGGAAATATATTAGAAAAGGAGGCAGTCCAGAGAAGATTCATGAGGATGTTCTCAGGAATGGAGGGTTTTTTTTGGTGAGGAGAAGTTGACAAGATTGGGTCTAAACATATTTGAGTTGAGAAGAATGAAAGGTAACCTTATTAATGTATCAGATTTTAGGGAACATGACACTGTGGATGCCGAGAGTTTATTTCCCCTTATGGAAGTCTAGGGCCAAGCAGACATAATCTCAGAGTATGGGATTTCCATTTAAAACAGGGATGAAGGAGCTCAGTGGGTAGTGAATCTGTGGAATTCTTCACCTTAGACAGCTATTCGATGTTGATTTGTTAGCTATGTTCAAGGCTGAGAAAGGCTGTTAAGCGGTAAAGGCAGCAAAGTGGAGTTGATGATTTTTACATAAGCCATAATTTCACTGAGTGGTGATGGAGATACAATGGACCAAATGATTTACTGCTTCGCCTCCGTCATATGCTCTATGGTTTTAAAGATTTCACCTTCCCTCACCAAACTATTCAGACCACTTGTGTATTCATTTCTGCTACACTGGTGCTTCTGCTGAAATCCATATTCCTTCAACATTTTGGGCCTCAGGTCCATTTTATTTCAGTAGAGACATCATGTTGTTTTTGTTTATATGGGGAATAGATGCTTATGGCACCTCTGAAATATTTGATTTGGTGATTTTCTGATGCTGCTCACACATGATGTTGAACACCTCAAACTGGGCCCCTGTAGAGATTTACTTTTCAGAGAATATCTTTCAGGCAAAGGACATTGATCCTTTAAAACATTCCTCGTTCCAGGCAGCTTGCACTCGGAATGGGAACAAAGTAAAGTTCAATTGCTATCTCACGTTGCTCATTCTACTAATTTCCAACAGCATCCTGAAACTGTGATAATATCTTAAATTTTATCAGGCAGAATGACCTATTATTCTAACAAATAAGATGATTTGTGTTTTCAAATAAGTACCGTAGCAACATAGGAACACGAGTAGGCCAGTCATCCTCTCAAGGCGGTCTGTGATTTTAAATCTTGCTTAATCAGTTACTTCTATGCCATATTCCTGCATTACCCCCGTGTACTTTTGCTTCATTAATAACTTGAATCTCAATTTTTCTCTTGAACTTAGTTTTTAGATTGAATTTCCACAGCCGGAAAATTTCAACATTTCACCACCCACTGAGAGTATTCCGGTCTTATCTCTGTCTTCAGTGCTTTTCTTTCGGAGAGTATGTCTTTTGGTTGTAGATTCCAAAACCAGGAAAATGTATTCCTGCGTACTATCTATCCTTATAAGAATTTTGTACGTTTCTTGTCCCAAAAGGCAGTTTAGTCCTACGTTTGTTTGAGATTGGAAGAAGGAGAAGAGATCTAATTGAGATATATGAGATGTTAGAGGGGACTGGGAAAGTAGATATACAGAGGATGTTTCCTCTCATGGGGAATCTAGAATGAGAGGTCATAGTTTTAGCCTAAGAAATCACTGATTTAAGGCAGAGATGAGGAGAAATTACTCCTTTCAAAAAGATTGTGAATTTGCAGAATTCACTTCAGAGTGTGATAGATGTTGGGGCACTGATTAAATATAAATTGGAGGTAAACATATTTTTAATGAGTAAATTATTAGTTAATTTATGGGGACCAGGCGGGAAAATGGGATTGAGGTCAAAATGAGATTAAATGCTAAATCAACTTGAGGGGCTGAAATGCTTATCCAGCTCTTAGTAATTACATTCTTATGTTCTATGAAATTCCCTGTCTTTCTTCAAAAATCCAAAGAATGCTAGCCTAGTGTCCTCAATCTCTCCTCATAGGACAGTCGCACCCCATTCCCAGGGATCAGTGTTAGGAGCCTCTATGCACTTCCTCTACAGTAAGTATATCCTTCCTTAGGCAAGGGGTCTAGAAGTGCGTACAGCACTCTGGCTGCAGTCTCACTAGTGAACTATACTCTACTGTACTGTACTCTTTGAAGACCACAACTTTCCAAGCTCTTACCATTCAAGAAATACTCTGAACTTTGTTCCTCCTATCAAATTGATAATGTAACACTTACCCACAATATATTTCATCTGCCATGCTGTTGCTCACTCACCCATTCTAAATTTCCCTGAAGCCTCTTTATATCCTCCTTACAATTCACATTCGCAACAGGTTTTGGACCATTTACAAACCTGGAAATATTAAAATGGGCCCATTCATCCAAATCATTGATATAGATTCTGAACAGCTGAGACCTACCCATGGATCATTGCAGTACTCCACAGGTCACAGTCTGTCAACCTGAGAATGATCCATTTACTCCAGCTCTCTGCTTTCTGTTTGTTAACAAATGCTTTATTGTATTATTGATAATTTGATTTGATTTTGTTTATTCACCCTTTATGCGGAAATTTAGCAGATATGTTATATAGATTGTACTATTTTCCTTATGACTGATGTCAGGCTAACAGATTTACAGTTCCCTGTTTTCTTTCTTCCTCTTCTTAAACAATGGAGGATTGTAAATGTAACCCCCAATCTGCAGGCACCATTACAGAATTAATAGGATTTGAAACATGATCACCAATGCATCCACTATCTACACTTTTCAAAAACGTTAGGATGGAGGTCACTGGGTCCTGAAAATTTGTCACTTTTAGTCTTAATAATTACTTCAATACTACCTTTTTCTTACCAATACTAATTTCTCTCTTTCATATCCAAACTAAACCCATGGGTCTTAATTATTTCAACAAATGTTCTTATACCTTTCTCTGTGAAGATAATCAAAAGTGCTTAGCAAAACTCAAGACAAAGTAAGCGAGGGGAAATCTTTCTGCTGATTGAGTTATACTTCGCATAAAGGAATATGGTCCTGGTTTTTAAAGTCCAATCAACCCAGCCCCAGGACAACACCCAAGAAGTCCTGAGTCTGGCGTTCTAGACCCAACCATTTTTAATTGCTTCATCAATCCCTTTCATCCATCATAAGATTGTAAGTAAAGATGTTCGCTGATGATTGCACAATATTTGGCGCCATTCATAAATCCTCAGATACTGAAGCAGCACATGTCCATGTACAGCAAAACCAGATCAATATTCAGGGCTAACCATAGCCCCCTAATATTTAATAACATTACCATTGCTGAACCTGTCAAGTGTCAACATCCTTGAAGTTTCATTGAACAGAAACTGACCTAAGTCAGCCATATTGTGGCCGTGAAAGGGGACTAGTTCACTACATTTTCCACAAAGTCGGTTCCCAGTCTATAAAGCACAATTCAGGAGATTGCTGGAATACTTGTTATTTGTTTGGATCGGTATATCTTCACTAACACTTAAGAAGCTTGACACCATCCACGACAGGGTGAAGAGTTTAACGGACTTGAAACATTAACTCTGTTTTATCCCCACAGATGTGGCCCAGATCTGCTTACTCTTGTCAGCAATTCCTGTTTTTGTTTAAGGACAAAGCAGCCCACTTGACTGATGTCCCGTCTACTAATTTTGACATTCAGTCCCTTATACTATTGATGCACAGTAGCAGCAGTGTGTACCATCTACAAGATGCACTGCAGTAACTCACCAATTCTCCTTCAATAGCACCATCAAAACTTGTGAAATTTATCAATTTGAAGGACAAGGGCTGCAGATGCTTTGCAACATCATCAGCTGTAGGTTGCCCTTTAAGTATTATGTCATCCTGACTTGAATTTATCTAGGCATTTCTTCACTGCTACTGGGATAAAATCCTTCTTTACAGCACTGTAGGAGTTCCCACACACCAAGAACTGAAGACTACTATGGTTCAAGAAGGCAGCTCAGTACCTTCTCCAGGGTAATTAGGGATGAACACTAAATGCTGGCCTAGTCAGAGATACCCATCTTCGTTTGAATAAATGTTTGAAAATTGGCTTCTCTGCCATTTCGATATTTCCTATTATGAACTCTTCTGGCTCTATTTTGATAGATCTGCATTTGCCTTTGCCAAGCTTTTCCTTCATATATACCTCCTTGATCTAACGCTGTCTATAACTTTCCTGAAGATTGATACAAACTTTCAAAAATCTGAGCTAGGAAAATAAAATGATCCAGAATGAGAATTTCCTCCTCCTCTTCTTAATATATTATTATGCACAGGTTTACAGGATTTGGTGATACACATTTGGGATCAATGATGTGGCGGTGTCCTATTTAATTCAAAATGAAATTGCATTTTATCTTCAGAGGCAAAATAAATTGCAACAGGGCTGAACCTCCAGCTCAATATAAACTATTTGTTGTAGTTTGTAGTAATGGTTTGAAAACCAGCATTCTATCCAGTTTTGAGTCACAGGCCTTGTCTTCCTCAAACCAGGAAAGAAGGATATGTTTTCCATAACATACTGAGGATTTACTTGTTTACATGCAACGTTCACTGTTAATTGTTTCACAAGTGCACTTCCAGTTGGCTCACTAAGTAAAGCGCACATAGAAAATAACAGACATAATCATTGTACCATGTCTGAAAACCAAACAGCAGGGAGCACTCTCTACCAAGCTTTTGATAATTCTTAATACTTAATGCATCATTTTTTTTTGACTGGAACATTTTTTATTCCGTCTCCAAGTACAGCTGTTTAATATTTTATTACCTTTGTTAGACTGTTGTAAAAGTGCCAACTTCAGTGGAAACAGAAAATTATCTGGCATTGAATAGACATAATCATATCTGCATTTAAAATATAAACCAGTAAACATTGTGATGGGCTATACCTGGCATGGAGCCTTGCTTAATAAGATGCAAATTGCAGAATTGGTGCACATATTCTTTGCACTTATAATTTTCCAGTGATAATTTAAACCACTTGAATAGTAGCCCAAATTGTTTGCCTGATTTCTGGTGAAATATTTTGATTCAACCACTAGTAATTTTACAGTGTATTTTCAATTATTGCAACACTGGCTACAGTATACTGGAAAACAAGAGGCACTTATACCAGTCAAAACTTCTGACAGGAGCTATCCTTCTGGCAACCATATCAGAAATGTACGGATTGTTTGATTTTAATTTGATAACATACTGAGTGCGAGGTGAATGGGTGGGGATCTGGTTGCATGCAGTAAACTTGGAATTAACTGCAGTGCATCTGGTAATAATTATTTTTAATGCAACTAAGGTATTTGTAATCGGCCTAAAATTTTATCAATCAGGTTGATCAGGTATGATAATGATCTGCCTGAATTTATTTCAAGTCCAGTACTTAAAGAAACATTGGAACGATAATATTTGATAGATTCTAGAAATGGGGAACTATAAGATATAACTGTTAGAATGGAGCTTGAATGCTCCAGATCTGTGCCTTAGTTTGGTGATGCTTCCTGGATGTGAAATTCATGGCTGCCAGGGCCTTAAGGAAGATAATGTTGCCAAATGACTAAGGAAGAAGTATGCCAGTGAAAGCAAGAAGACATGACTGAAACTTGCTCAGATGTTCAGCAGCAGGATTTAATGCCAAAAGCAATATAATGACTTAATCAATACAGCAAGGCTGAATGCTGTGGCACATTCAATGACATTCTGTTTTGAAAAGGCCTTTCTCTTAGCACTGGATGGATCATTATGTTCACCTTAATCCAATGTTGCTCCTCTTCCCAGATTTACAGTCAAAAACATTATCCAAAAATCTATGTAATACATTCCATTACTTGAGTGTTATTGAAACTGAGGCATGCTTTTGAACCTTTTCATCTTGTGCTCACCTGACAGTTACAGGATAGGAAATTTAAAAGGGAGCAATTTATACTGCGTGAGAAAAGAACTATTGATTAACAAGCCAACTCTGATTGATCAACGTGTTGCCATGGAGAAGATGCCAGGGAACTACCATCCCTGACTTTATTTAGTAGAGAATAAAGACCACACATTCCAATGATACATGGACCATCTCTTGGAATTATGTTTTGGCAAGATGATGGCAGCAGAGTAAGATGCTCCAGTCGGAGTTCCTCTGCTCCACCCATTCCTTTTCTCTTTTATCTCTCTTTATTCTCCCTTTCTGTGATTTTTAAAAAAAATTTCTGACTTACCGTTCTGAATCACCATTCTTTCAGCATTGCTAGGTTAAAGTCACTTCCTAAATGCACAGTGATGTTCCTATACCACAAAGATGACAATAGCTAAAGAAGGCAGCGGACCACCACTTTCTGAAGGACAATTTGGGATAGAAAGTTGAGGCTAGAGTTGCAAATGGTATGCCTACATACTGTGAATGTCTGTACAAAATGCAAACAGAACAAGATTGCTAAGGTACAGGACGATTACTGAAACCTGGGCTATGAACCTGAATTATTAATCCAGTGACAATACCATCACATCATTGCCTTCTAATATAGCTTAATTATCCAAGCCTTGGTGTGCAGGGGACAATTTCAAAGAGTGTGGATGATATGAAACTTCAAAACTATGAAGCAGTGTAAAGGATGAGGCAGGCAGTGTAGAACTATAGAAGGATTGGCTTCCCCATGTCGGCCTCCACACCATTGTCTCGCCATCTGGGACTCACCAGCAGCAGCCTCCTGCCTGGAACCGCCTCCTCCATTCCCCTCCGGTAAGTCAGAAGTATACAAAAAAAAATCACAGAAATGGAGAATTAGGAGACAAAAAAGAGAAAAAGAACGGGTGGAGCAGAGGAACTCCGGCTAGAGCATCTTACTCTGCTGCAGTTTTACCAACACATGAGTCCAAGTTAGGATGGTAAGTGACTTGAAGAGGAACTTAAAGTTAAACCTAAATGATAATCTTAAATTGGTTGTTCGTGTAATTCTTGGCATACATTGGATTGTTCACAAGTGTGGTCCATTTGCAGAATTACATCTGATGTAAGACATTATGTTCTGAGCTTTGCAAGCAAGAGTTGGGTTCAGTATAGTCAGTCCTCTGACTGCTGTGAACAGTCGGAGAGATGGTCCATGCATCATTCGGATGTGTGCTCTTTCCTCACTAAAAAATAGTCAAGGACAATAGTTTGGGGACAAGTTGGTGAAGTGCCCAGTCAGGTGGCAGATGCAGTATAATGTGGAGAAATGGGAAATAATGCATTTTAGGAGGAAAGAGCATGAACAGACACTATAGTGTAGAGGTACAATACTTCAGGAAATGCATGAGTGGAAGGACGTGGGAATGCACGTGTACAAGTAGAGTCATACTGTCACAGAGTTATATAGTATGGAACAGGCCCTTCCATCCAACTCATCCCAATCTGATTCAGTCCTCTGTGCCCATATTTGACCCATATCCCTCTAAACCCTTCTTATTCATATACCTATCCAGATGCCTTTTAAATGTTGTAATTGTACCCAAATCCAGCACTTCCTACGGCAGCTTGTTCCACACTTGCAACACCTTTTGCGTGAAAAGTTTACCCCTCAGACCCTTTTTAATCTTTCCCCTCTCACCTTAAACTTTAAACCTGCACTCTAGTTTTGGATTCTCCCAACCTGGGGAAAAGACCTTGGCAATTCACCTTACCCACACTCTTCATGATCATCTTTTGAAGACATGGATGAGGAGGAATCTCCTCACTCAAAGAGAGGTGAATTTGTCAAATTCTTTGCCACATAGAAAGTCAGGAAAGTGGAGTTAAGGATTATTACATCATCCATGATGTCATTGAATGGCACAGTGGACTTGACGAGTTGAAATGTTTATTTTCTCTCCTATGTGTAATGATTTTTAATCAATGATGAAGTTTCAATCTGAATGAAAATATTAGCCTGTCCTATGTTTAGCACTCTCAGTTGCTGCTGTGCTCTCATGTTATCTGCAGAGATAACTTCTGGGAAGTCTGGGAGATCATGCTTGCAGATTTCATCCCAAAAGAATGTTAATAATACCCCTGATGAGTTATTAATGTACTGGAATTAACAAAATGCCTTTCCTAAAAGGAAAGACCTTTAGGAGTGCAGTTGTATTTGGAGGCTGGTAGATTGAAGCCAGCTTCCTGCTGTGTTGTCAATTTCAGCGTTTTCAACCCCCCTCTGGCTATTCCCAAACGTTTGTGCCCCTTTCATTAAAAAATTTCTCCTTAATAGTCAGAAAATCATGAGCAGCACAACCCAATTTCTAAGATGAGTGCTCTGATTGACCTGAGCAGTTTGCAAGAGGCTTTGATTATTCAGAGCTGCAACTAACAAAAGAAACAGAAAGCTGAAATAAATTGCCGTATCAGTTGCATGATGAGTCTCAGGCTGTTATGCTGAAGTTGTGCAATTGCACCTTGATGACTGTGTTCAGTTCTGAGTCACAAGGGAAATATTCCATATTGGTGCAGAGCAGAGACACAAAATTGATCATCGTATAGAAGGATCAATGTATTATGACACATGGATGCAAAACTTTGAAAGGTGGAAAATTAGAAGGAAATTCCGATCAGTAGCAGAGCACCACAGACCCCTTTGCCCACCTCCAACACTTTCCCTCCATCTGGACCCCTCCCTGTGGCCATTTACCTGCATTCAACTTGTTCATTGAGAACTGTCAACATGATGTTGATCGACTCAATTTCTCTGCCCCACTCACCCATTCCAACCTATCTCCCTGTGAACTTTCTGCACTCAGTACTCTCAGATCAAAACCTGAATTTGTCATTAAGCCCACTGACAAGGATGGTACTGTTGTTTTATGGTGAAATGACCTTTACATTGCAGTGGCCGAGTATCAGCTCTCAAATACCTCCTCCTATCTTTTCCTGGACCATGACCTCATCATGGAACATCAGGCTACTGTGTCCACATTGGTCACTAATTCATTACATCCAGCGATCTTCCCTCCAACCCCCACATTGCCTCCTAGCTCATTGTCTCCCAATCCCACACAGCTCACTTCTACCTCCTTCCCAAACTCCACAAACAGGACTGCCTGGACAGAAACATCTCTTCCTCCCTTGACTTTTTTTTCTCCTTTGTCCAGTCCTTTCCCACTTATATCTGCAATTCCTCTGACACTTTGCATCCATTTCAGAATTCCCATTTGCAGGGTCCACAATGGTCTCTGGGCTGTCTGCTTCTTCATGGAAAAAAAGCCTGAATGGTCCCCATCCACCATTAACCTCCTTCGCCTGGCCAACCTCTTCCACATCCTGAACAACTCCACTCGCTTCCTTCAGGTCAAAGGGGTGGCCATGGGTACCCAGTTATGCATGTCTCCGTGTGGGCTATTTGGAACATTCTTTGATCCAGCCCAATCTGGACTCACCGACAGACCTTTCGCTGGTATTTCAATGATATCATCAGTGCTGCTTCCCTTTCTTGTCTGGTGTTGGAAAAGTTCATTGATTTCACTTCCAAGTTCCACCCTGCTCTCTCTTTCAACTGGACTATCTCTGACTCCTCCCTTCCTTTCCTTGGCATCTCTGTTCCCGATTTTGGGGATAGACTGGCCACTAATATCCATTATAAACCCACCGAGACCCACAGCTGCCTGGACTGTACATCCTCACACCCTGCATCCGGCACAAACTCTATTCCATTCTTCCAGTTACACTGTCTCTGTTACATCTGTTTTGATGAGTCCCAACTTTGACAAAGGAGCCTCCAAAATGTCCACCTTTTTCCTTAACCGAGGTTGCCCCAGCACTGTAGTTGACAGGGGCCTCAGCCAAGTCCGACCCATTTCCCGCACTTCCGCCCTCACTCTCTCTCTTCCCTCCCATGATAATGATAAGGCCCCCCTTGTCCTTACCCACCATCCCACCCCAGAATCCGCATCCAGAGGATCATTAGCTGCCACTTCCACCACCTCCAGCAGGATGCCACCACCAGACAGATATTCCCCTCCTCTCCCTTGTCAACTTTCCATAAGGACTGTTCCCTCCAGGGACATCCCTCATAGCATCTTCACTTGCAGCTGCAGAAGTTATGACTCCTGTCCACTTACTTCCTCCCTCCTGAGTATCCAAGGCCCAGATACTCCTTCCAGGTGAAGCAAAACTTTACCTGCACTTCATACAATCTAGTCTGCGGCATTCATTACTCAAAAAGTGGTCTCCTCTACATTAGGGAAATAAAGTGTAGACTGGGTGACAACTTCACAGAACACCCATGTTCTGTCTGCAAAAATGACCCTAAAGTTCCAGTTGTTTGCCACTTCAACACACCACCCTATTCCCTGGCCAACATCTCTGTCTCAGGCTTCTTGCAGTGCTCCAGTGAAGCTCAGTGCAAGCTGGAAGAACAGCATCTCATTTTTCACTTGGGAACTCTACAGATTTCTAAGCTCAACATCAAGTTCAACAATTTTAGGGCTTGGGGCACCTTTTCCAATGTCTTTATCTTAACCTCCACACATTAGGCCTTGTTATCATTATAGTCTCCTATTGCACACTGTAGTGATTGGAATGAGGTCACCCAGGATGACCTCATAGAGTTTCAGTTCTTTTACTGGAGCTGCTAACCTGGTCCAATCAGGGAGTCCTGGCTGACAGATGTAAACAGGAGAGGCAAGGGTTCTGCTCATTCTATCAGGCAGCTCTGATCTAGCTGAGTAAGTATCACGTAATGTGCATACGTAAATACACGGTGACTTGGTGGTAGGATACCAGCGTTCGTGGAGTTATTTCACATACTATCTTTTATTAGCCACTAATGGTCACTATTGACAGCCATTCATTCTCCTAGGCTGAGTGTTATCTACTCCTTTGTCCAACAATTCTTCTCTCTTTAGGCTTTATCTCTACCTATTCTTTACTCCATAACCATCACTCCCCCATCCTGTATTATTCTGCGTAACAAAACAACTTTTTCCTAGGTACCATCAGTTCTGAAGAAGGGCACTGAGGCCAAAACATTAACTTTTTTTCTCTTTACAGATGCTGCTAGACTTGTTGAGATTTTTCAGCAATTCTGTTTTTGTAATTCCCTTCTGACAATGCACCACTGTGAACCACCTCTACTGGTTTGTCCTGTTGGTAAAAGAGGATATAGCCAGAGGTGCAAATGATTGAGACATTGTCATATTCATGGAAACAAACATTACACACAATGTCAGGCTGTTGCTTGACTAATCTGTGAGACAGCTCTCCCAATTTTGGCATTAGCCCTCAGATGTTAGTATGGAAGGCTAACAAGTTTGCCATTGTTGGTTCTGGAGTAGGTGGTCATCCTTTTTCATTCCGTTTTTGAGGGTTCACTTTTTTAATCAGTCGATACAACTGGCTGGCATGCTAGACCATTTCAGAAGACAGTTAACAGTTAATAATATTGCTATTCACATATAGGCCAGACAAGGTAAGAGCAGCAGTTTTTCTTTTCTAAAAGGCTTTAGTGAAACAGATTAGTGCTTACATTGATAGTTTCATGGACATCATTAAACTTTTTAATTCCAGATATTTATTGCATGTTTACAAGAAGGAGTTAGATATTGTTCTTAAGGCTAAAGGGATCAAAGTGTCTGGGGAGAAAGCAGGAACAGGGTCTTGAGTTGGATGATCAGCCACATTAATATTGAAAGGTAGAGCAGGATCAAAGGGCCAAATGACTTACTCCTCCTATTTTCTTATGGCTGTATCAATTTGGCATGGTTTAAATGAACCTACATTGGGAATATCAGATGTAGAGTAGATTCTTTGAGATGTGAATAGTCATCAGGCATAAATGACAGTTTCCCATAGTCATTCATGCAATGTAACATGGAGAACTCTAACAGGTGGACCATGGAATATCTGCTCATGGACCTTTGACACAGTAGATCACATTTCAATGTATGCTGCATGTACTCAATAGGAGATTGGAAATGTGGTAGGATTACTGAAGCTTTGTCACCTTCATCCACCACCAAAGAAATGCAATGTTGCACAGAAAACCATGTTGGAAAGTACTTACAACTCAAGGTGAGAGGAAAACAGCTCTGGCCCCATTGAGCCATTGGATTGCCTTTGTGTACTGTCACTTGCAGGTGACACTTTTAAGGTTGTCACCTGTGGTTACTGTGCTCCATCAGGATGAAGGTGGTCAAATTCATATTTCTTTTAATTCATTCACAGAATGCACTCATCACTGGTCAGGGCATCATTTATTGTCCATCTGTAGTTGCCTGGGGGCAGTAAAGAATCAAGCTCATTGCTGTTGATGTGGAGTCACACGTAGGACAGACCAGGCAACAAAGACAGTTTCCTTCCCTAAAAGGCATTTGTCAATTAAATGGTTTTATTTCTGACAATTGACAATAGTTTCATGGTCACCATTGGACTCTTAATTCCAGAGTTATTAAAAATTGACTTCATATTCTACAATCTGCCATGATGGGTTTCAAACGCAGGTCCCCAGAATATCTGATTGATCTCTGTGCGGTTCCCAAACTGACTTATTGCTAATTGCTGGACTGTACTTGCAGGTCCAACTGTGGACCACTCCCTGGATTGTAATGATACAAAACTTCCCCCAAAATGGTTGATTGACAACGCATAATTGCCTCGACTGAGATAGAATGATACTCTTGATTTACCATGCCAGTGCCCACTGACTAATGAAATTCCCCAATAATTGACTGAGGGCCATTCCCCTTATGTTTAGAAACCTGGTCATTCGACCGAAGCAAATACAATGTGTGTTTACCGTGTAACTTGCTGGCACCTGGCGCAGGTGCATGAATGATGTGGCATGGTATCATACAGAAACATGTCCAACCCATTTTTGACATATCACTGCTGCCAAACAAGTCCTGAATAAGACATCAAAGTACAAAAAAGTCAAGGCAGAGGTGTGAGGTAGGTTCAAAGTGTGTCTGTGCTGAGAGATGGCAAAGAGTCCTGGGGTGCGCTGTGCTTCAATGCATGAAATGGGTAATTGTCCTTTCACAGAAAGCAGTCTGCCAGCAGCGTTGCAATATATGGTGCCAGTGAGCCCTGTAGTGCAGTATGGACAAGCTGGACTACATCATAAGTGAGTTAGAGATGTGCTGTGATGATGTGTTGTGATATTTGATAAAAAGTTAATTTGAAGTAAGTAACAGTGGAATTAAGAGTCAACTTGAAATTGACAGCTGACATTGTTGAATTATTGGCTCAATGCTGAAGTTTAAAGAGGAATTCTTTTAGAATTACCTAAAATTGCACTAACAAGAGATTGGGAGTTGAGACAATTCAAATTTGAGAAAATGAAAATTTGAAAGGGAAACAGAAAAAAAAATGAATTGGGAAGCAAAAGAACAATGCAGAAATATGAATTAATCTTGGACAGAGAAAAATCAAAAAAGAGAAGAATGGCATAAGGAGAAAGAAAAACCATTAGAATAGTCAGCATGGATTTAAGTCATGTCTGACAAATCTTTTAGAGTTTTACAAAGTGGTACCCAAGAGTATACATGAGGGTAGGGCAGTGATGTTGTCTGTATGGACTTTGATAAGGTGCTGAAGGGCAGGCTAGTCATGAAGGTTAGGGGACTCAGGAAGAGATAGTTAGTTGGATTCAAAATCAGCTGGATGAAAGGAAGCAGAGTGTGATGGTTGAAGGTTGTTTCTCGGACTGGAGGCCTGTGACTAGTGGTGTGACTCAGTGTTCGGTGCTGGGACCTTTGTTATTTGTTATTTACATAATCGATTTACATTAGTCATCATTAGTAATCTTGCGGATGAAACAAAATTAGGAGGCCTCGTTGATAGTGAAGGAGGTTATCAAAAATTACTGAGGGGTCTTGATCAGATGGGGAAGTGGGCTGAGGATTGACAAATGCAATTCAATACGGATAAGTGTGAGGTGTTGCACTTTGGAAACTCAAACCAAGGTAGGACTTATACAGTAAATGGTAAGGTGCTGAGGAGTGTTGTGGAACCGATGGACTTAGGAGTACGAGTACATGGTTCGTTAAAAGCAGCGTCACAGGTAGACAGGGTAATGAAGAAGGCATTTGGCATGCTGGCCTTCACTGATTGAGGCATTGAGCATATGAGTTGTGACATTATGTTACAGTTCTGTAAGTTGTCGGTGAGGCTGTACTTGGCAGTAGTGTATACACTTTTGGTTACCCTGTTATAGGAAAGACACAGTTAAGCTGGAAAATCTGCAAAGAAGACTTACAAGGATGTTGCCAGCCAGCAATAATAGGCCTGAATTATAGGGGGTCGTTGGCTGGGATAGGCCTTCATTCCTTGGAATGAGGGGTGACATTACTGAGGTGTATAATATCATGGGAAGCATAGATAGGATGAACACATATAGGCTTTTTCCCATGGATGAGGCATTGAAAACTAAAGGGCATAGAATTATGGTGAGACGGGAAAGATTTAAGAAGGACCTGCGGGGCAACTTCTTCACACAGAGGGTGGTGCATATATGGAATGGGCTGCCAGAGAAAGTGGTTGAGGCAGGTACAAAAGCAACATTTAAAAAGCGTTTGGATAGGTACAAAGACAGGAAGAGTTTAAAGGGATATTGATCAAATGTGGGCAATTGGAACTATCTGAGTGGGAATCATGGACAGCGTGGACCCAAAGAGTCTGTTTCCATGCTGCATTATTCTATGACTCTCAAGTGATAAGATAAAGCTTAAAGCCCATGCATTAGAGGGGAACAGTCAGGATAACCCAGCATCCACGACTCAAACTTCTGATTTGAGAAGAAATATTTGTTTAGTGCTTAAATTTAGTGCAAAAGTATAGAAATGCACTTTGAGTCATTTGAGAAAGTTGCCACAAAACTAAAAAGGCCTTAAGAAGATTGGACTGTGCTTTTACAGTATGTGTTCATGGGAAATTCTTTGAAGGTGTCATTGTCTCTTTGACAAGAACACCCAGCTGGCTGCGACAAAGTACAAATTGCTGTTTTCATGCTGCTGAGTTGATACCTCTAAAGACAAATCGAGAAATTTGTAAAGATAACTGTCATACCTTTGTAGAATTTCCCAGAAGGAAAGATATGGAACAATTAAGGTTGAGCAGGACTTTGAGAACCCTAAAAAAATGATTCTGGTAGAGAAAAAATAATGATCGTGTTCCTTTGAGGATAAGATTCCACCTGCAATAATATAAAGGTCATAAAATAAAGGATATTGCAGAGATGACAAAAGGTTATGAATTGACTTACAAATATATCAGTAACAAGCTTCAGTTTGGAATCTCATAGAGAAATTGGAGATATCAGGGTCTTACTACTGAAAGAAATCTAATTCTGCTGTGGAGGATAGTTTTCTAAAATGAGACGGAAATCCTCAGGGGAATGAAATCAATGAAAGGAAGGCAACACTACAATCATTGCCACAAAATTCTTGAATGGTCTGACATGCTGAAAATTTAAACTCACGACTTGAATCTTTAGTTCTGTGCCAATATCCCCACACTTTATTTAAGTGAATTGGATAAAACAATGGATTATAATTAAAGAACAATGGCTGAAAAATTATGTCATAATATTGTAATGCACATATTAACATGAACCATTGTATAAACTTTTAAGTGTTTTCTGTACTAATTGTGAAATCAAATGCAAAGTGGATAATGATCTGATATAATAGAGGTGGTGAAACTTTTTCTGGTTGGAAGCTCTTACATATACACAAAAGTTAGCTGTTTCCATTTGCATAATTTACCCACAAGAGGGATACTGAAAAAAGAAAATATAGTTCAACAATCTTGCTGAGCAATGTGAGGCTTTTTGTGCATATTCTACTGCTGTACTGTAAAGGCATAATAAAGGAACTGTTGAGAATAGATCTATGTTGGCTGTTATCAACACCAAGATTCCATTAAGTGCAGAGACATGTGAAAGAGATAAGTATTGTAAAATGGCATATCGAGAAATGTTTGCAGATGGTTGAGTTTGTGGTACCTGTTATCTTATAAACGAGAGTTTATTTGTGCTGAAATCATTCTGCACCATCAATGAATTACAGTTATGTTTATTTTTAAAGTATGTGATTCAATTATCTTTTCTTGACTGTATTTTGCTGGGATAAAGAGCAATACTTTGATAACATGTTTAAAATCATCAACTTGTGATATCCATGTGTTGAATATTTACATTCCAATGTTAAATTTGACCTTGTAATAAACAAAACATGGAAATGGAAAAAATGCTATCATGTTGTAAACTTATCCAGTACTTGTTTCTAGCTCTATTTATTAATTTTTCTCATTTATATGATCAGGATTTTCTGTTTCAAAACATGTTGTAAGAGTAACTCTGCATTTCTTCAATAACGTAGGTCATGTCCTACTTGATTGGTTTGCGCTCGGTATTTGCTGTTTGAATCACATTTAAGAATGCGATTAAAGTGCATTTTTGGGTACCAAGAGCTTTAATTTCTGCTGAGGACAAAGCTGAGTGCAAGTATAAATGTTGAGGAAGATAGATCAGAAGTCTTTACATGTTTTTGTTATGATTGAGCACTTGCCATACTTGGTCTTGCAATGAAACGTGTTTTCTGAAATGATTGCTTATGGAGCAGCATGAAAAACTTGAAGGGTGACCACGGAAGCTTAAGTAGAAATATTGTGGAGAAATGGAAAAGAAAATTGCTATGTTGTTGTGCTGGAGCTTGTAGGTGGCAGGTATATTAATTGGTGAATGCAAACAGTCAATTGATTTTATTTGGTTAATGTTTTGGTTCTCATCATTTAACAGCTCAAGCATTAAAAACTCTATTTGAGACAATTTAAAACTAAATCCTACATTTTGTGGGCAATTCTACTGACAAGATTGTCACCTATTTAAAGTTTCCTTTCTCCCATGTGTAAAAAGTTACGTTTGCATTTTACAATTGCCTTTAATGGAATGATTTAACACTCACACTTACATGTTAAATTCAGAAACTGACGGTTAAATAGTTCAGAAGAAGGATCACCAGACCCAAAATGTTAACTCTGTTTTCTCCTCCACAGATGCTGCCAGACCTGCTGAGCTTTTCCAGAAACTTTGCTTTTGTGGCTAAATAGTTATTCTCTCACATAAATTCAAACACATGAATAAACAACCATTTGTGCTTCTGATCACAACCGTTGTAAAGATACCATAAGAAACATTATGCCATCTATTTGGAGCAGCGACCTGGTGAATGCTCAAAAGAATGATTTCCTCATTCTCACTCAAGATTTATGCCAAGAATATACCTCTGCATTGAAACTTTTAAATTTGTATTACCATAACAGGTCATTGTTGAATGATCCAGTAATTTGACACGTGGTTACTGCTCATAAAAATGTAACCCTATAAAGTTTAACATATATGCGATAAAAATTTGCAAAATCGTTTCAATCGTTACTTTCACTGCAACAGAAACAAATAGCATTTTGTTAAGGTTATGTAATGACAATAATTTAGCTCTTTACCAAGAAGTCACTGCAATTACATCTCTTTTTATGAAAAATAGATAAATCAGGATGGCAGAGATGCTTCATTTCACTTCTGATGTTTTTGTGGAATCTGGATTTGATAGCGTTATGGGCCAGATCAAACCCCCTCAAAATATTCAGTGGATAGCCTGGACCCTGACTTCTCCTTATTTTAAAGGTAAATGTAAGGCGTTATGCTCCAGATGCAATTCGATGAATCAAACTACTAGATTTAAAGTAAAACACAGTTTATTTTCAGATAGGTTAAATCCAACAAAAGAAAGAAGGAATTGGATTAATTTAACTCAGCTGGAAAACTTAACTGAACAATGAATAAAGCAACTATTATTAATTGACTGTTTCAATATAGTAACATCCCATAAAACACACCCTTGGCAAGAGGCAAACTCAGAAAATAGGTTGTCTCACATATAATTCCAATAGCAGGAAGAGAACCCCCAGCTTTTAGCTGTAACTGAAAAAGGGAAAAAAATAGCTTCTACTTCTTCAAGACCTCAATGGAAACTGCAACAAAAAAGAACTGCAAGTTCCATGGGAGCTTGACCTCACCCATTCAGGCTACTTCAATTGTTCTGACTTTTATTTAGAAAACACAGGCCTCACAAGCTGTTTACTCTAATAGCTCTAGTAGACTGCTTGTAACCTCTGCCTTAAAACCTCTCCTCAAAAAAAAAGAACAAAATACACCTCTTAAAGCCACAGTATCACCACAATAGCAATTACAAGAAAAAAATAACTCAAACTTCAAACATTTAGCTCCTTGAAATTATTTGTTTATATTCTAACTGTTATTGGTAGAATCACAGAATCCCTACAGGGTGGAAACAGGCCATTCAGCACAGCTAGTCTACACTGCCCCTCTGAAGGGCATTCCACCCAGATTCACTCCCCTGTCTAATCCACAAATCCCTGGACACTTTAGCATGACCAATCCACCTAGCCTGCATGTCTTTAGAGTGTGGGAGGAAACCAGAGCACCCAGAGGAAACCCAGACAGATGTAGAGAGAACATGCAAGCTCAACACTGACAGTTGCCTAAGGCTGGGATTGAACCTGGGTCCCTGGCACTGTGAGGCAGCAGTGCTAACCACTGAACCACCATGATGCCCTTATTTGTGGGTATGGAAATCTCTCAGGATCTGTGCCCACCTTGCAAAGTCCAATACAATCTGCTAAATTATAAACATTGAAAGTAGATGAAAATTGATTAAATTGTTAAATTCCTGGCATTCTCACTAGGCATGTAACATAGTCAAGACCCACATCAAACGGGAGTTCCAGATTCCCATATTAACTCTGACAGGAAGTTAATATTTAAAGTATAGCTACCATTTTCAGTTAATTTTTGGATTCTACACAACAGGCAAATTTTTGATTTATAAAAATATGAATATTTATTTTGAGTTAATTTTATTTGCAGACAAGTTCTGCCAGTTGCAATAATTAAGTTTCATTTCCTGGCACTTAAGTTTGTATCAGTGGTATTTTACACGGGAACATCTTAATATTTATGTTATTTCAAGGGAACATTGGAGTAAGAGATGGTTGAACCAGAGGTGGAAGACTTACACTAGCTTTTAGCCTTAACCATAGATGTATAGACAATTATCTACTGTTATAATTCAGAAGGACATAGAACATAGAACATAGAACACTACAGCACAGTACAGGCCCTTCGGCCCTCCATGTTGTGCCGACCTGTCATACCGATCTCAAGCCCATCTAACCTACACTATTCCATGTACGTCCATATGCTTGTCCAATGGCAACTTAAATGTACCTAAAGTTGGCGAATCTACTACCGTTGTAGGCAAAGTGTTCCATTCCCTTACTACTATCTGAGTAAAGAAACTACCTCTGACATCTGTCCTATATCTTTCACCCCTCAATTTAAAGCTGTGCCCCCTCGTGCTCGCTGTCACCATCCTAGGAAAAAAGCTCTCCCTATTCATAATATCTAACCGTCTGATTATTTTATATGTTTCAATTAAGTCACCTCTCAACCTTCTTCTCTCTAATGAAAACAGCCTCAAGTCCCTCAGCCTTTCCTCATAAGACCTTCCGTCCATACTAGGCAACATCCTATTAAATCTCTTCTGCACCCTTTCCAAAGCTTCCACATCCTTCTTATAATGCAGTGGCCAGAACTGTACACAATACTCCAAGTGCGGCCGCACCAGAGTTTTGTACAGCTTCACCATAACTTCTTGGTTCCGGAACTCGATCCCTCTATTAATAAAAGCTAAAACACTGTATGCCTTCTTAACAGCCCTGTCAACCTGGGTGGCAACTTTCAAAGATCTGTGCACATGGACACCGAGATCTCTCTGCTCATCTACACTGCTAAGAATCTTACCATTAGCCCTGTACTTAGCCTTCTGGTTACTTCTACCAAAGTGCATCACCTCACACTTGTCTGCATTAAACTCCATTTGCCACCTCTCATCCCAGCTCTGCAGATTATCTATGTCTCTCTGCAACCTAGAGCATCCTTCGTCACTATCCACAACTCCACAGACCTTAGTATCATCTGCAAATTTACTAACCCATCCTTCTACGCCCTCATCCAGGTCATTTACAAAAATGACAAACGGCAGTGGACCCAACACTGACCCTTGCGGTACACCACTAGTAACTGGTCTCCAGGATGAACATTTCCCATCAACTACCGCCCTCTGTCTTCTTTCAGCAAGCCAATTGCCGATCTAAACTGCTATATCTCCCACAATTCCATTCCTCTGCATTTTGTACAATAGCCTATTGTGGGGAAACTTATCGAATGCCTTGCTGAAATCCATATACACGACATCAACCAGTTTACTCTCATCTACCTGTTTGGTCACCTTCTCAAAGAACTCAATAAGGTTTGTGAGGCACGACCTTCCCTTCACAAAACCGTGTTGACTATCCCTAATCAATTTATTCTTTTCGAGATGATTATAAATCCTATCCCTTATAACCTTTTCCAACACTCTACCAACAACTGAGGTAAGGCTCACTGGTCTATAATTACCAGGGTTGTCTCTACTCCCCTTCTTGAACAGGGGAACCACATTTGCTATCCTCCAGTCATCTGGCACTATTCCTGTAGACAATGACGAGTTAAAGATCAATGCCAAAGGCTCGGCAATCTACTCCCTGGCTTCCCAGAGGATCCTAGGATAAATCCCATCCGGCCCAGGGGACCTATCTATCTTCACCCTCTGTAGGATTTCTAATACCTCTTCCTTGTGAACCTCAATCCCACCTAGTCTAGTAGCCTGTATCTCAGTATTCTCCTCGACAACATTGTCGTTTTCTAGAGTGAATACTGTTGAAAAATATTCATTTAGCGCTTCCCCTATCTCATCTGACTCCACACACAACTTCCCACTACTATCCTTGATTGGCCCTAATCTTACTTTCGTCATTCTTTTATTCCTTAAATACCTATAGAAAGCCTTAGGGTTTACCCTGATCCTATCCACCAACAACTTCTTATGTCTCCTCCTGGTTCTTCTGAACTCTCTCTTTAGATCTTTCCTGGCCTCAAGTGCCCTAACTGAGCCTTCACATCTCATCCTAACATAAGCCTTCTTCTTCCTCTTGACCAGAGATTCCACCTCCTTCGTAAACCACGGCTCCCGCGCTCTACAGCTTCCTCCCTGCCTGACAGGTACATACTTATCTAGGACACACAGGAGCTTTTCCTTGAATAAGCTCCACATTTCTACTGTGCCTATCCCCTGCAGTTTTCTTCCCCATCCTATGCTCCCTAAATGTTGCCTAATCTCATCGTAATTGCCTTTCCCCCCAGCTATAACTCTTGCCCAGTGGTATACACCTATCCCTTTCCATCACTAAAGTAAACATAACAGAATTGTGATCGCTATCACCAAAGTGCTCACCTACTTCCAAATCTAACACCTGGCTAGACTCATTACCCAGTACCAAATCTAATGTGGCTTCGCCCCTTGTTGGCCTATCTACATACTGTGTCAGGAAGCCCTCCTGCACACACTGGGCATAAACTGACCCATCTATAGTACTCGAACTATAGTGTTCCCAGTCAATATTTGGAAAGTTGAAGTCCCCCATGACAACTGCCCTGTCTCTCTCACTCCTATCGAGAATCATCTTTGCTATTCTTTCCTCTACATCTCTGGAAGTAGTCGGAGGCCTATAGAAAACTCCCAACAGCGTGATCTCTCCTTTCCTGTTTCTAACCTCAGTCCATACTACCTCAGTTGACGAGTCCCCAAACATCCTTTCTGTAACTGTAATACTGTCCTTGACCAACAATGCCACACCTCCGCCCCTTTTACCATCTTCTGATGGTTGTCTGCTATAACGAGTGAAAAGTTTCTGATGGGTTAGCATTGGAGACAATCTTTACTCAATCTCTTTGGTATATATAGAGTTAAAACATTGGAAGCCTATCTCAACTACCCAACTGTTTCAATAATTGAGATAACAAGGTGTAGAGCTGGATGAACACAGCAAGCCAAGCAGCATCATAGGAGCAGGAAGGCTGACGTTTCGGGCCTAGGCCTTCTTCAGAATGGAATCCCAATTAATGGGCCCTACTGACAATCATCATCTAACAGTTGCTTTCTCTGTGACCATATCTCTACTAATCAGAACCTGCAAACCAAATAGCATGCTCTAGTCATAGATTTTAAAATGTTGTTTCTTTTTATATGAGTATTTCTTGAGAATTGTCCTGATGAGATCACGGAGAAAAAGTTCAATAAAATATGTCTTTTTTTTCAGTGATACTCAAGTTCTATCCTTTCAAGTGACAATTAATATAATTAACATATACTTACCTGAATTTGTTTGTAAAATTGGGAACGTTGTCTCTTCTGGTGCATATGTTCAACAAGTGTGTGTCTGAGAAATGGAAATTAAGCTGGGATCAGGATATGTCAGCTTCCAGCCTACTGGGTTTTATAATATTGGGAGTCCTGTCATTCTCTTGTTAATCCAGTGACAGGAAGTGACAGGTACAGGATGAAGCTCAGTTTGATGAGTATCTCTGCCATTTCATCTTCAAAGAGGTTATCGCATGTTGGCTGCTATAACAAGTGGAAATGTTTAACAGCTTCCTTAATGGTTGAAATTCAGCCCACCACAGTCCTTACAAAAGGATCCACTGGGGGGTTGATTGTGGACTACAGCGTCAATCATCAGTATATAAAAGTGATAGTAAATATGATATTTAGCAGAGTCAATGGCAAAAGTCAATACTGGGCACAAACTTTGTATAATTGCTAATAGCAAGTTCTGAAGGAAAGTGAATAAGCTAATTGCCCACTGTTAAACTGAACCTGGGCATGTTGGTATTCCATCCCAATGCTCTAAGGTTGCAATTTTCTGGGGAGGATGCTGAAGGGGGCTTTCACAGAAACAGAAGCACATCCCTAGCCTATTCTTCTAATTTGAAATGGATAAATGATCATGCTTGGATAGAATGGAAATCGAGAATGTTAAATCTCAAAAGGTTAAATCCAGATCCATGGATTCTCCATTTGAGAGGGTACCTGATCGCTCAGATAATGTCACCTTCCTTATGATGCCATCAGCACAATCCCAGTTCACTGTACATAACCAATTTCAGACTGCTTGGCTGTTCTCTATGTTTGGTATCTGTTACTATGAAGACTTGAGGGAGTGACGTTGTGTGAGGTGAAAGACTGTTAGAGTCAGATCGAATGTAAATTCTTTGGTGTTTCACGGGCATGAAGGAAACAAAATCACAATGGATTCAAGATGATTGACGTGACGTAAAACTTACATTAAGAGTGATATGAATACTTTATGATTTGGATGCTGACCACTAACACAGGATACAAAAAGACTAAGAAAAGCAGAAATTCATGAACCCAACAGCGTGAGTGTTTTCTTACTTCCTTATCTCAAACATGCATTACAATTTGAAATAGGTCCTCGTGCAACGTCAGAGTACAAAGATTTAATTTCAGGTGGAGCAACTGTTGCATCACTCTCTCTTTTGAGTACACACTGTTTCTTCCTTGAGAACAACACAAAAGATAACTATTATCCTTGGTTTCCTTGCCATACACACAGCCATATAAACATGATGACTTATAACGAGAAACTAAAGTTGCAATTTTTCCTGTTGGAACATATGAGGAGCAGTAAGTCACTCAGAAATTGATCTATGCCTCAACTCTATTTACACAACTAGATTCATATCATTTATCTAGCAACAACCTAATGAAAACTTCCATTGAATCCACATCTACATTTTCACCACATATTGCACAAGAAAAGTACTTTCTGATTTTACTCCTGAATGGATACGTTCTTATTTAAGAAGTAATACATTCTTCTTCTGGAGTTTCCCACTAGAAGGAATACTTTAACTTGTATCTAACTTTGTTAATTTTCATTAATCATTTAAAATTTCTCATTTGGATCACCCTCAACCTTCTACAATGAAGGAATTGGAAGCCAGGCCTGTATCCTCATAATTTAATCGTTTAAACTCTAGTATTATTCTGCTGAATCGGCACTGTACTGATTCCAAGATGAAAATGTCAGTGTTCAAACTGAATGCAGTATTCCTGATGACATATGATCAAAGCTCTGTACAACTTGAAGTGAATATTTTCAATTTTTTCTTAATTTCAGCTCTTACAAGATGAAGGCCGACATTCCCTTCAATTTTTTAGTTTTGTATGTGCATATTAAATTTTAGTGATTTGTGTACATAGACAGTCAAATCCCATCGGTAGGGTAAGTGCATATAATTTGGTGGACAAAAGGATGCCAAAATGAAAAGTGGTGATGAAATACTCATTGTGATACCTCGTGAAGTTTGGTGCCAGAAAGTTAGTGCTTCAACATATTGTGAACACAAATGTGTAATTCATTAAAAGTTAAGTCTGGTGCATTTCTGGGAGGTATATATCCTTATAAAGTAGCTAATGAAGGAAAAAAGCATCAAAACATTCTCTTTACCATAATTGGCTGTTTGCAAAGTGGTTGAGTTGAAAGTCACAGCAATGTCCTTTCATTATACCTATATAGAAACATAGAAAATAGGAGTAGCTGTAGGCTATTCCGCCCTTTGAGCCTTCCCGACCATTCATTATGGTCATAGCTGATCAACTAAATCACTAGCCTGTTTCTGCTTTTCCCCCATAACCTTTGATCTATTTAGCTTCAATTGTTAGATCCAACTCCTTCTTGAAATCATGAAATGTTTTGGCCTCGACTGCTTTCTGTGGTAACGAATTCCATGGGCTTACCGCTCTCTGGGTGAAGAGATTTCTCTTCATACAACTTGTACCATTCTCCCTTGAGCCTTGCTTTATGCCAATAAAAGTTATTTGCCTATGCCCAATTATGTATTATTTCTACTGCTGCATTTGTGAATCTGGAACTTAGCTGTAGAACTTCAAGACAGATTCCCTGATCTTTTCATGTATAAAAAATGATTATGATGACATTAAACTGTTACAGTTTTAAATTTTACAGTAGCTCAAAACTAATAGTTGAATGACCAGATAATTTGGTATAGGTTTTGGTTACGGAAGGAATGAAACCATTTAGACCACCCGGCATCAACCTAGGCTATGGAAAAGACAATGGCAAAAACAGCCCTGTCAAACTTGTGACGTACTTTTTACTAACATTCGGGGGGCTAGTGCAAAAACTGGGAGAGCTGTCTCACAGAGTAGTTAAGCAACAGCCTGAGACAATCATACTCAAAGAATCATACCTGACAGACAATATCCCAGACACCACCATCACTATCCCTTAATATGTTCTGTCTCACTGGCAGGACAGACATAGCAGAGCTGGTGGTATACAATTAGGAGAGAGTTGCTATGGGTACTCATCATAATTAATTCTTGACACCACGGAGTTTCGTGAAATCAGGTCAAGACATGGCAAGGAAATTATCTGCTGAGTATTACTTACCGTACTTCCTCTGCTGATGAAGCAGTCTTCTTCAATCTTTAGCAACACTTGGAAGAAAGATTGAAGGTGGCAAGGGCACAAAATGAACTCTGGATGAGAGACTTCAATGTCCACCACTGTGAATGGCCTGGCAGCAAACAACTGATTGAGTTGGTCAGGTCTGGAAGCACACAGCTTGTCAACTAGGTCTGCAGTAAGTAATGAAGGAAACAGTAAGATGGAAAAACATATTCGATCTAACCCTTACCAATCTACTGGCTGCTGTTGCATCTGTCCAAGACAGTGTCAGTCAGGGTGACCACCACACAGTCCCTGTGGTCACTATGTCCTGTCTTCACATTCAGAATAATGTCCATCGTATTGTGTGGCTCTATCATCATGTTAAATGGGACAAACTTCAAGCAGATCTAGCAACTCAAGACTGGACAATCACATGGGCTGGCCATCCACTGTGGCTAGCAAGAGCAGTGGAACTGTACTCTAATACAATCTATACCATCATCATCACTC
The DNA here is from genome assembly GCF_030684315.1 of Stegostoma tigrinum. Lineage (NCBI taxonomy): Eukaryota > Metazoa > Chordata > Chondrichthyes > Orectolobiformes > Stegostomatidae > Stegostoma > Stegostoma tigrinum. The sequence goes on from NC_081356.1 coordinate 96,078,649, forward strand.
ACCCCCCAATCAACCATTACCATCAGCCCAGGGAATCAATCCTGTCAGGGTCAAACACTAGGATTTCCTAAAGATGAGGTGTCAACATAGTGAAGCTACCACACAGGACTACTTGTATGCCAAACAGCTAAGCAGCAAATGATAGACAGAACTAAGCAATCCCATAACCAACAGATCAAATCTAGGCTCTGCTGACCTGCCACAATCAGCCGTGAATAACAGTGGACAATTAAACTGGAGGAGGTTTCTCCACATATTCCTATCCTCAAAGATGGAAGACCCAGTACATAAGTGGAAAAGATAAGGTCGAAGCTTTCACAACAATCTTCAGCCTGATGTGTCGAGTAGTTGATCCATTTCAGCATCCTCCAATGGCCCCCAGCACCACTGATACAAGTCTTACCAAGGAATGTTTGGAGGCACTGGATATGCCCTGACCATGTTTTGGCAATAGTACCAAATAACTGTGCTCTAGAACTTGCCACTCTTCTAGCCAAGCTGTTGTGGTACAGTGACACCACTAGCATCTGCCTGACAATGTGGAAACTAGCCCAGGTTTGCACTGTATGCAAAAAGCAGGACAAACCCAGCCTAGCCAATTAAAGGGTTATCAGTCTACTGATGTACAGTTTGGGTTCTGGCAGGGTCAGTAAACTCCTGACCTCATTAAAGCCTTGGTTCAAACATAGACAAAGGAGCTGAACTCCAGCGTTTAGGTCAGAATGACAACTCTTGACATCAGGGCTACATTCGACTTGAGTTTAGCAACAAGATATCCTAGCTAGTTGGAGTTATACCTGGCACAAATGTTGTGGTTGTTGGAGATCGGCTATCTCAGCTTCAGAACATCTCTGCAGGAGTTCCTCATGGTAACGTCGTAGGCTGAACCATTCTCAACTGCTTCATCAATAGCCTTCCTTGCAACAGGAAGTCAGAAGTGGGGTTGTTTGCCCCTGATTGCACAATGTTCAGCACCATTCACAACTCGAGAGCCTGTCAAAGCTGGATGATGTATATTACACACAGTGTGGAGCTAGAGGAACACAGCAGGCCAGGCAGCATCAGAGGAGCAGGAAAGCTGAATTTTTGGGTCGGGACCCTTCTTCAGAAATGGTGGAGGGGAAGGGGACTCTGAAAAAAATAGATATGGGGTGGGGCGGTGACAGCAGGTAGATAGTGGAGCGGAGAGGTGAGAGGGAAAACGGACAGGTCAAGGAGGCATGGATGAGGGGGTGCCGGTCTTGGGATGAGGTTGGGTGTAGGGAGATTTTGAAGCTTGTGAAGTTCACATTGAGACCATTGGGCTGTAGGCTTCCAAGGCAGAAAATGAGATGCTATCTCTGCTGATGCCGACGCCACTGCCACCACCAACTTTGAGGATGCCCCTGCCAATGCCAACACCGCCGATGCTGCTCCGCCCACCTACCCTACAGCCATCAACTCCACAGTCAATGCCAGCCTCCAGCCCTGCCAGTCTACACCATTCCCCCAGACCTGCCCCGCACTGAGAATGAGCAATCAGTCTTCAGTAAAGGACTCACCTTTATCCCCCTCCACCTCAAACATAAATGAATACTGCTCACGCCTAGATGTTTCCACCACCTTCACCTCACCACGCCTATTTCTTTAACCTCAAGTCAAACCCCCCCCTTCTACAGACCCCTTCTCCTGCCTCCAACACACCCCATCCTCCTCAACACCTAAGATGCTGCTTGGCCTGTTGTGTTCATCCAGCCCCACACTTTGTTATCTTGGATTCTCCAGCATCTGCAGTTCCCATTATCTCCGACCCATTGTCTCTGCCTGCTCTTGACTCACCATGTTTATCTCCACTTATTTCGACTCCATTTTCTCCCCGCACCCCGGTCCAGGAACTCCCCATGTACATCCAGGGCACCACCCATGCCCTCCACCTCCTCCAAAACTTCCGAGTACCTGGCTCCCAACACCTCATCTTCACTATGGATGTTCAATCCCTCTGCTTCTTCCTATCCTGCAGGCTCAAACAGTCCCTCTCTACTGACACCCTTATCCGCTTAACTGACCTTGTCCTTCTCCTTTACAACTTTTCTTTCAACTCCTCCCACTTCCTACAGACTAACGGGGTGGCCATGGGAACCCGCATGGGCCCAAGCTGTGCCTCCCTCTTTGTAGGATATGCGGAACAATCCCTCTTCAGCAGCTACACTGGCCCTATCCTCCACCCCTTCCTCTGTTACACTGATGACTGTATCAGCGCCGTCTCGTGTTCCCATGCAGAGCTCAAACAGTTCATCAATTTTACTCATCCGGACCTCAAGTTCACGAGGATCATCTCCGATATCTCTTTCTCTCCTTCCTGGACTTTTCTGTCTCCATCTCTGATGACCACCTCGAAAATGATATTTATTTCAAGCTCACCGATTCCCACTGCTACCTAGGCTACACCTCCTCTCACCCACCTTCCTGTAAGAATGTGATCCCCTATTCCCAATTCCTCTGCCTCCACATCTGCTCCCAAGATAAGGCATTCCACTCCTGGATATCCCAGATGTCCTCCTATTTCAAGGATCGCAACATCCCCCCCAACAGTGATTGAAAACACCCTTGGCCACATCTCTTGCGTTTCTCACACCTCAGCCCTCAGACCCCCTCCCCACAATAACAACAAACACAGAATTCTCCTTGCACTCACCTATCACCCCATTAACCTCCGATTCAAAACATCATGCTGCGCCACTTTCTCCACCTGCAACCTGACCCCACTACGAAGGACATATTTCCCTCCCCACCATCATCTGCCTTCTGGAGGGACTGCTCTTCTTGTGACTCGTCCATACTCCCAACTTGCCCCACTGCCCCGACACCTTTCCCTGCAACCGCAGGAGGTGCTACACCTGCCGCTACATCTGCCCTCTCACCCCCATCCCAGGTGTCCAGAAAAACCTTCCACATCAAACAGATGTTGACCTGCACATCTGCTAATGTGATCTATTGTATCTGCTGTTCCCTCCTCTGCCTTGGTGAGACCAAGCGGAGGCTCGGAGACCGCTCTGTGGAGCACCTACGCTTGGCTCACGACAAACGACGACATCTTCCTTTTAGATTTTACGAGCTTCAAAATCTCCCTACGCCCGAGCTCATCCCAAGACCAGCGCCCCCCTCATCCCCGCCTCATTGACCTCTCTGTCTTCACTCCCACCAATCTGCTCCTCCCATCTCACTGACCAATCCCCACCACTACCTACCTACAGTCACCTTTACTAGCTTCACACCTGCCTCCTTGACCTCTCACCTTCCCTCCCACCTATCCGCTCCACTATCTACCTGCTATCACCGTCCCCCCTTCTCTTTATTTATTTCAGAGCCCCCTTCCCTCCCCCATTTCTGAAAAAGAGTCCTGACCCAAAAGGTCAGCTTTCCTGCTCCTCTGATGCTGCTTGGCCTGCTGTGTTCCTTCAGCTCCACACTGCTGGCTCAGATTCTCCAGCATCTGCAGTTCTTACTTTCTCTGGACAATGTTTGATTCAGAAAGGGACAGAGTGGTCCCAATAAATAAATAGATTTGAAAAAAAAAGTGAACAATATTATTTGCCCACTGGACATGAAATGCCTGCCACAAACACAACAAGCAGCGATGGTCCTATCCAGATCGGGAAGCTAACTTATTTTCACAACCATGTACCAGGCAGTTGCTTAGTGTGGTCCATTAATGATATATTTGTATATCAAAATAGTTTTCAAATAGTTTTTTTTCAAATAGTTCTTCCAAATAGTTTTTCTTAGTGTTTTTTTCACATTTCAATTTAAAAGTAAGAACAGCACTGCTTTGTAATGAAAAAGAAATGATAAAGATTAGTTTATTGCAAAACTACTTCTGTGACTAGCGAAGTAAAAGTCACATGGTTATTAGAGATAAATACATATGCATACAAAGACTAGAAAAAGCTGATGATACAAAATAGATATAGGGCTGAATCTTACCTTTAAACAGCTAAGTCCAAGCTGAATGAGTCTTTTAGATATAGTAGGGCCAGCAAGTTCTGCCAAACTCCCTTCATTAATTATCTACCATGTCACATTACAACACTCACATTCAAGTTGCTCCCCACCTTACCACGCAACAATTCCAGATCAACATACCCGTCAGTAGATACCCCAGAATTCACTGGCATTCCTCGCACCCATGTGTTTAGCACCTAGGAAATCACTGTCAGTCCAGAGCTGTCTTACAGCTTCCCCAGACTGTTGGGGAAATTGGCATTCTGTTTTGTGGACAGGGTCCTGGAAGTCCTGCTGAAAGAGATGGCACCAATGCGAAACTTCTTTCTCTGATAGGATTAGTAGTAAAGGACATGACACCAGGTCAGCCTGGGCTGACGGTGCCACATGCACCAAAGAAGTCTAAGCCCTCTGGAGGAATGCCCAGCAATATAGGAGGAAGGTCAATGCTGTTCCCCATTTCACTAGCCGAAGTACCACTGACTTCTCTTTGATGCTTCACAATGATTCTATCTCATTGCACTCATCTGGACAAGTATTCTACCAGATTCTTCATTATAGATGGTAGACAGGGTTTGGGGGAGTCAGAAGATGAGTTACTTGTTGCAGGATTCCTGGTTTTTGAAGTGTAGACACAGTATTTGGCAGGAGGCGGTGGCGTTGTGATAATGTCACTGGACTAGTAATTCAGGCCCCAGCGTATTCTTCTGGGGACTGGGTTTCCCTAGACATGGTAGTTGGTGAAATTTTAGTCTTAAAATATCTGGAATAAGAATCCAGACTAACGGTAACAAGATGGCCACTGCCTTGTCAGAAAAGCTCATTTAGTTTACCAATGCCGTTTAAGAAATGAAATTTGCTATCTTTATCTGGTCTGATCTGAGTGTGACTGCAGACTCACAGGAATTATTTGATTCTTAACTTTCCTCTGGACAATTAGGGTGGACAATTAAATGTCAGTCTAAACAGAGACCCAAAATAGCACAAATAAACAAAATAAAAGGTACAGTGATGTTAATGTCAATGAATGTCGAGGGGTGATGGTTAGATTATCTTTTGTTGGAGGTGGTTAATTCGTTGTTTAATTTGAATGTTATTTGCCAGTACAAACATGGATATTTATGTCTTGTTGCATTTGAACATGTATTGCTTCAGTATCTGCAGAGTCACAAATGGTGTTGAATATTCTGTGCAATCTTCAGTGAATGTCTCCACTTCTCACCCTATGATGGAGGCAAGGTAATCAACGAAGCAGCTGAAGATGGGTAGACCTAGGACACTACCCCGAGGAACCCTTACTGTCATGTCCTGGAACTAGGTTGACTGAACTCCAGCAATCACGACAGTCTTGCTATGTGCCAGGTATGAATCGAACCAGTGAAGAGTTTTCCTTCAGATTTCCATGGATTCTAATTTCCCGCTGATTTACATGCTAGAGTGCTTTGATCCACGTTTGGTTAATTGTAGCCTTGGTGTTAAGAATAATCATTTTCATCCCTCCTAAGAACAAGAGCATTTTTGTCCATATTTGAATTAAGGTTATAATGAAGTCAGAAGCTGAGTGGCCCTGACAGAGACCCAACTGGGGCACTAGAGACCAGGTTATTGATAGACAAGTGTCACCTGATAGCAGTGATAATGATCCCTTCCATCACTTTCCTGATGATCAAGAACAGGCTGGTGGCAGTGATAATTGGCCAGGTTGGATTTGTTCTGCTTTTTGGATATAGGATGCACCTTGGCAATTTTCTACATTGTTGGGTCGATGCTGGCATTGTAGCTGCCGACTCTGGTCGTGGCAAATTCTGGAGTGCAAGCCTTCAGTGTTATTGCCAAAATGTCATCAGCCCCACAGCTCAGAAGTGTTCATATTAATGTGCCTCCAGGAGAGAAAATTCCTGGAAGCAGCAAACTAAAATACTGCAGATGCTCGAAGACTGGAATAAAAACAAAACATTTTGGAAGCATTTGTGGAAGAAATGGGTTGACTTTTTTAGGTTGATGACCATTCACCATAACAAAGAAGGATGAAAATGTAATAGATTTTGTTCAATAATCAACATTCAGTGCTGGGTGGATGCTGACAAACTCGAAGTAAACAGCGAATTCAGTATTGCCGATATTGCATTCAATGGAAGGGAAATAATTATGCAACTCCTTTTTAAGGCTGTCAGATTTACCCCTCAGGATATCTGTGTTTGCAATATGCGAACAGTGGTGCATTAGGTTTAGAAGGAAGCTGGAACATCAAACTACAGTTCCATTCCTTGTGGGGAAGCCATAATGCAAATGAAGAAGTTACCAAGTGAAGAAATTACCAACATGATTTTGTTTTGTAATGTAGGAGTTAATTACAGAGTTCTATTTTCACAGTAAAATGTTCACAGTGAGCAAAATTCTCCAGGCAAACCTCAAATGCCATAAGTGTTAGTGTCAGCAGAATCTTCAAGTGAGGCATGGGGAATCATATAAGGGATTAGGAGACAGAGGGAATAAATAGATAATGATAAGGAATGGAGCAACAGTACCAGGCAGAGCCAGGCTAGGATAAGATTAAGCAGCTCCCTGTCTGGGTGAATGAAGATATGTACCTAGGGCTAGACGTATTTGTTTATTTCATGACTATGTACTGGCAATGTTGGAATTTGTGGATGTGACTAAAAGTGTGTAAATTGGTGGCTTTCTTATATTCAGCAAAGTTTTCATTCTAGCTAGTACAGAGTGGACACTCCTTGTATAGACTTGAATAAACAATTGAAAACCTTATACTCAAGACTGCAGTGGTTGATCATTAAAAGTTACCACATCGGTAAGTATATTTAAACATGAATCAAAAGCAATGGAAATTAAACAGGAATTAGCAGGTAAGTGATACCTAAAATACGATGGTAAATTTCAACTTAAATAGTCAATACAACAAAGCTATGTGTTACATAGCTACAAACACCCACATCATTCCCCACAGATACAAGACACTATATAGCTTCACAGTTCACAACGTACTGTTCTTTAATTATTCAGGGAGTTTGAGACTCCAAGTCCAAAGCAGCTGTCACCTTAGAGTTTCATTGACAAGATTATCATCGGCAAGGCACACTCCTATAACTCCTTTCTCCTTTAGTGTCTTAACAGCCCTAGTGATGTAACTTTCCAGAGTTCCTTTTCAACCAATAACACTGTGACTCATGATTTGGGCACTTCTGTGAAGGCACCTAGCTCTTTAGCATCTTCAAGCTTTTAGCACAGCTTTTCACGTTTTAGACATTTTAGCCAGCTTAACACAGTGCCTCCAACAATTCCTCTCTCCTTTATTGCCAACAGAACTATTGACCTCTTCTTGAGAAAAATTTACTTCTTTTCTTCAAATTAATCTTTCTGTCTGTGCTCTCTCTTTGTGTTTATCTCTGTGTGCTTGATTACTCTTACCCTCCAAGTCTCTTGCTTCTGGCTCTGTTTTGTATCTGCCAGCCAAATGGTTATTGTATGTTAATTGCCTTCTTGTTGGGACTGATTCCAGGTCAAGTGTTGCCAGATCAGATGGATCAGTATTTCCACAGAGATATATATTTTTAAAAATGTGAATAATACCTTTATAATTGACAAAAACTCCAGCCGACCTTGCATTTAATACCACTTTAGACATGCTAGCTAGCCTGCATGAGATGGTCAAATATGTGCAGCCCCTGAATAACCATGTTGTATTGTACAGTTCAATTAACCTGGCTGGCACAGTTGTTCTCACAGTCAGTGCAAGTAAGAGAAACCGATCACTATCACATGAAAAATAAAACAAATGTGATTGTATAATTCAGTCAAACCTAGCAAAAAAAAGTTGGGATCAAAACAGAAAGTGCTGTAAAAACTCAACAAATCTGGCAACATCATTTATAATTTAGTTCTGAAGTATCATGCAGAGTCATCTCAGTCTCAAATCATTGACTCTGTTTTGCTCTCTCTGTACATGCTACCAGACTCGTTGAGTTTCTCTAGCACTTCTTGTTTTATTTTGGATTTCCAGCATTCACAGTAGTTTGCTATTAGTAAATTTGGGATATTGTCTCAGTATCCCATGTGACTTCTACACTGTTGGAAAGACCCATAAGTCATACTGAGTCATTAAATGATCTAACACAGGAGCAAAGGTGTTTGTGTATTATACTGACAGTGGCATAATGCTTTTGTTTATTCCGTGAGTTCACTTCTAAATTTTAGGTGGCTAAGTGATAATTAATTAATGTTAACATCTTCATTTTCACAGCAGCTAATTATCAAATCCATTGACTGTAATACATCATTTACACTTACATCATAATGTAACCTCATATTAGCATTCTTAGAATTTCTCCCTTTTTAAGCTCTTCATAACATTCATAACAGAAAGAGTGTTATAAGAAACCAAATTGTTGTTTATAATCTCAAGTACATAACAGTGATTCTCACAGCAAGCTTTATTTTCTTTCTTAAAAGAAAGCAAACAAATTTAGCAGGCTTAATTTTACACGAATTACTGGAGTATCATTATCAGGGCTGAAATTGGGAAGCAATCCCACTTTGGTGAGCAACATCGTCAGAAGCCATGGCTGTTCTTGGAGGACACTTCATCCCTATTAAGGAAAACAGCATGGAACAACAGCTGCTGGTCTGATTAGAGGGCCGGCAGATTAGAAGTATGCCCATTAATAGCGGTCATTTCTGCGGCTATGGCTGTGAGAAGAGGCATGATTAAATGCTGAGGCATCCTAGAAAAGGAGTAAGTAGAGTTGGAGCATGTCATGTCCAGGGAAGCAGTCCAGGATGGCTGAGATACTGAGCACAGGGGTGGGGGGAACTGAAACAAAACATAGATGGCACCATGGCCTCAGACATATTGCTGTGAAGCGCTCACTAAGAAAGCCCATTCCCCTCTGTAAATGGATGGAAACCTGACAGTTTACTGGATGGTCTCCTGATAATGTGATACAGCCCTTTATTTGATAGTTCTCTCCTTGTTATTCCTCCTAAAATGTATACTTTTCCAGTCCCTTCATTTTTTATGGGGTTCAGCTTTTCTGGCAAGTTTATTATGTGGCACTTAATCAAACACCTAACTGTGCCATAGACCTTTATGATTCTGATGAATGTGAGGTATTGGAGGGAAGATACTGCCAGAGTGCAGAAGGTCATTAACCTTCCTACAGTGCTGGATGCTCCTCCAAATGGCTAAGACTGGATGGACATTGGTGCCAACCTTGGATCAGGCTGGCATGGTCTGGTGTTGTGGCCTTTTTGGTCTTGGGGAAAAGGATATCGTAGTCCTGCACCACTCCATCCACCAGGGCCTCCAGGTCTGTGCCCACAAAGTGAGGTGATAAATTTCTCTTGTCTACGATGTCCAAGTAAACATCAGGAAATGTGAAATGCAGCTCCAGACTAACAATACTCATCTGGATATGCAATAGACTTTCAAAGATGGCACCAGCACCAAACTGGTCCATTCTGGGATATCCTGGCAGTAACAAGTTGTTTCAGGTAGAATTGAGTTAGAATTGGATGAGAGGGTAGGCATAGAGACAGGTTAGGTAGGAAATGAGGTAAGTTTGGTAAGATGTGGAGAGTGAGTTTAATAGGCTCTATAGACAGAAACCCTCCATGAAACTCAACAAAGCTAACACTTATCTAAAAGTCATAAAATTCAGCACTTTTTCCTCTCTTTTCAATTTCTTCTCTTATAGCTAAAAATAAATTGCACTCCTGGCAAATTTTTATCTGGAGGATAATTTACATTCAAACATAATTCAATCATTTCATGCAGGCAACATTCCTTCAAATCCTAATGCATAAATTTCTAGAAGTGACATGAATATGCAGAGTCTGCAAAATATGTGAGCTTTCTCACCATTAATTGAAAACCTGAATCTCAGTGCTCACTGTCTGTCACCTTCATTCACGACACATTGCATCAGTTGCAAAATTTCTCGACCAAGCATCTTAGTTCCTGAAAACAATGACTTCATTTGACATGCAGAATGCACATCACACTGTGATGAATTGAATGTTTCAGTGACTGTACCATTAACTGCAGTAAAAATAGCATTGTCACAACCTGCACACAAGGATCTGATGATACAGTAAAATTGAACTTTGAGTCATTTTGTGTTAGTGAAACAATGTGCAAGTTCAGATGTTTAATTTTTAAAATAATATTGGCTTCCCTCATTTAAAAATACATAAACATTCACACAGGTACAATAAATGTTATAGTAAAGACCTCTCTACCATGTGCTAAATGCAAAGTGAGAATACATATTTACAGAAGGCAAAAACATCAATTCAAAATCAGACACAAAATTCTGTTGTTTCCAGCCTCAGTATGCATAAAAGCTTTTGTTAAAAATAAAACACTGTAATTTAGAGAGTTGACACAATATATACAATGATAATCTTGAAAATGTTTCAGTAACATAATATTGCTCTTAGAAGAAATAAGTTGTCATAGAATAAAATATATTTGCTAGTGAAGTCACGAGGAAAATAAAATCAGAAGTGAAGTAAAATGGGCAACAAACTGAATTTACACCTTAGTACTAAAACAAGATTTACTCCATTTGGTCAGTCAGATACCAGTTGCAGGGAAATCTGGGTAGGTAATACATAAAAAGGTGACTCAAATAAAAGCAAAGTACTGCAGATGCTGGAATTGAAGTTCTAAAGATCATTTCAGACTTTAAACATTAACTTTGCTCAGGCAGGTGAAGACTGAACAGGCAGAAGGGGCAGGGATGACAACCAGGCAGAGTACAGGAAGGCAGGTGGTGTAGAAGTCCCCTGTGGCTATCCCCCTTTCTGACAGACACACCATGTTGGATACTGTCTGCGGAGATGACCGTGAGGGGAAAGCAGTGGTGGCTAATGTTATGGCATTTTGGATGGATCTGTACAGGAGACGAGGATAAAGAAAGGCAGAGCGATAGTGGTAAGGGATTCAGTTAGATAGAAAAAGGATGAGGGTCTACAAGCAAAATAAAGGGAGCTAGGAATTAAATTAAAGAACGGGTTTCAAAAGGTAGTAATGTCTGATTACTTCTGGTGAATGTAGCAAAACGAAGTTAGTCCAGATGAATTCTTGGCTAGACAGATGGTTCAGGGGACGGGGTATTAGTTTTCCAGGACTTTTGGATCATTTTTAGGGACAGTGCACAAGGCAAATTCTGAACCAGAATCGAACCAGCATCTTTGGACGGGGGAGGTTTGCCAGTGCTGTTGAGGTGGGTTTAAACTTTGGCAAGAGGGTGGGTTCCTAAGAGAAAGTCCAGCAAGGGTAGATGAACAACCAGAATTAGGACAGACATTAAGGGAATCTCGAAGGCATAGAAATTATCGGCTGGTTAGGACACAAGGCAAGGTTGGACGGTAGTTATTTAAATGCAAGGAGTCTGACAAACCAGGCAGGTAAGTTGAGGACAAAAATGAAAACATGTTGGTATGATGTAATTGCAATCACTGCAATATGGTTGAGAGAGGGGCAGGTGGAGCAGCTGAATTTTTTTAGGATAACAAGGTGTAGAGCCGGATGAACACAGCAGGCCAAGCATCATCAGAGGAGCAGGAAGGCCTATGTTTTGGGCCTAGACCCCTCTTCAGAAATGGAGGAGGGTAAGGGCGTTCTGAAATAAATAGGGAAAGAGGGGGAGGTGGATAGAAGATGGATAGAGGAGAAGGTATCTTGGACAAGTTGGACCGAAGGGTCTGTTTCCATGCTGTACAGCTGCATGACTCTATGACTCCATATTTCAAAAAAAAGTTCAATGTCATGTTATGTTAGTGTCTTAACTGATAAGGCTTTGAGTACAAGCCACAGACTGAACATTTTGCAATGTATATGTCATCCTTTAACTTTGTACGGTCTTTCCATCGTTTACATTTTAAAAATTACATGTCTGAGGAATACACTCTACATGGATTTATCTCCAATGGGAAAAGCAACTTCAACAACACTTAAAAAGCTCAATATTACCAAGGACAAAGGAATCTGCTTGTTCGGCACTGCATTTGTTCTGTCGTGATGATGGATCATACTCCTGAAACATTTATAGTCATTTCCCTCTTTTAATTCCAAAGTGTGTTTTTTTTAGAAGAAAGGCTACTACAGGGAAAAAAAATCCCTGCAAATTCAAACTTAGTGACTGGCAAAGGCCTGTGTGAGCCCAAGGGAATGTATCAGGTGTAAATTACTTCAAACAGGAAGAGACTTAACAACAATGACAGGACTGATTCTTTGCTTCCCTCTTGACAGAAAGTCATCTCTTTGCATATATGACTGTTTTATCTTCCAGGAATACACAAGGATAGGTATAAGTAAGGCTAATTTCAGTGATACTGGGGTGGACTCTTCTGACGTACCAGTCTGCATTCAAGTATTACCATGCTATGACATTTATTGCCCATCCCTTGTTGCCCTTGAGAAGGTGGTAATGAGCCACCTCTCTGTTATTTTACACAAACAGTTTCTCACCCTTAGCCTCCATATTAATTTTAAGAACATACTGGTTAATTGTTCGTTAATTATCCATTAATTCAGAAAGTTAACATTGGTGATCAGAGCGTAGGTATATATCTGCTTATCATGATCATTGTCAGCAATCATAGAGTCATAGAGTTTTTAAAAAAAAACTCATTTGTGGGATGTGGGAATCACTGGCTGGCCAGCATTTATTATCCATCCCTAGTTACCTTTGAGAAAGTGGCGTTGAGCTGCCTTTTGAACTGCTGCAGTCCACCTGCTGTGTGTTGACCCACAATGCCATTAGGGAGGCAATTCCAGGATTTTGACCCAAAAGTCATAGTCATGATGCATAGAGTTGTACAGCATGGAAACAGACCCTTTGGCCCAACTTGTTCCATGTCAACCAGATATCCTAAATGAATCTAGTCCCATTTACTAACAATTGGCCCATATCCCTCTAAACCCGGCCTATTCATGTACCCACCCAGCTGCCTTTTAAATGTTGTAAATTACCCAGCCTGTATACTTCCTCTGGCAGTTCATTCCATACATGCACCAGCTGCTGCGTGAAAAAATTACTCCTTAGGGTCCTTGTATATATTTCCCCTCTTACCTACCCAAAGAAAGAGAACTTGGCTCGCTAATGAGTATAACATTCTGCTTAAGAAATTTTGTGTAACTGATTATGGATTCTGTGGGTCACTGTGTAGCTGATGAGCCTGATTCTAGAGCTGCATCTCTGACTTCACACTTGGCTGGAGCTTCCAGAAAGAGAAATTAGCCCCGACATTACTGGTATTCCTTTCTCCGGTACCTTTTCTGTACGTCCTTCTGTTGGCAAAATTGTGTTTCAAAGAATTGTGTTCCTTTATACAGGCGCTTCCTTAAAGTCGGTTTCTTCTGAACGGTATCAGCCTTAGATGAGAGGTAGCTTCCTCTGTTGCCAGTCTCTGCAATTTTTCTGCTTTCTGAGCCCACCGTTCTATTCTTCTTCTTGCTTTTCACTCTGATTTGCCACAAGTTTATCCTCCTCTACATCTTTTCCACTTCTTGAACGTCATTGATTCAGGAGTTAGGCCATTGGTCCTGCCATTCATCAAAGTGCCAGATACCCATTGCCCAAAGTTTGCCATTATCAGATTGCACTTCTGGCAAATACCCATGCAAAAAACTATTTAAACTGAGGGATTCAGAAAAAGTTCAAATGGTGTACGCCCAACTCCAGGGCGATCTGATCCTCTATGATTTGGTCCTACCTTTATAACAGCATGGTCACTTGCAGAGAATCAAGAATCTTGACAAAGACTTTCAGATTGACTTTTGCAAAAACTCATTATTTTATGAGCATTCCAGATATAAATAAAAATTGTTGTGTAACTGCATATTTAATTCTCATTATTTCAAATAAAAGAGTGCCTGAGAAAAATCAGCATTGCAAGTATCATAACTACTAATTCTAGACTTAATGTTAACACAGATAAGAAAGGTAATTGCAAAACAAGCTATTTTTCCTAGAAAAGTTCCAGTAATTAACTATGCAACAGTATGACAAATTGATATTGCTTTATTATTTATTATTAAGCAGAAAGGTTTTCTATTCCACTGTTATCAGCTTCATGCCCACCCACTCGGCACAAGATGTTGAAACCTCCATTCATCATTTATATTTCTGACAGTTGTGTTTACAAATGTCTCAAGTACGCAGCAAGGTAGTCTGTAATTCTTACAGTCTTTAATTTATATTACCGATGAACTAATACTGCAATCCTTGCTGTTCATCTGAAATAGTACCTGGACAACAAAATATGGGGCAGAAAGATTCAGTTTCTGTGATTACTTCTAATGATTTCACACAATCCTTAGAACAGATAATAATTCAGGGACAGCCTTACATGTTGGAGAAACATAATAAACTGTTTTCACTCTTCCATTATTTTTGAACAAGCAGTACTAAAACCCAGCAAATAAAAATGAAAGCATTGTTCTGTGAATGGGAATGTTCTGTTCTAACTGCAAACACAGAATACATTCAATTCTGATGAAGAGTCAGCAGACTTAAAATATTAACTCTGCTTTCTTCCCATAAATTCAGCCAGACTTATTGGTTTTCACCAACAATTTCTGCTTTTGCTTTAGAATCATTTCTGTTGACTAATTATGCAAGTTTAAATATCTAATGGGTTATTTTTGAAACAATGCAAAACTGTAGTAAATGATTTTTAAAGAGTAAGAAAAAGTCTGCAATTCAACTGCTATTAAAAAGTGAAGTGCTGTATGAGGTTAAAGAAAAATTATATTGGTTTTGTTTTATTCAAAAAACATAGCGGAAATAAGGCCACCTTTTCTATCTGTAAGATGTTAACCACTTGTGAAATATTAGTACTTTATAATCGTATATTTTTGAGACAGCCTAGTGGTATTATTGCTGGACTGTTAATCCAAAGAACCAGGTAATGTTTTAGGATCAGAGTTCAAAACCCCTAGGGCAGGTGGTGGAATTTGAATGCTGTCAAAAACTGGAACTAAAAGCCTAATGATGACCATGAATCCATTGTTGATTGTTGGAAAAAAAGCTATCTGGTTCACTATTATCCTTTTGGGGAATGAAGCTGCCATCTCCATCTGGTATGGTCTGCATGTGACTCCAGCCCCACAGCTATGTGATTGAGTCTTAACTGTCCCCCAGGCAATAAATGCCTACCTAACCAGTGATACCCGCATCCTGTGGATGAATAAAAACCAGTCACAGTAGCATTTTACCCCTCTCGTTCCTGGTATTGTACATTTGTCAATATAGGTAAACATATTAATAATATGTGATGTTCCTCAATATTGGTGAACCTGGACAATTTTCAAATTTGTTTATGAAAAACTGACGTAAATTAAATATAAATGTTACCTGTGGCACTGGAACAAGTGAGGTACGTGGGTTTTAAAAAATTGAGTGGCAGACAGTGGTGATCCATGATGCAAAGCATTTGAATATAAAGAGGAATAAATAATCACATCATTGCAAATACGCCTGAAAGATAAGAGTGTGATGGTGATCTGTTGTGGCAAACTACTGAAAAACAAACAGCTTGGAACATCCAGGGCTTGCAGTTAAATTTCTATGAGAAAGATCAGCATTATTGTGAGAGGTCCTGCAATAACCTGAAAAATAAATTTAAAGAAACATATTTGAGAAATTAGGGCACGTATTTGGAGATCTGCAGCAAATAGCGCAATTGAACTTTTCATCAGTGGAATGCAAGCATGATCTCTCAGAATGTTGTAAACACTGGCATTGTACAAAAAACCACTGGAACAAAAATATTCAGTGCAGGAAGTAAGAACAGGCGAGACATTTGTGTAATTCAACCTTGGGGTAGAATTTCATGGCTGTTCATCTGACCACCATTTTCCAGAGGGTGAATATCAGCAGGTTTTATGCAATATTGCAATCAGAGTCTCATCCCAATCTGAAACCCATATATGCTTTGCAGGAAGAACACTGAAAAAAATGTGCGCAAGAAATCAATTTAACACTTGCCCTCTCTCACTCAAAAAGTGTTGAGGCTCTTGCAGTCCGCCATGATCAGGTACATCAGTGCAATTCAGGGAGTTTGACGCATTCACTTATCAATCGGAAAATCAAAGATTAAAAGGCCAATCCAAGTCTTTAGCAATCAACTTTAGATTTAATAATCCTTGCTGCTAGCAAATTTTCCATAGCTATGGTTGCAATATCCATTTATTATCCCTATAATAGCAATGTTTGAGTGATTCAGGCCTGAATGTTTTCAGATGACAAGCCTTAAAATGTTAACTGATATAATTTGTGGAATGTTGTCAGCATCTGGATCACATAGGATGATGAGCAAGTTGGGAGACTATGACAAGAATGAAAAATAAGGTTCTCAACATCAAAAAAAAATTTCATTCATGTTTCCCTCTTAGATTAAACTATGCTAGGTGTCTTGGTTGAAATGTTAATTCATGCATGAATGGGGATGTACATGCCAAAAGATGGCGTACAGCTCAAGCTTTACTGCAGGCTTAAAATGTTTTGCAAAAGAAGAAAATCCAAGGTAAGAAAAATACTTTACCACACAACAAATAGAGTCTGGAATGCACTGCATGGATTGCAGTAGAGATAGATACAATTGAGGCCTTCAAAAGGGCATATGATAGTTGTTTCAAGGGATGATGCATGATTACAGGGAAACAGCAGGAGAATGACAGATAGCCGTTATACTCATTTGGAGAGCTGGTGCAGAAACGATAGATTTCCTCAGAACTGCTACCTTATGCAACAATCATGAGCAGTAGCTAATGCAACATAGCGAGCTGGCACACCCATATATCAAGGGCCAGCAAAGCATCTCTCTTTCATAAAATCAGCTCAAATTGGAATGGCTTGACATAAATGTGATTTGTCACCTAGCAAATACACAAATTCCAGACAAAACTCACACAGATCATCCTCACTAATCTAATTGCAATGCTTGTCCAAGAAAATTGGAGATAGGTTTGGAGATAGCAGTGGAATTATTACAAGCCTGTATTAAATTCTGGTTGAGCTTAAACTAGACAATTGTGGCCAGCTTTGGGATCCACACTTACAAAGGATGTTAACTATTAGAGAGTGCGGGAAAGGTGCATGAGAATGGTTTCAGCAGTAAAGAGCTTTAGTCATCAAGATAGATTGAAGAAGTTCGGACTGTTCTCCTAGGAAAAATAAAGATTGAAAGGAGATTTGATAGAGTCGAATATGACAAGTCAAATAGTCCAGATAGGAGTCTGGAGAGAGATTAGACAGAGATAAACTGTTCCAAATCAAGGAAGGGTTGAGAATCGCACGATACCTAGTTAAGGTATCTGAAAGAAGCAATGGTGAAATGAGAAAAAATATTTACACAGGCAATAGTAAAGAACTGGAATGCCTTACCTGAGTGTGCCATGAAGACAGATTTAATTGTGACTTACATGGAAAATTGGATTATGATATGAAGAGGAATCATTTGCAGGGTTATAGGGAAAAAGCAGAGGAGTGGCACTAAGTGAATTAATCTTGCAGAGAACTTGCACAGACATGATGGTAGAATGGCCTTCACTGTACTATAATCACTCAATGATTCCGTTCTCAAGCCTTTTTATTCCTGTGTTCCTTTATCAAAAATATAATTTAATCAAACAACTGCCTAAGTTTTGTGCTATTATTAATACTAAATTTTGTTAAGAAAGGAGTATCTGTATTTACAGAACCTGTTACACAGCTGTGGGCCATCCTTACCACTCTACACCCAATTGATAATTTTTAAAGTGCAGCCTCTGTTGAAATAGAGATATCCAAATGAGGCACTCAATTTTTAAGTGATGCTGGTTAAGGGATAAATAATAGCCCAAACACCAGCAATGTGTCTTCTTGTTTTAAAAAAATGTTTACATAAAATCCTTTTAATCCACCTGAGAGAGAATTTCAATTTATCATTGTATGCAGAACTTAATTACTAGCAAGAAACTTCAGTGCTGGGGAGAGATCCAGCTATCATGATCCATGTGGATAGGACGAGAAAAGATGTTCTGCACAGTCAGAGCAAAGAGGCACAAACAAAATAGAAGATGTAGAACTGCACAGGTAACTACCTCTGAATTATTACCTGAGGCACATACAAATTGATATCAGGAAAAGCAGATTACAGAAATGAATGCATGGTTCAAAGACTGGTGTGGGAGACGTGAATTCTGATTCTTGGGAGATTGGTATCAACCATGGGAAAAGTGGGAGCTATATCATTGGAAATGGTGCTGCGATCAATGCTCTAGCAAGACACATACCTAGGGAAGAAGAGAGGGGCTCAGGAGATGTAGTAGATCAAACAACACAGACAAGGCAAGCAAGAGAGGTATCAATATGGTAAATGAAAAATAGACCATGAGAGAGAGAGGTAGAGTGCACAAGTGTAGGAGAAAATCAACAGTTAAGGCTCTAAAATTTATCGAAAAAAAACAATAAAATTACAAAACCAAAGGCTCTGTGGCTGAACATTATATTCCAAACAAAGCAGATAAATTGATTGCAGAAACAATAATAAATAATTATTATCCAATAGCCTTTACAGGGACAAACCTCCAGAATGCCATTGATTGTGACAGGAATATTGAAGGGTACATAACATTTATGAAGGATTGGTTGAAAGCAAATTTGAAAAGCATATGAAATGCTAATTGATAATGATATTCTCACAACTGAGAAAGATGACCTAAAATCAGGAAGCCAGGATGTAGGGCTACTGTAGAAATGAGAAATCATACAAGTGTAATTTTTTAGTTTGACAGAAGCGACATTTCTTGTGCTTGCATTTTCCAATGAAATTTTCTCATTAGGCATCAGGAAGATCAGTAACTCTATGATCATCACTGATTCCATCCCCCTCTGACCACTGCTTCACTTGGAGTCTACTTCTCAGAGATCCAACTCTTTACTGGCATCTTATTTGATCCCTAGCTGAGCTACTGATCCCATATTTCCCTCTGTGATCCTGGTTCAACTTTTCCAGTGTATTTCTAAACTTCAGTTCATCCAAAACTCTGCTACCTCTGCCCACTTTGAACCTTAAAAATGATAGAGAACAGGATCCTAGAAAACCTAGAACTGACAGAGGAACAGAGAGATTCCGTCTAGGTGGGCTAATTATAAAATGTCATGATTGCTAGAGATAAGGAATAATTTGCTTTTTGATTATAACAGTTCATTTATTTTGTACAGTAATTTACTTTATCATCTGATCTTATCTGAGTGTTGCTGGGCAAACCAGGATTGCCAGTCAACAGTCTGGAAGAGAAAAAAGGCCACGGCTTCCCATGTAACATGCGATCGTTAATACATCAGTCAGGAGGCCCAAGGTTTGAGTTTGAGCTCTGATCTATCTTGAGTCATCTGATTTCAGCCAGAGTGGCAACAGCAAAGCTACATGTTCATAAAGACATACAGGCAATATGAAGTTTCTCTTCACTTTCTACAAGGACATGTTCAGTTCCACAGGTAAAAATCAAACTCTAACATTTTGGTGAAGTTTGACCATGGTCCAAGCTTGGTCCAACCTAATCTGACATCCACACACCTATTTTCAGAATACAATGCTTGAGCCAACAGGGTGTGGAACTGGACGAGCGCGGCGGGCCAGGTGGCATCTTGGGGGAGGGAGGGCTGACGCTTCGGTCCCAGACCCTTCATCAGAAAAGGGGTTTTGGCCTGGGGCGTCGGCTTTCCTGCTCCTGGGGTGCTGCTTGGCCTGCTGTGTTCGTCCAGCTCCACATCTTGTCATCTCGGATTCTCCAGCATCTGCAGTTCCTATTATCTCTGATGCTTGAGTCAAGGTGGCCATGGCTAGGGTTCCCCTCATCCTACCAGGGCGGTGGATGTCAATGGTGTCACTATCCTGCTTCAATCTCCAGTCTGAATTGTTGAAGATTTACTTAGAGAGTAGTAAGGGAATGGAACGCTTTGCCTGCAACGGTTGTAGATTTGCCAACTTTAGGTACATTTAAGTCGTCATTGGATGAGCATATGGACGTACATGGAATAGTGTACGTTAGATGGGCTTCAGATCGGTATGACAGGTCGGTACAACATCGAGGGCTGAAGGGCCTGTACGGTGCTGTAATGTTCTATGTTCTATATGTTCTATGTAACATGACAGTTGTGGGGAGTTAATATTGTTACAGAGATAGTAGGGACTGCTGTGCTGGAGAATCTGGGATTACAAGGTGGAGAGCTGGATGAACACAGCAGGCCAAGCAGCATCAGAGGAGCAGGAGAGCTGACATTTTGGGTTTAGACCCGAAAATCTGAAGAAAGGTCGAGACCCGAAACACCAGCCCTCCTGCTCCTCTGATGCTGCTTGGCCTGCTGTGTTCTTCCAGCTCTACACCTTGATATCTTATGACAATTGTGGGAGTGGATGTATAGACCCACTTACAGTAACCATATGGTAGGATGGACTGTAATGGAAGACATTATGGAAACATATTAGTAAGGTATAGAACAATCATGGGAGATTGAAATCTATGCATATATTTTAAAAATCAAGAAGGTAAAGGTGACCTAGAAAACGAAGCCATAGAAAGTTTTTCGGATGGTCTTTTAGACCAGCATGTTGTAGAACTATGGGGACTGCTGCCTGGTTTATTGTTTACCAACTCCCTTATTCTGACACTGGGCTTATGTAATGGGACGTGCTGTGGTGGGAAACACAGAAGGCAGACGCTTCCGATACAAAGAAAACTCTGATTTTATTGTGAAACAAGCAAATCGAACATATTTACAAGAAACCTGGAAAGTGAATATCAAACCCGACTATTACTGACTGAGATTTGTCTCATAGTTAATTTGACTCCTAGTTAAGTCTTACAGCCAAGACTTGATATAATGGAATTTAATAGTTACAATGAGTGGTTGTTACATAATGGTTGATATGGAGAGAGAGAGTGAGAGAGAGAGAGAGAGAGAGAGATTACTTGTTAACCAAAGCTCTATACCATTTCCCTTCTCTAGGGATGCCCTATACCGTTTGCCCCCAAACCCCACCTTCACCTACTCAAGACTAGACAAGCTGGCTTAGAGGGTCTCTCCTGGAGTGGAATGTGAAATTAACTGGCTCTTGGCTGTAGTCTCTTGTCATGGCTGGGGCTCCGTGCTGAGAACAATCAGTCTGATGGTGTCCACTGTTGTGGTTAGGCGTGTTGGACCTAATAGGTGGGCACCTTGGGTTTCTTTCTTTTCCTGGTGGTCGTTGTGAGTGGATTGTTGTTTTGAATGGTGGCGGATGTTGCTGCTATTGCCTCGGTCAGTGTCTTATGTCTCTGGATG
Source organism: Stegostoma tigrinum (assembly GCF_030684315.1). Taxonomy (NCBI): domain Eukaryota; kingdom Metazoa; phylum Chordata; class Chondrichthyes; order Orectolobiformes; family Stegostomatidae; genus Stegostoma; species Stegostoma tigrinum. Next base: position 96,099,966 of record NC_081356.1, read on the forward strand.
CTTTCAGTCACCTCCAGACGTTGAGTGAGGTTTGTAGTTGGTTGATGGTGTTAGGAGGTTGCTCGTGATGTGGAGTATTTGACCCCGAGCCATCTGTGAGAACTTTTTGCCTTGATTGGTAAGTCTGACTGATCTCCTTTCCATTCCTCACAGCTTTGGCTCAAGGACTCCTTCATGTGCAGGGCCGGCTTCTTGTTCAGACTCTCAAATTCCTCTTGCAAACCACTCGTACCAGGCACACACAGAGCCCACATTAGAGCACACACCTAGTTGGAATCAGAGTGCATTGCTAGTGTCACAGTGCATACAGCTGGGATCAGGGCCCTAGTCATACTCAACTGCAGGACCCCTTATCTCCCACCAAATCTGCTTTTGGCTGCCGAGCCATTGTTCCTTTACTCTGGACTGAATGGACTTCCTGATCACTGGCGAAGGAGTGAATGACTTTTCAATTAAGGTGAATGGTTTCAATAGTTTGGAACATCCAATATTTCCCTTGGATAAATATTCATTAGGTTTTGAATAGTGGTGTAAATGTTCTTACATCCAAAGGTGAAACAGGTTTGCTTGTAGCCCAATGGTGTGGAATATTCATTATTTTTGTGCCTGCCCACTGGTTGGAAACTTGTATGGCTTGTATCTCTGTAGGCTCCAGAAAACGGTTCGTTTCTTGCAGTCTGCCTTCAATTGCTTTAAGTGAGGCATGAATGGGGGTCTTCTTTAGTTTTGCAAGCTAACCCCTGTTCCAGACATCTGACCCTGGGCTTGCAGATTACCCAATCTTTCTCAAGCAGCCTTTTCCTGGTTCGGTTCAGGCCCCTGCTTTCTTAAATCCAAAAGTTCACTGAATTTTGGTCCAATGTAATTTCCACAAACAGATCTTCAGAGGGTTTGAGTCGAGGGTATGTCTACAAACTGATGAGGATTTTTTTTACCACACCTTACAGAACCAGCCAGGGAGCTGACTATCCTAGACCTGATATTGTACAGTGAGATAGGATTAATTCACAGCCTTATCGTGAAGACTCCACTAGGTAGCATTGGTCATAATATGAGAACATCGGAACAAGAATAGGTTACTCAGAACCTTGACCTGATCTGTGGCCTACCTCCATGTACCTGCCTTGAGTTGACTCCCCTTAACTCCTTTGCTTTACAATAATTTATCTAAACCAAATTTAAAATTAACAACCTATCCTGCATTGATTGCCATTTGTAGAAGAGAGTTTCAAACATCTGCCATCCCTTGTGTGTAGAAGTGCTTCCCAACATCTCAGCTGAATGGTCTAGGCCTAATTCTCAGACTATACCGCTCATTCTAGAATTCCTAACCAGTGGAAATAGTTTATCTTTATATGCCCTGTATGTTCCGATATAAATCTTGAGGAATTTGATCACATCACCCTTTTACCTACTAATTTCTAGAGAAAACAGATCTAATTTGTGTATAAACAACTAACAAAAACAAAGTTGCTGGAAAAGCTGAGCAGGTCTGGCAGCATTTGTGAAGGAGAAAACAGAGTTAATGTTTCAATTCCGGTGACACTTCCTCAAAACTAACTTGTGTATACTCTCCTCAATAGGATTGACTTGTATATTAGGCTTTATGGAGAGAAGAGTATGAATTAATGTAAATGTAAAGAGCGATAATTATGAGGGCTATGCTAGTGGGAATTGACAAATTATGTTTCGGTAAGTTAATAAATATGCAATGTTAGACATTTAAGAGAATATTTTGGAATACATCCAAAAGAGAAAGAAAAATTCCAAGAAGAGGATCGAAAACGTGTGATTAACAACAAAAGTGAAAGAAAATATCAGGCTGCAAGAGACAATATATTATTGGTCAAAGATGGGTGACAGGTCAGAAAATTGAACAGAATGTAAAAAACCGCTCAGAAGACAGCTATGATAAGGTGAAAAAGAGAATAAGAGAAAGCTAACCAGAAATGTAAAAAACAGATAACAAGAGATTCCTTGAGTATTTAAAATGATACAAGTGTTAAAAAAGTTAAGGCTTATCCTATAGGAAGTGAGCATTGAGAATTAATAATGGATAACAAGGAGTTGGCAGATGAACTGAACAGATATTTTGCATCAATCTTTACTGTAAAGGTTAAAAATAACATTCCAGAAATGGCTGTAAACCAGGAAACTCAAGAGTGGGGGAATCCCACAAAGGGGTACTCTGCAAACTGTTGGAGCTCATGGTGCAGATGGTAACATATTAGCAAGAATAGAAGATTGGTTCACTAACAGGAAACAGAAAATAGGAAAAAAAGCTCATTTTCTGGTTTACAAGAAGCAATGTGTGATGTGCCACAGGAATCTGTGTTGGGCCGTTAACATTCTACAATTTATATAAATGATCTAGATGAAGGGATCAAAGGCAATTTTGTTAAATTTGCTGAAGACACAAAGATAGGCAGGAAACCAAGTTGTTAAGAGAATATAAGGAGATTGTTAAGGGATATAGAAACGTTAACTATAAGGGTAAAGATATAGCAAATTCAATATAGTATTAGAAAAAAATGAAATTGCTCATTTTGGCATGAATGGAAAAAAAGAAGCATTTCATCTAAATAGTGAGAGATTACAGAGCTCTGAGGTGCAGAGGGATCTGGCTATCCCAGTGCATCAATTGCAAAACTTAATATGTAGGTGCAGCCAATAAGTGAATAGAAATTAGTGTGATTTAAGATATGTAAGCAGAATTTTGAATGATCTTAGATGGTAAAATACAGGTGATTAGCAAGGAGCACATAAGAACAGTCAAAGTGAATATTCAGCACTGCACTCAGTAGCAGCATTGTGTACTGTCTACAAGATGCATTGCTGCAAAGGTCATCCAAGTTGGACAGTACCTTCCAAACCCATGACCAATACCATCTAGAAGGACAATGGCAGCAGCTACATGGGAGCACCCGCAACCTGCATCTTCCCCTCTAATCCACTCATCATCCAAACTTAGAAATATATCAACGTTTCTTCAGTGTGCCTGGATCAAAATTCTGGAACTGCTGTCTTAATGGTGTTGTGAGTGTGCCAGCACCAATTGGACTGCAAAGGTTCAAGAAGACAGCTGGCCCCCACCTCCTCAAGGGCAACTAATGAAAGGCAATAAATGCTAGATGCAGCCAGCAATAGCCACATTCTGTGAGTGAATTTTTTTTTAACAAGTAAACAGATAAAGAAATTATGAATAATTCTTTGGGCGCAGATAAGCTGCGCAAGGAATGAGGTTGGTTAATGTCTGGAGGTGGAAATGAATGCTTTTCGTGATGGTGTGATTATAAGCTCAGAAACTTATTCCAGGGTCAAATTTAACGCCAAGGTTGTAAACAGATTGATTTAATCTTAAAACTTGCCAGGGAGAATGCTAAAGCTGATAGCCAGGGAATGGAGATAATGGGAACTGCAGATGCTGGAGATTCCAAGATAATAAAATGTGAGGCTGGATGAACACAGCAGGCCAAGCAGCATCTCAGGAGCACAAAAGCTGACGTTTCGGGCCTAGACCCTTCATCAGAGAGCTCTGATGAAGGGTCTAGGCCCGAAACGTCAGCTTTTGTGCTCCTGAGATGCTGCTTGGCCTGCTGTGTTCATCCAGCCTCACATTTTATTAGCCAGGGAATGGAGTTTGGAGCAGGGACAGATTTTGACTTTATTGTCACGCATACCGAAAAATAGTGAAAGCTTTGTTTAAAAGTGGTACAGGCAGATCACAGCAAGCAAAGGATGTACAGCTCAAAAAAACTTAGAGGCATACAGGCTACATTGCAAGTTACATTATTTGAGTTTAGACTCCATTCAACAGTCTGATAATAGCTGGAAAGGAATGGTTCCTGAACCTGCTTATGCTTGTGATCAGGCTTTTGCATTTTCTGCCTGATGGAAGAGGTTGGAGGAGATCATTACCAGGGTGCAATAGATCTTTGATGATGTAGGCAGCCTTTCCACAGCAGTAAGCCATGTAAACAGAGTCCAAGCAAGGAACGTTGGCTTCTGTAATTGGCTTGGCTGTGTACACCACCTTCTGTAGTTTCTTACGATTCTGGGCAGAGCAGTTGCCACATCAGTCCGTTATGCACCTCGACAGTATAATTTTAATGGTGCATCTGTAGAAATTGGTGAGAGGACTTTTGGGCGTGCCAAATTTCCTGAGCTTCCTGAGGAAGAAGAGGCGTTGTTGTGCAACTTGAGTGTTTTACATTTACCAGGGAAGACCAGGACAGGCTGTCGGTTATTGTCACTCTGCGGAATCTGATGCTCTTCAATCTCTCAACCTCAGTTCCATTGATGTAGATGGGGGCATGTTCTCCTCCTTTCTTTCTGAAGTTGATGATCAGTTCTTTAGTTTTGCTGATGTTGATAGGGAGATTGTTTTCATTGCATCACGTCACCAAGCACTTTATGTTCCTTCAGTAGTTTGATCTGTCATTGTTACATATCTATCCCACTACGTAGGTGTCATCAGTGAAATTGTAGATGGCATTCATTCGAAATTTGGCAACATGGTTGTAGGTATAAAAGGAGCACTGTAGGGGGCTGAGGACACATCCCTGGAGGGGATCCAGTGTTGAGTGTTATTGTGGAGGAGGTGCAGTTACTTATCCTCACTGATTGTGGCCTGTGGGTCAGAAAGCTGAGGATCTAGTTGCAGAGGGTGGTGCCAAGAGCTAGGTCATGCAGTTTTGAGATCAGTCTGGAGGGATAATGGTGTTGAAGGTGGAACTGTAGTGAGTCTGATGTAGGTGACTTTGTTGTCCTGATGTTCCAGGGATGAGTGCAGGGCTAGGGATATAGCATCTTTTGTGGATCCGTTATTTCTGTAGGCAAACCGTAGAGGATCAAGGCAGGCTGGGAGACCGGAGTTGATGTGGGCCATGACCAGCCTCTTGATGCACTTCATGATTATTGAGGTCCAAGCCACGGGGCAGTAAGCATTAAGGCACATTGCCTGTGTTTTCTTAAATATGGGGATGATGGTGGTCTTCTTGAAGCAGGTGGAGACTTCGGCTTGTAGGAGGGAGAGGTTGAATATGTTAATGAATACCTCCACCATGGTCTGCACAGGATTTGAGTGCTCAGCCAGGTAGTCTGCCTGGGTCCATCGCTTTCCTTGGGTTGACTCCCAGGAAGATTGATCTGACATCCGAAGTAGTAATGGTGGGAACAGGTGTGTCTGGGGGCGTTGGGGCAGATGTCACCATGCTGAAGGTATTCGGCTCAAACCGAGCAAAGAAAGCATTGAGCATGTCAGGTAGGGATGTGTCAATGTCTGCTATCTTACGCTGTTTCATTTTATATCCGATAATATTGTTTAGGCGTTGCCATAGATGGTGGGAGTCTATTTGGTAGGCCTGGGCCTTTAACTTGGTCTGGTACTGCCTCTTGCCTGACGGCTTTGTGGAGGCGACATCTGGATTTTCTGTATTGGTCTGGGTCACCTGACTTGAATGCTGTACATCTGGACTACAGTAAGGAGCAGATTTCCTGGTTCATCCAAGGTTTATGGTTGGGGAACACTCAGAGTGACTTTTTTGGTCCACAGTCCTCCATGTATTTGCTAATGAAGTCAGTGATAGTGGTGGCGCGCTCATCTAGATTTTCCACTGAACACTTGAGCACGGTCCAACCCATTGGGTCCCATCAGTCCCAGAGACTGCCTTCTGCTGCCTTGGACCAGCATTGTACTCTCTTTACGAAGGATACTCCTGTTTCAGCTTCTGCTTGCAACATGGGAGGAGCATAGTGCTGTGATTGGATTTTCCGAAGTGTGGGTGGGGAATGAAACAATGGCTTCAGGTCTTCCCATGAAAGTCTTCCCCACAAAAATCTACTTCAGAATTTCAATACTCAGTTTCTTGGTAATTTCTATAGTTACTACTGGCACAGATTACTTTTCTCCATTTTCTGTTCAAATAACAAAAGTGATCAAAGGTTGAGTGTGCTCCAGCTTAAATTATGACCAGCCCAAATTCCATTGTACTTAAGTGCAAACTTTTACCTTTAAATGCCTTAAGGCCTATATTCAGGCCTGAAGTTGAGTTGCCAGATGTTTTAAAGTTGTTGGTCATGTTTTGCTTACTCTCTAGGTTTGCCATCTATTCAACGTAATAAAACTGACAAATAATTTAATGTCTCCATGTATTAAAATTCTCCATGTGTCTTTCAATTATCCATGGGGTAACTTCATATCACAGTGTATGCAATCTGATAAAGCATGCCTGAATTGGCTGAAAATTTGGCTAATTCTATGTTGGGTAAGCAATCCTCTCTACCTCACAGACAAAAAAAAGCTTTAACATCTCTCTCAGAGATCGTAAGAACTGCTGATGTGGGAATCAGAGATAACACAGTGTGGAGTTGGAGGAACACAGCAGGGGACCTGAAATCAGAGATAATGTGAACTGCAGACGCTGGAAAATCCAAGATAACAAAATGTGAGGCTGGATGAACACAGCAGGCCAAGCGGCATCTCAGGAGCACAAAAGCTGACGTTTCGGGCCTAGACCCTTCATCAGAGTGGGGGATGGAGACAGGGTTCTGAAATAAATAGGGAGAGAGGGGGAGGTGAACTGAAGAGTCGGTGGGCTTAAAGTGGACATCCATTTCTAGCTGGTTGCCTGAGATGGAGACAGAGAGGTCCAGGAAGGGGAGGGATGTGTTGGAGATGGCCCAGGTGAACTTGAGGTTAGGATGGAAGGTGTTGGTAAAGTGGATGAACTGTTCGAGCTCCTCTTGGGAGCAAGAGGCGGTGCCGATACAGTCATCAATGTAACGGAGGAAGAGGTGGGGTTTGGGGCCAGTGTAGGTGCGGAAGAGGGACTGTTCCGCGTAACCTACAAAGAGGCAGGCATAGCTTTCCTGCTTCTCTGATGCTGCCTGGCCTGCTTTAATATGTCTGCAATGAGTGTCAAGACTTTACAAACGTGCAGCTGGGATTTACTTAAATTTTACTTAGGCTGATGGATTTAACTTAATTGGAGAGATTGGAGGAATTCGGACAATTCTCCTTGAGCATGGAATTAAAGGAAAATTTAGTAGAAACGCTAAAACTTATGAATTATTTCAATAGAGTAAAAATGAGAAAATGTTTCTAGTGGTCGAAGGATTTATAACCAGGAGACATGAATTTGAGGTAAATGTCAAGATAATCAGAGGTGCGATGAAGACAATTTTATTTTTTTCACATAGCAAGCTATTATGATGCGAACAAACAGCCGAAAAAGATAATGGCAGCAGGGTTAATCATTACTTAGAAAAGGAAAATGAATAAATCCTGTAAAATTGCAGTTTTATTGGAAAAGAGCAGGATATTAATTGGGTATTCATAGTGCCAGTAAGGGCTGAAGATTTTGTTTGTGTGTTGTAGGATTCTACAGTATTCAACAACCCCAATTCTCTAAGACTGTCCCTGGGATTCAGATCGATCAATATTTGACGTCCATAACTATACACAGTTTTAAAAGTATTCTTTGTAGTCAATGCCCTATCACCTTAGATTAGTATTGTACCAATGTGGCAGTAACTTCAAAACTCCATTAGCTTTCCCTATTGATGGCTTACATTCTTTATGAATCTTCAGTGAACGGCCATACTTCCAAGGCTTGCAAATATAACAGTATTATGAAGGTTTCGTAAAGTTCTGGATGTAGTCTTTCATCAGAGAAGTACAAATAATACTTTGAAGAAATAAATGTTTTATTACATTTTGTTCAACCGAGACCTATAACTGTTTGTAGTTTTACTTGTGCACAGTGCTGATATTCAACCTTTGGCAGAATTTTATTGCAACATAGGAATCTGAATATTGCAAAGTCATAGACTAGACAGGATGTCACTTGTGCTCATTCACCAGGCAGGCAAAATAGAGATTTTGTAATACTTTATGTTAAGAAAATTTAAGACTTCACATAAACCATTCTGTTGCATTTTTTTAGTGAAAATCATAAATTATATTGCATTTGTTTTGAAACAACAAATGTACCTTATCTCCCATGAATTATTTCTTTATTGAATTTAAACATAGTGGCAGTATAAGCATTGCCAAACAAAGAAATGTAACAAAAATGTTATTAAAGCAAAGTAGCATTATAAGTAAGCATCTTAGTTAGTAGTGTTATAAAATATTACAGTGGCTCAGTGGTTAGCACTACTGCCTTGCTACATCAGGGTCCTGGGTTCAATTCCACCCTTAGGCAACATTCTCCCCCTGTGTGTATTGGTTTCCTCCCACAGTCCAAAGATGTGCAGGCTAGGTGGATTGGTCATGCTAAATTACCCATAGTGTTCAGGGATGTGCAGAATAGGTGGGTTATATAGGTCTAGATGGTCCAAGGGTTAGTGTGGACTTGTTGGGCTGAAGGGCTTGTTTCCACACTGTAGGGATTCTATGATTTACCAGTCCTGATAAGTTCTGACTTTACTATTTTCAGAATGAAAGAACTATTTATTCACTAAGAAATATTAGCAGATCGATTTTAAATACTGGAGATGATGTTCTTGTTACTCTGTAGTGCATTTATACCTGCATTTATACAGGTTTACTTTGTATTTGAATTTGTAATTTTACTATTAAAAGTGACAGGACCAATTTTTTCTCATTTCTTATTAAAGGAAATAATTAATCTAAATTGACTACCTTCTCAGGGTGAGAATTTAAATCATTCCAAAAACATTACTAGCATCGAGTTAAAATCAGGAATTTCGTATTGCTGAGAGATCTTATTTTAATGTCCACAGCATTAAGAATTAAGGCAATATAAGCAGGATCATTCAATTCTACTTTTGTAGAATCGGAATAATAAGATAATTATAGAATCTATGTGGTATATTTATCTATTTAACCGTAAGGAGACATTTGTTGGTTTAAATAAAATGTTTGGAAATAATTATGTGAATTAAAATGGGGATATCTGAAGTGCAAATTTTTCCACCTTTTACATTAATTGACAACAACAGCACTCCAAGGTTTGTCATAATATAATCATGAATACAATATGGGCAGTGAAAGGTCTCTTTACAGCGCACTAACAATGTCCCTAAACCCTGGTCACATTATTACATCCAGATGAAATCTTCCACTTCGCCAATCGCCTTCCTGAATTAATTTGCCAAATTACTTCAAATTATGGATCGATTTGTATTCTGGAACTGTACCAACCAAGTCTTTGGATGCTATCAGAGGTAATAGGAACTGCAGATGCTGGAGAATCCGAGATAACAAGGTGCAGAGCTGGATGAACACAGCAGGCGAAGCAGCATCTTAGCGGCAGGAAAGCTGACATTTCGGGCCTAAACCCTTCTAGGCCGGAAATGTCAGCTTTCCTGCTCCTAAGACGCAGTTGGCCTGCTGTGTTCATCTAGCTCTACACCTTGTTATCATTGGATGCTCTGTATGCTGTGCAAATAAGTCAACTTGTGAAGAATTATGATTAGAGTCACATCGGGCATCAGTGATGTTGTCATCATAAGAATGTAGGACTAAACAAAAAATATAGTTTACCAAATTTGTCACAACCTTGAACAGAGGAATGCACTGGTAATCAAAATTGACAATTCCATAAATTGGCACAAAAATAAAATGACTAAATAATCATGAAGATGGTTAATATCAATGAACAAAAAATAAATTATCTATGACAACAAGTTTACCCTTTAACATGTGGACTATAAAATACTAATATCCAAATTGAAACCCTAACACAGACGTATTCATTCACAAATAGGACAAACAGGACAGATAAGAAAGATCGTTTATCGGGAATATCATGGGTGGTACAAAAAAGAAAAAAAATTGTGGATTGCGAGCCAAATGATTGAGTAGAATGAAATGGTTTTCTCATAGCTGTTTTTGCGATTATAACTTATCATTGTCAACCACAATTCACAAATCATGATCCTCAAACGAGCAGCCTTCAATTGGTCCTTGGACATTGCATAAGTTAGAAATGTTTCACTCTTCAGAGTCTTTGAGTTATTTCTTTTCTACTCAAAGAGGGAATAAGGGAAAGAGCCATCTACTTGGTTGCACAATTTTGGAGGTTGAAGCTAAATTGTTCACGCCTCTTAGTTCTATGTCAAAATTATTACTTACATTATGTCATAGAGACAGACAGCTGTGTCAAATCAGCCCTTCTACCTTTGCAGTAAACAAAGTAACCTTCAGAGACCCTCAAAATTGACCCTAATGATTCCTAACCAGACTTTTCAATAACAAGATAATAAAGTGTGAAGCTGGATGAACACAGCAGGCCAAGCAGCATCTCAGGAGCACAAAAGCTGACGTTTTGGACCTAGACCCTTCATCAGAGAGGGGGTTGGGGTGAGGGTTCTGGAATAAATAGGGAGAGAGGGGGAGGGGGTCCGAAGATGGAGAGAAAAGAAGATAGGTGGAGAGGAGAGTATAGGTGGGGAGGTAGGGAGGGGATAGGTCAAGTCATGGAGGTGGGACGAGGTTAGTAGGTAGGAAATGGAGGTGTGGCTTAGGGTGGGAGGAAGGGATGGGTGAGAGGAAGAACAGGTTAGGGAGGCAGAGACAGGCTGGGCTGGTTTTGGGATGCAGTGGGGGGAGGGGACGAACTAGGCTGGTTTTGGGATGTGGTGGGGGAAGGGGAGATTTTGAAGCTTGTGAAGTCCACATTGATACCATTGGGCTGCAGGGATCGCAAGCAGAATATGAGTTGCTGTTCCTGCAACCTTCGGGTGGCATCATTGTGGCACTGCAGGAGGCCCATAATGGATATGTCATCTAAAGAATGGGAGGGGGAGTTGAAATGGTTCGCGACTGGGAGGTGCAGTTGTTTATTGCAAACCGAACGGAGGTGTTCTGCAAAGCAGTCCCCAAGCCTCCGCTTGGTTTCCCCAATGTAGAGGAAGCCACACCGGGTACAATGGATACAGTATACCACATTGGCAGATGTGCAGGTGAACCTCTGCTTAATATGGAAAGTCAACTTGGGGCCTGGGATAGGGGTGAGGGAGGGGGTGTGGGGGCAAGTGTAGCATTTCCTGCGGTTGCAGGGGAAGGTGCCGGGTGTGGTGGGGTTGGAGGGGAGTGTGGAGCGAACGAGGGAGTCACGGAGAGAGTGGTCTCTCTGGAAAGCAGACAAGGGTGGGGATGGAAAAATGTCTTGGGTGGTGGGGTCGGATTGTAGATGGCGGAAGTGTCGGAGGATGATGCATTGTATCCAGAGGTTGGTGGGGTGGTGTGTGAGAACGAGGGGGATCCTCTTTGGGTGGTTGTGGCGGGTGCGGGGTGTGAGGGATGTGTTGCAGGAAATGCGGGAGATGCAGTCAAGGGCGTTCTCGACCACTGTGGGGGAAAAGTTGCAGTCCTTGAAGAATGTGGACATCTGGGATGTGCGGGAGTGGAATGCCTCATCGTGGGAGCAGATGCGGCGGAGGCGGAGGAATTGGGAATAGGGGATGGAATTATTGCAGGAGGATGGGTGGGAGGAGGTGTATTCTAGGTAGCTGTGGGAGTCGGTGGGCTTGAAATGGACATCAGTCACAAACTGGTTGCCAGAGATGGAGACTGAGAGGTCCAGCAAGGTGAGGGATGTGTTGGAGATGGCCCAGGTGAATTGAGGATAGGGTGGAAGGTGTTGGTGAAGTGGATGAACTGTTCGAGCTCCTCTTGGGAGCAAGAGGCGGCGCCGATACAGCCATCAATGTAACGGAGGAAGAGATGTGGTTTGGGGCCTGTGTAGGTGTGGAAGAGGGGCTGATCCACGTAACCTACAAAGAGGCAGGCATAGCTGGGGCCCATGCGGGTACCCATAGCCACCCCCTTTGTCTGTAGGAAGTGGGAGGAATCGAAAGAGAAGTTGTTGAGGGTGAGGATGAGTTCGGCTCGGCGGATGACGGTATCGGTGGAGGGGGACTGGTCAGGCCTGCGGGACAGGAAGAAGCGGAGGGCTTTGAGGCCATCTGCATGCGGAATACAGGTGTATAGGGACTGGACGTCCAGGGTGAAAATGAGGTGTTGGGGGCCAGGGAATTGGAAGTCCTGGAGGAGATGGAGGGCGTGGGTGGTGTCACGGACGTAGGTAGGGAGTTCCTGGACCAAAGGGGAGAAAATGGAGTCCAGATAGGTGGAGATGAGTTCGGTGGGGCAGGAACGGGCTGAGACAATGGGTCGACCAGGACAGGCAGGTTTGTGGATTTTGGGAAGGAGATAGAAATGGGCCGTGCGGGGTTGGGGAATAATAAGGTTGGAGACTGTGGGTGGGAGGTCCACTGAGGTGATGAGGTCATGAATGGTGTTGGAGATGATGGTTTGGTGCTCGGGGGTGGGGTCATGATCAAGGGGGTGGTGGGAGGTGGTGTCGGAGAGTTGGCGTTTGGCCTTGGCGATGTAGAGGTCAGTGTGCCATACTACCACTGCGCCACCCTTGCCTGTGGGTTTGATGGTGAGGTTGGGGTTGGAGCGGAGGGAGCAGAGGGCAGTCTGTTCTGCAGGGGAGAGGTTGGAGTGGGTGAGAGGGGTGGAGAGGTTGAGGCGGTTAATGTCTCGACGGCAGTTGGAGATGAAGAGGTCGAGGGAGGGTAGGAGGCCTGGGGGTGGTGTCCAGGAGGAGGACTTGTGTTGGAAGCTGGTGAAGGGATCAGTGGAGGGAGGGTTAGGTTCCCGGTTGCAGAAGTAAGCGTGGAGGCGAAGGCAGCGGAAAAACTGCCCTATGTCCAAACGTGACTGGTATTCATTGATGTGTGGTTGTAGGGAGACAAAGATGAGCCCCTTGCTTAGGACTGACCATTCGTCCTCACTCAGTGGGAGATCTGGGGGGATGGTGAAGATTCGGCAGGGCTCAGAGTGGCTGTCTCCTCTGGGGTTGCTGGCTGTGGAAGTTGTGGGCGGAGCGATGAGGTTGTTGGCTGTGGGCGGGGTTCCGTCGGTGTCGGCCGTGGGCGCATCTCAAAACCAGCCCAGTTCGTCCCCTACCCCCAATGCATCACACAACCAGCGCAGCTCTTCCCCTCCCCCCACTGCATCCCAAAACCAGCCCAGCCTGTCTCTGCCTCCCTAACCTGTTCTTCCTCTCACCCATCCCTTCCTCCCATCCCAAGCCTCACCTCCATTTCCTACCTATTAAACTCATCCCACCTCCTTGACTTGTCCGTCTTCCCTGGACTGACCTATCCCCTCCCTACCTCCCCACCTATACTCTCCTCTCCACCTATCTTCTTTTCCCTCCATCTTCAGTCCGCCACCCCTTCTCTCCCTATTTATTCCAGAACCCTCACACCATCCCCCTCTCTGATGAAGGGTCTAGGCCCGAAACGTCAGCTTTTGTGCTCCTGAGATGCTGCTTGGCCTGCTGTGTTCATCCAGCTTCACACTTTATTATCGTGGATTCTCCTGCATCTGCAGTTCCCATTATCTCTTTTCAATAACAATCTCAGATTTTGTAAATAATTAATTGCAGGCACAATTTATTAACAATATAGCAGCTTAGGTAGAGTAAAATTAAACAACAAAGCAATGCAAATTATCTATGCTTTGAACCCAGAAAGCTTTGCTTTCAGACCCATTCCCACAGAAGATAAGACAGATAAACAAGAACAGTTAATGGGTAAATAAAAGAAAATAATAGATTTCGCCAGATTACTTAAGTGGCTTTCATGATGACAATTAGGCCAGGCCAGCTTAGGCACACATTACAGCCTGGTCAGTGCAGGAAGAGGTCAATGATCTGCACTCTGAAATGGTAAATGCCACCATCTTCTTTCCATTACCTCATATTCACAGAGCCACTACTCTAACTCTGTGACTGCACAAGTATCTCACCAAAGTTCATGGCCTACAAATCTCAACATTGCTCACAGCATGTCATTCCCCCAGATGTCCTTCACCTATTTCCCAAGCAGTTAACAATTCCTTCCCTCGGTGCTTCCTGCTTACTCAGAGGAGACTCATCACCAACTTTCCTGCTTTTGTGTCTCCATTTACTGCTCTTGCATCCATTTTCATTGTAATTAATATCTCCCTTTGTCTCATTGACTATCAATTAGGTCGAGAAGTCTGAAACCAGTCAGCAAGAGCCAGACATCTGGCTTCTTCTCTGTCTTCTCAATCTAACCAGAGAAGCACACAACCATTCAGGGCTCGTGCCCTGGGTCAGGGGGTCTGGAACACCATCTGTGTTTCCGTGAAGAAGGCGGATGAAGGTGCACCTGTGGACCGCACCTTCTTCGTGAAGAGGGTCCTATTGGACTGCTGTAGGTTCACTGCTGCAGACATTTACTGCCTGCAGGATTTCCCCGGAGGCGGTTTCTACAATGTAACCTTCAGGAGTGCCAAGCTTTGCGAGCGCTTCCTGGAGGTTTTCAAGGAGAAATGAGGTGAGGGCCCCCTCTCTGTATTGACCGTCGTCCCGCTGTTCGTGATACCGGTGCAGAGGAGCCGTATGGTGACTGTACACATGTACAACCCGCATGTGCCAGCAGTTGATGTCCTGACCTTCCTTGGAAGGTACGTGAAGGTGGAAGGGGACCTAACCAACATCATGGACCACTTCGGGATCTGGAACAGTAAGAGGCAGGTCAAGGTGACGCTGAGGACGGGCGCGGACAGGAACATCGTATATCCACCGTCCAGCTTCGCGACTGGCAGGAGCAAGGGCTACCTGACCTACGCAGGGCAACCTAAAGTCTGCCATGCCTGCGGTAGGTCAGGTCACGTGGTGGCCGACTGCAAAGCCACCGTCTGCAGGGAGGAGGGACACCTTGCAAAGGATTGCCCACAAGAAAAAAGCTGCAACCTTTGCGGGGAAGCGGGCCACCTCTATAGGGCATGCCTGCGGCGGGGGACCACCTATGCCCAGGTCGCTGGCAGGAGCAATGCGGGGCATGCCCCCGCGGAGGAGAGGATGGTACCAGGGCCCTGCAAGGACCCCCTAATGTGCAGGAGGACCAAGTCATGCAGGAGGGCCCAGCTCGCAGGATGGACCCGAGGCCAGCAAAGTGCCCCTGCAGGCTCTACTCCCCCCCCTACAACCTGGAGTTGATGGAGGAGGCGACAGGTGACCCAGGGGAGTGGACGACGGTCCGGAAAGCGAGGAGGAAGGCGCGCCGGTGGGCCCAGGCACCGCAACCATCAGGTGGGAAGAGGCAGCTACAGGGGGGCTATAAGAGCTCCTCTGACAAGGGAGATTCGGATGACGCCCGCCCAAAGCAGAATCTAAAGATCTCAAGGGAGAAGGAAAGCAGCACCCCGCTTCCAGGTGACGGGAGGCATCCTGAGGCTCCCTCCGACACCCAGCCACACACCGCTGGGGCCCTGGAGGGCCCCCCGGAACTTTCAGGCAGGAAGGAGGAAACAGCGTGTCCCCAGCCTGACCCAGAGCCGGAGTTTCCTGCCTCCGTACCCCCGATGGGGGGATGCCACCCGGAAGGCAGCACGGACTGTTTCTTGAGCCCAGAGAGCATCCAGCAGTTAGCCCGGGCAATGGGCATGAAGGGGCAGATGGAGGGGCTGGACCTTGGACTTGGAGAGGGTACTGCGGTCACTGCCCACAATGGGGGTACGAGTTGCGAGCATTAATGTGCGCAGCGTCAAGTCCACCGCAAGATGTGTGTCCACGTTGGCCTACCTGACCACCGTCAAGGTGGACCTCCTGTTTCTGCAGGAGTGCGGGATACTGCACCTCAGCAGGTAGGGGAAATGGTCTGGCGCCTGGACCTGTGGGCCTTCCATCTGGTCGGGGGGTAACGACTGTCGCTCCTCGGGCCTGGCTATTCTGCTGTGGGGGTGCAACTTCACCATCTCTCAAGTTCAGGAGGTGGTGGGGGGTGGCGCCTCCTAGTGGCTGATGCCACCTACAGGAACGCTCCCCTGAGGCTGATCTACGTGTACGCCCCAGCGGTACGGAGTGAGCGGTTGGCTGTCGTGCAGTGGCTTCCACCCCTGCTGTCTACGTCCAGGCCGGTCATCCAAGGTGGAGACTTCAACTGCATCATCGATGCAGATGGAAGATCCAGTGTGGGGACAGCGGGTGGGGGGAGTCAACTGGACGTCACGTCCAGATTCCTGATGGGCACGGTGAAGGACGCCAAGCTGCTCGATGTCTTCAGCACCCCTGCAGACGGAGCGCAGCGGAGGTACACCTGGTCGCAGCCAGACGTGTCTATCCGCTCAAGGATAGACTTGCTGTTTGTGTCACGGGCGTTCTCGGTCAGGACCACCAGCGTCGAGCTGGTGTTCTTCTCCGACCACTGCCTCCTGCTGGCCGACTGTCACTTACAGGACGACCAGCAGGCCGGCAAGGGGACATGGAAGCTCAACACGACTCTGTTGACCCCCGAGAATGTCAAGGAGCTTAAGAGGGAGTACGCTGGTTGGAGAACTGTGAAACCCCTTTTTGAGTCTCCGGGCGACTGGTGGGAGACGGTAAAGGAGAACATCAAGAGGTTCTTTGTCCTCAAGGGTGTTCGGAAGGCGAGAGAGAGGTGGGGAAAGCTGTCGCGACTCCAGAAAAGGGTGCAGAACCTGCTCCTTCTGCAGTCGATGGGGGTCGATGTCACGGAGGACATCCGCTAGGTGAGGGGCCAGCAAGCCTCGCTCCTCGCCGTGGAGGCCTCCAGGATAATCTTCCGGTCCAGGGTCCGCTCCATGGAGCAGGACGAGACGTGCTCGCGTTTCTTCTTTCAGAAGGTGCACGAAGAGAGCTCTGTGCTTAGCTGGCTGGAGGAGGATGATGGCTCGGTGACGTCGTCTCGGCCCGACATTTTGAGGATCAGCAGATCCTTCTATGCCGGACTGTACGACGCGAAGCCCAAGGACAGCACGGCCTCTGAGTTGTTCCTGCCATCTATCAGGGAGGTCTTAGACGACGGCACGAGGGAGTGTCTGGACCGGCCGATATCCCTGGACGAGCTGACCAGAGCCCTCAAGTCCCTGGAGAGGAATAAGACTCCCGGGAGCGACAGCTTACCGATCGAGCTGTATTCCACTCTGTGGGACCTGGTCGGCCAGGACCTGCTGGAGGTGTACGATAGTGCGCTTCGGGCAGGGGAAATGTGCAAGTCCATGAGGAAGGGCATCATCACCCTCATTTACAAGAGGAAGGGGGAGAGGGAAGAAATTAAGAATTGGCATCCCATTTCACTATTGAACGTGGACTACAAAATCCTGGCCAAGGTCATAGCCAACCAATAGGTCTGTCCTGGAGTCGGTGATTCACCCTGACCAAACCTGTGCTGTGCCGGGCAGGAAGATCGCTGAGGGCCTCGCGCTCATCAGGGATACGATTGCCTATGTACAGGACAGGAGGGTGGACACCTGCCTTGTCAGCCTGGACCAGGAGAAGGCCTTCGACAGGGTCTCTCATGCTTACATGAGGGACGTCCTCTCCAAATTGGGGTTCGGGGAGGGCATCCGCAATTGGATCCGACTGCTCTACACCAAAATCATTAGCGCAGTCTCAATCAATGGGTGGGAATCGGACAGTTTTCCCGTCAGATCTGGAGTCAGGCAGGGCTGCCCGCTCTCTCCTGCCTTGTTCGTGTGCTGTGTGGAGTCCCTTGCCGCATCTATCAGGAAGGACGTGAGCCTGAAGGGTGTGACTATCCCAGGCAGCGGAGGCCTTCAGGCCAAGACCTCCCTGTACATGGACGACGTCGCCGTCTTCTGCACCGATCGTCGGTCGATGAGTAGGCTGTTGGACATCTGCGGCCAGTTTGAACTGGCCTCGGGTGCCAAAGTCAATAGGGGTAAGAGCGAGGCCATGTTCTTTGGGAACTGGGACGACCGCTCCTTTATCCCCTTCACCATCAGGACAGACTACCTGAAGGTGCTGGGTATTTGGTTCGGTGGAGCTGGGACGTGCACTAAGACTTGGGAGGAGCGTATCACCAAACTGAAGCAGAAGCTGGGCAGGTGGACGCTCCGGACCCTCTCCATCGCAGGTAAGAATCTGGTTGTCAGGTGTGAGGGGCTTTCGGTACTGTTGTATGTGGTGTAGACCTGGCTTATTCCCTGGATCTGCGCCACTGTGGTCACCCGGGCCATCTTCCACTTCATTTGGGGGTCGAGGATGGACTGGGTCCGCAGGGACACCATGTACAAAGACCTGGAAAATGGGAGAAAGTGCGTACCGAACGCCACCCTCACCCTGACTGCTACCTTTGTGTGCGGCTGTATCAAGCTGTGCATAGATCCTCAGTACGCAAACACCAAGTGTCACTACTTACTGAGGTTCTACCTGTCCCTGGTGTTGTGAAGGATGGGCCTGGCCTCGTTGCCGCGGAACGCTCCAAGCAGTTGGACCGTCCCGTACCACCTGTCCTTCGTGGAGAAATTTTTGAAGGGAAACACCTTTGACCACAAGGCCATCAGGCAGTGATCAGCACGTAGTATCCTCGAGACCCTTCGGGAAAAGGACAGGGTGGATCCCGTAGTGTGGTTCCCCTCGCAGACTGCCAAAGTCATTTGGCAGAATGCCTCATCGCCAGAACTTTCAAACAAGCACAAGGACATTGCTTGGCTGGCGGTGAGAGGGGCTCTGCCAGTGAGATCCTTTATGCACGCCCGGAATCTCTGCGCCACCTCACACTGCCCTCGAGGCGGCTGCGGGGGGGCCGAGACTGTCGATCACCTCCTTCTGGAGTGTGCCTACGCGCAGGAGGTCTGGAGGGTGATGCAGTGGTATTTGTCGAGGTTCGTCCTGAGCAGCTCCGTGACACGGCACTCCGTGCTCTATGGGCTGTTTCCCGGGACGCACACCGAGACCAACATCAACCGCGCCTGGAGGACCATCAATGCGGTGAAAGACGCTCTTTGGTCTGCCCGCAAGTTGCTGGTCTGCCAGCTGAAAGAACTGACCCCGACCGAGTGTTGCAGACTGGCGGACTCCAAGGCCCAGGACTACATGCTGAGGGACGTGCTAAAGCTTGGGGCAGCCGCGGCCAAGGCGCGGTGGGGAAAGACTACCGTATGAAATCCCTCGGTCGGAATAGAAAAAAGGGCCCTAGCTGGTAACTGGGCCCAGCTGGTGCCTTCCCCAACTGGTCAGGGGGCCAATGGGGACTGTGCGGAGAGACGACTGTTGGGGTATTTTCTTTGCTTTGTTTTATTTTTCTTCTTTGTTTTGTTTTTGCCTTTAGTTGGTGCACATACCCCCTGGGTAACCGGGAGCAGCTTGCATGACTGGGTAGGTGTATAAATGTTTTATTTTTTGTACATTCTATGAATAAAGTATATTTTTTCAACTTAAAAAAAGTGACGAAACGTCTGAAAACTAACTTTCCAGCTCAGCGAGCAAACTCACATCCATACACTCTTTCCTCTTCGGGAGTGTGTGGTGTTAGCAGGTATACACAGAGTGGAGAAACAGCATACAGCTCCTGCAGATGCATCTTCTCGTGATATTCTAGAGGTGTCCAGCCCTTTCCACCACCTCCCCTTGGACTGCAATCCCAAAGCCTGCAGCAGTTCAAACTGAGAGGCGTGAGCTAGCATCTGGGCAGGAGACTCTCAGCAGATCAGATCCCTCTAGGCCCAATGGCACCAGGGGATGAGTGACCAAGTCTTGTAAGAGCCAACATGGCCAAACACAGACTAGCTCCACCCCAGCTGCAGAAAACAGGGGCTGTACTTAGAACCTTGTGGAAGATAGAGAGAAGAAAATTCAATGAGGACACAAAACTGGCACATGTGGTTTTATGTGCATACTTATGCTTACTTGTAGTGTACTTGTACTGCTCTAGTAAAATTTTCACTGTCAGATGTGGTTACGTCACACCCATGGGAGCGATTAGCAGCATCTTCAGATATTCTAATGCTGAATGAAGCTGTAATCATCAAGTATTTATCTCTCACAAGCAACCAATTCCTTGACTGCAGATAGACTTAGACATAATGGATCTTTGAAACATGGTGCTGAGCACTGCACCTAAGATATGACACTTCAATGTGAACGATATGAGGTTAAACACATTGTGCAGGAATTATTTAATGCCTCCTGCACACATATTTACCTTGGGAGTGAGAGTGTGGAATTAATAATGATTCCATGCAGTCATTCTATGTATTAGTTTTACAAGGGAGTATGCCATCAAGTCTGGGAGATGTACTGTTCATTTGTCCATTCTGGCTCATAATGCAGCATTCTGCTCCACAAGGTGTTGTCTCTCTCAAATTCAATGCTGTTCTATAGGTACTCAAGAATTTCAGGGCGACTTAGCAGTCTATGTATATTCTGAAAACTTGTGGGCTTAATGATGATGGAAGGTTCAAAAAGGGATTACTCAGGATTCCACTCAATTTCCCGGCTATCATGAGGGACTTCACTGTACGACACTCAGATGTCATTTAACAAGCAAAGTGCCCAGTGGTTTCTAACCTTATCACCATTGAATGTGAGCATACTGTCTCACTGATTATTCTACTACACTAAACAATCAGCAGCTTATATAATATTGAGATACTGAATGTGAAATCACCCAAAGAAATGAAGTGTATAGTCAAATGGATAATATGGTATTTATTCAGTAACACAAAATTTTGAGGGATTACAAAATGAAAAGGATCACATCCCTTTTCCATGATACCAAAAGAATGTTAAACAATTAAACAAACTCCAAACTCAGCTAATTCGTACTGGAAGCTTTAACTGTCACTAAAGAAAAAGTATTAGGAAAACAAGTGGGCCAATATATTGTGCCTTTAAGAAAGAAGTGTTATGTACTATTTCTCTCTCAGAGGGATGCTGCCACAGTAGTACCAGAGTGTCTGCTTTGGGCAGGTAATTGGTTAATAGCTTTTGAGTTACCTTTGGGTACTTTAAAAATCATGAATGGTGGGGTCAGGGCTTACACAGACCCAGGAAGGCTTTTAGTTTTGCTTTCAGTTAGTGAGAAGGTTTCTGCTAACTGCTCATCTAAAGCTTGAGTTCCAGGCTGCAAAAGTGAGGTCTTAGACTGCGAGGCTTCCTCTTAAAAATCAAAACAGGCAAATTGTTTCCTTCTTCTGACTAGAGAGAGAGAGAGTGTCTGTGTGCATGTGTCTGTGTGCGTGTGTGTGTGTGTGAGAGAGAGAGAGAATGTGAGAACCACAACTGCATTGCTGAATTGTGTTTATGGGATGCCGCCTATATTGGAACAGTTGATGATCAGTGGTTATACTGCAAGGCACCACTAGGGTGGTTCAGACATGAAAACCTTAACTCGGCTTCTTCTATTTGACTTTGACTCTGGATGAAGTGGCGTTGAGTCTCTCTCTGTGGCCATCTGAGGGTTTAGTAAAGTGTCATCTTCCAACAGCTATTCCTGTATGGTCTGCTGACCAGAGAAGGAAGCAGGACTGTTGTGAGTTCTCTGATCTGTAAACGTCATGGTAACTCCCAAGATATTTGAGCAGACCTCCAAAATTTTGCCTTGATGGTCATATAAAATTTGAACGCTGATGGAGTGGCGTTTTCTGCTGTCAAACCTTGCAGATTGGTGATAGCGTGTTCTCAAAGTGACATGGCTGCGCTACACCTGGGCAAAGCCAGCAAGGGGAGAGAATCCTGCTGTCTGAGCTGTTTATATCTCCTCACCATAGGGAAAGGATATGAGTGGCTGTGATATGGAATAAACTGGCATTGGTAGTATCCTGGATGTGTTTATGATTCAAAGATTGAAGGACGTTTCACAGGTCTGGACATTTAGAGAGGCAAAAATTGATTAGGGATAATCATCATAGTTTTGTGCAAGGAAAATTGTGTTTTTGAGGAATTTACCACAAAGATTGAGGATGGCACAGCAGCAGTAATCGTCTATTTGGATTTTAGTGAAGTATTTGCAAAGGTACCACATAGTGGACTAATAGGTAAAGTTAGGTCACATGGGATTCAGGGCGAACTTGCCAATTGGATACATAATTGGGTTAACTGCAGGAGACAGACAGTGTTGGTGGGGGGTTGCATTTCAGACTAGAGACGTGTGGTCAGCAGTGTTCCACAGGGATCAGTTCTGGGTCCTCTTTTGTTTGCTATTTGTATAAATGCTTTGGGTGAGAATATAGATAGCATTGAAACTAAAATTGAAGATCTTCTAAGAGATCTTGATCAAATTGGTCAATGGGCTGAAAAATGGCAGATCGTGTTGAATCTAGATAAATGTGAGGCATTGTAGTTTGGTACAACAAACAAAGAGCAGGGCTTATACAATTAATGGCAGGGCCTTGGGTAGGTCGTGGAACACAGGCACCTAGGGGTCAGGTAGATAATTCTTTGGAGTTTGCTCACATATAGATAGGGTGGTTAAAAAGGCATTTGGCATGCTTGCCTTCATTGTTCAGTCCTTCGAGTATAGGATTTGGGACACATTGTAGAGATTGTACAGAACATTGGTGAGGCCTGAACTGGAATATTGTGTCCAGTTCTGGCCACCCAGTTATAGGAAGGGTACTATCAAGTTGGGGAGAGTTCAGGGGAGATTTACCAGGATATGAAAGGTTTGAGTTATAAAGAAAGGCTGGATAGGCTGGGACTTTTTTCAGTGGAGCGTAGGGTGTTGAGAGGTGACCTGACCGAAGTTTATAAAATAGTGAGAGATATGGATAGTCAATGGTAGTTGTATTTTCCTTAGGATGGGAGATTTCAGGCAAGGATGCACATTTTTAAGGTTAGAGGAGAGGTATTTAAAAAAGACAGGCACTTTTTTTTAAACAGAGTGAATCACATGTAGAATGAACTTCCTGAGGAAGTTGTGCATGTGGGTGCAATTGCAAAGTTTAAAAGATATTTTGATGGATACATGAATAGGAAAGTTTTGGAGGGATATAAGTCAGGAGCAGGCAGGTGGGGCTAGTTTTGTTTGGGATTATGTTTGGCGTGGACTAGTTGGACTAAAGAGTCTACTTCTGTGCTGTATGACTATGACTCTAGGTCACTAGTTGCTCCCTGAAATGAGCTGTTGGAATAAACATTTAGAGCACCTGATGGCCATCGAGACAGGCTTGTCAGCCATTCCCACTGAGTATAAGTCCTGCTCCAAATGAGATGAAATTTCAGGGCATCTTTAATTGGTATCTGCGCTGACTTTCAGGTAGTTGAAGAAATTGTTATGACTAACTGGCATAGCATATTGGAAATTACAAAACATCAAGATTTTATAAAGATTGCAAAGATTCCCTATTCACTTGACTTTCGACCCAGGCTGATGGAAAGCACAGATCAGGTTTCTGTACTGAAAAGGAATCACGATATGTTACAAATAATTAGTCTTTTGGTATAGGTAAACAATTTTAAGCCATATGTATGTAAAACTATTAATTAAAACTCTAATCCCCTTGTAAACCTTCCCTTTAATGCACACAGGCAGGCAAACAAACAGAGGGGAGAAACTGGAAAGACAATTCAGTGACCTTTGCTCCTAAGCTCTAGTGTTGAACTGATCCTTAGGACTTTTCTACTCACCTTTGCGCTACTTCAGTTGTCTTTCTCCAGATGCTCCCACTGACAGGTAAGAGACATAAAGTAACAAAGTGTAGTGCTGGATGAACACAGCAGGCCAAGCAGCATCTTCGGAGCACAAAAGTTGATGTTTCGGGCCTAGACCCTTCATCAGAAATAGGGGAGGGGAAGAGGGTCGGAAATAAATAGGAGACGTGGAATAATCCCTCTTCCGTACCTACACTGTCCCTAAACACCACCTCTTCCTCCGTTACATTGATGACTGCATCGGCGTCACCTCATGCTCCCACAAGGAGCTCGACCAGTTCGTCCACTTCACCAACACCTTCCACCCCAACCTCAATTTCACCCGGACTATCTCTAACATCTCCCTCACCTCCTGGACCTCTCTGTCTGCATCTCAGGCAACCACATAGAAACCGATATCCATTTCAAGCCTACCGACTCTCGCAGCTACCTAGAATACATCTCATCCCACCCACCTGCCTGCAAAAATGCCATCCCCTGATCCCAATTCCATTACCTCCGCCGCATCTGTTCCCAGGATGAGGCATTCCACTCCCGTACATCTCAAATGTCCTCATTTTTCAAGGACTGCAACTTCTCTCCCACAGTGGTTGAGAACGCTCTCGATCGTGTCTCCCACATTTCCCACAACTCATCCCACACACCCCGTCCCCGCAATAACCACCAAAAGACAATCCGCCTCGTCCTCACGTGCCATCCCCTCAAACTCCGGATCCAATGCATCATCCTCCGACATTTCCGCCAGCTGCAATCTGGCCCCACCACCAAAGACATTTTTCCCTCCCCACCCTTGACTGCCTTCCGGAGGGACCACTCCTCCATGAAGCCCTTGTCCACCTCACACTCCCCTCCAACCCTACACCTGGCACTTACCCCTACAACTGCAAGAAGTGCTACACCTGCACCCACACCTCCTCCCTCACCCCCATCCCAGTCCCCAAGATGACTTTCCACATCAAGCAGATGTTCACCTGCACATCTGCCAATGTGGTATACTGCATCTGCTGTACCCATTGTGGCTTCCTCTACATTGGGGAAATCAAGCGGAGACTTGGGGACCACTTTGCAGCACACCTACGCTCGATTCACAATAAACAACTGCACCTCCCAGTCACGAACCATTTCAACTCACCCTCCCATTCCTTAGACGACATGTCCATCATGGGCCTCCTGCAGTGCCACAACGATGCCACCCGAAGGTAGCAGGAACAGCAACTCATATTCCGTTTGGGAACCCTGCAGCCCAATGGTATCAATGTGGATTTCGCAAGCTTCAAAATCTCCCCTCCCCCTACTGCATCCCAAAACTAGCCCAGCTTGTCCCCGCCTCCCGAAACTGTTCTTCCTCTCACCTATCCCCTCCTCTCACCTCAAGCCCCACTCCCATTTCCGACCAACTAACCTCATCCGGCCCCCTTGACCTGTCCGTCCTCCGTGGACTGACCTATCCCCTCCCTACCTCCCCAGCTACTCACCTCTACTGCTCCATCCCCGCCTCTTTAACTTGTCTGTCCCCTCTCTACCTATCTTCTCCTCTATCCATCTTCGATCCACTTCCCCCTCTCTCCCTATTTATTTCAGAACCCTCTCCACCTCCCCCATTTCTGATGAAGGGTCTAGGCCTGAAACATTAGCTTTTTGTGCTCCTAAGATGCTGCTTGGCCTATTGTGTTCATCCAGCTCTGCACATTATCTCGGATTCTCCAGCATCTGCAGTTCCTATTATCTCTAAGACAAATAAGGTGTTTGGTTCACTTATCACAAATCCCTGTCCCTTCTCATTAAGTGAACTGGTAGAAGCATGCAAGATCCAGATGTCCCTGACCACTAAACTATTGAAGGACTGAAGTAGCATGAGAATTTATTTATTTTTTCCAGAACCCTCACCCCATCCCCCTCTCTGATGAAGGGTCTAGGCCCGAAACGTCAGCTTTTGTGCTCCTGAGATGCTGCTGGGCCTGCTGTGTTCATCCAGCCTCACATTTCATTAACTTGGATTCTCCAGCATCTGCAGTTCCCATTATCACTGATACAATTTTAACCTCACTGCGAAGCCTCTTCCAGGGATGCCTAACCTGAAGAAGTTACCCTCCTCCCTCCGGACCAACCTCAGGGAATCTCTCTCCCATTGCACCTCTCCACCTATCTTCTTTTCTCTCCATCTTCGGTCCGCCTCCCCCTCTCTCCCTATTTATTCCAAAACCCTTACCCCATCCCCCTCTCTGATGAAGGGTCTAGGCCTGAAACGTCAGCTTTTGTGCTCCTGAGATGCTGCTGGGCCTGCTGTGTTCATCCAGCCTCACATTTCATTATCTTGGATTCTCCAGCATCTGCAGTTCCTGTTATCACTAGCATGAGAATCTGTTGGACAGCAGGCATGACAACATTGCAAGGCTGGTCGATTGCCAAAACCGACTTGCTTGGATGAGGGGTGTCAAAGACAAGGAGAAGGCAACGGAGCCCACAGGCTTTGTTGTGGAGAAACAGGTGCATTAATGCTGGAAGGATTCAGCAATCACCAAGCACCCAATCTTCTTTACGTCAGGAATTTGTGCTGGCTAACGTTATGGTGAACAAGAGAATTAGAGTAACATAAGTTAGGGCTTTAATGAGCAGAGGTATGTAAATAACGTAGTTGGCCTCAATAATGAGATTCTGAAGTTGGCCTTTAAAATGCAGAAATCACAACATCTAACCTGCATCTTTGGTCACAGTATCAATGGGGAATTGATATTGCCTGGGTTCATATATACAGCTTTTGCTACTAATACCATATATTCACCTAGTTTTTAATATTACTTGGAGTTATTGAATTGAATAAAGAC
Source organism: Stegostoma tigrinum (assembly GCF_030684315.1). Taxonomy (NCBI): domain Eukaryota; kingdom Metazoa; phylum Chordata; class Chondrichthyes; order Orectolobiformes; family Stegostomatidae; genus Stegostoma; species Stegostoma tigrinum. The sequence continues at coordinate 96,126,223 of NC_081356.1, forward strand.
TTGCATGTGCTGCTAGGAACCTCAGAAGACTGCAATGAATCATCCACTCAGCAATTATGGTTAAAAGATTGTCTCCACTGTTTCAGCTTGGTCTTTTTGCAAGATGTACTGAGCTACAGTAACAATGAAGATGAGTGGGCACAGGTTGCCTCCTCCCATTAATTCAATTATCATTCACATTAGGATGTATTGGGTATGTTCCACTGTTTACTTGCTGGTCGGTAGCTTCGCACATTGCCACCTCATTTTAGGTACCTTTGTTTTTTCATGTCATGCTGCCTTCATTGCTCTTGGGTTGATCCTCTTGCTTGATAATGGTTGAGAGAGATTACATATGCCAAACAGCATGTGTAAGGGAATATAATTCTGCTGTAGCGCCTAATTGACACTACATTCAAATTCCTAGATCTGTTTTGAATTTATCCCATTTGAACCTGGTGGTAATGCCACACTACTCAAAAAGGGTTTGAGGACATAACCATCTCCAGTCAGGGTGGTAGTCCCTCTGACTGTTGCTCACCTGTGGCAGGCAGATTGGTGACATGATGCACATTGAAATCCCCCATCCAGTAGATATTCTTTGACTGTTAATTGCTACTCTTGGTGCCTCTTCCAAGTAGTATTCAACATTGAGGAGTACTGATTAGTCAGTTGAGGGACAATGGTAGACGGTAAACAGATTTCCTTGCTCAGATTTGACCTGATGCCAAGATATCCTCTGATCCAGAGTCAGAATCAATCTTAGGGTGTCAAGGTCGATCTCTCCAGGCTGTGCTCGTTTCATCACTTGTAGTTGCAATGTCCTGTTCCCTTGGCAAGGATAATGACAGAGCCTAGGGCATTAGATGTTTAGGATGTTGGTATGACTTGTTTAGCCATCTCTCCCCATTGACAGAAGTCACCAAATGTCAGCAAAGAGGACTTATGATACTTGATCTACACGTGGTGGACTTAGAACAGCAAACCTGATAAGTGCTGTCGTGGTACCGTTGAGAACAGATTACTCCCACTTTCACTTAGGCAGGGTATTGATAGATATGGGGCAAAAGGTGGATAAATGGAACTGTGCAGAACAGCTACTTTCAAGGGGCTAAATGGGACTAAGCTACATATCTCCCATAGAGGATGGAATGTTAAGCTATCATGAAGAATCAAGATTACTAATAGCTACTTCTAATATTAGTATCATGCTGCTGATTCATCAAGTTGATTTGCAAAGAAAACTACACAAAAGGCTCAACTTAAACCTAACACCCAAGATTTAAATTCAAGTATCTGAGACTCCTAACACAGCAAATATCAAAGTAGATATCAAGATAAAGCACAAATCGAGAAATATTTAATTTCTTAATATTTTTATTTACAAGAACATCTCACTGGGAAGATTAACAGACTCATGAGGATAAGCTGCTCAGCAGACATCGCAATACAGTTGAGATGGAGTTCTATCTGGAAAGGAAAAAAGATAGTTTTGAAGTAGCATATAGGTCTATCAATTTAAAAAAAACAATCAAAACATTTAAACCAAAAACAGAAAATCTTAGAAAGAGTCAGATCTTGCAAAATTTGGAGAGAAAGAACAGAGCTGCTACTTTTGAGGTGACCTTTTATCACCAATGTCAAACCTTGAAAGGAGGGGAACAAAATACTTCAATTCCTAATTGGCTCTCTTTAAACAGATGCAGAACAAAAAAAGTCTGAAAATGCATTTTGCAGTAAGTCTACTGAGGTGGTAATATGAAACAGAGCACACACAGATGGTCCATCAAACTAACAGTAAACTAAACAATGATAATGGGAACTGCAGATGCTGGAGAATCCAAGATAATAAAGTGTGAAGCAGGATGAACACAGCAGGCCAAATCTCTGAAGAAGGGTCTAGGCCCGAAACGTCAGCTTTTGTGCTCCTGAGATGCTGCTTGGCCTGCTGTGTTCATCCAGCTCCACACTTTGTTATCCCAGTAAACTAAACAATGTTGTTATCTAATCAACAAGACTAGTTTTGTCCTGGAAAGATGTAATTACATCAGAGGTCTGTAAAAGCATCAAGTCTTGCAGATTTTTGTGCGCTTATTACCATTCTAACTTTGTCCCTAAACCCAGAATGTAATAACTCCAGTTTGTGCTCCCAAAAGACACTTGAATCCAGGTTAAATGATCTTGTATTAATGTAAATTATTTAGCACAGAAATAATTGTGGCTTACACAAATCCATCAGATTTGATATGGTGACTCACATTTAACATTTCAAAGTTTAGTGTTATTTTTCTTCCCCGAGCAATGAAATGAGGTGATGCAACAATTATAATGCAGAAGGAAACATTATCTGGTCAAGTGCTTTCTGTCCTATTGAGAATTATACGTGCCAAACCAAAAACTTGCTAGAAGTGTTGTCAGTGTTTTAACTGGAATTGCATTGGAGTAACTATAAAAGTAATCACAGATCTTAAAAACAAAAATCACAAAAAATTGTATTCAAAGGTCCAAATATACACATGGTTGATCAGTACCTAATGACCCATTGACCAAATATTTACAGTGGTAACCACATCAAAAGGGCAAACAATTTATTGGATCTGGTGCATCAGAAAGCGTTTACAGTGTCAGTGTTACTCATAAATCAATAAATTCACATCATGCGCACCAGATACAAAGTTGAATAAATTCATAAGTCCCAACAGGAAAATTTTAAGACTGTTACGTACTGAATAATGTGGCCTCATTTCTTCTGCATTTGGTGCCAGACTAAAACGAATGGAGCAGCAAAGCCACTGCCAAAGAATACGGTCATCATTGCCAACAGCCTCCACTTGTTCTCCACAGAAAATGGCAAGTTCTATTAAAATAAAAGGCAGTCAATTATTCCAAGTCAAGTAAAGAAAGTAACTGTAAATAAATAATAAATTCAGTGTTGGTACATCAGCAAGCGTTTACAGTGTCATGATATCATTCATTTAAAGAATTCACATCATTTGTACCAGGCACTGCTAGAAAGTTAAGTAGTCACATCATTGAATACAAAGTTGACACAATGTTGTCTGCTACTACTGACAGCACATCGTCACTTTTGAGAAACACATTATTTTCAAGTAGAAGAAAGGACAAGATTCCCTTTACAAATGACATGAAAACATTTGCATGACATGACAAAATAATGTTTGACTATTATAGTCAGCGGTAACGGTCTCACAGATTTCAAAGACCTCCGCAGTATGGAATGCTCCTTTCCTGATAATTTTAAAAAATCAGGCAACAAGTGTCTAACCAGTGTCCCTAAGCTGAACATGCAGAAAATCACATTAAAGACTAGGAAATAAAATTCACTGATTATTTTACATGGATCAGAATAAGAGTTGACATACATATTCCAAGCTGACTAGTTATCTTTCAGATAATGGGAACTGCAGATGCTGGAGAATCCAAGAAACAAAGTGTGGGGCTGGATGAACACAGCAGGCCAAGCAGCATCTTAGGAGCACAAAAGCTGACGTTCTGGGCCTCGACCCTTCTTCAGAAAAAAGGTCTAGGCCCGAAACATTAGCTTTTGTGCTCCTAAGATGCTGCTTGGCCTGCTGTGTTCATCCAGTTCCACACTGAGTGTGGTTACCTAACAGCGATAATCCACAGCATTAAAAAAAAGGTGAAGTTCTTCGGCTCAGTGCTTTCCAGAACTGCATGGGGTTTGGCAGCAACTACCAAATTCTGATGTTTAACTGCAGACAATCAAAGTTGCTATTACCTTTGCAGTTTTAATAATGCCAATGACATTAGGACCACTAATAATTCATACTAGCTAGAGATGAATTTTCATTTTGTTTGTGGTTATAAGTTATTTCATGGTTATTAGTTTAATTCTTTACATATCTTGGATGAGTTAGAATATCAGCTTATTTTTCAAAATCAAAACATACTATATTGAATAGTATCAGGAGTAATCAAGCTAAACATTTTGCTCAAAAATGAGCCAGAAATTAGCCTTCAGTCATTTAAAATAATTGAAAAGCAGACCCACCTGCAAGGTGATCACCAGAACAGAAACAACAAAATGCATGATTTTGAAATTTTAGAAAAAATTAAAGCAGTTTTTAAATCCTCTCATCAGATGACCTTGCATTTTACAGCCTGTTTAAAAAAACTGCGCAGTCACGAAGATGCAAATTTGTAGATTGATAAGAAAAAAATAACCTGATTCAAAGGGCAGCTGCTGAGAACTAAAACTATCCTGGCCATAAGCAAATTAGCAGTTTTCCACATTCCAAAAGCGACTCCATATAAGTACTGATCAATTGTGGGCTTGTTATCAAAAATGGTTGAACTGGTAAGACCTACATTCATTGGAGTTTAGAAGAATTAAAAGGTAAACTCAGAAATTAGATTTGAAAGGAGCACACAAAGTGGAAACCATAGAATCACAGGGCCTTTGGCCCAAGTCCACACCGAACTTCAGAGCACCCCACCGAGATCCATCCCCCTTTAACCCACCTAATCTACACCTACCTGAACACTAAGGGCTATTTAGCATGGCCAATCCTCCTAACCTGCACACCTTTGGACTGTGGGAAGAAACCAGAATTGAACCCAGGTCCCTGGTGCTGAGAGGCAGCAGTGCTAACCACTGTGCCACTGTGTCACCCCTATGGATCTTACCTATTGGGGATGAGACAAAAACTCAGGGGCACGGTTTTAAGAATTAGCATCTACCTTTTAAAGCAGATGATATGAAATTTCTTCACTGAAAATCATTAAAGAGTAGTGAAATATTTTCCCCCCCCGAAAAAGGTTGTGGCAGTTGGGAATTTAAATTTATTCAAGCTGGAGTGAGAGAGATTTTTGATAGGCAAGCGAGTAAAGGGTAATGGAGTACAAACAGCAGAAGTGCAGCTCAAACATAACTATTTTGATGATGTCACCAAATGGTGGTGTAGACTCAAGCGCCAGATGTGCAGTCCTGCTCAAGTTCCATATAGCTCTTCAGAATGCCATGGACATGAAACTGAGTTGGTGCAGGCCACCAATCATGAGGGTGAAAGTTAAACAAAAAGGAAAACATAATCAACTCAAAGACAAAAGGTTCAATGGCAGCTGGGGAAATAATTAACAAAAAGCTCACAAATAAAACAAAGAACTGTGGATGCTGGAGATCTGAAACCAAAAAAAAAATTCTGAAGAGTCACTGTATTTGAAACATTTCAACACTGCTTTCCCACAGACACTGCCAAGTTCCTCCAGTCATTTCTGCATTTGAATAACAAAAAAAAAGCTGTTCAGAGAAAAATCAGCAAGTTTAATAGCATTTGTAGAGAAAGAAAGAATTAACATCAGGTTCAAGATAACCAAGTGTGAAGCTGGATGAAGACAGCAGGCCAGACAGCATCTCAGGAGCACAAAAGCTGACGTTTCAGGCCTAGACCCTTCATCAGAGAGGGTGACAGACCCTTCATCAGAGAGTATCATCACCGTCTCTGAAGGGTCTAGACCCGAAACATCAGCTTTTGTGCTCCTGAGATGCTGCCTGGCCTGCTGTGTTCATCCAGCTTCACACTTGGTTATCTTGGATTCTCCAGCATCTGTAGTTCCCATTATCTCAAACATCAGGTTCAACTTGACTTCAAATTTGAAGCACAAAAATAACAGGAAGATAGTAATTGGGCAGAAATATCAAAATGGAGGTCAGACTTCACAGCCTCAAGTTGTGGAACTCAAAGTTGAGTGCAGAAGTCCATAAAATGCCCACATGAAAAGCAAGGTGCTGTCCCTCCTGGATAACAAAGTGTGGAGCTGGATGAACACAGCAGGCCGAGCAGCATCTCAGGAGCACAAAAGCTAATATTTCGGGCCGAAACCCTCCAGACTGTGGCAGGCCTATAGCAACACTGAGGCACAGGACGAAGGTAGCGTATTGTATACGACCAAAGGGTCAGGATCGTGCACATCGACTGGGGAAAAAAGTCTAATCTGCATTTGGTCTTCCCCACGTAGTGTGCCAAGAAGTGTGGACTACGTTGTAAGTGACAGTCAAATCGTCGGGATACATTTAAAAAGGAGCCCTGGGGCAAAAAGGAAATAAAGGAACAAAGTAAAACAAGAGCAATCAGGGAGGCACAGCATTGCATGAAGTCGATGCCGGCCAGTTAGCGGAGGGAAACGGTTTAGGACACGGAAGGAAGTGATACCGAAACCTGGACTCGCCGTCACAAAAAAGGAGCCGAGCCCGGTGACAGGGAGGCCTCTCCCGCACCAAGGGAGATGGTGGCGATTCTCTGCCGCAGCTGCAGCTCCGAGATACGAAACAGTGGGGCGTTTTCGTTAAACCATCCTTCCGCCAATAACGATCAACCCAGTACAACTAGCGGCCGAGGGGAAAGGATAGGGGCACTCCTAGCCTCGGCCATGGTAACCTCCGGCTCCAACACAAGCGCGGCCCTCACCACCCTCCTAGAGACAGAGTGCAGCACAGACCGCCCTCAGGCCTGCCGGCCGCAGATAACGAAACCTCGGAGTCGCTTTAATCTCCGCCCGCCGCGTACCTTTCCCGGGCCCTCCTCATAGTGTGACCTGCGGATCAGCGAGGTGCTGAAGTTGCGCACCGTACGTGCCCACAACATGTCTCCCCTTCACCAACGACTCAGACCTTCTCCCCGACCTTGTCCTGACCGTCAGCCGGAAGTGAGGACGCAAGCTACTGTGGGTGACGGTGGCGCAATCACAGACTGAACTACAAAGACCAGCATGCACCACCCTCAATGCGCAGGCGTATTCGCGCTTGACTCGGGCTCTGTTTAAATTAGGCTTCGCTGCCTGATTGAGTTCTGAGATTGTTATATAGATTCTCGATGTATGGGTGTACTGTAGCTGACAGGGTAATGTTTAATATTGCTTGAAATGGCAAGACTTTCATGCTCCAACACAACAATGTTCTCACCTTGATCACAAATCTTTGTTAAGAATGATAACAAGGTACAGAGCTGGATGAACACAGCATCAGAGGAGCAGGAAAGCTGATGTTTTGGGCCTAGACCCTTCTGCAGAAATGGGGGAGGGGAAGGGGGTTCTAAAATAAACAGGGGGAGGGGGGAGGCAGATAGAAGATGGATAGAGGTGAAGATAGGTGGAGAGGAGACAGACAGGTCAAAGAGGCGGGGGTGGAGTCAGTAAAGATGAGTGTAGGTGGGGAGATAGGGAGAAGGTAGGCCAGTCCAGGGAGGACGGACAGGTCACGGGGGTGGGATGGGGTCAGTAGGTAGGAAATGGGGATGAGGCTTGGGGTGGGAGGAGGGGACAGGTGGGAGGAAGGACAGGTTAGGGAGGCGGGGTTGAGCTGGACTAGTTTTGGGATGCATTCGGGGGATGAGAGATTTTGAAGCTTTGAAGGCCGCATTGATACCATTGGGCTGCAGGGTTCCCAAGTGGAATATGACTTGCTGTTCCTGCAACCTTCGGGTAGGATTGTTGTGGCACTGCAGGAGGCCCAGGATGGACATGTCGTCCGTGGAATAGGAGGGGCAGTTGAAATGGTTCATGACTGGGAACTGCAGTTGTTTAATGTGAACCGAGTGTAAAACTTCTGCAAAGCGGTCCCCAAGCCTCCGCTTGGTTTCCCCGATGTGGAGGAGGCCACAACGGGAACAGCGGATGCAGTATACTACATACCTACCCTCCCTCAACCTCTTCATCTCCAACTGCTGTCGTGACATCAATTGCCTCAAACTCTCCACCCCTTCCAACCACTCTAACCTCTCCGCCCACAGAACGTTCAGCCCTCCACTCCAGCCCCAACCTCACCATAAAACCCGCGGACAAGGGAGGCGCAGTTGTAGTATGGTGCGCTCACATCTACATCACCGAGGCCAGACGCCAACTTTCAGACATCACCTCCTTCTGCCCCCTTGATCATGACCCCACCCCCGAGAACCAAACCATCATCTGCCAAACCATCCACAACCTCATCACTTCGGGTGACCTCCCACCCACAGCCTCCAACCTCATCATTCCCCAACCCCACTCCGCCCACTTCTATTTCCTTCCCAAAATCCACAAACCTGACTGCCCTGGTTCACCCATTGTCTCCGCCTGCTCCTGCCCCACTTAACCTTTTTCCACCTATCTGGACTCCATTTTCTCCACCCTTGGTCCAGGAGCTCCCTGCCTACGTCCGTGACACCACCCACACCCTCCACCTCATTCAGAACTTCCAATTCCCCATGTCACCTTTATATGGACGTCCAATCCCTATACGCCTGCATTCCCCATACAGATGGCCTAAAGGCCCTCTGCTTCTTCCTGTCCCGCAGACCCAACCAGCCCCCCTCCACTGACACCCTCATCTGTCTAGCCAAACTCTTTCTCACCCTCAACAACTTCTCTTTCAATTCTTCCCACTTCCTACAGACAAAGGGGGTGGCCATTCATACCTGCATGGGCCCAAGCTATGCCTGCCTCTTTGTAGGTTACGTGGAACAATCCTTCTTCTGTACCTACACTGGCCCTAAACCCCACCTCTTCCTCCATTACATTGATGACTGTATCGGCATCGCTTCGTGCTCGCACGAGAAGCTCGAACAGTTCACCCACTTCACCAACACCTTCCACCCCAACATTAAGTTCACCTGGACCATCTCTAATACCTCTCTCTTCTTCCTGGACCTCTGTCTCCATTTCTGGCAACCACCTAGTAAACAATATCCATTTCAAGCCCACTGACTCTCACAGCTACCTAGAGTACACCTCCACCCACCCACCTTCCTGCAAAAATGTCATCCCCTATTCTCAATTCCTTCGCATCTGCTCCCAGGATGAGGCATTCCACTCCCGTACATCTCAGATGTCCTCCTTTTTCAAGGACCACAACATCCCCCCCTTCAGTGTTTGAGAACACCCTCGACCATGCCTCCCACATTTCCCGCAACTCATCCCTCACACCCCCTCCCCGCAATAGCAACCAAAACAGAATCCCCCTCGTCCTCATGTACCACCCCGACCAACCTCCGGATCCAACGCATCATCCTCTGATATGCCCTCCATCTGCAACCCTACCCCACCACCAAAGACATTTTTCTCTCCCCACACTTATCTGCTTCCCGGAGGGACCACTCTCTCCGTGATGCCCTTATCCGCTCCACACTCCCCTCCAGCCCCAACTCACCCGGCACTTTTCCCTGCAACCACAGGAAGTGCTACTGCTGCCCCTACACCTCTCCGTTCACTCCCATCCCAGGCCTCAAGAAGACTTTCCACATCAAGCAGATAGTCACCTGCACATCTGCTAATGTGGTACACTGCATCCTCTGTTCCTGTTGTGGCCTCCTCTATATCGGGGAAACCAAGCAGAGGCTTGGGGACCGCTTTGCAGAACACCTATGCTCAGTTCACACTAAACAACTGCACCTCCCAGTTGTGAACTATTTCACCTCCCCCTCCCATTCCTCAGGCAACATGTCCATTCTGGGCCTCCTGCAGTGCCACAACGATGTCACCTGTAGGTTGCAGTAACAGCAACTCATATTCTGCTTGGGAACCCTGCAGCCCAATGGTATCAATGTGGATTTCACAAGCTTCAAAATTTCCCCTCCCCCTACCGCATCCCAAAACCAGCTCAGCTCATCCCAGCCTGCCTAACCTGTCCGTCCTCCCCATTCCCCTCCTTTCGCCTCAAGCCCCACCCCCATCTTCTACCTACTAACCTCATCCCGCCCCCTTGATCTGTCTGTTCTCCCTGGACTGACCTTTCTCCTCTCTACCTCCCCAGTACACTCAACTTTACTGGCTCCATCCCCACTTCTTTGACCTGTTTGTCTCCTCTCCACCTATCTTCTATCCGCCTCCCCCTCTCTCCCTATTTATTTCAGAACCCCCTTCCCCTCCCACATTTTTGAAGAAGGGTCTAGGCCCGAAACGTCAGCCTTCCTGCTCCTCTGATGCTTCTTGGCCTGCTGTGTTCATCCAGCTCTACACCTTGTTAACTCACATTCTCCAGCATCTCAGTTCCTACTGTCTCTGAAACCTTTTAAAAAAGGATATTGTTCAACAATATCCTTTATATTGTTCAACAAAATAAATGTGAAATGGCAAAATTGTTTGAGAATAAATGAAACACAGACCAGGAGACAAAAGTGAATATGAAGCAAAATGAAGTTGTGGCGAGAGAATGAGAAAAAATGCTGGTGATGCAGATTGCCAGTATAAATTCAAGCGGGAATATGAAAGAATCAGGCAGAGAATGATATAGCAAAAAAAAGCTTAAATTACGGAAAATCATTATAGATGGTGCTATTTTTGATAACTCATATCACTTGATATGTTTTATTTTCTCCGTTTGCCAGAATGTTTTAAGTTCCTTTTGGAGACCAAAGCAACAGTTACAGTGTATTGGCAATAAAGCTGCATGAAGATTATTTGAAAGACAAGAACAATACAAGTATCTGGAAAATTGAGACAGGTCAACTGTGGCAGGAGGCAGGGTTTGGGGACCGATACCCTTTCATAATGTACCGAGAGAAAGCCATAGCATCTCATCAATGCTCATTCCTGTGAATTTATCTTCAAACTTATCCTCTGGCCACTTTTAAACAGTGACAGAATCAACTCGCTCCCTTTAGTGTGGTACCAATGCTTGTTCATAAAAAAAATTGCTCAGAAAGTAATCCTGCACCTCAATTGTTCCAAGGCAACTGTTTCCAACAGGATTGTATTGACATGACAGTGTGCAAACCAGGGAAAATAGCAATTTGGAATTGCATATAATGGAACCTCACAATTGAAGTATAGATGTAAATGGCTTTTCTTCTTGCAAAATGTAACTCTTCCAATAAAATTGAACAATTAAATCTTTTTTAAGCATTTCTCGGCATGAATTATAATATAATAATGTGGGCACAGGTTCCTTTATTACTTCTGATCTTCAATGCAAAAAAATCCACAATTAGATCTAGCCAAATAGTAGGTAGGAAGTGTAACATAAAATTTCCTTCATTGTGGTTATATCATTTCTGAGTTTTGCTTTGTTTTAGAAACAGGTTTAATAGGTACTCTTTCGTTAGGAATATAGAAAAAGTGGCTTTCAAGCTGTCAAGCTGATTCAGCTGTTTAATTAGATCATGGTTGATTACTTATCACAAAGCCCCTTTCTGACATTGTGTCCATATCATTTATCATAGAAATGTAGCAATATCTATCGTGAAGCTGTTCAATAATTGAGTACCCACATCTGTCTTGCGTTGAGATAGTAAAAACTGCAGATCTGGGAGTCAGAGATAACACAGGGTTGGGCTGGAGGAACACAGCAGGCCAGGCAACATCAGAGGAGCAGGAAAGTTGACATTTCGGGTCGGGATCCTCCTTCAGAAATGGGGAGAGGGAAGGGAGCTCATAAATATCTAGAAAGAGGAAGGATGGGGCTGGAGAAGGTAGGTGATAGGTGAATGCAGGTAGGGAGTGATAGGGATTGGTCTGTGAGGTGGGAGTAGTGGATAGGTGGGGGAGAAGAAGGACAGGTTGTGTCAGGTCAAGGATATGGAGATGAGAGGGAGGGTTGGTCATGGGATGAGGGTGGGGGTGGGGAGATTTTGAAACTGGTAAAATCTACATTTAGGCTATTGGGCTGTAGGCTCCTGAGGCAGAATATGAGGTGCTGCTCCTCCAATTTGTGGTGGCATCATAGTGACACTGGAGGAGGCCCAGGATGGACATGTTACTCAGGGAGTGGAAGGGGGAGTTGAAGTGGCTCATGACCAGAAGGTGTCGTCATTTGTCATGACAGAACACAGATACTCAACAAAGTTGTCTCTGAGCCTCCACTTGGTCTCCCCAATGTTGAGGAGACAACATCGGGAGCACTGGATGCAATAGATCACATTGATGGATGTGCAGGTGAATTCCTGTCTAATGCAGAAGATTTGTAGAAGGAGCAGCACGTTGTATTCTGCCTTGGGAGCCTACAGCCATTGGCCTAAATGTGGATTTTACCAGTTTCAAATGTCCCCACACCAGCCTCATCCCATGACCAACCCTCCCTCTCATCCCTGCCTCCTTAACCTAACACAGCCTGTCCACCTTCTCTCCCACTTATCTGTCCCTCCCACTTCACTGACCAATCCCCACCACTATCTGGACTTGCCTATTACCATCCCACCTACCTTCCCCAGTCCTACCCCTCCCCTCCCCTCTATTTACTTCAGAGGCCCCTTCTCCCTCCTCATTTCTGAAGAAGGGCCCTGACCCAAAATGCCAGCTTTCCTGCTCCTCTGATGCTGCCTGGCCTGCTGTGTTCTTCTAGCTCCACATTGCATTGTCTCTGACTCCAGCATCTGCAGTTCTTACTATCTCTATTGCTGAGCAGGCGCAGCTGATAGCGTTGTTGATGACAACTTCCATCACTTTATTGGTGATTGAGAGTAGACTGTGGGGTGGTAATCGGTCAGGTTGGATTTGAACTACTTTTGTGTACAGTACATACTTGGGCAATTTTCCATATTGCTGGGTACATACCAGTGTTGTAACTGTACTGGAACAGCTTGGCTAGGGGAGCAGGAAGTTCTGGAGCACAAGTCTTCAGTACTATTGCCAGAATGTTGTCAGGCCCTGTAACCTTTGCAGTATCCGGTGTCTCCAACCATTTCTTGATATCAGGTGGACTGAATCACATTGGCTGAAGACTGGTATCTGTAATGCTGGGGAGCACTGGAGGAGGCCAATACAGATCATCCACTCGGCACTTCTGGCTGAAGTTTGCTGAGAATGCTTATGCCTTAGCTTTTGCACTCATGTACTGGACTCCTCCATCGTTGAGGATGGGGATATTTGTGGAGCCTCCTCCTCCTCCAGTGAATTGTTTAATTGTCCCCCACCATTCACAACTGGATCTGGCAGGACTGCGGAGCTTAGATCTGATCTGTTGGTTGTGGGATCGCTTAGCTCTGTCTTCACATGCTGCTTATGCTGTCCGATTGCATGTACTCCTGTTTGGTGGCTTCACCATCGTCAGGTATGCCTGGTGCTGCTCCTGGCATACCCTCCTGCACTCTCCATTAAATGGTTCTGGTTTGTGGGCACTGGCACTAGTACTGGGGAAATTGTCCCATCAGTACAGATCCCAATCTCCCAGCAACCAAGAGTAGCAAGATTGTGGAGAAGTAGTAATGTCACTAGTCTAACAATCCAGAGGTCCAGACTAATGCTGGGGATGTGGCTTCAAATCCCACCACAGCAGTTGATTAAATTTAAATTCAATTAATAAAGATGTAGAATTGAAACTTATGCTTAGAAATATTAACTAATGTAAAACCACAATATTATTTATCAAGATAATAAAGTGTGAAGCTGGATGAACACAGCAGGCCAAGCAGCATCTCAGGAGCACAAAAGCTGACGTTTCGGGCCTAGATCTTTCATCAGAGAGGGGGATGGGGTGAGGGTTCTGGAATAAATAGGGAGGGGGGGGAGGTGGACCGAAGATGGAGGGAAAAGAAGATAGGTGGAGAGGAGAGTATAGGTGGGGAGGTAGGGAGGGGATAGTTCAGTCCAGGGAAGACGGACAGGTCAAGGAGGTGGGATGAGGTTAGTAGGTAGGAAATGGAGGTGCGGCTTGGGGTGGGAGGAAGGGATGGGTGAGAGGAAGAACAGGTTAGGGAGGCAGAGACAGGCTGGGCTGGTTTTGGGATGCAGTGGGGAGTGGGGAAGAACTGGGCTGGTTATATGGTGCAATGGGGGGAGGGGACGAACTGGGCTGGTTTTGGGATGCGGTGGGGGAAGGGGAGATTTTGAAGCTTGTGAAGTCCACATTGATACCATTGGGCTGCAGGGATCCCAAGTGGAATATGAGTTGCTGTTCCTGCAACCTTCAGGTGGCATCACTGTGGCACTGCAGGAAGCCCATAATGGACATGTCATCTAAAGAATGGGAGGGGGAGTTGAAATGGTTCGCGACTGGGAGGTGCAGTTGTTTATTGCGAACTGAGCTGAGGTGTTCTGCAAAGCGGTCCCCAAGTCTCTGCTTGGTTTCCCCAATGTAGAGGAAGCCACACCGGGTACACTGGATACAGTATACCACATTGGCAGATGTGCAGGTGAACCTCTGCTTAATATGGAAAGTCATCTTGGGGCCTGGGATGGGGGTGAGGGAGGAGGTGTGGGGGCAGGTGTAGCACTTCCTGCGGTTGCAGGGGAAGGTGCCGGGTGTGGTGGGGTTGGAGGGCAGTGTGGAGCGAACAAGGGAGTCACGGAGAGAGTGGTCTCTCCGGAAAGCAGTCAAGGGTGGGGATGGAAAAATGTCTTGGGTGGTGGGGTCGGATTGTAGATGGCGGAAGCGTCGGAGGATGATGTGTAGTATCCGGACGTTGGTGGGGTGGTGTGTGAGAACGAGGGGGATCCTCTTTGGGCGGGTGTGGCGGGGGCGGGGTGTGAGAGAATGTGTTGTGGGAAATGCGAGAGATGCAGTCAAGGGCGTTCTCGATCACTGTGGCGGGAAAGTTGCAGTCCTTGAAGAATGTGGACATCTGGGATGTGCGGGAGTGGAATGCCTCATCATGGGAGCAGATGCGATGGAGGCAGAGGTATTGGGAATAGGGGATGGAATTTTTGCAGGAGAGTGGGTGGGAGGAGGTGTATTCTAGGTAGCTGTGGGAGTCGGTGGGTTTGAAATGGACATCAGTTACAAGCTGGTTGCCTGAGGTGGAGACTGAGAGGTCCAGGAAGGTGAGGGATGTGCTGGAGATGGCCCAGGTGAACTGAAGGTTGGAGTGGAAGGTGTTGGTGAAGTGGATGAACTGTTCGAGCTCCTCTGGGGAGCAAGAGGCGGCGCCGATACAGTCATTAATGTAACGGAGGAAGTGGTGGGGTTTGGGGCCTGTGTAGGTGCAGAAGAGGGACTGTTCCACATAACCTACAAAGAGGCAGGCATAGCTGGGGCCCATGCGGGTGCCCATGGCCTTTGTCTGTAGGATGTGGGATGAATCGAAAGAGAAGTTGTTGAGGTCGAGGACGAGTTCGGCTAGGCGGATGAGAGTGTCGGTGGAGGGGGACTGGTCGGGCCTGGGGGACAGGAAGAAGTGGAGGGCCTTGAGGCCATCTGCATGCGGAATACAGGTGTATAGGGACTGGACGTCCATGGTGAAAATGAGGTGTTGGGGGCCAGGGAATTGGAAGTTCTGGAGGAGATGGAGGGTGTGGGTGGTATCACGGACGTAGGTAGGGAGTTCCTGGACCAAAGGGGAGAAAATGGAGTCGAGATAGGTGGAGATGAGTTCGGTGGGGCAGGAGCAGGCTGAGACGATGGGTCGACCAGGACAGGCAGGTTTGTGGATTTTGGGAAGGAGATAGAAACGGGCCGTGTGGGGTTGGGGAACAATAAGGTTGGAGGCTGTGGGTTGGAGGTCCCCTGAGGTGATGAGGTCATGAATGGTGTTGGAGATTTATTTATCAACACTTGTTGTGAAATTCCATGTGATTTACTAATTTATGGAAGGAAATGCTGACCTTTTCTGGCGAGATTTACGTGTCACTCAATACTTACAGCAACATAGCTGATTCTTAACTGCCTTCTGAAATTGCCTGAGCAAGAAACACAGTGCAAACAATAAGTAGGAATGGGCAACAAATGTTAACCCTGTCAGCAATGTCTGCATATCATGGAAGAATTAAGGAAAAAACTGCGGAATTTGTGTTGCATTTCATTTTTAAAATGATTTGCCACAATAAATTACGATACCTTTTAAGGCAGTAAGTGATGTTTACCCTGATAAAAATTTCCTGTGCCAGTAAGACCCTATAGGACTGACTTGCACAGTTTTCATCCTGTATCATAAATGAGCTTTATCATTGTTGCAGACAAGAAGGAACATTCTCTGTTTCTGTGATAGTGTGTGGTAAATGAAGTTCTGGTATGTACTGGTTTAAAGTAAGTGGGCAAATGCACAGCAAACGAAGTATATAACATGGATAAATGTGATACTATCCATTTTGCTTGCAAGAACAGAAAGGCAGATCATTATATGCAATGGCAATAGGTTGGGAATAGGGGAAGTGTAATGACACCTTGTATACCAGTTGCGAAAAGTAATCATACAGGTGCAGCAGCAAATGGTTTGTTGGTCTTTATAGCAAGAGGGTTCAATGACAAGGCCATAGATGTCTTGCTGCAATTGTACAGGACCGTGGTGAGACCACATCAGGGAGAATTGTTTGTAATTTTCATCGTCTTACCTCAGGAAGAAAGTTTAGTTTCTGGAGTGAGTACAACTAAGATTTACCAGATTGATTCCTTAGATAGTAAAACTGACGTATGAAGAAACAATAGAACATTAGGACTACATTCATCAAAATAATGAGGTGGGATCTCATAGGATCCTGTAAAATTCTAACAAGATTAGACAGGAATAATGCAGGAAGGATGTTCCTGATGACCGGGGAATCTAGAACCAGGATTCATAGTCTAACAGCAGGGTTATGCCATTTGCCCCTCAGATGACAAGAAATTTCTTCACCTAGAAACTGATGAGCCAGTGAAACAAAAAGTGGTTGAGGCCAAAGCATTAGTGATAATGGGAACTGCAGATGCTGGAGAATCCAAGATAATAAAGTGTGGAGCTGAATGAACACAGCAGGCCAAGCAGCAGCTTTTGTGCTCCTGAGATGCTGCTTGGCCTGCTGTGTTCATCCAGCTCCACACTTTGTTATTGAGGCCAAAGCATTAAATGTTTTCAAGAAGGAGTTAGCTTTGGTTCTTGGGGATAAATGCTCAAAAAGGCACCATGAATTCTGTTGGTGTGTATATATGAGCCTGTGTAAAAGATGTAAAGTACAAAAACACTGCTCTGCATTTGATTGAAAAACCTCCTGAGACTCCATATAGAGAGCATTGCAGCCACTGCTCCAGGCCCTTTTTCCTGGGGCAGTGACTTCAATGGCATCAATAATACAGCTGGATGATCTGGCAGGACCTCTAGCAGATGGGGCACCACATCCAGATTCCTGTCAGAAACTAGAAAAGATGTTGTTGTGATTGGAACCAGGTAGTTCTTGTTGACTATGAGATCCTTGATTGCAGTTGTTGACCTGGGTCAATGAGGAAAGCCCTGGCTGACCAATATAAACAGGAGATCTGACCTCAGGGGCTGTGCTGCATGAAGGAAAGAAAACAGGAACTGGATTCTGAGTTGGATGATCAGCCACAATCAAGTTGAATGGTTGAGCAGGCTACTACTGCTGCCATTTTCTTGGCTTTCATTTTTCAGAGCTGCTAACCCTCTGGGCTCGCGGTAGTACTAGCTCAACATTATCTTAGTCAGATGGAGGGCCCATGAGCCACTTAGAAGGTCACCAGCTGTAAAATTGTTGAGCTGACCACTGCTGGCAAATGCAGGTTCACAATATTTTTCTCCCCCTATTTCGGGACCCTAAAACCCATTGTAAAGATTAGGTCAGCATGAGCAAACCACAATGGTTCGCAGCTTTAGAAACCAAGTGAAAAACTTACATTTTCTCTCAAACATGGCACATTCACATGTTGTCTTGATTCAAATTATTCATGTGTTGCTCTTATTCTTCCTTTCCCAGTGGTTAACACAAACCCTAAATTAAAATAAAAAAAACTTATAAATTACTTTCACGTCAACCTATTCCAAAGTAAAGCCTTGGTGTTGAATAGGAGAACAAGGGTGAGGAGAGGTAATGGCCTAGTGGTGTTATCACTGTACTGTTAATCCAGAGACCCCAAAAAAGTGTTCTGGGGACCTGGGTTCTGTCACAGCAGATGGTACAACTTGAAGGCAATTAAATATCTGGAATTAAGAATCTCATGATGACTGTGAATCAGTTGTTGGGAAAAAAACCCATTTGGCTCACTGATGTCCTTTAGGGAAGAAAGCTGCCATCTTACCTGGCCTAGCCTACACGAGACACCGGTAAGTTTGGTTGATTCTGAACTTCGCTGACACCACCACTGTTCCACAAGAACCCTTTTTTTGGCGAAACACTCAGACAACAAAAGAAGAAAAGTTTTATAAGGCTACCAATTTATTGTGACAGAAAATATTTTTCACTTTTTAAACCTTTTTCTCACGTAATCATGTTTAATTCACTATAAAATGAATAATTTCTATCAATGTAAAATTAGACATGAATTAATGTGCCTCATAATGGAAAAGCTTGGAACTTGTTTTAAAGGATTATAAATTGAATATTCACTTCAAAAGGGGAAATTATATTTAAAATCGTCTCCACAGAACTGTTAGATTATTAACAGAAGGCATTAAATTATGTTAAATCAAAAATGTACAGAAAAGCTTAATCAACTGCTGCAGTCCATGTGGTGTAGGTTTATCTACAGTGAGGTTACGAAGAGAGTTTCAGGATTTTCACCCTGCAACAGTGAAGGAACAAAGAAGATACCATTCCAAGACTGGATGGTGTTTTGCTTGGAAGAGGTTGTGGTGTTCCCATGCATCTGCTTCCCATGTCCTTTCAGTTGGTAGAGAATCATAGGTTTGGAATGTGCTGTTAAAGTAGCTTTAAACAAGTTGCTGGATTATGTCCTGTAGATGGTACACATTGCTGCCACCATGTGCAGGTAGTGGAGAGTGTGAATATTTAGGGCGGTTGATAGGGTGCCAATCAAGTGTGCTGAATTTTTCCTGAATGGTGCCGCACTTCTTGTTGGAAGTGTACTTACATCATTGGATGCTTGAGATAGTGGACAGACTTTGGGAGCCAGGAAGTGAATTACTCACTGCAGATTTCCAGCTTTGAACTATTCTCGTAACCATAGTTTTTATATAGATGGTCCAATTCAGTTTTTGGTTAATGCTAAGCCCCAGGGAGTTGATAGTGGATAATTCAGTGAAGGTAATACCTTTGAATATTAAGGGAAGATAGGACAGTTTAAAATCAATGCAATTGGTTTAAACCGATGTCAGACATATACTAGAAAACAAAGGAAAGGTTTTTTTTATCTCGAGTCAGGAGTCGAGAGGCCCAACCTCCTAACTTGACTTGGAGGAAAACTGGCCTAGATGATCAGGTTTTTTTTCAGGGTTTTATGAGAGCCAAACTCACTGCCCCTAGAAACAGTGCAGAGGCAGTCATGGCAACTTGACTGCTGAGGCAAGCTTTGTAAAAGGCTGGCTTCAGTGATCTGCAATGACTTTGTTGTAACTGAAAAAAAAACAAGAAAATAGATCTCTAACTCTCAACCCTTGAAGTTCTCTCATTCTCCCTATGCTCCCTCCAGTGCAATTTGTGGCACATCTTAGCTCCCGTCCATCCACATGACGCTTGATCCCTGATGGAAACCTGTGCTTTTCTATCCACACATACGGTCCCTTATTTCCAACTTAATATCAACCCACACCATTCACCTACCACTTTTTTCTCCAATACCCTTCATGCCAATTTGCCTAGTATCATCTATGGGCAGACCTTGGGACCCAAGCTGAGAAGAAATAAAATAAATGTTTACATATATGTTAGTGTCTTTTTAAAGAAACACACCTTAGTTCATACAATACATTTAATACATTCTATATATTTAATATATTTAAAATTTCTTCAGCTATACATTCCTTTGAAAGCAAACATTTCATTCAAGTTCCCAATTCCTTGTAAAAAAAAGTATTCGCATTCACAGCCCCACATGTAATACTTTATAACCACTTGGAGCTCTCAATCAAACCATGAACAAATGGGCACCTTATTAGAACATAGAACATTACAGCACAGTACAGGCCCTTCGGCCCTCGATGTGTGCCGACCTGTCATACCGATCTAGAGCCCATCTAACCTACACTATTCCCTGTACGTCCATATGCTTATCCAATGACGACTTAAATGCACCTAAAGTTGGCGAATCTACTACCGTTGCAGGCAAAGTGTTCCATTCCCTTACTACTCTCTGAATCAATAAATGGTCAAATCAGTTATTTAGCACTAATCTAGTAATAGTAATTATCAGGCTTGCTAGCAATGAAATGACAAATACTGATTTTCTTTTAAAGATAGCAGACTTTTCTAATTTAAAAGGCAGGAGCTGAAATGCCTTATTAACCACAATGAGCTTTTAAACTACTTACACATATCCATGTCTACTTTTAACCATTTTAATGGATGCTTAACATTTCCCAGGGATACAGTTTTCTTTCAAACTCATATCTTATTCAGAAAGAGATATTTGGACCTAGCCAATAGGTCCTTACCTCTCCAAATAGCACCAGCAGATTAAGGACATTTTCTTCAAACATCTGAAGACCATAAAAGCCTGTTTTGGACATCTTACAATGTTTGCATTAGTTTAAAGGCATCTGCACTTCCTTGTCTTTC
Source organism: Stegostoma tigrinum (assembly GCF_030684315.1). NCBI lineage: Eukaryota > Metazoa > Chordata > Chondrichthyes > Orectolobiformes > Stegostomatidae > Stegostoma > Stegostoma tigrinum. The sequence goes on from NC_081356.1 coordinate 96,146,527, forward strand.
ATAGGAAATGGGAGAAAATATAGAGGACATGTTTTCAAGGTGAGAGGAGAATGATTTAAAAAAGAAGAGGGACAATATTGTTATGCAGAGTGGTTCATGTGTGGAATGAATTTCCACAGGAAGTGGAAAATCTTCTGAAGAAGGGTCTAGGCCCAAAACATCCTCTTTCTTTCTCCTCTGATGCTGCTTGGCCTGTTGTTTTCATCTAGCTCAACACCTTGTTATCTCATAAGGAATGTTTGGAGTGATATGGGCCAAGTGCAGACAGGTGGGACTAGTTTAGTTTACAAATATGGCTGGCATAGATTGTCTGGACTGAAGGGTGTGTTTCTTTGCTGTATGACTCAATGGTTTATATCTCAGCTGACACAGATCAGCTTGTTTTAGATGTTAAAACATCATCTGTTCTTGCAAATAAGTTTGCATTTACTTCTCTCAAAGTGTACAGTTTGTCCTCTGATTCTGCTGTTTTGTCATGAGCTAATATTGTCTTTCCACTTGCATAATTGGCACAATTGGCATAATTGCTCCTCACAGTCTAATCTCTGCTTTCCCTGTATTATTTTGGTTTTCTTTAATAATACACTCTCATTTGTTGTAATTTTAAAACATGCCCTGTAGTGACTAGAATTTTACATAATACCCTATGTGTCGTTGCATATAGAATTTATAAGATATTGCAGCAGAATTACATCACCAGCTCAGCATTGACCTTTAACTACATCTCAACATTTAATTTCCTTTACTCACTGCCACTGAAAATTTGCTTTGATAGCTTGAATTTATTGTCAATCAGCTTCTCTGATCTCTTTCATTTCTCATCCCCATTAACAATGTGTATTTTCTAAATTGCTGAGCTAGAATAAACTGAATTTTCTTATTTATATTTATCCTGTGATCTGCTGAATGTATCATAGTTCAACAAGTACAATGACTACTGGAAACTACATTTTCACAGTTGAAAGAATTCCTTTCAGTCCATGCTTAAATTTATATAGTACAACAATGCAAAAGATGTTTTAGGCTTTGCAAATATTATGCTTAACAAGCTGCCTGAGACCTTCAATCTTTGCTTTGAGTGTATAAATTTGGGTGCACCCCTTTTTAAACACAAGTTGAGGGTAGGGAGCATTCTGGCATAGATTGGTTTAGACTAGAAAAAAAGAACAAAAGGATCTGAAAATAGATTTGCAGCATTAGCAGACTCAACTCAAATTTACGTTCTGACACAGACACAAAATATGACTTTAGACTGCTTTACTGCAGCAAAGATCTCTCAAAGGACCGTCATCTATCTGATACATTTTTTTTCTCTTGTATCTTTGGCCACAGAGTTCAATAAATTCCTGTAATGCTGCTTGGCATTTTATGAATATTTTTAAAGTAGTTATTCAAATCAATCGTCAAGCTGTCCACTAGAAGACATCCAGAGAATTACGTTGAACAGCTCTATGCAACATTTCGAGTAATTTAGCAAGGACAGACTGTGGTATAGATGTTGGAGTTCTTCATGAATAGGTTGTACAGATCTCACGGTTTGCAAGCTTTACAGAAATTTTGCCAATACTTTAACTAATCTGATGCCACTGATGCAAAGGAATTTGAAATGTAAATTAAAATGAAGAGATCTCTGGTATTTGTTAGTCAGAGAAAAAAATACAATCACAAAGGTCCCAAATTTTTAATCCAAGGCATAGATAGTGTGATGTTAGGCAGTCAGATAGCGGAGGCAATGACACCTTTGTTCATGTGTCTCATTAGAACTTACTTTTTGCATTGTTTGAGTAGCAACCAGCTGAAATTAATGACAGGAGGCTTCGTCTGAGATCAGTTGGGGAAGGTCTCCAATAATTAGTCTAAACTTGGTGAGCAGGTGGGGAGGAGTAAACAGCAATTCAGAGAGAGGGAAGCAGAAGCTAGACTCCTCTAGCCTTTTCAGAGGTAGGGCAGGGAGCTGTAGGGTCACAGCTGGGAGCTATAGGGTAAGGGAAGGGTTGGAGAGGATGAAGTCCACTGTGAGCACAGAAGCGGGTAAGGTTTAGTCGGCTAAGGGGAGACAAAGGCTTTCTTGAGGGACTTGGAGGTTATTCCTACTCTTCCTCGCTACATAAAAGGCTCTTGCCTTCCAGAGAGGTATATCTCAATCCCTTTTTATTACTGCGTTTTCTGAATCATGAGGAATCCAACAGAAATTGTGAATCCTAAATCCAAAGTTTGATGCAAATTCAAATATGCAAAACAAACATTGTTGGTGGACACCTACATGAAGAATGAAAGTCAGATTTCACAGTTTGTAAATTTGTAACCAGCTCCTGTCTTTTACAGGAGATTCAAATGTGCTGAATAAAAAGATGACTGATTAGTAACTACAACTTAATTCCTCAGGCATTCAGCACAGTGAATCTGGGCAGGCACAAATACCGAATAAAGCAATGTTTTTGTTTATACAACCACTTTTAATGTTTGCAGGTTTATTTCTCACTATTTCTACTACACAAACAAACTGATAGATTTATGTTGCATCGGAGATTATGGGAACTGCAGATGCTGGATGATCCGAGATAACAAAGTGTGGAGCTGGATGAACACAGCAGGCCAAGCAGCATCTTAGGAGCACAAAAGCTGACGTTTCGGAAGGGTCTCGGAGACCCTTCAGAAGGGTCTCGGCTCGAAACGTCAGCTTTTGTGCTCCTAAGATGCTGCTTGGCCTGCTGTGTTCATCCAGCTCCACACTTTGTTATCTCGATGTATGTTGCATACCTTGTTGTGCAAGTGATATTATTTGCCATGGATTTATTGAAGTATATTACCTTCAGAGTATATCATCAGAATACAAAATTTAATGAATCAACAATAATTTTGATCAAGTCACAACAAAATGGGAGCTAAATTGAAAAGCCCCAAAATTGGGTGTGGGATTACTGATGTACTGTTACCCTGTATCTGTTCAAAGTAATGCAGCCAGTACCTAAACTTCATTACATCTGCTCATTTCCATAATTATGCCATAATCATCAGTGTCGAACGTGCTCTTAGGGTGGCCTTAACAAGGGAACCCAGCTCTGTGTGAGGCTAGCACCACTTTAAAGCAAGCCTGCATTTTTAAAAATCAGACTGCACCTTTTAAAAACAAGATTCCATTCTGGTTAAGACCTTCAGGAAACCATAAAAACGGCACTGAGATTGCAGATATAGCTGATGCAGGAGGTTGACCAGGTTTTCTCCTTTCAAAAGAGACCATCTAAACGGATTTGCAGAAGACAACAGAGGGCAGTCCATAACATCACTCTTGTTCCAAAGTCTTAGATGTATTGGCCCAAGACGTTTGATGACCTTACTATATTAATAAAGCTCAATAAATGCATCCTTATGTGCTATGTGCTGCAAATGGCCTCATATTGCTAAATTCATTGCATACCTTCACTTTCCTACCGACAATCTAAATCATTGACAAATCTAACTTCACATTCATAACCTCACCTCACCCTCATATACTTCGCACTATTGCAAGCCATACACTCATATCTCACAGCTTGAACAAAGTAGTTTTGAACTATAGCAGTTACCTTTCAAAAATATTGCATCATTCTCACAGATACATTTCTACATCTTTTGTAAGACAAGATGACCTACAATAGTTGGCAAAAGTTGCAAAAGGGCAGGGGACAAGCCTACTTTGGATTCTTTGCAGATGCTGACCCTTAACGAGGAGAATTGGATATGTTGTGACATACATTCTGCAGATGGTGCAGCCATTTCACTTTGTGCCACCCACTCACCCCCACCACTACTTCCTTCATGAATATTCCCTTTGGCTATTTACGTTGATAGAAACCAAAAAGCCAGTGATGACTGTTGCTGGCAGTGTAGATTGAGAACAAACTGACAGAGCAGCAACGCCATCATTTAGTCATTGATTTAATCTAACACACTGAGCCATTGGCTCAGATACTGAAACTGCAAGCATTCTAGGAGCTAGTATAGAAACATGGTGAGTCACTGAGTACAAATGGCCTGACGCCAGGTCTCTGAGACGGGAAGGCATGTGTGCCAGCATCCCTGAGGGCAGTGTTGCACTGGTAGTCTGCTGCAGAGAATTCAAATGAGAATTTCTGTGGGGTAATATGCAACATAAGTCTGATGGACATGTACATAGAAATACTTGGTGCTTTGACAGGACCACAAGAGAGCTCTTGTCCCAATCAAGGAGCATGAGGTCAGAGGTCCAACTTCAACGTCGTGCAGGACTTTGCACAGAAGTGAAAGTCACTTCTTTTTCATGTGAGAATGATGGCTAACACCATGAGGATACCGAAAGAACCACCATGTTATATCATCTGATGTCTCAGCTTCCTTTGAAGCAGATACAGAAGCTGCTGCAATGGAAGTTCAAACCAAGGTAATGAAATCTCAGCTCACTGTCGTGGAAACACTCCAAGGTATTGCAGGTTTTGACTGGTTCAATCAAAACTGGAGATTGGTGGGGCAGGGTGGAGGGGGGGGCAGCGGTACATTGGCAGAGTAGTTAGCACTGCTGCCTCATAGTGCCAGGGACCCAGATTCAATTCCAGCCTCAGGCAACTGTCTGTGTGGAGTTTGCAAATTCTCACCACAACTGCGTGAGGTTGCTCCAGGTGCTCTGGCTCCTCCCACAGTCCAAAGATGTGCAGGCTAGTTGGATTAGCCGTGCTAAATTCCCCATAGTGTCCAGGGATGCGTAGATTAGGTGGGTTATAGGGGGATCAGTTTAGGTGAGTGTTCTGAGGGTTGATGTAGCCTTGTTGGGCTGAAGGGCCTGTTTCCACACTGTCAGGATTCTATGATCTATGGATACCAGTGCTCAAAGGGGCTTGCATGATTCCAAAGATGTCAGCAATTTGTGCTCCAGTAGATTATCACACTTAGTGAAATCCTAGTCTGTGTAAAAGACACTGATTCCATTGAGTATGAACCTGTTGTCCTCTCTCAGATTGACAGCATTTGTTGTCTTTCTACTGCTGCTCCACAAATGTCCTCATTGTAGCCTGTCAGCTAACCAGTCCAGCTTCCTGCTGGAGCTGCTCTCCAAAACCAAGCCTTCAAAGTTCAGAGATGCAGGAGGGAATCTTCCACAGCCTTCTGCAGTCTTTTCCACTGAAAATCAACATATTTTCATTACTCACACTACAACCACTATGGGTAGCACTATATCTCATGCATGATAGCACTAAGACAGCCAAAGGCATTCAACAGTCAGACATTAAAGCAAAACACAAAAGTGATTAGTTAGGTATTGCATCAAATGTATTGTTATATGAAGTTGGGAGTGCACAGTGGCTTTTAGTTGTCATTTATTTGAAGAGCAGCATTCCAGCAAGCCACATAACTAGGGAAATAGAGAAGCCTTTAATCTAAACAGTGGATTAAGGGATAAAATTTGGGAAGTTGTGTCATATCAAAACATAGTAACAAGACAAGATTCACATAGAACATAGAACATAGAAAAGTACAGCACAGTACAGGCCCTTCGGCCCACGATGTTGTGCCGTGGAACAATCCTAATCCAAAAATAAAATTACCTAACCTACATTCCCCTCAATTTACTGCTGTCCATGTGCATGTCCAGCAGTTGCTTAAATGTCACTGTACCTTGACACTTTCAAGACATGAAAAATCTGCCATACAGTATAACATTAAAATTCCTCCAATATCAAATATTTAGCAGGATTGCCAGGACTATATGAGTTAAAGATAATTAATGAACATTGTTTACCATCATTAAAGAATTGCAGGATTCTAACATAGTGCCATACAGATCAGTACGAGGAAAGAAAGAGCTGGAATCATTGTCACAAAAATGGAAATTCGAAAGATCAACACACTGGTGCCCTAAGCACACAGCAGGTAAGCAAGAATTTATGGATTTTGATTTTACTTGAACAAGTTGGAACATTCTACAGGGTGATCATGATAAGGACATGGCACTGCATAAATAATTTGGAACATAAACAGACTATTCACCCCAACTAGTGGTGGTGTTTACACTCTCACTAGTCTGTTCCCGCTCTGTTTCCCCTATCTCAGTTTTTCAGCAAGCTTTTTGATTATTTTCTCTCTCCTATACTTTGCACCAGGATCAGTTCATCTGTTGCAGAAACCTACATCTGTGACTTCATTATCATTACATTCAAATAATCGAATGCAATCCTGGCTGGACTCCCTTGTTCTACTGCCTGTAAACTTGAGCTCATCCACAACTTGGTCAATGGGCTGAAGAGGGGCAGGTGGAGCTTAATTTGGATGAATGCGAGTTATTGCATCTTGGTGAAAGAAACAAGGGCAGGACTTATAAAATTAATAGTAAGTCCTGGGTAATGTTGTAGAACAGAGAGACCTATGGATTCAGGTGTATAATTCTTTGAAGTTTGTGTCACAAAAAGATAGGGTGGCTAAAAAGGTGTTTAGCACACTTCCGTTCATTGCTCAGACTTTAGAGTATAGGAAATTGAATGTTATATTAAGGTTGTACAGGATATTGGAGAGACCTCTTCTGGGGTATTGTGTGCAGTTCTGGTCACCCTGCTACAGGAAGGATATTATTAAGCTGGAGAGGGTTCAGAAGATATTTACAAAGATGTTGCCATGAATGGAGGGTTTGAGTTACAGAGAGATTGGATAGGCTTGGGCTTCTTTCACTGGACCAAAGGAAGTCGAGCGGTGATCTTATAGAGGTCTATGAAATCATGAAAGGCATAGATAAAGTCAATGGCAGGTGGAGGATTTAAAGACTATGGGGTATATTTTTTAAAGGGGTAATTGTTTTACACCAAAAGTGGTTCGTGTGTGGAATGACCTTCCAGAGGAAGTGGTGGATGTGGGTACAGTTACAACATCTAAAAGACATTTACATAAGTACACAAGTAAAGAATGTTTGGAGGGATATGGGCCGAGCACAGGCAGGCAGGAATAGTTCAGTTTGGGATTATGGTTGACATAGACTAGTTGGACCAAAGAGTCTGTTTCCATGCTGTATGTCTCTGACGCTATGTCTCTATAATAAAGTAAACATCCTGAATCTGATTGCACACAGAATTTAGAGTGGCTAAGTCAGATAGGGTGCCATTATAGGATGTTTGGGGGTAGTTTCTTAAAACAGTAGTTTCTGGAGCCAACTCAGGAGTAGGCTGTACTTGTCATAGTATTGTACAATGAGATAATAGTAACTAATGATCTAAAGGTGAAGAAGACGCTAGAGATTGAATTTTATACCATTTGAGGGTGAGGGGGTGATCAAGAACCAGGCAGCGTAGTTTCAAAGTGTTGTGTAATAAAAAAACAGATGCAAGCTGAGAGAGAAAAAGTCTTTACACACTGAATAGTTGGTGTCTGGATTACACTGCCTGGGAGTCTGGTAGATGCAGGTTCATTTCAGACATTTAGGAGAACACTGGATGACTATTTAAATGGAAACATGAGAACAGAGCAAAAAATTGCCACAAATGTAAAACACACAGAGAGTTAGTGCAGACACAATGGCCAAATTGTCTCATTCTGACCATAATAATTCTGTGATTCTGTGGTAATTGATTGCAAAGCCCTGAGATGTAGGAGGATTGGGATATTGCGAAAGGTTGGTTCGCACATACAAGTAATTAGGAAAGCTACTGGAACATTATCATTTATTGCGAGAGCACTTGAATATAAAAGTAGAGAAGTTGTGCTTCAGTTATACAGGGTATTGGTGAGATCACATGAGGAAAGCCATGCACAGTATTCATCTCCTTGCTTAAGGTAGGATGAAAATGCAGTGGGAGCAGTTCAGAGAAAGTTTACTGTTCTAATACCTGGAATGGCTGTGTTCTGTTATGAAGAAAGGTTGGATGAGCTAGGCTTCTAGCTGCTGGCATTTAGAAGGATAAGAAATGACTTATTTGAAAAATGTAATATCCTGAGGCATCTTGGCAGGGTGGATATGGAGAGTGCGTTTCCCCATCTAGGATAATCCCGAATGAGAAATTACTGCTTAAATATAAGGGATTGTCAATTTAAGACAGAAATGTAGAGTTTTTTTAGCTGAGAGAGGAGTGAAAGTTTTTGGAAGACTCTGTGGTGAGTAACTTGTCCTCAGATTCCTCAAAGTTTGCCCATCATCTACAAGGCATAAGTTAGGTGTATGATGGAATATTCTTCTATTACCTGGATGGCTACAGCACCAATACCACTCATAGTGCTTGCCATTGTCGAGGATGAGACATCCCTCTTAACTGGCAACTTATCAACCACCTTCCACAATCGATTCCTTTACTGCTAATACAGCAGGGCTACCACTTACAAGATAAAATGCAATAATTCACCAAGGCACCTCTGACAGGACCTTCCAAATCTATGATTTCTACTACCCAGCAGGGGAAGGACACAGATGCATGGGAAGATCACCAATCCAAGACACGCACCATCATGACTTGGGACTATATTATCATTCCTTCACTGTTGCTGGATCAAAAATCTGAAACGCCCTCCTTTAGAGCATTGTGTATCCTAAGGTATGCGGCAATAGTTCAAAAATGCGGCTCATCTCCACCTTTTCAAGGTCATTTAGGGATGGCCAATATGTGGGATAGCAAGTAATCCCACATCCCATGAATAAATAAACAAAACAAAACACAAGGTCAAAAATGGTATGTTGTGTGTCAAATTAACTGCTTGATGTCACAACCTGCTCACTCTGCATATCTTCAGGTCACAAATTTAACACCCATGATTATATCCACAAAAGTAATGGCATTTAGTCTGGGTCTATTTTTAACCAAATACTATGTTTCACTTAAACCAGCACCCTCAGCAATAAGAGATAATGGGAACTGCAGATGGTGGAGAATCCAAGATAACAAAGTGTGAAGCTGGATGAGCACAGCAGGCCAAGCAGCATCTCAGGAGCACAAAAGCTGACGTTTCGGGCCTAGACCCTTCACTAGAGCTCTGATGAAGGGTCTAGGCCCGAAACGTCAGCTTTTGTGCTCCTGAGATGCTGCTTGGCCTGTTGTGTTCATCCAGCTTCACACTTTGTTCCCTCAGCAATAAGACTCCCTGTGCTTCAGAGAACTGAATTTTATGACCATCAGTTTTAGTTCTAATCTCTGCAACCTTAAGACTTTTTAAAAATATTTTTGTAAATTTAGGAGAACACAGTTAAATAATGACGATCAAAATATGACACCAATCTATTTAAAAAAAAAGCAATTATGTACAGCTGAATGAAAGAAGACCATCAGCCCCATGATGGGAGAGTTTTTTTATATAGAACAAAGTTGTTTAAAATGCACATATACTGAAGTTCACATTCAGCGAATACCCATCTTCACCTGAAATGACCCTTCATTCACTTATCTGATGTAAGGTTCTCTTGCATTTAGCAATTAATCAATTTATAAATAAAAGGTGACTTATTGTTTTAATATTTATAACCTTTAAAATGGAACATAATTCATCTAATTTTACATTTTTGTGGCCATTACACTAATTATTCTTGGAGTAATAAGATTTTCAGTTAATCACTTTCTTTTAATACTGCATTTGCTTTTATTCAGCCTTTATATGATATAATTAGTTAGATTGGCACATTCTAACTACATAGACATTTGCTTGAATTTATGATGTAAGCTAACAGGAAAAACTGGTAAACGTTTATGTAGTTTGCAAATAGTTAAGTAATGGAGATTTTGTTCAGGTCTCCATTTTTAAAAGACACTTGATTGTGAGATATTTCTATCTATGCTTCCTGTTAAAATTTGAAGTCTGATTGCATTATTCTTTACAAGATCTTTGCTGGAAATTTTCTAGCTGTATTCTTCTGTCAGTATAATCTTTGTGGAGAATTCATTGTCAGAATGGGATAAGCTTCAAGGAAATTCCTATCTCTCTTCCGAGTCGAATTGTTTTCATTCTAAGTACCTAGTGTGGACAGTTTGTGGGTATTTAATATGGAATTCATCTTGTGAACATAATCCTTACAAGTTTGAAGTCTCACTACTGAGTGATTTTTCTCCATCAATAGCTTAAAATGCTTTCTGAATACATATAATGTCAGCATGTTTTCTCTCAGTGATGATCACAGTGTTAAAATTAACATCAGTGTCACTGGATCTGGACAAGCAAAGAATTAGCTACAGTTCATGCTGTTGATGTCTATCCAATGACTCCTACAGCAAACAATTCAGAAGATAATGGCATATTGGCTTTTATTGCAAGACAATTGGAGTCCAAGAACTGGAAGTTTTGTGACAAATCTACTGTTTTTTTTTGAGAACGTACAAAAAATGATATGTGCAGCTTAGCCTCCATATAATTACTTTGAAGGTAGAACAGTGAGGGCTCACTAGGTTGGCCCATGGCACAGTATTTGTGGGAAGAAGGATAGTGGTTCAGTCTTTTTGTGACTATGTCAAAGGATTTATTTAATCTTAAGTGGGAGAGGAACAATTACTATTGAGTCTCAGTGAAAAGAAGCATCTTAGGTGGCAATTAGGTACAAGTAAATGAACTCATTTAACATTGTTACTGAGCTTATTCAGAGACATAGATGGCAAATTTCGCCCATTCACTTTTTAGAGTTATTTCCCCAACTTCCCTAACTTAGATTGATCAGTTGAAACTTGATGAAAATTCCAATATTAACTCTTTCAGAACCCCATTACTTTATGCAACATCTTCCCCCACTACTCACAGCTCTCTGACTTTGCATTTTGTGGCAGCTTGGCATTTTCAAGATTTGTCTAGGACTTATCCTCTTTAAACATGGATGATTAGTAAGTCTTGCCTGGAGAACTAGTGATCCTGTTTCTGATTATGACATTACATGGTCTGCAGATTATCATCACCGTGACAGTCTTCTTTGGGTTTGTTTCAACCAATCACCAGCAGATGATTGTTCTGAAATGAGACAAAGTTCCTGTGGTTCCTCCATACAACTTCCTCACCTGTACGGAATCAACTCCTTCAGTTTAATGAACATGATAAGATTATAAGACCATAAGACATAAGACCATAAGACATAGGAGTGGAATTAAGGCTATTTGGCGCATTAAGTCTACTCCACCACTAAAATCATGGCTGATGGGTTTTTCAACTCCACTTCCCTGCACTCTCCCCGTAGCCCTTGATTCCTTGTGAGATCAAGAATTTGTCGATCTCTGCCTTGAAGGCATCCAACGTCCCGACCTCCAATGCACTCCGTGGCAATGAATTTCACAAGCCCACCACTCTCTGGCTGAAGAAATGTCTCCTCATTTCCGTTTTAAATTTACCCCCTCTAATTTTAAGGCTGTGCCCACGGGTCCTAGTCTCCCCGCCTAACGGAAACAACTTCCTAGCATCCACCCCTTCTAAGCCATACATTATCTTGTAAGTTTGAATTAGATCTCCCCTCAACCTTCTAAACTCTAATGAGTACAATCCCAGGATCCTTAGCTATTCATCATATGTTAAACCTACCATTCCAGGGATCATCCGTGTGAATCTCCGCTGGACACGCTCCAGGGCTAGTATGTCCTTCCTGAGGTGTGGGGCCGAAAATTGGACACAGCATTCCAAATGGGGCCTAACAAGAGCTTTATAAAGCCTCAGAAGCACATCGCTGCTTTTATATTACAACCCTTTTGAGATAAATAACAACATTACATTTGCTTTCTTAATCACAGACTCTACCTGCAAGTTAACTTTTAGAGAATCCCGGGCCAACACTCTCAGATCCCTTTCTACTTCTGCTTTATGAATTTTCTCACCATTTAGAAAATAGTCCCTGCCTGTATTCATTTTTCCAAAGTGCAAAACCTCACATTTACTCACATTGAATTTCATCAGCCATTTCCTGGACCAGTCTCCTAAGCTGTCTAAATCTTCCTGCAGCTTCCCCACCTCCTCAGTATTACCTGCCTGTCCACCTATCTCCGTATCGTCGGCAAACTTCGCCAGAATGCCCTCAGTCCCTTCATCCAGATCATTAATGTATAAGGTGAACAGCTGCGACCCCAACACTGAACCCTGCGGGACACCACTCATCACCGGTTGCCATTCCGAAAAAGAGCCTTTTATCCCAACTCTCTGCCTTCTGTCAGACAGCCAATCCTCAATCCAAGCCAGTAGCTCACCTCGAACACCATGGGCCCTCACCTTGCTCAGCAGCCTCCTGTGAGGCACTGTATCAAAGGCCTTTTGGAAGTTTAGATAGATAACATTTACTGGGTTTCCCTGATCTAACATGCTTCTTACCTCTTCAAAGAATTTTGACAGGTTTTTCAGGCACAACCTCCCCTTACTAAATCCATGCTGACTTGTTCTAATCTGACCCTGCACTTCCAAGAATTTAGAAATCTCATCCTTGACAATGGATTCAAGAATTTTATCAACTACCGAGGTTAGGCTAATTGGCCGATAATTTTCCATCTTTTGCCTTGATCTTTTCTTAAACAAGGGGGTTACGACAGCAATTTTCCAATCAATTGGGACTTTCCCTGACTCCAGTGACTTTTGTCCACTGTCTCTTAAACATTCCTTTTAAAGCCACTGTCTTCACTCCTGTATGGTAATCATTGTGCTCAGTGACAAGTATTATAGTGGATAGCCTGCTACTCTCAGAAGACTACTCCGTCTTACAAACATTTTTATCATTCTATGGACTCAACTCAGGGAACCTCTATGGTAGAATTGAGAGTTGAATCTTCAGTTTTCTTCCCATCAGTAATTCGGATGATAATAAGCCACCTGAAGTGGATGGACTGGTAATTTCACAAGGATAAATAAAAATCAGCATTATTCTGCACACGGCTTTGAACAATTTGGACCCCGCACTTAGCTTCCCCATTCAGTTGGAGATATCTCAGTGACTGGTTGTATATTAAAATTCAGAAGTGGCTAAAGACTTGCAAACAAACTATGGTCTTTTGTCTGACATGTTCACATCATGGTTTCCATGTGTAGTGAATATTTCACGCAGGACCCTGGCAACTTCTTCTGCGTTGGTGGGATATGGATTTTTCACCTTAATCCAGTGAGGAGAACTGTTGACAGCAATAAGGAAAGACCGTCCATGGAACATAAATCAATGTGTTCCAACTCATTCTCGTGACCTTGTGGGGAAGGTATCACTGGTTGATCAGAATCAATGTTTTGGATCCAGTCACCCATTATCAGAACCATTATTAGAACAATGTTAACTCGGATAAATGGTCAGTGGACCCGAAATGTGAGCTTTGCTTTCTTTCCACAGATGCTGCCAGATGTGCTGAGTTCTCTAGCAATTTCATTTTCTGCTTCAGATTTCCAGCATTTGCAGTTCTTGGTTTTATTTCAGAATGTCTATATCCATGGAGACATTCTTGCTAGACTTTTCCTCATGGTAAAGATGACGGATTTCTTTCCCTTAATGACAATGAATGATGATTGATTAGTCATTATTACTGAGGCTTAACCTTTAATTACAGATTTTTAAAATTAATTTAAGTTAAATTCCAATAGTTACTCTGGTGAGATTTGAACTCATGTTCCCTCAGCATCACCCTGTGCCTCTGGATTACAGGTACAGTGGGATTATTGCTATACCTCCTTCTCCCTACCTGTAAATGTCATTGCATGCCTTATCATTTGGAAAGCATTCTTCTGATCTGAGTCCCAGCACCAACACTCTCTCTTTTTGAAGAGGTACCTCAAGGGTTCAGCTATAGTTGCTGATTGAGGTAAAATATTTGGCAACTTTTATAACATCCACACATCTTTTCAGGTTGTGAACTGATTTCAGAGTGGGAAACTTCTTACCAGACTTTGTTTACAATAGACTAGTACTATTCCATCCTTGTTGACAAGGTGTTCGAAGAAGCAAACGTTGGAAAATTCATAGTTGTTATTGAGAGGAAGCCTTTGACTTTTAGGTGTTCAAAATTGCATGGATCCTCTGCTCATATGCCTCCCATTTACCCATGAATCATCCATGTAGCATATGACATTTCTAATCCTTATAAAATATTGGACGTAGTCCATTGAAAAATCTGTGGGTCTTCGATAATCCCAAATAACAATCTGTTGATGCATTGAAACAGTCTCCTAAATGAACTGACGTTGTTGAAGCAACCTTTTATTTATTTGGCACCTGACAGAACCTAATATTGGTATCGACTTCAGCGAAAGCTCTACTTTTTGGCAATTTTGATAAATTCCACTGTAGACAGTGCAAATTACTGTTGCTAGCACCTTGTGTGCTGTACTAGTTCAAAGTATATTCTGATGGACATATTAGGTTTGGATGCACTGACAATGTGCAATACTATATAATAAAATGTGAGGCTGGATGAACACAGCAGGCCAAGCAGCATCTCAGGAGCACAAAAGCTGACGTTTCGGGCCTAGACCCTTCATCAGAGAGGGGGATGGGGGGAGGGAACTGGAATAAATAGGGAGAGAGGGGGAGGCGGACCGAAGATGGAGAGCAAAGAAGATAGGTGGAGAGGGTGTAGGTGGGGAGGTAGGGAGGGGATAGGTCAGTCCAGGGAAGACGGACAGGTCAAGGAGGTGGGATGAGGTTAGTAGGTAGCTGGGGGTGCGGCTGGGGGTGGGAGGAAGGGATGGGTGAGAGGAAGAACCGGTTAGGGAGGCAGAGACAGGTTGGACTGGTTTTGGGATGCAGTGGGTGGGGGGGAAGAGCTGGGCTGGTTGTGTGGTGCAGTGGGGGGAGGGGATGAACTGGGCTGGTTTAGGGATGCAGTGGGGGAAGGGGAGATTTTGAAACTGGTGAAGTCCACATTGATACCATATGGCTGCAGGGTTCCCAGGCGGAATATGAGTTGCTGTTCCTGCAACCTTCGGGTGGCATCATTGTGGCAGTGCAGGAGGCCCATGATGGACATGTCATCAAGAGAATGGGAGGGGGAGTGGAAATGGTTTGCGACTGGGAGGTGCAGTTGTTTGTTGCGAACTGAGCGGAGGTGTTCTGCAAAGCGCTTTGCAGAACACCTCCGCTCAGTTCGCAACAAACAACTGCACCTCCCAGTCGCAAACCATTTCCACTCCCCCTCCCATTCTCTTGATGACATGTCCATCATGGGCCTCCTGCACTGCCACAATGATGCCACCCGAAGGTTGCAGGAACAGCAACTCATATTCCGCCTGGGAACCCTGCAGCCATATGGTATCAATGTGGACTTCACCAGTTTCAAAATCTCCCCTTCCCCCACTGCATCCCTAAACCAGCCCAGTTCATCCCCTCCCCCCACTGCACCACACAACCAGCCCAGCTCTTCCCCCCCACCCACTGCATCCCAAAACCAGTCCAACCTGTCTCTGCCTCCCTAACCGGTTCTTCCTCTCACCCATCCCTTCCTCCCACCCCCAGCCGCACCCCCAGCTACCTACTAACCTCATCCCACCTCCTTGACCTGTCCGTCTTCCCTGGACTGACCTATCCCCTCCCTACCTCCCCACCTACACCCTCTCCACCTATCTTCTTTGCTCTCCATCTTCGGTCCGCCTCCCCCTCTCTCCCTATTTATTCCAGTTCCCTCCCCCCATCCCCCTCTCTGATGAAGGGTCTAGGCCCGAAACGTCAGCTTTTGTGCTCCTGAGATGCTGCTTGGCCTGCTGTGTTCATCCAGCCTCACATTTTATTATCTTGGAATCTCCAGCATCTGCAGTTCCCATTATCTCTGCAATACTATATAGCTGGTTTTGTCACAAGGCCAATGACACTCAACCTGGTAATTTTCTCAAGTTGCTTCTGCACTTTATTCCTTAAGGGATTCTGAATCTCCCTGAGAGTGCAGAGATGTAGTGTTTTAATATGATGCTGTATTCGACTTTGAGTCTCTCTAATCTTAGAATAATCTTTCCTAATTGAACTTTTACTCCTGTGCTGTTCAGTTTCTTCAATGCTATGAAGAACATTATGAACATTAAGGTTAATGGAATGCTTTTTTTTTACTGAAGTTTAGAATTTTCTAATGATAAATCACATATACAATCTCTACTATCTGACACCCTTTGTGTTATATGGCTCATTGTAACATATTTTTAAACTTGAAAATAATGCCACCTTGAGCATGCAGTTTCATCTCTGTAGGCTGTAACTTCTGTTTTATCAGTCATGGTGTTTTATCTGGTAAGACTGTGGCACATGTCCCTATATCAAGCTTAAATTGATAAAATGGCCATTGGCATAAACAGATATTGTCAAATGGAGTTGGTTGAACTTCCAATTTTCCCTATGAATGTATTGGCCGCCTCCTCTAATGTTATTGGTTCTACCGTGCTAATATCTTGGTGTGAGTGGACATCATATTTTTTGTGGCTCTGAAACTGGGTCTTAACACTGCACATCCTCTCTAAATGACATATAATTCTGCAGATGTAACATTCTGTTGACTTACTTAGACATTGCTTGTTCTTATGAGCCTTTTTGTTCTATATTGTTAATATAGTAGCTTAGTAGCTTCTGCTTGGACTACATTTCATATTGATTTGTCACATGTCACATTCCTCAGAATGTTTATACCTTATAAGGTGGAAACATTCTGTTGTTGTCCTGTGATAAGGTTTTCTTCCTTTTCTCAGGATTTGCCTGTGAGTCTTCCTGGTTTCTGCCTCTAGGATAAGCTGAATAGTTTTCTTGAAAGTGAAATTTTCTTTGGGCTGCAGTCATTTTGATTCAATTCAGTTTCTTATGAATTCTCATTTTAAAGCTCCATTGTTGTAGTTTTCCTCTAATCTGTAGAGGTAGTTAACTTATCCATAAATGCTCCAGAGGCTGAACTCTTCTGATTAATCTTACTCCATTAATAATTTAGTTGTTCTCTGCTTAACTTAATTGTCTAAAACTTGTAACACTACCACAGAGGCATCTGTACCTTCTATTATCTTTTGGTAGTGTATAATGTCACTTGTAAAGCATATTGAGGTCAAAGATTGTTTACTTGTTCAGCTTGTTATTTAGTAATTAAGGTTGAAATAGTTCTGTATTTTAAGAACAGAGTTTCCAAGATGTCCAATTTTGTGTTTCATTTGGTCTTGTCTTATATTAAAAGTTGCAGGTACATTTGAATTCTCCTTCCATGCCTTCTAATGTGGTTTTTATTCTTCTCAATTTAAAGTGTTTAAATTCTGAAGTCTTTCAAAGCCACTGGTTTTTGTGGAATCTATAAATTTTAATTGTAAATGGCAATGTTGTTTCATCTTCCTTATCGTAAAGCTTTTAAAACATGTAATGCTGTATTCTGAGATAGTAGGAACTGCCGATGCTGGAGTCTGAGATAACAAGGTGTGGAGCTGGTGGAACACAGCAGGCCAAGCAGCATCAGAGGAGCAGGAAAGCTGATGTTTCAGTCCAGACCCAAAACATCAGCTTTCCTGCTCCTCTGATGCTGCCTGGCCTAATGCCGTATTCTGTTCCTTTCTATAAACATTTTTACTCAGTTGCACAACAATACTACATATCTGTACTGATTATTGTTTTTCATGACATTTTTACATTTAACATAGAAAATTTCCACTTTCTGCTTACAAAGTAGAGGTTTCTCACCATCCTTTAGGCAAAATGGACAAGTTCTTGCCTTTCAGGGCTTAATACAGAATGTGTATCTTTTTCTGTGACATCCCTAAAGCCCTTATGCTTGCAGCTTCAATAAATTCTTCTTGCTAGAAGTGCTATTTAAATGATGGTTCTCCTGCTCTTCTCACAGTCTCAAATTCTTTTAGTAATCTTCTAATGTTAGGTCCTGTCTGCTTTAATTTTAAATTGTCCATTTGGTCAGCTTAGTTCTGCTTCATGATATTCTTAGTACTGTGAACTCGGTATCAAGTATTTATATAGCTCTTGATTTCCCTAATGTGTCTCTGCTTCATGCGGTCCACTTGCTATCATGGGTCAATGTGAGCTATAAACTTACCTTAGGTTTTTACTTCTAGCCTTCCCAATCATTCTTGCACCATTGAGTTAAATCTTTTCCCCCTTTTCAGCTGCATTTTTAAACTTTACTTCGAACTTTGACGAGTTTTCTTCCTAGCTGAAGCTCTTTATGGGAATGCTCCTGTAGATCTTTTTTTCTGATGGAATCTCCAACTGCCAGGTGTGACTTGTGTTAAAAGCCTTTCTAGCCAGCACTGTTTCTTTTGCACATCTTACTAGGTCCAAAGTGAAGGCTTCATCCTGGACTGCTGTTTCTCTCTTGCTAGTCTTTCAATAAATTCCTGCTGAATGCTTTATTGTTCCACGCACTTGAAACCACGAACATTCTGCATGAATAGTTATTAAAGTGGTAAGGTCTTTAAAGTAGGAAACCCACTCGGTCTTCTTGAAATTTCTTCTCCTGGATTCAATGGACTTTCCCTCCCCCAATTTCTACCTTGTGGTATTAATCAATATTCCCACTACCGCCACCATGTGGCATAATTGGGTAGATGAGAGCAGCCACTGCACTTTACTGAGTTTAAGGGCATAGATAATAAAATGTGAGGCTGGATGAACACAGCAGGCCAAGCAGCATCCCAGGAGCACAAAAACTGACGTTTCGGGCCTAGACCCTTCATCAAAGAGGGGGATGGGGTGAGGGTTCTGGAATAAATAGGGAGAGAGGGGGAGGTGGACCGAAGATGGAGAGAAAAGAAGATAGGTGGAGAGGAGAGTATAGATGGGGAGGTAGGGAGGGGATAGGTCAGTCCAGGGAAATCGGACAGGTCAAGGAGGTGGGATGAGGTTCGTAGGTAGGAGATGGAGGTGCGGCTTGGGGTGGGAGGAAGGGATGGGTGAGAGGAAGAACAGGTTAGGGAGGCAGAGACAAGCTGGGCTGGTTTTGGGATGCAGTGGGGGGAGGGGATGAGCTGGGCTGGTTGTGTGGTGCAGTGGGGGGAGGGGACGAACTGGGCTGGTTTTGGGGTGCGGTGGGGGAAGGGGAGATTTTGAAGCTGGTGAAATCCACATTGATACCATTGGGCTGCAGGGTTCCCAAGCGGTATATGAGTTGCTGTTCCTGCAACCTTCGGGTGGCATCATTGTGGCACTGCAGGAGGCCGCTGATGGACATGTCATCTAAAGAATGGGAGAGGGAGTGGAAATAGTTTGCAACTGGGAGGTGCAGTTGTTTATTGCGAACCGAGCGGAGGTGTTCTGCAAAGCGGTCCCCAAGCCTCCGCTTGGTTTCCCCAATGTAGAGGAAGCCACACCGGGTACAATGGATGCAGTATACCACATTGGCAGATGTGCAGGTGAACCTCTGCTTAATATGGAAAGTCATCTTGGGGCCTGGGATGGGGGTGAGGGAGGAGGTGTGGGGGCAAGTGTAGCATTTCCTGTGGTTGCAGGGGAAGGTGCTGGGTGTGGTGGGGTTGGAGGCCAGTGTGGAGCGAACAAGGGAGTCACGGAGAGAGTGGTCTCTCCGGAAAGCAGACAAGGGTGGGGATGGAAAAATGTCTTGGGTGGTGGGGTCGGATTGTAGATGGCGGAAGTGTCGGAGGATGATGCGTTTATGGGCATATTTGGTTCACGGTGACAGCCACTGGTAAATCATGACAAGCAGAGCCCCTTAGCATCAAACGATTTGGTTTATTGCCTGATAGCACTTATGCATACATTACACTAGCTAAGATTGTTGGGAGACATAAGTTGCAGCTCTGCTCCTTTCATAATTCGGAACTCTTCTCCTTGTTTCTCCACTCAAGATTGTATCACATCATCATCAAGGGTGGCATGGTGGCTCAGTGGTTAGCACTGCTGCCTCACAGCGCAAGGGACGTGGGTTCCATTCACCCCTCAAACAACTGCCTGTATGGAGTTTGCGCGTTCTCCCTATGTCTGTGTGAGTTTCCTCTGGGCGCTGGGGTTTTCTCCCACAGTCCAAAGTTATGCAGGTTAGGTGGATTGGCCATGCTAAATTGCCCATCATTGGATTACAGGGATAGGCGGGGGGGTGCAGTTGGTCTGGGTGGAATGCTCTTCAGAGGGTCGGTGTAGACTCAATGGGCCAAATGGCTTGCATCCATACTTTGATTTGATTAAGACTTTATTGTCACGTGTACTCAAATACAAAAGTACAAATACCTAAGTACAGGAACATAAGATGAAGGTAAAAAGAAATAAGGAACAAAGTTAAAAGCTAATCATTACAGGCACTCTTGGTATAGTGTAAAAAAAAATAAAGTTCAAAGTTAAGCATTGCAATCTTTCTTAAGTGCTTAGTCATGCTGGGACTGTACTTCCTGCAAGGGCTCGGTCTCTCTGCTTTGGCACGTTTTCCCTGCTGGCTCTTGACGTCACTGCAGATGTCTGGGGAGCCTCCAGTGCTGTGTTGGGCTTGCTCCTTGGGTCTCAGACTGCCAAAGTCTCAATCCAGTTGCTGTCACACGCCGGACCGCCAAAATCCCTACTGAGACGCTGTCTGCACCAGGACATCAGCCTCACCATTAGTTTGTGCGCTGCGCACCGAGAACTCACCGAGAGTCCCCAGATCAGGCCCCCAGCTGCTGCCTCGCACCAGACATCTACCAAGCCATCTAATTCAGGGAGACCAATACTGCCACTGCCAACCTCTAGGAGGCAAGTTAATATCAAAAAACTGACAGTATAAAAAGAAAAGTAAATGAGATAAGAAGAAAAGGAAGAAGATTGGATGGACTAAGCAAGCTTACTCCACTGCCATGTTGCAGAGATGCAGACTGACTTCAATCCGTGCTGGGTCCACAAGCCAACTGCCTTGAGTCTGCCCTGGGCCTCCTCACCGACTGCCAGGTGTCTGCGCTGGGCCTACTCACCGACTGCCAGGTGTCCGCGCTGGGCCTCCTCACCAACTGCCAGGTGTCCGCGCTGGGCCTCCTCACCGACTGCCAGGTGTCCGCGCTGGGCCTCCTCACCGACTGCCAGGTGTCCGCGCTGGGCCTACTCACCGACTGCCAGGTGTCCGCGCTGGGCCTCCTCACCGACTGCCAGGTGTCCGCGCTGGGCCTACTCACCGACTGCCAGGTGTCCGCGCTGGGCCTCCTCACCGACTGCCAGGTGTCCGCGCTGGGCCTCCTCACCGACTGCCAGGTGTCTGCGCTGGGCCTACTCACCGACTGCCAGGTGTCCGCGCTGGGCCTCCTCACCGACTGCCAGGTGTCCGCGCTGGGCCTACTCACCGACTGCCAGGTGTCCGCGCTGGGCCTCCTCACCGACTGCCAAGTGTCTGTACTGGGCCTACTCACTGACAGCCAGGTGTCTGTACTGGGTCTATTTGCCGACTACCAGGTGTCCACACTGGGCCTACTCACCAACTGCCAGGTGTCTGCGCTGGGCCTACTCACCGACTGCCAGTTGTCCACGCCAGGCCTACTCACTGATTGCCAGGTGTCCGCCCTGGGCCTCCTCACCGACTGCCAGGTGTCCATGCTGGGCCTACTCACCGACTACCAGGTGTCCATGCCGGGCCTACTCACTGACTGCCAGGTGTCCGCGCTGGGCTTACTCACGGACTGCCAGGTGTCCATGCCGGGCCTACTCACCGACTGCCAGGTGTCTGTACTGGGCCTATTTGCCGACTATCATGAATCCGCGCTGGGCCTAGTTACCAACTGTAACGAATCTGTGCCGGGACCACTTGCCTAATGTGATGAATCTGCATTGGCTCCACTCACTACCCCAGTACCATCGCCATGATTGAGCTCTTCAACAAGAAGTAAGTAAAATAACATAATGTTAATAATTTGAGAAAATAGAGAACAAAAGGTTAAGAAATGAAAAGATAAACAACGGAACGGTCGAGCCCCGGGCTTACAGCCCTACTCCACTGCCATCTTACAGTAATCGAGATCCTGTCATTCTATGATCAATAGATTGCATAGAGGTTAATTCAGTCTCCAATATTAACACTTTCAGACTCATTACCTTATACAACACTGTGATGAATGCATTCTGCTGTGATGAGTGACTCAGAAAATTTTATGTGAGTTTTTGGAGTTGGAAGAATAATTGGTACTCTTATTAAAACATGCAAAATTCTGAAGGATCTTGACAAGCTTGGTACTGAGAGATTGCTTTAACTTGCTGGAAAATCTAGAATACAGAAGTACTGCCTTAGAACTGAGATGAATAAACATATGCTGGAGTTTTGCATATCTGAGTGTTACTGATGCTTCATTGTTGAGTATTATTAAGGCTGAGATAAACAGATTTTTGGTCTCTCATGACAGGAGGGAGATGTGAGTGGGCAGGAAAGTAAAGATTTGCTATAATTGTATTGAAGGATATTGCAGGTTCAACAAAAACTATGGCTCATTTTTGCTCCTTTTTCTGATATTCTTAGTTTCTTAATGTGAGTATACGTGAGTGTTGGGCAAGATCAGTTTTAAGCTCAACTGTACTAACCCTCAAGCTTGAGTTAGTTGTTGGCATTCAATAATTATTTCCCCTTCTGAAAAGTAATGATTGGACTGACGCTGAGAGCTGGAGAGCTGCTAGTCACCATTAAACTCAAATGTCATACCAATGATTGGCAGCAGAAGATGAGGAGGTCAGAGAGAGAATACTGGGGCAAAGGTATATACCTGAAAACAAATCAATTCATAGATTAATATTTTGACATTGTTTGTCACTGGACCAGATTTGATAAGGTAGTTGAAGAGTTTGGCACCAAAATAAGCACATACAAAATATTACGTACTATACTGAAATTATTTTTAGGCCTGTGGTTGATGAATCATTGCCAAAGTACAGTTGAAACTGTCCAGTGTAGCTATTTCAGTTGAGTAATCTGTCAATACAATATCCATACTCAGCTGATGTTTGCTGCCTTTCTTTTAACTGAATTGACTCAATCATCAGTTCAATGAAATTATTGAAGCTTGACTGATACGTTGTTCCAATGATCCAATGCAGCATGACTCTGATTGAATGTATAGTAATATTGTTTGAAAGTCGATTATTTTGTGAGTTTTAGAACTCGTGCCATACCTTAGCAAGTGGTAATTCAAAAGTTGTAAATAATCTGAGCAGAAGCAATAAAAAATGAACACCTTGAACCCTCAACATGCTGGTCCAGTGAAGAGTCC
Source organism: Stegostoma tigrinum (assembly GCF_030684315.1). Lineage (NCBI taxonomy): Eukaryota > Metazoa > Chordata > Chondrichthyes > Orectolobiformes > Stegostomatidae > Stegostoma > Stegostoma tigrinum. The sequence goes on from NC_081356.1 coordinate 96,169,558, forward strand.
AAAGACATTTAATCTATTGGTCCTTGTGAATTTGTTGTACATTTCCATTTTTGGTTTTGTTTTAGACTTCCAGTATTTTTAGTCAGAGAAGGTGGAGGAGAGCCAATTACAGCTCAACCATTCCCACACAGACAATATCCTTAATTCTGCAGACAATTAAATCATGGAAATCGGCAAATCATGCTGATGATAGGAATGACGGTTTTAGTTTAATGGCCTTCCACAGATAGAATGCCCAAGGATAATTTTTGATGTTCCATCCATCAAATGAGGTGTTTTTACAAAGATCGTCTACATTATTTGACAAATATGTTGGTGTGATTTACTGTTTTAGCGTCAGTAGTAATTCTTCTAGATCAAAGAACCTGAGATGATGGTTTGGATTATTATCCATAATAAGTTTGTAATTGGAACCTTCCAAGCTTGCAGTTATTCTCACAGGTGTGATTCACTCTGACTCTGTTGTGTTTGATCTCCCAATGTACTCTTAATTGAAAAGTTGTTTCTTTCTTAACTGGCTGTGCTCTTGCTGCAGTAACTGCACTGAATCAAAATGGCATTATCCAGTTACCAAATTGGAGCCAGAGTTTGAAAAAAGTGGGTATTCATGAGGCTACCAGATCAGTCTGCAAGATTTCTACATAATTAGGTTCAGAAGTAGGCCATTTAGCCCTTCAAGCCTGTTCTGCCATTCAATAAAGTCATGGCCGATATGTTCGTATTTTGAATTCCACATTTTCATCTCCCCTGATGATGCTTGATTTTTCTGCATGGCAAGAACCTATCTGCCTCTGTCTTAAAAATATTCAATGATCCCACTTCTTTAGCTCCAAAGTCACACAACCCTCAGAGAGAAAAACATTCTCCTCATCTGCCCTGAGAAGCTGTCCTCTAACTTTAAAGCAGCACTGCCTGGCTCTAGACTGACCAAGGTGAAACATCCACATCCACCTTATTAAGGCCTATACACATCAACCAAGATCCTATACACGTCAATCAAGACACCTCTCACTCTCCTAAACTCCATTGAAAACAAACTCAGTCTGCCCAAGCTTTCTTCAAAAGACAATCCATTCACTCCAAGGATCAATTGAGTCAATGTCCTCTAAACCACTTCCAACGCAGCTCTAAATATATTGGCTCCTCCACTTAGATATCGCCGACTGAACAAAGACACAGCAAGCAGCCAATCTTTAGTACTGATGACAGGAAACCAAACAAAGTAATTTAAGTGTTGCTGAAAGAAAAGTATCTTGCACTTATCAGGACAATTTTCAAGAATACCAATTCATGGGGAAAACCAATATTTATACTGCATGAAAGGACAATACTGATTGGTTAATGGGTGCCAAGTCATGGGTTAATAGGTAAGCCAATTTTGCAGGGCCAGTGCGTACCTCTCATTGATAATTGATGTAAGTAGGTGAAGACAATGAAAACATTTGAAAGTGAAAATGAGTATCATAAAGTCAAATCAACTCTACTTGGGAAGCCAGTGGAGGATTCTAAGTGAAATAAAGTTGTCAATTTATACCTTAGTGCATATAAAGACAAGGGTCACAATATTTTGAATACTTTTAAGAATTTATTTTGCATAGCAGCGTTCCCACTATAATGATAATGGTTCACAACACTGCCATGTACTCTGCTGCACTGAGGAGTTATTTTTTGTTTAAAAAGGTTATGTTGGAATCAGCATTGAGGCACACAGTATAGGCAATTGACATTAATATTTCTAAAAAGTGCAATCTTCTCTCATTCCTCACCAACACAATTTTCTGCTTTATTCATTAAGAGACATGCTCTGTTTCCAGGAACAGTATGGAGGAAAATGGATTTCTGATGAAGGGTTTAGGCCTGTAACATCATCTTTCCTGCTCCTCTGATGCTGCTTGGCCTGTTGTGTTCATCCAGCTCTACACCTTGTTATCTTAGAGGAAAATGGAGAATGGCACTCCATCATTATTCACTGAATGGATTCCATCTGCATGTGAAACAATTCTTTGATTCTGTGAACCCTACTATTCCGTTGCCCGGGGCTTTCCAGGATTTTCTCGTTGATATATATTTAGTTGAAGACGGGTGCTGGAGTGGGGCTTGCCACAGGACTTTCCAATGTATTTCACAATGTTAGTAACAAATGATATTCAGTAAGATATTCAGGTCTTGAGTCATGAACGTAACGGTTAGTCTTAGAGGTACCTACACTGTTTTTCCACCCCATCTACTCAGCCCATTCCAGGAAAAGGCATTGCTTGTGGTTATGCCAGTGGCTTGTGGTATGCACATAATCTGAGCCAGGGCAAATACAGGCACTTTTTCTCTTACCACAAGCAGTGCACTCCAGCTGTGAAAATATTTAACTATCAATTGTGCATCCCTTAAAATTTGAGCTATTGACAAAACTTTGTGTATGCAAGCAAGTAGTTTAACATCTCATCAGGAAAGCCATACCTTCGTGCCTTCTTAAACTGCACATTGTATGATGTTGCTGCTGCATTATAACTAATAGAAGTAGACTTTGGGTTCTAATTGGTAGGAAATGCTAAAAGGGATAGGTAAAGTAAGATCAGAGGAGGCTTGTCAAAAGCATAGACATTGACTTCATAAATCTATTGGGCCAAATGGCCTGTACCTGTGCCTAAAAATCTAGACAACTTTATGCAATGTTTTCACAGTACTAAGATGATGCAATCATGTACTACCAATGAAATTAGAGGTTAGGTTTTATAAGACTAACAATGAGTGAGGTGATTATGCTAAAAATATTTAGCTGAGTTAAAGTGCAAGACTGAGAACAACATCTCATATAAGAAAAACTATATTAGTGAATGTGTGACATTTTTAATGAAATATTTAACCTGTTTGGAGGGATGTGAATCATCGCTTAGATTTATTTAGAGAAGGGCAGAGAATGCTGCCAAAATCTTGGTTAACTTTCAGCCCTGATCAACACCACCAAACGAGATTAAGATCTTAATTTATTTTATTCTCAATGTGCCGAATCTTGGTGTGCACTAATTGACTGTCGTGTAAGCCCATAAAACAACAGTGACAACCACTAGTAAAACAAAATTGGCAGTCAAGCAATTTGGGAATCTTGAGTAAATGAATTGTGCTCTATCAGAACAAGCATTATATTTTCCAAAGAGTTGTTCAGATTTCTCATGATAATTTCAGTAGAAATAAAGTAAACAAACAAAATGTCCGCAGGTTCCCTAGTTTACCATGAATTGCCGACTGAAACTATGGCAGGAAATAAGGGTATTCCTATGAATTTCCTTTTCCTATGGAAATTCAACTGCAAATTCTGTCGTGTTAGCATGACAATTTCAACTAATAACCTGGCAGATCATTTTATGACATAGAATCATTCAACAATGTACAGGAGCCAATTTAATAGAAGCTAAGCAGACACTTGTGTCATCAGCCATCCAATGTCCATGTCATTTTCCAAGGAAGAACACAAGACATTGACATACCTGAGAGGGCCTTTGTACAAATTACTATGTGAATAAAAGATACACAGCTCTTCTGAACCTGTTAGCACTGATGGTTGGAATTCCACTATTACTTCTATCAATTGCTGATATGAAGCTGATTTCAAGACGCATCACTGGTGCAGATAATGACTGCTCATCTGTTTACTGATCCTGTGTACTGTTTAAGGGTTAAGGTCCCACCAATAGCTGTGGCAGTTTATAAGATTTTATTGAAAGCAAACACTTCTTATTTTTGCAGCTGCAGCATGAAGGTCAAGATTATTGAAACATATGTAACAACAAAGTTCCCACAGGCCAGATGTCTTATTTGATTTCAAAATAGCTGGTCATAAAGATGTGTTATAAATCCATAATATCTTTGGCTTCCAGGTAAAATACTTCATTTTTCCAAGCGAAGGCTATGAACTTATTTTTCAAAAGGATCTTTTAGAATATTTTATTGATCTTGTGGATTTTATGTCACAGTTGGTACATTTTTTTTAATGTTTGTCAAGATGCCTGGTCTGCATGGAGAATAAGTAGGATTTTCCTTGATTTAAATTTAGTGGAATCAATAGCCGAAGTAATCCTTATATTATGACTTCAAGAAAGAGAAAACCTTTGCTCTGCTCATGCTTCTGGTGAAACTGTTGGTGCGAAATAGCTTTAATTTTTAGTGATGATGTAAATGAATGATTTGGATCAAATTACATAAATGAAAAGAAAATTTAGTTGAGATGTATACAGCATACTTACTTAAGCTTGCCTTGTAACACTACTAAAATTTACAATCATCTTTCATCTATCTTAAACACAACAATAGAGTTATTTATTACTGAATAAACTGCTGCATTTCAATTTTTTGGAACCACTTACGCTTATGAACACTAAAGAACAAATGCTAGAGATACTAATAGGAGAAAAACTATAACTTCCCTGGATCCAGTGGGTGCATCCTGGGATATTAAAGGAATTAGAAACCAAGATAGTGGATGCACAAATTCCAGGAATCCTTATATTTTGGAAAAGTTCAAGAGAATTGCAAAGCTGCCAATTTCACACAAAAACAAAACTGCAGATGCTGGAAATCTAAAACCATTTAGAAATTGCTGGAGAAACACACAGCACTCAGCATCTAGAAGTTCTGGAAAGATCACTGAACCTGAAACATTAAGTCTACTTTCTCTCCACAGATTCTGCCAGGTCTGCTGAATTTCTCCAGCAATTTCTGATTTTGTGCCAAAGTAGCACCTTTACGAAGAAAGGGATGGAGGCAAAAAACAGCTAATTAAAGGCCAATTAGCTCAATGTCTGTTATTAGGAAAATATTAGAGTCTATCATAAAGATGTCACTGCAGAGTATTTTGGAATACATAATACGACCAAGTAGAATCAGCATGGCGTCATGAAGCAGATATTACACCTGACAAATTCTTTGATGAGGTAACAAGCAGAATAGATGAAGGGAAACAATATATTTTCAGAAGGTATTTGATAAGGTACCACACATTGGGCTACTTAATAAAATAAGAACTCATGGTGTTAGAAGGAGTATATTAGCATATTTAGAGGATTGGCTAACTAATAGGAGGCAGAGAACTGGGTGGGAGCGTAGGCATTTTCAGGATGGTGACCTGCGACTATCAGTGCGTCATGGGGTTCAGTGCTGGGGCCATAATTATTTATAACATACATTCATGACTTGCATGAAATTAGTGAATTTTCTCTAGCCAACTTTGTGGATGACACAAAAATAGATGAGAAGGCAAGTGGTGAGGATGACGCAGAGTCTGCGGAGGGATATAGACAGGTTAAGTGAATGGATAAAAACTTGGAGTATGGGCTAAGGTATAGGGAAATGTAATGTCATCAAGTTTTGGTGAAGATCCATAGCTTGGGTTGTGGTTGATGTTGTTCACTTGCTTGCTGAGATGGTTTGGCAAGCAAGTCAACAACCTCACATAACGTTATCAACCTTGGCACGAAAAATAGAGCTATAGAATGGGGGGATTTGGGACTCCTCAACCATGAATCACAAAAATCTGCTGTAGAAGTTCAGCAGATAACAGAAGTGAAATGTTAGCCTTTATTTCAAAGGCAATGGAGTATAAAAGCAGGGAGATTTTGCTAAAACTATGCCAGGAATAGTCAAACCACAGCTTGAATACGGTCAGCAGTTTTGGGCTCCTTAACTAAGGAAAGATATGCTGGCATTAGGGGCAGTCCAGAGAATGTTCACTAGGTTGATACCAGTATAGAGGGACTATTTTATGAGGAATGGTTCAGAAGATTGAACACCATATTTGTACGAATTGGAATATAGGAGAACGAGAGAAGACTTGTTGAAACATATGAGATTCTTAGGGGACTTGACAGAGTAAATGTGGAGATAGTAGGGACTGCTGATGCTGGAGAATCTGAGATAACAAGGTGTAGACCTGGATGAACACAGCAGGCCAAGCAGCATCAGTGAAACAGGAAAGCTGATGCTTCGGGTCTAGACCCTTCTTCTGAAGAAGGGCCTAGACTCGAAACATCAGCTTTCCTGCTCCTCTGATGCTGCTTGGTCTGCTGTGTTCATCCAGCTCCACACCTCGTTATCTCAGAGTCAATGTGGAAACGTTTTTTCCCCTTGTGGAAGAGTCTATAACCAGAGGGCATAATTTCTGAATAAAGAGTTACACATTTTTAGACAGAGATGAAGAGGAAATTTTTCCTGATCTGTGGAATTATGTATTGTAGAGGGTAGTTGAGGGTGGGGGTCGTTAAATACATTCGAGGCTGAGAAAATAGATTTTTAATCATTAAGGAAATCATGGGGAAGAGGCAGGAAAATGGAGTTGAGGGTGCTCACAACAAACAATGATCTTATTGAATGGTACAGCAGCTTGATGGACTGAATGACCTACATCTGCTCCTAGATTTTATGATCTTAATGAGTTGTTGAGGTAGACCACGAATAACTAACTACTCAAAACAATGGTGTTTACCTGTATTTTCCAGTTCAGTAATTACACATTGAAATTGAATTATAGTTCAATTTAAATTGTTACTAATCCAGTCTAACATTGCTGGGCAAAGACATCTAAATAAATGGCCAAGATACTTATCGAAAAATAATAGTGAATTCATTGCAGCCACCAGTATTAATCTCTATGACAGCAATAGCATATTAAGTGTGCTATGAAGCTATTAATCCAATGGTTTAGACAAATGAATTCAATTCTAACAATGGGAGCTGATGAGTCTAAATTCAGTTAATTAAACAAGATCTGAATCATTAATGGCCCATTAATGGCTAGTGTCTGTAATGCTGACCTTGAAAGTGCCAGATCGTCATATAAACAATCTGATTCACTGTTTTCCGTGAAGGAAGTGAATCTACTTTCATTAGTTGGCCTGGCTAGTATCCAAACTCAAAGCAATGGGATGCACTCTTCACTGTCATCTGAAATGGCCTAACAAGCCACTCAATTCAAATCACCAGCAACATTATAAGAATAAAAGAAGGATCATCCGTGCAGTGAACTTGGCATCAAATTCTGATAAGACAAAAGTCTCATCACAAACTGTCTACCTTGAACCTTCAGGACAGACCAACCAACGGTTGCACCCAGGGGAGAGTGAGGACCTGGGATCTATTAGCATTGACTCCAGACCCATGGGCTAAATTTACTTGTCTCCCAGCCTAATGCCATGTAGCTGAGAGCACTGGTAATATGGCAAGAGGATGGTGTCGAGAGGGTAATCTAACATTTGACTTCCATTATGGTATATTACCAGTGACAGTAATCTATATGGAATGGTCACCAATCATGCAGCCAGTTACGCCACGTAAGAGCCCAGTTAAAGGCCACTTACTGCCTGCACCATTTTACCTATGTTGGGAGTTTTCCCAGGGAATTCATGAAAAGCCTGCGTTAAAGGCCTCTCCATTGCCCAGAGAAAGAACTCCTGTGGCAATGGCCATTCTTATGACCATGATGCTGCTACTTGAAGGAAACCCAGACATCCACCCACCAAGGCTTGCCTGAGTGGACACAAACCTACAGGTTTTTCAACAGAGATAGTAAGAACTGCCAACGCTGGAGTCACAGGTAACACAGTGTGGAGCTGGAGGAATACAGCAGACCAGGCAGCATCAGAGAAGCAGGAAGGCTGACATTTTGGGTCAGGACCCTTCTTCAAAAATGGGCCCATTTCTGAAGAAAGGTCCCAACCTGAAACGTCAGCTTTCCTGCTCCTGATGCTGCCTGGCCTGCTGTGTTCATCCAGGTCCACACTGAGTTATCATATTACTATGGTCTTTCAACAGGACTATGTTGTTTAGGCTACTGACCTTCTAGCTCTGAAGGGGCTGAGAGTTCTTTGAGAGTGGGGTATAAGGTGGAGTTGGGGGCCACATCAATTGGATGGCAGCTTCTGCAGTAGCTTGTTAATTGGTCACTGCCAGTATAATGCCATTCAACATCCTAAACCAATAGCCCAGGTGTGGCCCCCACATTTAGCCCCAGCAATGGGCACTTACATAGGAACACCACCACCTCCAAGTTCTCCTTCAAACTACACACCATCCTGACTTGGAACTGCATTGCCTTCACTGTCACTATGTCAAAACCCTGGAACTCCTTCTCGAGAAAGGAGTAGAGCAGAGCAGAGTAGTGTAGATTTACCTAAACCATTTGGACTACAACGATCTGAGAAGATAACTCGGCAGCATCTTCTCAAGGGTCATGGGATGGGTGATAAATGCAATGCCCACACCCATGAAAGAATAAATTCTTAAAAATTCAGCAATATTACTTACCCAAATGAATACAACATTAACAACAGGCTAGAATCATGGCATCATTCAGGATAAAGCAAGCCTGCTTGATAAACAGCCTTAAATATTCAGTACTTTTACAATTAGTGGCTAATTTGTGCACTGTGTACCATCTACAACATTCAGTGTAGCAATTCACCAAGGGGAGGTTTTCTTTAATAATCTCTCACCCTAGCCCTGCTAAATAGTCAGTGTTGCAAAGGTAACAGTACCTGGGGAACTCCCAATAAACAAGCTTCTCTCCAAATCAGACATCATCCTGACTTGGAAGTATGTTTCGCTGTTCCTTCACTATCACTCAAGCAAAATCCTGGAACAACTTTCCCAGAAATATTGTGGAACTATCTTCACCAGTGAGACTGCAGTCGTTCAAAACACATTTTCGTGAGTAATTGAGAATAGGCAATAAATACTGGCATTATCAGCAATGCTTGCATCTCATGAATAAACAACTAAATAAGTCCCCAGAATGTATAATATAGAAGAGATTTGCTGTAAGTCATAAATTACTATAAGTCACTGTCTGATTTGCACATTTCTACCATTAACTTTGCAAAAACAGTTCTCAGTCTCCCTATGCTAGATTTGTACCACAATTCTGAGCTGATCTTGCTGCTGCTATTTAGGAATACAACATGTTCTCATAAGGATCCAGTTAATGAGTTCATTTGTCATCCTGACATGACGTCAACCTTGGAATCTCTGACCTACAGGTTGTGAATTGATCAAGAGGACTTAAAAATTAATTTAACCAAGTAGTTGCTTTCTCATTTTGGAATTTTTCTTTTCTTTTTCTTTTATTTGATGTAACAACTGTGATCATAGAGCCGCAAAATTGTACAGCATGGAAACAAACCCTTTGGTTTAACTCGTCCGTGCTGACCAGATACCATAAATTAATCCAGTCCCAGCACTTGGCCCATATCCCTATTTATATAGCCATCCAGACACCTTTTAAATGTTGTTCTTGTATCAGCCCCCATCACTTCCTCTGGCATATCATTCTAGACATACATCACTCTGTGTGAAAAAGTTGCCTCTGAGGTCCCTTTCAAATCTTTCTCCTCCCACCGTAAACCTATGCCCTGTGGTTTTGTACTCCCTCACCCCAGGGGAAAGACTTTGGACATTTACCCTATCAATGCCTCTCATGATTTTATAAACCTCTATAAGGTCACCCCTCAGGCTCTGACTCTCCAGGGAAAGTAGCCCCAGCCTATTCAGCTTCTCCCCTTAACTCAAACCCTCCAATCCTGGCAACCTGTTCAAGTTTGACAACATCCTTCCTGCAGTAGGGACACCAGAACTCAGTATTCCGACAGCAGCCTTACCAATATCCTATACAGTCACAACATGATCTTCCAACTCCTATACTCAACACACTGACCGATGAGGGCAAGTGTATCAAATGCCACTTTCACTATATAAAAAAAAGAACTGCTGATGCTGTAAACCAGGAAACAAAATGGAAGTTGCTGGAAAAGCTCAGCAGATCTGGCAGCATCTGTGAAGAAAAATCAGAGTTAACATTTCGGGTCCGGTGTTTCTGAGGAAGGGTCACCGGGCCCGAAAAGTTAATTCTGTTTTTTGCCTTCACAGATGCTGCCAGACCTGCTGACCCTTTTTCAGTATCCATTTATCTGCGATTCAATTTTCACGGAACTATGAACCTGCAGTCCAAGGTGTCTGTTTGGCTACAATATGTAGGACCTTACCATTAAGTGTGTATGTCCTGCCCTGATTTGCCTATCCAAAATACAACACCTCACATTTATTTAAATTAAACTCCATCCACCACTCCCTAACCCATTGGCCCATCGGCCCATCATATTAAGGTCCTTTTGTACTCTGAGGTAACCTTCTTTGCTGTCCACTTTTGGCGTCATCTGCAACTTACTCACCAAACCTTCTATGTTCACATCCAAATCATTTATATAAATGACAAAAAGCAGTGGGCCCAGCACCAATCTTTTTTTAAGGTTTTTGCAAAGATTTGTAGCTCGGGAGATGGTTAGGAAAGAGATCATTCTGAGACTGGTGCAGTTGGGAAAATGGGCACATCAAGCAGTCAGGACAGGCAGGAATAAGGCAGACAATAAGATAGGACTGATAAATTAAATTGCATTTACTTCAATGCAAGAGGCCAAACAGGCAAGACAGATGAACTCAAGGCACAGCTGGGGACATGGGACTGGGATATCATGGCAAGTACAGTAACATGGCTCAGGGACGGACAGGACTGGCAGCTTAATGTTCCAAGGTATGGATGCTATGGGATGGGTGGAAAGGGGGGCAAGAGAGGAGTAGGAGAGGTGTTCTTGATTAAAGATGACATTAAAGGTGTACTTAGGGAAGATATTCCTGGGAATATGTCCAAGGAAGTTCTTTGGGTGGAACCAAGAAATGATAAAGGGATGATCACCTTATTTGCAGTACTATAGAACCCCCAATAGTCAGTGGGAAATTGGCAAACAAATTTGTAAGGAGATCTCAGTTATCTGTAAGAATAGGCGTGGCACAGTAGCTCAGTGGTTAACACTGCTGCCTCACAGCACCAAGGACCCGGGTTCAATTCTACCCTCAGGCAACTGTCTGTGTGGAGTTTGCACATTCTCCCTGTGTTTGCGTGGGTTTCCTCCGGGTGCTCTGGTTTCCTCCCACAGTCCAAAGATGTGCAGGCTAGGTGGATTGGCCATGCTAAATTGCCCATAGTGTTCAGGGATTTGTAGATTAGGTAGGTTATTGTGGGATGGGTCTGGGTGGGATGTTCTGAGAGTCAGTGTGGACTTGTTGGGCTGAAGGGCCAGTTTCCACGCTGTAGGAATTCTATGAATGAATGAATTCTATGAATAATAGGGTGATTATGGCAGGGGATTTTAACTTTCCAAACATAGATGGGAGCTGCCATAGTGTCAAAGGCTTGGATGGAGCGGAATTTGTTTAGCACGCTCAAGAAAATATTCTGATTCAGCACGTGGATGTACCTGCCAGAGAAGGTGTAAAACTTGACTGACTGTTGGGAAATAAGGCAGGGCAGGTGATGGAGGTGTCAGAAAGGGAACACTTTGGGGCCAGTGGCCATAATTCTATTAGTTTCAAAATCGTGATGGAAAAGGATATACAGGATCTGAAAATTACAGTTCTAAATTAGAGGAGGGCCAATTTGATGGTATTCAGCAGGAACTTTCAAAAATTGATTGAGGGTGGATGTTTGAAGGTAAAGGGATGGCTGGGAAATGGGAAGCATTCAAAAATGAGATAACAAGAGTCCACAGACAGTATTGTATGGAGCTGGGTGAACACAGCAGGCCAGGCAGCATCAGAGGAGCAGGAAAGCTGATGTTTTGGGTCATGACCCTTCTTCAGAAATGGGGCTGGGTCCAGACACGGAACATCAGCTTTCCTGCTCTTCCGATGTTGCCTGGCCTGCTGTATTCCTCCAGCTCCACACTGTGTTATCTCTGACTCCAGCAGCTGTCATTCTTACTGTCACACCAGAGACAGTATGTTCCTGTTAGCGTGAAGGAAAAGGTTGGTATTGTATAGGGAATGATAGATAAGTAGAGAAATCGAGGTTTTGCTTAAGAAAAAGAAGGAATCATCTGTCAGGTATAGTCTGTCAGTGAATCCCTAGAAGAGTATAAGAGCCGTAGAAGTACACAAAAGAAGGAAATCAGGAGGACAAAAATCAGAGATGAGATACCTTTGGCAAACAGTGTTAAGGAGAACCCAAAAGGAGTCAACAAATATATTAAGGTTAAAAGGGTAACTAGGGAGACAATAGGGCCCCTTAAAGATCAGCAAGGTACCAGTGTGTGGAACTGCAGGAGATGGCAGAGATACTAAGTATTTTGCATCAGTATTTACCAGGGAGAAGGATATAGAAGATAGAGAACATGTGGAAATAAACAGCAACATTTTGAAAAATGCTCATATTACAGAGGATGAGGTGCTTAATATCTTAAAATGCATAAAGGTGGATAAGTCCCCAGGACCTGATCAGGTGTAACCCAGAACTCTGTGGAAATCTAGTGAAGTGATTGCTGGGCCCCTTGCTGAGATATTTGTATCATTTGCTACAGGTGAGGTGCCGGGATACTGGAGGTTGGCTAACATGGTGCTACGATTTAAGAAAGGTGCTAAGGAAAAGTTAGGGAAGTATAGACCGGTAAGGCTGACATCAGTGGCGGACAAGTTGTTGGAGGAAATCCTGAGGAGCAGAATTTACATGTATTTGGAAAGGCAAGGGCTTATTAGCGATAATCAACACGGCTTTGTGCGGGGGAGGTGATGGCCTAGTGGTATTATCATTAGACTATTAATCCAGCAACCCAGCTGATATTCTGGGGACCCAGGTTCAAATCCTACCATGGCAGATGGTGGAATTAGAACTGAGAAGAAAAGTCTGGAATTAAGAATCTACTGACCACCGTGAAAAATAATTGCCAATTGTCAGAAAAACCCAAATGGTTCATTAATGCCCTTCAAGGGAGGAAATCTGCCATACTTACCTCATCTGGCCAACATATGATTCTATACCCACAGCAATGTAGCTGACACTCAGTTGCTTTCTGAAATGGCCTAGCAAGTCACTCAGAAGTACCAATTGCTGCAAAGACTCAAAGAAATGAAACTGGCCTGAACAACTAGGCATCGGAAAAGACAATGGCAGAAACAGCCCTGTCAACAATGCAAAGTACTCTTCACTAACATCTGGGGGTTAGTGCCAAAAGTGGGAGAGCTGTCTCACAGACTAGTTATCAACAGCCTGACATAGTCATACTCACAGAATCATACCTTACAAACAACGTCGCAGACATCACCATCACCATCCCTGGATAAGTCTTGACCCACCAGCAGCAATGACCCAGCAGACGGGGCAGCACAGTTGGAGACAGTTGGGAGGGTATTGCTCTAGGAGTCCTCAACATTGACTCTAGACTTCACCATGACAGGTAAGATCACCAATGGGGCCTCTGATGAAGCAATGCTGTTCTACTCATTTGGAATTTATACTGTCCTGTCCGTTGGGGTGAGTTGTGTCATTTATAGTTTTGTTCTGTATGTGTTTGTATATGGGGTCCAGTTCTGTATGTTTGGTGATTGCATTATGGATTGAGAACCATGCCTCTAGGAATTCCTGTCCATGTCTATGTTTGGTTTGGGCTATATGGTTACTTTGTTCCAGTTAAACTGATGGCCTTCATTGTCTGAGTGTTGGTTCTGACATTGGTCATATTGACCCCATTTTTCAATCATGTTGTCCAATTGAGATTTTCCTTTCTCCATTGAAGGATAAGGACTTTTCCTTGGAGTGTTCAAGCAGATAAATTTAGCATCTCCTTGCAGATTAAGGTGATATTACAGTTCCAAATCGGTTATATCTTTGAATAGCTTCAGAAATTCTTTCCACAATCCGACCATAATTCTATTAGTTTTAAAATACTGGTGGAAAAAAGGTGGACTGGATCTAAAAGTTAAAATTCTGAATTAGAGGAAGGCCAATTTTGACAGTATTAGGCAAGAATTTTCAAATTTGATTGGGGAGTAAATGTTTGTAGGTAAAGGGATGGTTGGAAAATGGGAAACCTTCAAAAATGAGAGTCCAGAGACAGTATGTTCCTGGGCCACTTGTTGAGATATTTATACCATTGATAGCCACAGGTGAGGTGCTGGAAGACTGGAGGTCGGCTAATGTGGTGCCACTATCAAAGAAAGATGGTAAGGACAAACCAGGGAACTATAGACCAGTGAGCATGACATCGCTGTTGGCCAATTTCATAGAATCATAGAATCCCTACCATGTAGAACTGGCCCATTGGCATAGGTGCATTGTGTCCTAACTGTTTAGTATAGTTATCAAATTCATCCCAAGCCCCTGCTCAATCTCCATAGCCCAGCATTCTCTTTCCCTTTCAAATATATATGTAATTCCTTTTGAAAGCTACTGTTAAATCTCCTGGTACCACAATCCGGGCAGTAAGTCCAGGGAGATAGCTACTCAAATGTGCAGAATAAACTCTCCCATCTTCCCCTTGGTTTGTTTGCCAATTTTCTTATGTCTGTTTTCTGGTTATTAAAAACCCTTGTTGCTAGGGGAAACAGTTTCTTCTTAGATAATCTAGAAAAGTCTTGTATCAAAATCTCTGTACAGTCTATTGCTGTTTTAATCTCTTATAAATAAGTATGAACACTATTTTTTCAAACCTGCTGTTATCTTTCTTTTTAAACTCCCAAACAGCTCCAGTCTACGGCATATGAGACCTTCAGTCTTTTACTTACCGTCTGACTGACCAAATTAAATAATACATTTACGACATACCCACCAGCATCTAAACAAAGTCTCATCAAATTCTATGTAGAGTGGGAATACCTTTTTATAGAGCCCTTGCAATATTTTCCCTTTAAGAAGAAGTAATACTTCTTATTTTAATATTTCTTCTCATATATGTGTGCAGTAGAATTGATTAAAATATGTGCACTATAGACAAGATAACAAGTTCTCAGTCAACCAGCGTTAATATATTGTTTCCTTGCTGTTAATTCCATATTCTTGCAATAAGCAGAAGTATTTCAGTGTTTTAGAGCTCTTGGGGATAATCTGTGGCCATGAAATAACCCTGAAAATGTAATTCTTTCTTTCAATTTCTCTTTCATTTATGGCAATTCAAAAATAAAAAAAACATAGCTCTCAAGTCTCACCAAACCCGAGGGCTGTGCAGAATACTGTTTATTTGTAAAAGGATCAAATGCTTTGAAAGGATGTTGGGTCGCTGTTGTGACGCGGGACCCAATATACCCTGTTAATAATTCCTGAGGAGAGAATAGAACCTGTTATGTTTAGTCTCCAGTGGTAGCCAAAGCAGTTAAACCATCATTAGCATCAACATTTCCCATATTCTTGAGAAATAAATTCAAATACCAAGTTTCCTTAACATCACATCTAGCTTGACTTCAGAAAACAAGTTTGCCTTGAAATGCTCATTTAAATGGATCAATTTTACAGTGGTCTAAATATTTATATTCTTCCAGGACTTTCTCCTCCCATTAGAATTTCTTTTAACTTTACAGATGTAAGGCAACCACTGCAAAATAAATATTTTCATTTCCCATTGTTTTTGCTGCTACCTTTACACAATCTTTATAGCTGACGTCTCAAAGGAATGTGTTACTGTGCATTAAATCTCTTGAGGTTCTCGCGCTTCAAAATGTCACACCTCTAAAGTACTGCATGTCCTGAGGCAAAAAACACAATTATCTCAAATAGCTGGCTAGTTTAATTGTGCTGACTTGTTCAAATATTCAACCAAATAAACTAAAACAGTCACAAAGACTTGCATTTATATAGCATCTTTAATGTGGGAAAACACCCTCAGGCAGTTAATAGTGGTGTGAGCAAAAATAAAGAAAGAATTGATTCAATTCACTGCACAAGTATTAAAAGTATCAACAACTGAAAGTCATCACAAAATCAATAACTTAAACTTGCTGTTAGTGAAGCAGAAAATGCACTAACACTTACTGGCCAGCCGTTTTCTTCTTCATCGTGTGTAACCAACCACCTTCAGAGTGCAGTTAGTTTTGTTGCGCCTGGTTTTCATACAAAATTTGGTTACACAGTAAAGAAGTTTAGGGCAGCAAACTCATGCATTCACACAGCACAGAAACACAATCAACATATAGATTTTGGTAGCAGTGATATCCACCTGAAATAAGGCCAATTCGACATGTATTTATAAAGTGCCTTTAACAACAACTTAGATTTACAGAGCTCCAGTAATTTAATTCGGTGTTCCAAAGTAAATCACAAGAGAATTATCAAAATTAAATCTGACACCGTGTAAGGTAACGAATATTGTTCCAAAAACCTGGATTTTTTTTAAAAAGAAGGATCTTAAAGGATGAATAATAAAGTGTGGAGCTGGATGAACACAGCAGGCCAAGCAGCATCTTAGGAGCACAAAAGCTGACGTTTCGGCCCTAGACCCTTCATCAGAAAAGAGTTAGGCTTTTCTGATGAAGGGACTAGGCCTGAAATGTCAGCTTTTGTGCTCCTAAGATGCTGCTTGGCCTGCTGTGTTCATCCAGCTCCACACTTTGTTAACTCGGATTCTCCAGCATCTGCAGTTCCTGTTATCTCTGACACAATTTTACTCCTAAAGGATGGAAAAGGGCTGAGGGTTTTAAGGATTTGAAATGCCAGATTCTAGTTCTAGGCAGCTGAAGACATGGTGAATCAATTGAACTTTGAATATGCAGAAGACTAAGGTTGAAGCAGTACAGAGGGAAGTAGGCCTAAAGGACATGATTGAAATAGGGAGAGGAGGGAAGCTAACGAGCGGTCTGAAAACAGCTTGGGAATTTTAACAATAAGGTTTGCTAAACCTCTGATATAAAGTGGAGAAAATTGATAATTAATGAAAATGGGATGAAGATCAAAGTACAAAATACCTGTGCTTATTCATTTTTCTTATTGTTTCAAATAATTGATGTATTTGACCAACACTTCAGACTTAGTTTGTTGGCTACCTCAGCAACAGACCTGATTTGCACGTGGCTAATGCTTGCTGCAGCCTACATCTCTGAGGGGATGTGCATTGCTGCTGCAAGAATTGGTAGAGCCATGTTCAAAAGGAAGTCTAGACTGGACCCTGACACTTTGAGTAATGGATGAACATGCAAGAGGTTCTGCATCAATGTATTTAGACAATAGACTGAAGGTCTCTCTGGAAGACATGGAGAGAATGAGAAACATTCTTTATATTCAGTGTGGCAGGAGTCCTCCAAACTGGTTTAGAAGAAGCTGTGAGCTCAAGTAACAAAGAATGTCAATGACAGGATATTGCTGTAAGAGAATGATTAAAGTGCGGGAAGAAGTTGATCAATCTGTCATCAGTTGTTAAGGTGAGGTAGTTTACCTTCAAATGGCATATCCTTATAACTGTATCGTCTTGTTATTTTTAATTCATTCCTGAGAGGGAGCATGATCGTAGAGGTGAGGAAGTAAAAGGGAAAAAAGTGCATGGGAACCAGGATAAGGAGAATAGCCCAGATGCCAGATCACTTTAAGAAATTGCACACTACTGCTGTGGCAGAGGATCCAGATAAAGGTGACAGAAGATGGTTGATGGATGTGCATATACAGATATTAATACAATGGAAAGCAATCAAGAAATATGCACTTGCTTATCAAGAACCATGCAGGAATCTTGCACTAAATTTGTACAGGTCTTTGAGCAGGGCTAAAAATACATCCTTTCCAACATGGAATGGATAATCACCTCTATGAACATGCTTTGTCCAATTCTTCCTCATTCTTCCTCTCCTCACATTCTCACTGGATAGATAATGGTCAATGCTGTCCCCTCACAATGACTTGGTGGTGAGTATGAAGCAAATCCCGAAACAGCTCTGATGAGTACCACAGGCTTCCTGCAGAGTCAGGATTTTGCTTGTTTGGAATTTCTTCCCAAAATTAATTAGCAACCCAGGGAGAAGAAATAGTAAAACACCAATAATATATTCAAATTAATGCACTGGTGAAACTGGAGTGCCACTTTGTGGTATACTAGATGAGTTGAACAAGTATGAGTCATTTGCAAGATTACTGGGAGTGATCAAACCCAGGAGTTAAACTTCCATGTTTAGATTCTTCAGCATCTTCTATGGCCACAACTAGTGTGTTAGTTCTAATTATTTTTAAAGAAATCTTTCCTGGAGAGCAAAAATTACTGAGGCGTTCATACCATTAGACAGGTGTCGGAATCAATGTTAGTGTGGAGCATAATCTGTAAATATTTTTACATAAGACAAATCTGAAAAATTCGTTATCATTTATTCATTTTTGATAAGCAGACAGACAATAGTAACTGGAAATAGAACAAAGAACTGCAGATGCTGAAAATCTGAAACTAAGGAGAAATTCGGCAAGCATGGCAGCATCTGTGAAAAGAAAACATGGTTAATGTTTCAAGTCCAAGACAAATTTGACTCAAAACATTAACACTGTCTGCTCTCCACAGATGCTGCCAGACCTGCTGAGTTCTTGATAACAAAGTGTGAAGCTGGATGAACACAGCAGGCCAAGCAGCATCTTAGGAGCACAAGAGCTGACATTTCGGGCCTAGATCCTTCATCAGAGACGGGGATAGGGAGAGGGTTCTGAAATAAATAGGGAGAGAGGGGGAGGCGGACCGAAGATGGATAGAGGAGAAGATAGGTGGAGAAGAGAGTGTGGGTGGGGAGGTAGGGAGGGGATAGGTCAGTCCGGGGAGGATGGACAGGTCAAGGAGTTGGGATAAGGTTAGTAGGTAGGAAATGGAGGTGCGGCTTGAGGTGGGAGGAGGGGATAGGTGAGAGGAAGAACAGGGTAAGGAGGCGGGGATGAGCTGGGCTGGTTTTGGGATGCAGTGGGGGAAGGGGAGATTTTGAACCTTGTGAAGTCCACATTGATACCATTGGGCTGCAGGGTTCCCAAGTGGAATATGAGTTGCTGTTCCTGCAACCTTCGGGTGGTATCATTATGGCACTGCAGGAGGCCCAGGATGGACATGTCATCTAAGGAATGTGGGGGGAGTTAAAATGTTCCGGAGCTGAGAGATGCAGTTGTTTATTGCAAAACGAGCAGAGACGTTCTGCAAAGCAGTCCCCAAGCCTCCACTTGGTTTCTCCAATGTAGAGGAGGCCACAAGGGGTACAGTGGATACAGTATACCACATTGGCAGATGTGCAGGTGAACATCTGCTTGATATGGAAAGTCATCTTGGGGGCCTGGGATGTGGGTGAGGGCAGAGGTGTGCAGGCAAGTGTAGCACTTCCTGTGGTTGCAGGGGAAGGTGCTGGGTGTGGTGGGGTTGGAGAGGAGTGTGGAGCGGACAAGGGAGTCCCCGAGAGAGTGGTCTCTCCGGAAGGTAGACAAGGGTGGGGATGGAAAAATGTCTTTGGTGGTGCGGTTGGATCGTAGATAGTGGAAGTGTCGGAGGATGAAGCGTTGTATCCGGACGTCGGTGGGGTGGTATGTGAAGACTAGGGGGATTCTCTTTGGGCGGTTATTGCGGGGGCGGGGTGTGAGGGATGTGTTGCGGGAAATGTGAGAGACGCGTTCGAGGGCGTTCTCAACCACTGCGGGGGGGAAATTGCGGTCGTTGAAGAACACAGACATCTGGGATGTACGGGAGTGGAATGCCTCATCCTGGGACCAGATGCGGCGGAGGCGAAGGAATTGGGAATAGAGGATGGAATTGCTGAGTTCTTTCGGTTTTTGTTAACTGAAAATGATCTCTACAATAATTTCGATTTCAAAATTGAAAAATCCATTGCAAGTTGCAACTTCACCGTTCATTTCTGTGTTTTTTTTATTCAATGACAATCTCCTGTTTTGATAGCTCAAATGCATTTGAATTTTTTTCCATTTGACAGAAGACTTGCCTGAGCTAATACACTTGTCCTAGTGACTTTTTTGTAAAAGCAGCATCACTTAAGACACGGTCCACCACATGGAAGCCTGGTTTGTGTTAGTTGTGCCCTCATTGACTTCGTGAAACAAGACAGAGGCACAAGAGGCCAACATTTGTATGACCTTTCTGTAGGTTTAGAGAGTAGGCTATTGTGTATTGCTAAACACAATTTCCCTTGATAAGTTCAACAATTTCCTGACCAACAGCTTTGTACCTCAAATTGTTATAGTTATCAGTTTGGTTCAGGAAAGAAAATCATGGGAAATGCTGATGTGTTAGGTAAGGCATGATATTGTTCAAATGATGCTTAAAAGCTGTATAGTAATGGTCAAAAGCTACATGTCTTACATACATATGATAAAACAAAATATTTGCCCTTCCCTTCACTGGGTAAACTTTAGCACATCCAAAATTCTGCACTGTACATTGAAGGGGTTGACATATCACTGCATGGCACCATGCTTTGTCATCATCATAACTACAGCTTAAACTAGCAGCTTGTTTGAGAAACACACTGCATGTGCTTCCACTAAATGACTATGTCTGAAAGGCAAAGGGGATGAGACTTTAGTCATGTCATGGGTGACTGCCGTCAGTCAGAGGGTACCGTCACATTCATTCAATGGGCTGATCAATTCCAATCAAGGGCTTGGTCCCAATCAGTCAGGCTCTTGGTCCTACCAGAATCTGCGGATCCATATCTTTGCAGGAGAGGAATTTGGTCATGGTCAATCCTACCTGTCAAATGCAACCAGTTCAGGGATTACATGTACAACTTTGGGCCTGTATGGAGACTTCATTCTGATGTTTGACCATTCTTAGTTAGGACCTGCCATCCAAGTCAGTCTGAGAGGGAATGGACCATTCCTGGGTGTTTGGTCAGGAGGGTTACCAGGGACCAATACATGGAATCTAGGATAAAGCAAGAAGCTCAGACCTGCGTTGGATTTACTGACTGGTTTGTTCAGGAAATGGCTATGGTGAAAGGGGATATCAACTTAGAAGGGTGGATTCTCAAAGTGTAGGAGAAGGTAGGAAATTGTGGGCAGCGGAGTTTTCACAAGTGACAAGGACTCTGACATCAATGTGAGAGTGTATGACCAACAAGCGCATGGGGATTCACAATCTATTGGCTCAGAGAATAAGTTGGGGATATTTATGGCTGTTAATAAACATTTTGCCAAAAACTGGCAAACTTCAGCCCATAATAGGTAAAATACCCTAATATCCCTTCAGCTAAGGCATGGAAAAACATCCTGAGACAGGGTGTAGAAAGATACGCATGACAGGTGAAGTATAATGTGGGCAGATGTGAGGTTATCCGCTTTTATAGTAAGAACGGGAAGATAGATTATTATGTGAATGGTGTTAGTATTGGTAAAGGGGGAGGTGATATGAGAGTTGGGTGTCCTTGTGCAGCAGTTGCTGAAAGTAAGCAGGCAGGTGCAGCAGGCAGTGAAGAAGACAAATAGTACGCTGACCTTCATAGCGAGAGGTTTCAAATACGGGAGCAGGGATGTCTTACTGCAATTGTACAGGGCCTTGGTGACACCCTATCTGGAGTATTGTGTTCAGTTTTGGTCTCCTTATCTGAGGAAGGCTGTTCTGGCTGTAGAGAGGGTATTCCTGGGATAGAAGGACTGATATATGAAGAGAGACTGGATTATCAAGGATTATATTCACTGGAGTTCAGAAAAATGAAGGGTGAAGCTCATGGTAAATGATACAATTCTAACAGGACTAGACAGGATAAATGCAGAAAGGATGTTCCTAAAGATCAAGGAGTCTAGAGCTGGGGGTCACATGTAGGCTATTTAGGACTGAGATGAAGAGAATTTGTTTATCTGTGTAACCTGTAAACCTGTGGAATTCTCAGCCAACAAATGTGGTTGATGTTAAAACATTGAATATATTCTAGAATGAGTTCGGTAAAGTTCTAAGGGCTAGAGGCATCAAAATATACATGGGAAAACAGGAACAGGATACTGAGTTGGATGATTAACCATAGTCATATTGAAAGGCAGCCTACTCATGTTTCTTTTTACTATGTTTCTATGATCATGGTCATGAATATTCCCCAAAGAGACATTTTACTGCTGCCTACAAATTATATGGAGACAGAGAATCAGCATAGGTTTCTCACTTAAATATTGAAAAAGGTTGCCCATGTGTATCATTTTAAGGCTCACTTGGGAAGTCCTGGGGCCACCATCAATGGAAATATTTTCGTTTAACAAATTTTGTCAGAGGATTGTCCCATTCTTCAGCAACAATAGAGAAAGGTGGACAAAAAATAATTTCTGACTGTGATTTACCAATCAACAAGCAAACAGGAAGTTTAGGATGTTCAAATCTATTTTTCATCTCAAATGAGCTCAAAAATGTAAACACTGTAATCTTTAGAATGAGCTTTAAAGCGCAGTGTGCACATCCTAACAAATGCACAATAACAGTCAAGAACATATTGGAGAGTAGAAATGATTCTTCCTCTTAGATCACTGAACCAACACTTCTGCAATTGACAGGAGCTGTCAACATATCAAATCATTGACCAAATCCACAAGGGAGAAGGATTCCTATGTTATCTGTGATCTCTTACATGTTTAGGAGGTGGAAATAATTCCGGTAGTGTTATATATGTTGGGAATTACAGACCAAATTTGGGCCTTTCTTTTACATGCTAACCTCAATATCTTCGTACATTACGGCAATTATTTGCTGTTAATATTTTATTTGTTTTTCTTAAGAACACTAAATTCTATAAAAAGCCATTTTAAACCTTCAGTACTGCTATAGCATTGACCAAGAATATTGGCTGACTTCTGCACCTTTGACAATAAAATCCTTAATCTTGCAAACCTGCAATAAAGAAACATTACAAACTAATGAAAACCCAGTTTGTAGCTCCTAATGGCTTATTACTGGAAAAAGTTGTATCATACATCTAGAACAACCAACACACAAGAAAATCAATGACATAAAAGGATTAATGGTAATCGCATTAACCATAATATAAAAGGATCATTAAAAGTAATAAATTTATTAACATAATGAAGAACTTTAATTCATGTCTCTAGGCACAGTGTGGGTACTTTAATTAAGCCGCACATTGTAATACCCTAAATTACATTCAATGTATGTAATAGAATTTGAAATGAATTAAGCTGGCTACAAAAATACACAACGATATTGTCACTCAGCTGATAAGGGTAAATTGCATACAAGTATGGTGATGTTATTTAGATAAGGGAAGAGGTATAGGAAAATACAATGGCAGACCATTTGATTAGCGTGAAGATGCATCAAAATTCAATAAGAAGCCAGTAATGTGAGCATGAATCAGCCAGTTACTATTGTTACAATTCAGTTCTGATCAATTGTTCCTCACAGGAACATGTTGCTGTGCAGCAACATCATTGCTGCTGCAAAGCATTGTCTTACATAAAAGTCACAATGACACAAAACTACTCATACTGTGAATTCAATGAAATGCATTAGTATTATTTTCTATCATGAGTTTCCAAATTATTAGCTATTATCTACTCAGTGCAAATAAAGGCTCCAGTAGGCAAAAAATGAGATTAAAATTCAAGCTAGTGTTACTGCCATTCCCTATTTGTCACTATCCAAATTCTATTCTGTTAGTATAATATTAGGTCCATCATACTGGCAGGTTAAGGCTGTGCTCTAGTTAGCCATGTGAAGACAAATATAGCACCAGCAGAAATTTGTGGGATGTGTATGGTTCATCCTTCCCACATCCACACTACTCCCTCAACCAAAACCTCAAATTTAGCTATCCATCAAATCCCACACTACAGCTGTTATGTACAACAGGCAGGCTAAAGAGGCTCATTATCAGACTTTCATCGCTCACCCAGGAAGAAGTCCCACCCTCAAGAGCTGCCGGCCAATCCATCATTCCTGACAGCATCATAACTCACATTTAGTGATGACTGTGGAGCAGGAAGGGACCCAAAGTGGATTGTTGCCACAGAGAGGCAAGTCTCAGAATTATTTGGTGGTGAGCGATCCTAGAGCCAAGGGAGGAGGGTGTAGCAGTTGAAGGGCAAGCATCCCAGTGTGAAAGAAAAATCATGCGGTGTGCCTCAATGACTACTGTCCAGTGGCTCTGACCTTCATAATTATAAAGTGCTTTGAAATGTTGGTATTGGCTTACATCAACTCCAGCCTATCCAATTGCCTTGATCCCTTACAATTTGCCAAACAGCACAACAGGTCCACAGCAGACACCATCTGCCTGGCCCTACACTCATCCCTGAAACATTTGTACAACAATGATACCTGCATTAGGCTCCTACTCATTGGCTACTGCTCTGCCTATTAGGATTGAACAAAAATCCCCATATTCTGAAATATAGGGACAAAATCCTAGACTCTTCAAATAGCTTTTAAAAATTAAACAAAAAAGGTAGCTGGGCTATGCTCTGGGAAAGTTACAAAGACACAGAGATAGCTGCTTGGAACCATTGTTCAGCCCAAAAATTCAATTCACACATCCATTTTAAAAGAACGATCAATCAGGCCTAAGCCCCAAACAATCCAGATGGAATGGAGCCTCTGCAGATGCCAGACATTCAATTTGATCAATATTCATGCGCAGAGCTACTAGACATTCCACATAACCAAAATGCATTTTCACCTACTCTTAACAACCAAGAAGTCAAATGCCTCAAAAGGGAACAGCAGTAACACAATGGGAAGTGCAGATTTAGTACAAAGACAAGACACGTACAATTAGTAAAATTGCAGGCCCCTGACCTCACCTGAGAGAGCTATCTTCCCAAGAGCTATCTATCCTCGGAAGTGGGATCCAGGGAGAGCAATTCGTCTCGGGAGCTACCCCTGCAGCTGCCACCAGGAGAGGGAGCCAAAAGTGCTATGGCTCCTGAACTATCTGCACAACTACCCCTGAAGGATCCCGACGGCAATCCCAAAACCTAGCAACATAGCCCTGTTCCGCACTGGGTGAACTAATGGCAACCAACCAGCAGATCTGACAATCGATGACTTCCAAAACCCACCGGCCCAATGACAAGGCCTCAGACACGTCCTGAGGTGAAAACCGGCTCAAAATACCACCAAGAAGTCAGAAAAATCCAAGTACTCGCCCGATAAACCCAAAATGCGTCCTGCCGCATCGGCAGACTCAACCCAGACTGAAAGCCTACACCATCCGAAGTCTCCATTGAAGCACCAGCCACAGCAAGTGGGAATGGCCAGCTGTAATTCAAAATGCGTTTATCCCTAGTGGTGAGCTTATTTCGTTAAGATCCCAAAGTGTCCAATCTAGCTAGCAGGGAGGGGAGAGTGAGTGGTGACAGCACAGGGAACCCCAAGGGTTGGAAGCCTGATTAAAGTTTCTATGATTAAAATTACTGTTTAGCTTCTAGTAGTGTTAATCTGTGTTTAATTTAATAGTGTATTTTAGTACCGTTCCCTGTATAATTGATAGCGTCAATTTCACTGGTTTGTATTTGCCTTCATTTCTTGTAATATTCTCATATTTTGTATTTAATAAACACAGATTCTTTTGCCCTGAAACATCTGTTTGCTGCCTTCTTCATTTCATATTCCCTAAATAAGCCCAGTGTCAGACCTAGGGATCTGGGAGTGATTCAAACCAATTAAAAATCAACTAATTACTGATCGCAAAGCAAAACCCTTATAGCCTTCAACACCATAATTCCAAACAAACTCATCTCCAAACTCCAGGACCTAGGCATCTGCTCCCCACACTGTAATTGGATTCTCGTCTTCCTGACCAACGGACCACAATCAGTAAGGACTGGCAACTATACCTCCTCCATGATTTTCCTCAACACTGATGCCTTGCAAGGCTGTGTGCTCAGTCCCCTACTCTACTCATTAATCACTCACACTTGTGTGGCCAAATTCCACACCAACTCTTTATAAGTTTGTTGATGACACCACTGTAGTAGGTCCAACCTCAAACAATGACAAGATTGATTACTGGAAGGAGATAGAGTGCTTAATGGCATGGTGTAAAGACAACAGTCTTCGTCGGAGGCTCACTGATGATGTTACCTAGAATGGTGACGAAACGTCTGAAAACTAACCTTCCAGCTCAGCGAGCAAACTCACATCCAGAACCTCAACCTGAGCTACAAATCTTCTCAAAACTCGCTAACAACAGTGTCTGGATGTAAGTTTGCTCGCTGAGCTGGAAGGTTCCAGCTCAGCGAGCAAACTTACATCCAGAACCTCAACAACAGCCTCTCCTAAAACATCAGCAAAGTGGAGGAGCTGGTCATTGACTTCAGGGAGCAGAGTGTTGGGTACACCCCTGACTGCACCAATGGTGCTGAGGTGGAGATGGTGGACAGCGTAAAGTTCCTGAAAGTGGCAAACACTGACAATCTCTCCGGGTCTACCCGTGTTGACACGGTGGACAAGAAAGCACAGCAACACTTCTACTTCCTCAGAAGGCTAAGAAAATTTAGCATGTCCTTCAGGACACTTACAAATTCTAAGAGCTGCACCACTGAAAACATCCTATCTGGATTCATCACAGCATAATATGGTAACTGCTCTCCCCAAGACTGAAGGAAACTACAGAGAGTTATGAACACAGCTGAAACCATTACACAAACCAATCTTCCATCCAATGGGCCCTAGTTATGCCTGTCTTTTTGTGGGGTCCATAGAACATTTCTTGTTCCAGTCCTATTCCGTCACCCACACGCAAATCTTTCTTCGAAATATCGATGATATCATCACTTCTGCTTCCTTCTCTCATCCAGAACAGAAAAGATTTATCGGTTTCACTTTCAATTTCTACTCTGTCCTCACTTTCGCTGGTCCATCTCTGACTCTTCCTTTCCTCAACATCTCTGTTTCTATTGCTGGGGATAGACTGACCACTATTAACCCACTGACCCCCATAGCTACCTGGACTATTCATCCTCACACTGTGCTTCCTGTAAAGACTCCATCCCATTCTCTCAGTTCCTCTGTCTCCATCGCATATGTTGCAGTGATGTCAATTTTGATAAGGCATCCTCTGAAATGTTCACTTCCTCCCTCAGCTGAGGATTCCCAGCACCGTCACTGACAGGGCCCTCAACTGGGTCTGACCCATCTCTCAAACTTTGGCCCTCACTTCCTCTCTTTCCTCCAGCAATAGCGATAGGGTTTTTCTTATCCTCACCCACCATTTCACCAGCACCAGCATCCAGAAAATCATTAACTGCCATTTCAGCCACATCCAGCATGATGCCACCACCAGACACATATACCCCTCCCCTCCCTTGTCTGCCTTCCACAGGGAATGTTCTTTCCAGGATACCCTGGTCCACTCTTCCTTTACTTGCAACAACCTCCCACAGCCCCATGGCACTTTCCCCTCCATTTGCCATAGGTTTAACACTTGCCCATTTACACCCTCCCTCCTCAGTATCTAATGGCCCAAATATACCTTCCACGTGAAGCAGCTCTTCACACAATCTAGTCAACTGCATTTGCTGCTCACAATGTGGTCTCCTTCACATTAGGGGAATGAAGCCAAGATTGGGTAACCGTTTCACAGAACATCTACGTTCTGCCGCAAAAGCGACCTTGAGCTTCCAGTTGATTGCCACTTCAACACACCCTGTGTGGGAGGTGATAGCATAGAGGTATTATCGCTGGACTGTTAATCCAGCGACCCAGACAAAGTTCTGGGGACAGGGGTTTGAATCTGAATTTGAATTCAATAAAAATCTGGAATTAAGGATATAATGATGACCATAAATCTATTGCTGATTGTCAGGAAAAAGCCCACCTGGTTCATTAACGTCCTTTAGGGAAGGAAACTGACATCCTTACCTGGTCTGGCCTACATGTGATGCCAGATTCAGAGCATTGTGGTTGACTCTTAAATGCCCTCTGGACAATTAGGAATAGTCAATAAATGCTGCCTGGCCAGTGATGCCCTCATCCCATGAATGCTTAAAGAATAAAGTTCCCTGGCCAATACCTTTGTCTCAGACTTGCTGTAGAGCTCCAGCAGACCTCAGCATAAGCTGAAAGAACAACATCTCAATTTCCATTTGGGGACCCTGCAGCCTTTGAGACTCAATGTGGAGTTTAATAACTTTAGGATGTGAACTCTACTATGCCCTCGTCCCCATTCCCACACACCAGGCCTTGTGATTGCATAGTCTGCCATTACACACTACCCGTTGTTAGCTACTAACAGTCCCCATTAACAGTTATTCACCCTCCTAGCCAGACCGTTTTCCACTCCTTTATCTATCCACTGCTCTTCTCTGTCTTTGGGCTCTATCCCCACCTGTCGTTTACTCCTTACCCTCTCTCCCACCCTACATTCTGCATAAAAACCAATGTTTTCTAGATGCCATCAGTTCTGAGGAAGGGTCACTGGAACCAAAATGTTAACTCTGAATTCTCTTCACAAATGCTGTCAGAGGTGTTGAGATTTTTCTGCAATTCTGTGCTTGTTCCATCCATTGACTTCATCTTTACTCCCTATTGCATTGGGAAAGCAACCAACATAATCAGAGGCTACTTCCACCCCAGCTTAGTTGGGAATTTGAGACATGGCTAGTTGCTAGTTGCATACACATTATGTTTGCTGTGAAAACTGCCAGTACATAGTGCAGATGTGATATTAATGTGTATACTGCAGTCCAGCAAACTGTACATAGTCTTGAATGAAGACTGCTGGCCAGCAAGGTAAGCTGCCTTAGGGTATGACCATGGCATTCACAGCTAGGCAAGGATGTGTTGTGCATCCAGATGAGTAAGCATTAAGAAAGCAAGTGAGCAAACCTGAGATATAGCCTGGTCCAATCCGTGAATTGGATGTTGGCTCAGCATGCAAAGTGTCCTTAAAGCAGTCCATGAATATTAATTGCCTGTGTACTTTGAAATAAAAGCCAATGATTCCTAAGCAGCCAGCAGGTGTATTGGAGGAGTGCCATGATGGTCATGAGGGGTTTTGGTGAATGTCAGATGAGAATGCCTGTGGACATACCCGTGGCTGTTTCTCATCGGTTGTGACCTCAGATACTGTTTGGTAGCTCTTGACGTTCAGCTTGATCAGTACATTTGGTAAAATAGGAGGCTGAATATTAATGAGGTGAGTGGCAGCCTTAGTAAAGTAAGTAACTAGCTCTAATCCCCCTGAAATGATAAATCGCTGCTTCCTAGTGAGAAATTCACCTCGATACTTAGCAAATACCCGTGAGATGTAGTGAGTTGTTTTCAATGTTGAGATAGGCCTCACTGGCTTTATTATGTGCTCCTGCCACAAATCACACCACAGCCCCCATCACTCAGACCCCATAAGATTCTGCCTAGAAGTTTTTGAGCTGGAAATAAATAGATTTTTGACAAGCAAGGGGGTGAAAGATTATTGTGGGTACATGTTGTGATCAGATCAGCCATGATCATATTAATTGGCAGAGCAGGATCAATAAGATGAGTGCTGACCCAAATTTAAATGTTCGTATTCATAAATTGTAAAATGTATCATTAAAATGTGGGATTAATTAGATGTATAATAAAATGGTTAATTATTAAAAAACTTTTAGGATTCAAATAATGATTTAATATTCAGAAAATTATAATGAAAGTTTATTCATGCTAAGTATTCACAAAACCACACAGGAACTATAAATCATTCCAAATGGTACAGAGATTGCTATTGATGTATTGAAATGGTATTGAAATTGCTATTCCAAAAAACAATGTTAAAACAACACAATGGGATAAATAAGCTAACTATTATTTCATGGTGAAATTAATACTATTTATGCTGTAAATTTAATTTTTTTTGTTATGTATAGATATTGTTTTAGAAATTCATCTAACAACTAGCAATTGTGTGAGGAAGTTGTTTTTTATGGTCAAAGTTAAAATTAGTAAGGCCTCCTGGAAATGAGTATGTTTTGATATCTATAGACCAAGTGTTCATCAATTTAAACAACAACAAAACTAGGAAATTGAATATTTTTTTGCATGCAGTGAAGTGTGAGACGGTCTGCAGAGACAACTATACTTTCCCACGTTCTCTACCCTTATGGCCAGGATCAATGGAAAAACATTCTCTGTTTGTTTCTTTTGGGCAGTTTTCATAGCAATTGATTATTTTTGGCTTCTCAGTGGATACTGTTTAATCCTCAAGTTATAAAAATAATGGAATAGGTCTCATTGAATTATTTGAATTTGGTGTTCAGGTGCATGTTATAAAGTCAGCAAGACAGCTATTTACTATTTTAAATGGCTTCTTATGAATATATGGGCACACAAAAATGTGAATTAGGTGCATGAGTAGGCCATTCAGCCCCTCAAAGCTGCTCTGCCATTCAATAAAGTTGTGGTTGACTAATTGTGTTTCGTATTCCACATTACGGCTCACTCTTGACAATCTTTGATTTCCTTGCCTAGCAAGAATCTATCTAGCTTTGCCTGAAACATATTTAACAAGCTCACCCCTACCGCCTTCTGAGGCAGAAGGATCCAAGGTTGCACAATCCGCTGAGAGAAAGAAAAAACTGTCTGGCTGAAAAGTGCTACATCTGATTTTAAAAATGTGTCCCTTAGCTCTGGACTTGCCACAAAAAGAAACATCCTTTCCCAATCCAGTTAGTCAAGTCCATTCAGGATCATATGTGCTCCAATCAAGTCAACCTTTACTAAACCCCAAACTCTAGTGAAAATAAACCTAATCTGCCCAACCTTTTCTCAGTCTGCTCATTTCAGATAGCAATCCAGTAAATCTCCTCTGAATCACCTCCAATCCATTCCCATCATTTTAAAATAAGACCAAAACTGCACATAGTGTTTGATATATGGTCCCACCAATGGCCTGTATAACTGAAGCAAACTTCGTTACTTAGATACTTGATTCCTCTTTCTGAAACTGCATGTTCATTTGTTTTTGCTCTCGTGTTCCTACACACTTAGGTCCCTTCGAACTTTGAGACAAAATCACTCTCCATTTAGTTAGTACACTTTTTTTATCCTTCCTGTCAGAGTGAACAACTTCATATCCTCCCGCATTATGATCTATCCGCCAGATTTTTTCCCACTTATTCAATCTATCTATATTGGTCTGCAACTGCCTCATGTCCTCTTCACAATATATCTTCTGACTTACTGAGCTACCATATGTCTTTACTCCCCTCATCTAATCATTGATATAAATTGTTTTCTGTTCTGTACAGGAGAAATTGTTCCCTTCTCATGACATAATGCCGGATCTAAAGTAGTTCAGTTTGTAGTTAGCTCCTGAATATGCTGTTCTAAAAAAAAATTGTATATATTCGAGAAATTCATCTTCCATACTATCCGAACAGGATTAGACCATGAAGTCCACATGCAGGGAACTTAGTCTAGGGATAAGGAATAGGAGAGAGATGAGGAGAAATTCATTTATCCAGAGAGTGATGATCCTGTAGAATTCCCTGCCAGGGAAGACTATTGAAGTTGAAACATTAAACGTTTTCGAGAAAGATGTAGATGTGGTTCTTAGGACTAAAGGGATCAAAAGATATGGGGACAAGATGGAAATGGGGTATTGGGTTGCATGATCAACCACGATCATATTGAATGGCAGAGCAGACTTGAAGGCCCAAATGGGCCTACACCTGCTCCTATATTCAATGTCTCTATGAAGGGTTGTCATAGATCTTGTAGGGAGAAAATATTTCCTTCAACAAATGGGCCAGTAGCCAAAATGCACAGATTTAAAATAATTGGCTAAAGGTCTGAAGGGGAAATAAACTTTTATTCACACAGAGTTGTTAAAGTATGGAATGCAGTCCCAGGAAAAGGTGGAGGAGTAAGATTCTATTTGAATTTTAAAAGGCAATAGGACACATATTTGAAAATGCCTAGTTTACATGGTTGAGAGCAAAAAGCTGACATGTGGTTCTCAATGGAAAACTTTTCAAAGGTTTTGCACATGCTTGATGTGCCAAACAATTTCCTTCTGGGCTGTAGGATTATTCTCCTCTATGAATGCCTAAAACATCACCTGGATAGATACTTCATTAGAAGGTCCCAATCAGGGTATTCCACGTTTTTAGTACAATTGTACACTTGCCTGATGATATATATCAGTTAAGGTGTCACCAATGACATGTATAGGCGTTGGAACATCCAGCTGTCAATGATAATGGGCAAATATTTGCACAGGCAAAACAATAAAGAATTGTACGAGAATATTTTCAGATGATATGCGATATAGGGCTGGCACAGGCAGTGGCAGCACCAGTCAGCTGTGGCTTTAAACCTGCCTCCATTTACTTTCAGATTTGCTTCAATGCTCACTTGCAGCCAGAGTGCTGTGAAGTGGAAACAATCCAAACATCCTGACAATTACTTTATACAATAACTCAACTTCAGCAACAATTCAAACGTAGGTCAGATGTTGTGCTGCACTATTTTACTGCTATGTTTATGTCTGCTCATTGTATTCCCTTTTCCTTCATTTTCCTTCTCATATTTTAACTCCCTCCCTTCATTTTTGGCAAATGTTGCTGACTGGTCAGGTTATGCTCTGAGCCAGAGAAGGCTTCATAGGTCAGCTGTCTTTTCTTTGCAATAAACTGTTATATTTGGATGAGTCCTTCTTTATTCTGCAAGTGGCTTTGTTCCTAATTAATTTTCTCCAGTAATTACTGACATATCATTAAATTTGACCCATCACACAGTTTATGATTTCATCCAAAAAGAACGCATTCAAATTTATACCCAAATCTATGCACCACCATGACATTCACTTGAACATTGAACATTTCATGTACATGGGTAAGAGATGAAAAGCTTTGTCCAGCTGAATTATAAAATTGGGATTTCAGTTTCATCATAAGTCAATTGTACAACATACCACTTGCTGGGAAGGTAAGTGGGCCAGTGTTTGAATCTAACAATAAGAACAACAAGCTGAGATACGTTCATTGGAGTGAATGAGAGCCAAGTAAGTTGAATCTCCCCACAGATGAAATGCAAACCAGAAAGAAGCTGTGTCTTGGTACTTGCAAATGTTTCCTACCAATGGTTAATACGTGGTTTCATTTGAAAAGAAACTTCAAGAGATGTTGATGATAAATTTATAAAAAGACAAGTTACATTTAAAAACTACATTTAACATTTAAAAAAAAATGTGCAGGCATTGGCTCACCAAATACATGCTGCAGAGTTACAGGTTTCTATTTTCAGTTTCTTTTCCTTCTTAGTTTGTGATCTCAACTCAGTCAAACGAGACATGAGAAATTCCCTCAAAACATGAACAGAATTTAAAACATCAAACAACATAAAACAGTTTGACACATTTTCTAGTGATCAGTTGAGCAGCTTCCTTCACTAGAGAAAACTGCCTCCACTTCTTCGATTTTGAATTGTCTGTGTAGGTTAAGGATTTTAAAGTGGGAGACTTTTGCTTTTTTAAAAAAAAACTTATCCCTTTTTATTAAACACATTATGTGAATTATACTGTTCACCAATTCTAGCTGCAAATTTATGAAATTATTATCCCAGTTTTTATTTTGTGGGTCATGAAAATTGTTTACCAGCCAGTCTAATAGCTTTCTATTCATTTGAACATCATAGATTATCAATAATATTGCGCACAGATTGGTTACTGTGTTTCTGAGATTATATTTCATAAGTATTTCAATGCATACCATTAAGTTGAGCTTGATGTTTCATGAGAGTCAATAATGTATTCTCAATGTAATCAAACTAGCTATTAGATAATGGGTAATAAATCTATGTCTTGTTCATTGATTGATCTGACCATCTGCCTAAGATGTCAGTGGGCATCATTCCCCACATGATATCAATAGTTTAGACTGGTTCTATCAAGGAGGATTGTTGGTAAGTTTCTTGCAGAAACCAACATACATAAAATTTAAATGACAACAGATTTCCATAAAATATATGTACATATTTTTCAATCCAGATACTTATTTGAGTCTGCATCATCTTGCATTAATAATAGTGCTGTTTCCTTGACAATGGAAGTGTAATCTCTGAACAGAGTTTGGGAACTAAAGATGAAAACATTGTGTCTTTATTATTAGGCCTTACTCACTGTGATATTAGATACCAGTTGCAGTTGTAGTTAATGTTTCTTTGATCAATTGCTGTTTGAAATTTCATTCTATTTAAGATCCAGAACAGAAGCCACTTTCAGGGAATAAGCTGTACTGGCATGTGTGGAAAATTTCCTGGTGTAACCTTGGACACTCCTAGACAATGTATCAGAAGAAACATAAGCCCCACCCATGCCTCCTGGACATCAACTTGCTAATGCAGTGGGAAATAGATCATAGATCATAGAATCCCTACAATGTGGAAACAAGCCCTTCAGTCCAACAAATCCACGCCAACCCGCAACACATCTCACCCAGGCCCATTCCCCCGCAACCCACCTAATCTACATGTCACTGAACACTATGGCCAATTTAATATGCCAACCCACCTATCCGCCACATCTTTGGATGTGGGAGGAAACTGGAGCACCCAAAGGAAACTCATGAAGGCACAGGGAGAATGTGCAAACTCCACACAGACAGTTGCCCGAGCGTGGAATCGATCTCCGGTTCCTAGCACTGTGAGCCTGCAGTGCTAACCACTGAGCCGCTGTGCCACCCCTAAAAAATGGAGTGAATTTTTGCTGCTTAGCCGAAGTTAGACCAGTATGTACAATTACCTTATTTTTAATTTAATGACTTCTCCAATTGTCTAAATTCAAGGAAAATCTGATGTGCTACCACTATTGCTTTTATCTCTCTACTGATGGTATCTGCCTTCAAAAAGCCTGTCTAGCAATTAAATAGCCACCTGGCTCTTAGGTACATATTTTAACCACTTCTACAACAGTGCAGCCCTTCCGGATGTCTGTGTGGAATCTGAAATTTAACATAAACCTTTCTTTATGTAAGCAGACAATTGATGAACAGCATATTGTTTGTCTTGAACAATGGCGTGGAACAATGATACTGTTTGAGTCACTGGCAATCACAAAGTAAATCAGAACAAACTAGGTCTGTGAATTTTATAAAGCCTAATCCCAATTGAGGAAATTTTGAAGATTGAAACCACTATAGTAATACTGAGAGAGCAAGAAAAGGGCATTTTGTATAATTATGAAAGGGAGAATAAAAGCAACTTTGGTGTTTATAACAGAGCATGTTAAAACTAAATGTAAGGAGGTAGAATTTGAATTAATGTTATGATGATGTAGTCATAAGAACCAATTAGTATTGTAAGTGGAACAGACTACAAAGGGCAGTGAAATATGATTTTAATTTCTAGTCATGAGACAGACCATAGCTCACCAAAACTTCGTCATTTCTGAGCTCTAAGGCTGCCTCGCTCTTGGAAACAGCAATCATATTTCACAAGCTTCCATTCTGAATCCTTTAAATAATAGGGAAAAGTGGATGAATAACATTGTCTAACTGATTTGCTCAAACTCCTGTCCTTTCCTGCATCAAATGAAAGTTCCATATATTAAACATGAGTTTGATTATTGTCTATTAAGTGCCATGAACTGTTATGTAGAGGTAAAAGATGCACAATCTGTGATATTCAACATAATATTCTAAATACTAAAGAATTGACTTTCAAACCAGCGCCTCTTCTGAATGAGAAAAGGCTTAAGATAGTCCCACATGACAGAATTAAGATCCTCAGCAAAACCACACTCATCTTACACATAGCTGAAGTTGACATGTGTGGGAATATCCTTAATTGACAAGTCAGTGCAAATGATGATTGATCCATGTCCTAAGATTACCACCCAACAGATAGTATAAAGGCTAAAAAACAAACCTATAGGGCAGAATCTTTTGGGTCCTGAATGATCTAGGCTATGGTGACAAATATTAAAGTGTCATGTGAGAAGCCCAACAAGACATTTTTCAACTTCAGGAATAATTAGGTGCATTTCCCAAAGTAGTTCTGGCATTTGAGATGAGATTCTCATTAGGCTGTGATGAGTTATCTATTAACCAGGATTATTGTTATCAGCATAATTAAGTGAATATCTTGCCTCATAAACATACAGCTTCCTATTCTATCACTCAGAATGAGGAAACAAATGAATTCCTGCATGAAAGTGAGAGTGGGTGCCTAGTGGCATAACAACAGGGTAGATAAGAAATGATGTCGGCTTGGAATGATACTGTGAAAAAAACTTGCTTGGTCTCTGTGGAGAAAAGTCCTCCATGAAGTTCGGTGACATTAACACTCAGCCAAATAAGCATCAGTTTCTGGTCCATTGTTTCTTATGACTTTTCAAATGTTATTACAAGGATGAACACAGCCTAATTGTGATTTTGTGAACATGACTTCACCAATAAAGTGAAATATCTCTTTCCACAACTAGACATTTATACATTCACTGACTGCCTGTCTTGAAATCTGACAATGCAAAACTTAAAGAAATGGTAAATGAATTTTTATGTTCATATTAGAGTCAACTGAAAGCTGTAAAAGAACTGAAAAATTATAGAAAAAGGAGGAAAAATTACAGCCACTATTAGATATCTTCCTTTATGAAACAGATTTTCTTAGATGTGTAATATGAGACATTGGTCTCTCTTCTAACATTTTAATTAACTTTTGAGTATCATCCATCATTCCTTTCAATCTCAGTCGGGCATCTCAAAGTGTTCTTAGCCTCCATTTACTCATTAACGCACAGTATTCACAAGTGAAACAGATTATTTTTATCATTTTAAGGTGCTCACTTAGATTATCCATCAAACTTCTCAATACAAGAAAATAAAAACAGGATTTATTTAACTTCTCATTCAAATTGAATCTGACCCAAGCTCCATACAACTGAAGAATCATTTCCTTACCTTTGTGCTCCAAAACCCAGGAGATAACATTCCATCAGCCTTTTTTGAACACTCTTTGTGGCTGTGTATTCAAGTTTATGGCTATGCACTCAAATTTAATGACTTTTATACATGGACACTCAAATTATTTTTCTTCTCCACAGCTTCTAGTCTCATACTATTAAAATAATATTAAAATTGGATTTTCTTGGATTCAAAGTAGGCGATCATACTCTCATCTGCATCGAACTGCATCAGCCCACTCGCTTACTGAATTCACATCATAATTTAAGTTTACTCAATCTATTGTACCTTTTAACTTAATGTCAGATGAAAACCTAATATACAATTCTCTATTGCTTTGTCCAAGTCATTAATAGATATGTTGAAAAACTGAGGCTCTAATGATACTAAGGGAAGAATAAGAGAATGTATAAAAGTAAATATTGCGAATTAGGTCTGTCAAAGCTAAAAAGGCATTACTAATCACATGTATGAATGCTTTTGTATTATACTTATTATCTGTTTATGGTACACATGATGGGGTTTGTGTTTAGATTACCAGGTGATTTTAGATTTCTTCCTGTTAAAGCTGTGTTTTCCTCTGGACAGGTAAAAGCAGTTGTGTTAGAAATGCAAATTTATCACATTTCAACAGTACCAACTATCATCCAAATGATTAGATATTTAATTGAGATAGCAAATGGAGCCACTGGAATTTACTAAAATTGACCTGAAGAGGCTGTTGTTGATGATTTAAGGAAAACTGGGAGTGGGAGATTGGATAAAAGAATAGGGGAATAAGAATGTTAAGGGATTCGATCTTAAGGGAAAATGATCAACATTTCTGTGGCTGCAGACATGCTACCAGGATTATATGTATGTTACCTTCCTTGTGCCTGGGTCGTGGAAGGGACTGGGATGCTGCAGGACATTCCGAAAGGGGAAGGAGAACAACTAAAGGGCATAGTCTAGGTTAATACTGACAACATATAGAAGAAGAGGAATGAAATCATGCAAGCAGTACACAGGGAACTAGGAAATAAAATATAAAGTAGGAAATCAAAGGTAATAATCTTAGGATTGCCATGTGGTAGTGAGATCAGGAGTAGGAGAATATACTAGTTGACTGAATGGCTACAATGTTACTGATGGGCTGGGGGTGTGGAGATGATTTTGGAAATTTAGCTGCTTGAGATATTAGGACAGATTCTGAGGAAGATGAAATCTGCACAAGCTGAATGTTGCTTTTGGCTGGACCAGAACCAAGATTGCCACACGGACATTCACTAATATAGTAAGTGAGTGTTTAAACTAGAGTAGCAGAAGGTTAAAAAAGCTGAGTAGGGAGAATATTTGAGAGAAACAAAGACGGAAATTAAAGAATAAAAAGGAGAAAACAAAAGTGGAAGGCTTCAAAATTTTACATGCATGTATAATGTAATAAATGTGATTTTTATATATATTCATATCATTTATTTTTAAGATTGTATTTTGAACTTTGAACTAATGGCATATGAGGTTTTTTTGTGTCAATGAAGGGGTTTAATATTAACTTGTATTTCTGCAGCCATGGTGATTTCTTTTAAGACAGTTTGAGCGAGATAGCCTCCATCAACTAGCAGGGCTTTGTACACATTGAGAGCATTGGTGAGTGTAAAAAGTAAACAGGGTAGTTAGTACCTTAGAGTTTGTGATGGAAGATTCTGATTTGTTTTTAAGTTTGTTTGGAAAAATTCATAGCTTAGAAAGAAACTTTCCGTTTTAGTTTCAGATTTGGGTATTTCTGTGAAGTTATTAGCTGAATTAGCTAGATGGATGTATAAAGCAGTTGCTCTTGAGAATGGGAGAAGATAGTTTGGATTTGTTTAAGAACTGAAGTATAATAAAGAACTGAAGGATAATACCCTGAACAGGTTACTAGAAGCTGACAAAGTTAAAGGTCAAGTTAATAATGGTTTCAGGAAGACGCTTCAAGATTTCCAAGAGTGGAAGTTGAAGTCAGACTATAAAGATCACACAGAAGGAGATTCCTTCTTGTGTGTACCTTAAAGATGTGTTCTTGGGATCATAAATTTGTGTTTTATTGTTACAATCGAAATCTGCAATGTTGCATGCATTGAAGAATTATCTCAGTAAAACCCAAAAAGGAATGATCTTTCAAGCTCTATTTCAGTTTGGAATCTGACATGTCCAGTGATGACACCAACTGGAAACATAACACATAACATTGAATAGGCAATAGCTAATATTTAAGGAATTAATCTGGGCCTTGGAGCAGTTATATATTTATATACGGTGGAAGAAACGAACACAGAATATTCCCCTAGCTTGGCTAACAAAAAAAAGTCTCATTTATGTTGTTATGAAAAGTAACGAGTCTGCAAGTTGGGAGCAGTTTAGAATTCAGCAAGACCAAGAGATTGATTAAGATGGGGGTGGGGGAAAGAGTATGAGAGAAAACTTGCCAGGAAAATAAAATCAGATAGTAGGAACATCTTCAAGTATGTAACAATAAAACTGTTAATAACAATATATGTAGACTTTTATAGTCTATAATGAGATAATTGGTAGAGGGGAACAATTAAATGACAGAGAAATTAAACAACTACAGCAAACTTGATTAGCACTCTTGATAAACCGACAAAAATTATATACCTGACATTCTGGAGGTTTATTGTATTACTATGATCTCTGCCATATCCGAGCAAACAGTTGGGTGTGTGATTGAGAAGGCACTCTGCCATAAGTTTAACTGAAGGAAAAGTTGCAATATTATTCAAGTGATTTATGCTATAAATAAAGTTTAACAATGATGCTTATAACTCCTGCATTACATTTCTATTACTGTGTGTTTTCACATTGATTATGTGGGCCTCTTGATTAACAAGAAGATTTCACACAATCCCTACTGTGTAGAAGCAAGCCATTCACTCCAGTGAGACTACACCAACATTCTGGAGAGCATTACACACAAACCTGCCTCTGCCCAATCCCTGTAACCATACATTTCCAATGGCTAATCCACCCAGCCTGGACTGTCGGAGGAAAGCCGAGCAATTGGAGGAGCTCATACAGACATGGAGAGAACGTGCAGATGCCACACATACAGTCACCTGATGCTGGCAGCATACTCATGTCCCTTGCACTGTAAAACAACAATGCTAACCACTGAGCCACCATGTTGCCCCTTTAATGAACTGGCACACACTTGGTCCCATAGGTGCCCAGTTCATAAAACATTTGCCAGTGTCTTATTTGATGCTAAATTGTCCATCTGCTTCAATTCTTGTTTTTTTTGAGACATTTTAGTGACTTTTATAGCAGTGTGACTTGCTAAGTGGTCACCTCAGAGGTCATACAAACATATAAACAAGGAAGAATGGTAGGCCACACAGCCCTTCCATTAGACCGTAAAAAATAGGAGCAGGTATAGCCCATTTGTTCCCTCAAGTCTGCTCCACCATTTGATTAACTCATGGCTGATTCGACATTCCTCACATTCAATTTCCTACCCTTTGCCCATAACAATTCCTCTACTGATCAAGAGTCCATCTATTTCAGCCATAAATATGGAAAATGACGCTAACCCCAAAGATTTTTGTGGCAAGTTACCCCAGAGACTCACAACCCTCTGTGAGAAGAAATTCCTCAGTCTTAAATCGACACCCCTTTATTCCTATACAATGCCCTCAGATCCTAGCATCCTTCAAGAAGGTAAACATCACCTCAACATTTACCCTGTCAAGTCCCTTAAGAATGATATTGTCTCTCATTCTTCTAAACTCTGATGAGTAGGGCCCCAAACTGTTTAACAGTTGCTCATAAGTCAATCCCTCTGTACCATCCAAGTGTATTTTCTCTGAGCTGCTTCCAATGAAATAATATCTTTCCTTAAATAAGGGGTCAAAACTGCTTACAGTATGCCAACACATTATTCTTTGCATCTGCTCCACCATTCAATAAGATCATAGCTAATCTGATTTTAAGCTTAACTCTACATCCTGCATATCTCCAAAAATCTTTTGTTTCTTTGGTAATCAAGAATTGATCCCCGTCTTCTTTCAAATAAAGAAAGATCTTGAATCCTCTGCCTTTTGAGGAAGGAAATTACAACAGTTTACAATGTTCTGAGAGATAAATAAAGTTTAGTCATCTCTATTTTAAATGGATGCCCCTTTATTTTTAAATGATGACTCCTAGTTCTAGATTCGGCCAAAAGGAAGTATCCTTTCCATATGTACCTGGTCAACTCCAGAGGCTGAATGGTTATTTCAGAGGTTTAAGAGAAAATCACACTGCTGTGGCTCTCGAGATGCATATAGGTCATATCAGCTCGAGATAGCAGTTTTCCTTCCATAAAGGACATTAATGAATGAGATGGGTTTTTATGATATTCAGCAATAGTGGTATGGCCTATTTTGGATTTTAAATTCCAGATTTTTTTTACGGAATTCAAATTCTACCATCTGCTGTGGCGGACTTTGATGTCAGGTTTCTGCGTGTTACATGAGTCTCTTGATGACTAGTCCAGCGACATTGCATCCATTCGGAGGCACTGCCTCCTGAATTTACATCCCACAACACTAAAGGCTGAGATCATGAGATCATATATGTGCCCATTATTGTCTTTCAAAATTCAGTAGATTGGGAGGCTGGAAAATGTAACTCCACTGTTTGAAAAAGAAGTGAAGGAGCAAACAGGATATTTGAATTAATTAGCCTAACATCAATCATGGGCAAAATGCTATAGTCTGATATTAATGATGTGATAACAGGACACTTAAAACATATGAATGGCTTATACAGCGTCAACATGGATTTATGAAAAGGGAAACTGAAAGAACTGCAGATGCTGTAAGTCAGGAACGAAAACAAAGTTGCTGGAAAAGCTCAGCAGGTCTGGCAGCATCAGTGAAGTAAAAATCAGAGTCCAGTTCTGAGGACGTGGCACTGGACCCGAAATGTTAATTCTGTTTTTTTCTTCACAGATGCGGCCAGGCCTGCTGAGCTTTTCGAGCAACTTTGTTTTTGTTTGGAAAAGGAAATTACATTTAACAAACTTACTGGAGTTTTTTGAGGAAGTAATGAATAGAATAGAGAAAGGAGAACTTTTGGATATGAATATCTGAATTTTCAGAGAGCTTTTGATTAATTCCTATACAAAACATTACTAGGCAAAATCTAAGCAGCAATATACTGGCATGGGTTAAAAATTAACTTGCATACAAGAAAAAGAGAATAGAAATAAAAGGATTGGTTTTGAAATGGAAGGTGATTACTGGGTTATCACAGAGACCAGTTCTTAGGTTCCAAATCAACACATTAGCTTGCAACTATTTGTATGAGGAAATCTAATTTAATATTTCCATGTTTGCTGATGACACAAAGCTACGTTCAATTGTGAATGGAGAGATGGAGGCAAAAATCTCTTAAGACAATTTATACCCATGAAATGAGTGGACAAATGCATGGCTGATACAGTATAGTGTGGTTAAACGTGAAGTTAACCAGTTTGGTAGGAAAAACAGATAGGCAGATTATTATTTAAATGATGCTAAATTTAGAAATGTTGATGTAGAAAGGGAGCTGCATGTAATTGCACATCTACCATGATAGCAAGCATGCATGTACAGCAGGTAGGATTGAAAATGTTACATTGACCTTTATTTCAATAAGATTCAACTACAAGAGCAAGGAGGTCTCACTGCTGCTGTACAGGGCTTTAGTGAGACCAAACTAGGGTTATTGCATGCAGCTTTGGTATCCTTACTGAGAAAAAGGACGCTCTTGTTGCAGAAGGAGTGCAGCGAATGCTCACCAGACTAATTTCTGTTATGGCAGATTTGTTACACGAGGAGAAATTGGATCGACTAGGCCTGTGCTCATGAGACTTTAGAAGAATGAGAGGGAACTTTATTGAACATGTAAAATTCTGATAAATGTAGGCGGACTGGATGCGGTGATGATGTTTGTCCTAGCTGGGGAATCTAGAACAAGTGGTCATGGTCTCAGGATATCAGATGGCCATTTCAAACTGAGATGAACGGAAATGTCTTCACTCAGAAGGCGGTGAATATGTGGAATTATCTAATGCAAAAGGCTGTGGAGCAAATCACTAAATATATCTAACAGACAGACTTCTGGAGGTGAGAGGAGTTAATAGTTTTTGGGGGGGAGCAGGAGTACGATGCTGAGATAGGTGGTCAGCAGGGCAGCATGGTGGCTCAGTGGTTAGCATTACCACCTCAAGGTCCCAGGGACCTGGGTTCAATTCCAACCTTGGGTCACTGTCTATGTGGAGTTTGCATATTCTCCCTGTGTCGGCATGGGTTTCCTCCCACAGATGTGCAGGTTAGATGGATTGGCCATGCTAAATTGCCCATAGTGTTCAGGGATGTATGGGTTATGGGGAGTGGGACCTTCTGAGGGTTGGTGTGAACTTGTTGGGCTGAAGGGCTTGTTTCCACACTGTAGAGATTCTATTAAAAAAATATGGTAAGTGGGCTTGATGGGTGGAATGCTCTACACCTGCTCCTATTTTCTATGTTTCCATGGTGTTGGCCAAAACTGAAAATGACTAAAGTAAAGCTGTGTGAAATGAAACACCCAGAAATGGTGGCACAGAGCAAGACAATTATACATACATTTGCTTCTGTTTTTGCTGCCAAATATGTTTAACCCAACTTGTGCTCTGTGTTTGTCTGCAATTCCAACAGCAAGTTCTCTCCATATTAACTCATTTTTTGGCTTTGATTTCCTCAATAATTTTATAGTCTGGTTTTATCTGATCCAAAACCACAGTCTTAAACGTTTTCCTTTTATAAAAGGTTAAGATGTGTATGCCTATCATTCAAAGCCAAATTAAGATACAATGGACCTGGTGTGAAATGTGAATTGATTTCATTGCTGTGAAACTTGTATTCATGAAAGTAATCTGTGTGCCCCTTCAGAAAGAATATTTAGAATTGACACAGAAATGTGTCAGAAAGAAAATGTTTTAAACTCGAGCAAACAGCAGTACTGCAATTTCCCACACTATTCTTATAATCACAAAGTTAATAATCAAGT
This sequence comes from Stegostoma tigrinum, assembly GCF_030684315.1. NCBI lineage: Eukaryota > Metazoa > Chordata > Chondrichthyes > Orectolobiformes > Stegostomatidae > Stegostoma > Stegostoma tigrinum. Next base: position 96,213,236 of record NC_081356.1, read on the forward strand.
TGGGGCCACAAACTATCCTTGAAAAATCCAGGATATGACTTCTCCTTCAAAACCTAATCAATGGTAATCTGAAAAGCAATTAGTCATATTGTGATGAGACATTGACGAAACAATTTCGCTTAGATGTTATGAACTTGTGGGGGCAGTTTTAACTTTCAAATCTAATGGGGATGTGGCAGTGACAACTAAAATTGAGGGGCTTGACTGAACCCTTTAATAAAACCTCTTAGGCCTAATTTTTATTCTCAGGTCAGGTGCACAAATTTGGGACATTGCACAGCTTCGCAAACCCAACCTTTAAAAAATTGTTGCAAACAATCTCTATGTCAATGAGAGAGGTGCAAGGAAAATTTTGCAGTAAATGTTGAAAGGGCACTGAAGTGATGTTAATTTTGGGAAGTGTAAAAAAAGTTAAAGTACTTCATATTTTTCTGTAGTTCGAGAATATAACAGAATAACATGATAAGGCATTTTTGAAAATAACATTGTTTTCTTCTTATTTATTCTTTCATGGATGTCTTTGGATAGCATTTATTGTCAATCTTTAATTGTCCTTGAATCTGAATGGTTTGTGAAGCCATTTCAGAGGATAGTTCAGGTTCAATCGCATGTCTGGAGTCACATTGTAGTCAGATGAGGTAAGAATGGCAGATTTCCTTTCCTGAAGGGCATTTCTGAGGAGATGGGTTTTATGCCAATCACTAATAGTTTCACAGTCAGCATTACTGAGACTTTTCAATTCCAGGTTTCATTAATTAATTCAAATTCCACAAGTTCCCTGGGGGATTTGAACCCCTATCCCCAGAGCGTGATCCTGGTCCTCTGAATTATCAATCCATTACCACACAAAATTGTATTCCTCCTGTTTTGATAAGCATCAGAGAAGATTTTGGCTATATTTTCTGTGTGTGTGGGGCTGAACTCTTTCTAAAGGGTAGATTTATAATTTCATTACACTCAGTGCCAAGAAACATACACCCCTGTGGCTCTTTTCCCATCCTAAATAAACAAAATATTCAAAAATTTAATGGAGATGGTGGTTTTTTAAAGATAAATGGCAGAAAAGAAAGGAACTAAAAATAAAGTATATTTTTGAATCATGAAGGTTTAAGTAATTTAGAATGATGCAAAGATCTAAAGCACGGCACTTCCTAAATACATCACATGTTTTTAAATGAATACCGAGCTTGCACACCACATATGTAGTGGATCACCTCTGATTCTTAAACACCATAGGATGCAGGTCTAGTCTGTCTAGACTTTCCTCGTTAGGCAATCTGCTCAGTCCAGGTGTTTGTTTGGTATACCTTCTCTGGACTAGTTCCAAAAATGACTGTATCTTCCATTCACAGAACATCTGATGTGTACTCTGATATAGACATGAGTTTGAGTACAATTTTGCAAGACTTCCATGATGTGGGTGATAAACACGTTTTCAATTTTGTTGAGATTGCCCAGATTTACTAACTTTTTGTTCCAACTATTTTATACAATAATACACAAGTGAATGTTAAGGGAAGTACTTTTTATAATAGGACGTATGTTTGATTTGATTTGATTCAATTTATTGTAGTCATGTGTATCCAGGTACAGTGAAAAGCTATGCTTGCAAGCAGTATAGGCAGATCATAGTAAGCAAGGACATACAGATGATAGGGAGCTTAGACAGAGTAAGACAGACAGGTTACACCGCGCAGGACGTGCGTGATGCAAGATCACATTAACAAGATCAATGTTATTTGATGTTACAGAGTTCATTCATCAGTCTAATAATGGCAGGGGAGAAGCTGGTCCTGAACTTGTTGGTGTGTGTGTTCAGGGTATGAATGTCTATATTTCTAGAGGGACAAATCTTTGCTGGTGAAAACAAATTAGATTAGATCATATTTCTTATTGCTTGAGTTGACTGTTTGTTCAGGCAAGGCTCCATTCTTCTTACTGGATGAATGCTCCTCCAGGAGTGGTCCAGGAAAGTAATGGTTTCCTTTACACTGTGGAGACGAAACACAGACTGGGCGACTGCTTTGTAGAACACTTACATTCTTTTTGCAAAAATGACCCTGAATTTTCAGTTGCCTATCACTTCAACACACCACTCTGCCCTCCAGTCAACTTCTCTGTCTTGGATTTGCTGAAGTGCTCCAGTAGACTGAGAGAACAACACTTCATTTTCCAATTGAAAATGTTGCAGCCTAATGGATTACTACCAAATTCAACAATTCTCGGGCTTGAGCACCTTCTCCCATGTCCCTACTGCAACCCCCATATATCAAGTCTTGTCCTCACATGAGCTGTTCCCACAAACAACCCATTGTAAGCCGGGTCTAGGCCCGAAACATCAGCTTTTGTGCTCCTGAGATGCTACTGGGCCTGCTGTGTTCATCCAGCCTCACATTTCATTATCTTGGATTCTCCAGCATCTGCAGTTCCCATTATCAATATTACATTGTAAGCCACTAATTGTCCTCATTAGCAGCTATTGATTCTCCTAGGTTAACAATAACTTATATTATTTACAACAAATTATTCTCTGGAACCCAGTAGAACTGGTGGTTACATAGGCAAAGAAAGAGAAATAAGTCAGTTCCATAAAGTTTTATGTTTATGTTTCAAAGCCTACATTGCTGGGACCTATTTTGAGGCCGTAAGTGCAAATGAAGAGTTTAGAAGACAGTGGAACCCATTCAAAGTTGAAAATAATGTTTAATGAACATATTCCTATTTAAATGAGTATTTTTCTAGTAACGATGTACAGTAGTTCAAATACAATGTTACTTTATGGCAGATTTCTGTCTCTTCACCTGTGGTTTTTCAGTGAGATGAACAAAAGCCAGTGCTATGACTTTGGGAAAGTCTCACTCAATTCAGTTGAGCTTTCGTGCATTTGGATTTATAAAACATTCTGAAAAACATCAGTTCAAGTTTAGCTGAACTAAATATCCAAACCTTAGGTGACCTATTGATCCTTGTTTTATTCTCCTCTGGTTTTAATTAAATTTTGAATTGTGCTACAGATGGGGTATAACTTCCCACAGGATATGTTCAAAATAAGCAAAATAATCAGTGAGAAAGGGAAAGTTTTTAGTTTCATAAATGTGTGTGGTCAACTTTAAACCAAAACTAGCATAATATTTTTGTTTAAAATCAATTTCTTGTGAAACCAAAACTACAATTCAGGATAGTTGTAAGGAAAGCTGAGCAGCAATGTTTAGTTAAAATAAATTTTGAAATATTTTCTAATCTTTGTTTCTATCTGACTTTCCCCTCTATTAACAAGCCATTTGACATAAGTTTGCTGTGTAGGGAATTAAAGGAAAAGAATGACAGGAATGTGCATTGACAAGATCCAAATGTGAACATCTGATCCTTGAAAAATATATCTATTTGAGTTAAATAACAACTCTGATATTAGGTACTGGTGTGTCAGACTAATTGGTTAGTGAAACACTGATATTTCGGCCTTGTAATTTTGTAGTGAAAACATTAGTGGTTGTGTTTACTTGATGAACCCATCTGGCTCACTAATGTCCTTTATTGAAAGATATCTGCCATCTCACCTGACTGATGGATGTGGAAAAGATGTTTCTTCTAGTGGAAAAATCTAGAACTAAAAGGGTTAGTTCAAAAATAAGGTGTTGCCCATTTAAAACAGAGATGAGGAAACTATTTTTCTCTCAGAGATTTGTGGTCTTTGGAATGTCCTTCCACAAAAGGCACCTGGTGAGTAAAATGTAGACCAGGAGTTTGAGATATACATTAACTATTCACAGTTGGATTTCAGGGCAGTAGACCTCCCAGCCTGTCCTCAGGGTATTGTTAAACAGGAAACTCAGGTACAGAAAGTGTGGAAATGGCATCAAGTGTCCTTATGGTGGAACTGGAAGTGTATGGAACACAGCCTATAATATGCAGAGTTGGGCAGCCTGATCAGGCAGGTGGGAGGTTGATAACTACTGTGTTAGCCCACAGGCTTGGAGCTCAGGGCACCATGCTTAAGAGGCACCTGCACTCGCATTCATTCCCTAAAATCCAGCAGGATTTGTTTGATTATTTGTGTGGAAGCTTTGAAAGCTTGACCCATCCCCAGCTCAGCCCCAAGGAGCTTCCCCGGAAAGCTGTAATTACCGTTGCAACCACCTGTTGTGTTTTTAGAAATATTTCAGCACTGAGAACAAGCAGCCCTGTGGTTTATTGATGCCTCCCTATAGGTTCTCCTCCAGGCTGCCTGGGAATGGTAGGATTTCATGTTATGTAGTGATGACAGCATAAGACCGTCCCATCTGACTAAGATGACCTGGACAGAGATTGCAGTGGAGGCTAGGATCCATACGATCCATTGGCAAAACCTAATCCTGGGCCAGATAAAGGTAAACAACCTTTTGTGCTCCAAAAAATAAGCTCTATGTTGTAGCAATTGTAGAATACTGGCATTTGTGGTGGCATCATAATGTGAATGAGTGAGTGGAGAGCTCTGCCTTTAAGGAGTTGGAGTTGCAGGTCACGGTTTCGGATGGAACCTTCAGACTAAATGTATGGGAACCTGGTTGTGATGTGAAAGTTGTACCAATTGCAGGAGGATGGTGTGTGTGCAACACTGATGGAGGTGATATAATTCCACTGGCAGATGGTGGAATTGGAATTCAAAAAACAAGTCTGGAATTAAGAAATCACTGATCACCACAAAATCATTGCCGACTGCCGGGAAAACCCATCTGGTTCACTAATGGCCTTCAGGGGAGGAAATCTGCCATCCTCACCTGGTCAAATTCTCACATGTGACTCCAGGTCCACAGCCATGTGGTTGACTCTCATCTGCTGTCTGAAGTGGCCCAGCAAGCCACTCAATTGTACCAATCGCCACAAAGACTCAAAGAAAGGGAACTAGACGGATCACTTGGCATCGACCTCGGCACCAGAAAAAGACAACAGCAGAAATAGCCCTGTCGACCTTCCAAAGTCCTCCTCACTAACATCTGGGGGTTAGTGCCAAAATTGGGAGAGCTGTCTCACAGACTTGTCACGCAACAGCCTGACACAGTCATACTCAGAATCATACCTTCCAAACAATGTCCCAGACACCGCCATCACCATCACCATCCCTGGATATGTCCTGTCCCATCGGCAGGACTGACCCAGCAAAGGAGGTGGCACAATGGAATACAGTTGAGAATGTGTTGCTCCAGGAGTCTTTAACATTGACTCCAGACTCCATGAAGTCACTTGGCTTCAGGTTAAACATGGGCAAGGAAACCTCCTGCTGATTACCACATACTGTCCTCCCTTAGCTGACAAATCAGTCCTCCTCCTTGTTGAACAACAATTAGTTGAAGCACTGAGGACGGTAAGGGCATAAAATGTACTCCATGTCTACCACCAAGAGCGGCTTGGCAGCAGTACTACTGATCAAGCTGGTCGGGATCTAAAAGGGCATTGCTGCTACACTGGGTCTGCAGCAGGTGATGAGGGAACCAACAAGAGTGAAAACATACTTGACCTCATCCTTATCAATCTGCCAGCTGCAATTGCATCTGTCCATGACAGTATTGGTAAGAGTGACCATTGCATAGTTCTTGTGGAGACGAAATCTCACCTTTACATTGAGAACAACCTCCATCTTGTTGTGTAGCACTATCACCACGCTAAAGGGGACAGAATTCACACAGATCTAGCAACTCAAGACTGGGCATCCATGAGGTCATCAACAGCAGCAGAATTGTACTCCAGCACAATCTGTAAACTCATGGCCTGGCATATCCCCCGCTCAACCATTACCATCAAGCCAGGGGGTCAACCCTGGTTCAATAGAGAGTGCAGGAGGGTATACCAGGAGCAATACCAGGCACACCTGAAGATGTGTCAACCCGGTGAAGCCAGCAAACAGGGCTACTTGCATGCCAAACAGCGAGAGCCGCCAGTGATAGACAGAGCTAGGCAATCCTACAACCAACGGATCAGATCTAAGCTGTGCAGTCCTGCTGCATCCAGTCGTAAATGTTAGTGGACAGTTAAACAACTCACTGGAGGAGGATGCTCCACAAATATTCCCATCCTCAATGATGGAAGAGTCCAGCACATCAGCGCAAAAGATAAGGCCAAAGCATTTGCAGTAATCTTCTGCCAGAAGTGCTGAGTGGATGATCCACTTTGGCCTCCTCCAATGGTCCCCAGCTTTACAGATACCAATCTTCAGCCAATTTGGCTCACTCCACGTAATACCAAGAAACGGTTGGAGATACTGGATACTACAAAGGCTTTGGGTCCTGACAACATTCCGGCAATAGTACAGAAGACTTGTGCTCCAGAACTTGCTGCTCCCCTTGCCAAGCTGTTCCAGTGCAGCTACAACCCTGGTATCCACCGGACAATGAGGAAAATTGCCCAAGTATGTCCTGCACACAAAAAGCAGGGCAAAGCCAACCTGACCAATTTCTGCCCTAGCAGTCTATACTCGATCATCAGTAAAGTGACAGAAGGTGTCATCAACAGCGCTATCAAGCAGTACCTGCTCAGAAATAACCTCCTCATTGATGCCCAGTTTGGGTTGCGCCAGAGCCACTGAGCTTCTGATCTCATTACAGCCTTAGTTCAAACATGGGCAAAAGAGCTGAATTCCAGAGGTGAGGTGAGAGTGACAGCCCTTCACATCAAAGCTGCATTCGACTGAGTGTGGCATTAAGGAGACCTAGCAAAATTGGAACCAATGGGAATGGGTACAGTAGTTGGAGTCATTATGACACAGAATGAGATGGTCGTGTTTGTGGGAGGCCAATCATCTCAGCTCCAGGACATCTCTGCAGAAGCTCCTCAGGGTAGTGTCCTCGGCCCAACCATCTTAGCTGCTTCATCAATGATCTTCCTTCCATCATAAGGTCAGAATTAAGGATGTTTGCCGATGATTGCACAATGTTCAGCACCATTCGTGACTCCTCGGATACTGAAGCTATCCATATTTCACATGCAACAAGATCTGGATGATTTCCAGGCTTGGGCTGATAAGTGGCAAGTAACATTCATGTCACACAAATGCCAGGCAATGACCATCACCAATAAGAGACAATCTAACCACTGCCCCTTGACATTCAATGGTGTTATCATCACTGAATCACCACTATTGGCATTCTGGGAGATACCATTGACCAGAAACTCAAGTGATCTCACCTCATTAGCACAATGGCTACAAAAGCGGGACAGAAGCTAAGAATACTGCAGTGAGTAAGTCACCTCCTGATTCCTCAAAGCCTGTCCACCATCTGCACGGCACAAGTCAGAAGTGTGATGGAAAAGTCCCCACTTTCCTAGATGAATGCAGCCCCAACAACACTCAAGAAGCTTGACAGCATCCAGGGCAAAGTAACCCACTTGATTAGCATTACATCCACAAGCATTCACTCCCTCCACCGCCGACGCTCAGTAGCAGCAGTGTGTACTGTCTACAAGATGCACTGGACAAATTCACCAAAGATCCTCAGACTGCACCTTCCAAACCCATGACCACTTCCATCTAGAAGGACAAGGGCATCAGAAATATGGGAACACCTCCACTTCCAAATTCCCCTCCAAGTCACTCACCATCCTGACGAGGGAGAATATTGCTGTTCATTCACTGTTACTGGGTCAAAATCCTGGAATTCCCTCCCTAATGGCATTGTGGGTCAACCCACAGCAGGTGGACTGCAGCAGTTCAAGAAGGCAGCTCACCACCACCTTCTCAAGGGCAACTAGGGATGGGCAAGAAATGCTGGCCAGCCAGTGACACCCACATCCCACAAATGTATAGGAAAGAAAATTAACTTATGTATCTGTATGCTTTTAAAGAATTTTGTGATTTAAACATTTGACATTCAATCCTTCTGGCTGGCTGCAAAACAAAAGATATGTAATGACAAAAAGTGCTCAAAGGTGAGTGGCTTTGTTTTTGACATGTGCACACTGATCCCTGCAGAGGATGATCTGCTCAAACTAGCTGGGGACCGGGACAGACACTCAGTTAAAGACAGAAGGGTTAGATGTCAAATGAGATGGTTGAATCTAGTCTTGATGTGTTATATTGTTCAGTCACAGAGTCATCACCACAGAGCCAATCAAGCCCTTGTGAGTGACAAGAAGTTCTTGAATCCTGCATTCCAGAGACAGTGAGCCCAGAGCATTAAAAAGTGAAGTAAGAAGAAGTGAGTGAAAGAATGGATCCAGAGGCTTAAAAGGTGGCATAAGAGGGAGCAAGAGAGAAAGAGCTGACTCACAATTATCAAAAGCAGTACAACTTCAGAAATTCTGAAGAAGGGTCCCGATCCGAAACATCAAGCTTTCCTGCTCCTCTGATGCTGCTTAGTCTGCTGTGTTCATCCAGCTTCGCACCGTGTTATCTCAGATCATGCCTGATCTGATTTTAACCTTAACTCCAGATTTTACATCCGTAAATAATGTTTCATCCCCATGATGGTCAAGAATCTGTCTATTGTTGGCTTCAAAATATTTAAATATTCTGCATTCACTCCTTTTTGAGGAAGGGAATTCCAAAGATCACAAAGTTCTGAGAGAAAAAAATGTTTCTTCATCTCTGTTTTAAATGGGCAAATCTTATTTTTAAGCTATGATTTCTAGTTCTAGATTTTTTCACAAAAGGGAACTTTTCACCATGAACGTCCAGTCCCTATACACCTGCATTCCCCATGAAGATGGCCTAAAGGCCCTCTGCTTCTTCCTGTCCCGCAGACTCAACCAGTCCCCCTCCACCGACACCCTCATCCCGCTGAGCCGAACTCATCCTCACCCTCAACAACTTCTCTTTCAATTCCTCCCACTTCCTACAGACAAAGGGGATGGCCATGGGTACCTGTATGGGCCCAAGCCATGCCTGCCTCTTTGTAGGTTATGTGGAGCAGTCCCTCTTCCGCACCTACAGTAGCCCCAAGCCCCACCTCTTCTTCCGTTACATTGATGATTGTATTGGCGCCGCCTCATGCTCCCAAGAGGAGCTTGAACAGTTCATCCACTTCACCAACACCTTCTACCCCAACCTTGAGTTCACCTGGGCCATCTCCAACACATCCCTCACCATCCTGGATCTCTCTGTCTCAATCTCAGGCAACCAGCTAGAAACTAATGCCCATTTCAAGCCCACCGACTCCCACAGCTACCTAGAATACACCACCTCCCACCCACCCTCCTGCAAAAATTCTATCTCCTATTCCCAATTCCTTCGCCTCTGCTGCTTCTGCTCCCAGGATGAGACATTCCACTCCTGTACATCCCAGATGTCCTCGTTCTTCAAGAACCGCAACGTCCCCCCCATGTTGGACGAGAATGCCCTTGGCCGTGTCTCCTGCATTTCCCGCAACACATCCCTCACACCCCACCCCTGCAATAGCCGCTAAAAAAGAATCCCCCTAGCCCTTACATACCACCCCACCAACCTCCAGACACAAAGCATCATCCTCCAACACTTCCGCCATCTACAATCCAACTCCACCACTAAAGACATTTTTCCAACCCCACCCTTGTCTGCCTTCCGGAGAGACCACTCTCTCCGGGACTCCCTTGTCCGCTCCACACTCCCCTCTCACCCCACCACACCCGGCACCTTCCCCTGCAACCACAGGAAGTGCTACACCTGCCCCCACACCTCCTCCCTCACCCCCATTCCAGGCCCCAAAATGACTTTCCACCTCAAGCAGATGTTCACCTGCACATTTGCCAATGTGGTATACTGCATCCACTGTACCCGTTGTGGCTTCCTCTACATTGGGGAAACCAAGCAGAGGCTTGGGGACTGCTTTGCAGAACACCTGCGTTCTGCAGTTCCACAATGATGCCACCCGAAGGTTGCTGGAACAGCAACTCATATTCCGCTTGGGAACGCTGCAGCCCAATGGTATCAATGTGGATTTCGCATGCTTTAAAATCTCCCCTCTCCCTACTGCATCCCAAAACCAGCCCAGCTTGTCCCCGCCTCCCTAATCTGTTCTTCCTCTCACCTATCCCCTCCTCCCGCCTCAAGCCGCATCTCCATTTCCTACCTACTAACCTCCTCCCGTCCCTATGACCTGTCCGTCCTCCCCAGACTGACCTATACCCCCCATCTCCCCACCTATACTCTCCTCTCCACCTACCTTCTCCTCTATCCATCTTCTATCCGCCTCCCCCTCTCTCCCTATTTATTTCAGAATCCTCTCCCCATCCACCTTTTCTGATGAAGGGTCTAGGCCCAAAATGTCAGCTTTTGTGCTCCTGAGATGCTGCTTGGCCTGCTGTGTTCATCCAGCTCCACACTTTGTTATCCTTTCCACATCCACCTGGTCAAGTCCCATTAGGACCTTGTATGTTTCAAACAGTCACCCTCTAACTCTTCCAAATTAAGAAAAGATGAGATTTAAGTTTCTAAAGAATGCTGTGATATTTCCACATGAGAATCCAAGCTTTAGCCAAATTATATTTTCCAGTTTCCTTGTAGGTTACATTGAATTAGGATACATTTTTAAATTCAGAGATTTTCAGAATTTCTAATCACAAAACACATGCCATTATAATTTTCATGAATATCCTTCTGCAATGTCTAGTTAAACAAAAATGGTTTGGGAATTTTTGAAAGCTGGTAAATGAAATTTATTGCAAAGACCTGGTTCTAATGTAGAATAAGGAAATGAATGCAGGTATCTCCATGAAAGAGGCCTTTGCGTTACATTCTGTTGATGGCTCTTTATCAGTGACATCTGTCTTATTTTACACCTTTCTAACATAAATGAGCCATTGTAAATGTTGAAAATTGATCATGGGAAATGGCTGAAATGCGTGAGATTAGCAATGTGTCTGAAAGACTTAATGGTAAATGATTTTATTCCAGATATAAAACATATAATCTCAGGAACATTAAATTGCTCAGCAAGGTGAAAATTAGTTACATAAAAGGTAATGACATCTCCCTACATTTTAAAACAAGCATAATTCTACTCACAGACACCAAAGATGCCTTTTTTCAGATCTTGGGCAGTCAGCTACTTGCAGACAATTTCAAGAATAAAAGTCAACTCCTCCACATTAATTTCATTTTCCAATACTGCCGCATTGAACCTATCACAGCCAAAAAGGAAAGACCACTGCTTGTTGGTTTGTAGTATTTATTCAAATTTACTGCTTTAATTATTTGATCTTAATGCATTACCTTTTTGTTTTGCATTTGGTAATTGTATAAAATAATAGACATTGATTGTTCAGTGAATTGGAATTAAGATATACAAAATGCACACTGTTTTGCAGGAAATTGTTGAGAAAGCTAATAGAATGCTGGTCTTTATATCTGTAGGATGGGAGTACAAGGAAGCAGAAGTGATGCTACAGTTATAAAAAAAACTGTTTAAATCTCACTTGGAGTATTGTGAGCAAATCTGAAATATTAGGAAAGATATATTGGCTTTGGAAGGAGTACAGTGTAGGCTTGGAAGAATGATACCTTGACTTCATAGGTTAAGTTATGAGGAGAGATTATACAAACATGGTCTGTTTTCTCCAGAATTTAGAAGGTTAAGGGGTGATCTAATTGAAGACTTCAAGATATTAACATGAAAATACAGGTTGGATAACTATTTCCACTGTTTGGGGATATTGGAACTAGGGGCCATAGTTTAAAATTTAGACTCATTTCATTCAGGAGAGATAGTTGGAAGTACTTCTGCACTCAAAGGTCGATAGATGTTTGGAATTCTGTTGAAAAAACAGCAGTGGATGCTGGTTAAGTTGCTAATTTTAAGTTTGAGATAGATCTTTTTCGTCAAGCAAACGTAAAAGGCAGGTATATGGAGTTAGGCAATATATCAGCCATAATATTTGAATGGCAGAACAGGCTCGATGAGATGAATAGTCTACTCCTGTTCCAATGTTCTTCATTAAGAAGGACACTTCTCAAAATCTACATAGAGCTAGTGTGAAAAGTAATTGCAAAAGGATTAGTAAAAGTGTTCAAAAGTACAAGTACTGTTGTGGATTGCTGCAGGTACAAAAGTAGTTTGCATACATCACAACGTCAAACATTCAAATTTATGAAAACAATGTCTACTTCTAATACCAAATTACTCTGAGGGAAAAAAAGGATTGATGCAAGGTGATGGGCTAAATATTTGTGTTCTGTTTTGGGGAGATGTGTCAACCCATTAATTTCATTTCAAAAGGTAACCTACATTGATGTATTTTATTCTTAAAAATAAATATAATTGCATTTGTATGTAAGCTGCCTCACTTTTTTTGATCATGTATACCTCATTCTTAACAGGCTCTTAATATTGTCAGCCCTGCTGAAAGCCATTCTGCTGAATGATAAATTGCCACCTGAAACATACTTTTAATTCACTTAAATGTTTAACTTAAAATGCTTTTAAAGCACCAAAGATCCCTGCATCAAGATTCCACCCGTGATTCACTACTTCAGGGTACAGATCAACCATGAACTAATTGAATGTTATATCAGACTCAAGGGACTAAAGGACCTACTATTTTCAATAGACAATAGGTGCTGGAGTAGGCTATTCGGCCCTTCGAGCCAGCACCACCATTCATTATGATCATGGCTAATCATCCACAATCAGTATCCTGTTCCTGCCTTATCCCCATTACCTTTGATTGCACTATCTCCATCTCTTTCTTGAAAGTATCCAGAGAGCTGGCCTCCACTGCCTTCTGGGGCAGAGCATTCCATATATCCACCACTCTCTGGGTGAAGAAGTTTTTCCTCAACTCTGTTCTAAATGGCCTACCCCTTATTTTTAAACTGTGTCCTATGTTCTTTTGAAATTCTCAACTTTGCCAGGAATTATAAGCACACTTTATAGCTATTACTAGATATGATAAGGCAGATTCATTCTATCAGAGATTGAAATAATCAGCTAAGAAAGCATCCTTCAGTGCTTAAGTATGAAGTCTTAGCTATTTGATCATGCTTCAACATGACTGAACGGCACTGGGTGAATGCTTGTAGTAAGGGTAAAGGAGTAGCACTACTAGATGGTCTGATCCACACCTTGGATTGGGCACCTGTCCCTAAGCACTTTCTGTATCTGATGCAGCCATACTTTGCTAGTTGCCAAAATGTCCTACTGGATTAGTCTGGGCTTGCGGTGTACACTGTTAGTACATGATGGCAATGGCTCCCTGAAAGTCAGGTGCCCATGCCCGTGGTGGGAGAGTGTGTGCGCTGATTCTCATAGGAAGCACCCTGCTCTTCAGTTTGGCCATGGCAAGAAAAAGCTTATTTCAAAGTGGCGGTGTGCTGAATCTGGCAAACAACAGCTCTGGTTTCCAAATTTGGTTTCCCATTAGCTAGTTTGTGAGTGAATTTGCTGAGATCACAACTGGAATATTAATGAAGCGAGTTGAGCTGTCAACAAGGAGCTTAATAAGCCATAATGCTTTCAATCAGTAACTCACTGATGCCTAGTGAGTATCCTGCTATGGATAAATATTTGAGAAACAATTTAACATGGGCTTTGACAAACCTCTCACCTGATTCTGCCACAATCTCGTCATGGAGAATTCGAACATTCAGATCCCTGTAAGCTTCCACCCATCGGGTTTTACATGTACACAGACAGCATTCAGCTCAAACTCAGCAACAAACCTCTTGACTCCTCCCCTGTCTCTAAATTGTCAGACTGCCCCCACATTTCCCTATAGATAATAATCCAGGTCAACCAGATTTAACACAACTGCTGATCCTTTTGAGTATTCTTTGACTGACTTCACAAGGTGGCTATTTTATTTATTCATTCATTGTTTGTCAAAGTTAAGGTTAATTTTCTCTCTTCCTCATTTCACACAGCTTTTATTGCTTAGCAGTTGGATAAATGGCTCCCATTTCAATATTGTTGCGAAAATAGTCAACAGGGGAGTGTGTTCTTTTTCTGATTTTCCTTCCTTCTTTTAGATTTTACTCAGTTTTTCCCACAGCAAGCTGCATTTAATTGAATGTTCAATTATGTAGAAGATTATGAACATAAACTCATGCCCCATTACTTTCTGGCAGTGGGTCTGAGATATAATGTACAAGTGGGCCACTTTGTTCAAGCCACTCAATTTTTGTTGCAAATTTTCTTTGCTTCAGCTCTCCTGAGGCTCCATGTTGTAATATAACATCTCTTCCAAGTGGCCATCAGTCAGTCTCAAGTCCCAATAGTCTTTTTGGTACAGGAGATATTACAGCTCAGCCTCGCCATTTCCTTACTTAATGCCCATGGAAGTTCACCGATAGTTGGGTACAATCGGGAGCAGAAAACCTGCTGTTATTCCCTATTCTAATGTGGAGGAATTCGGGCAATGTTGGCACTAATCTGTACTTGTCGAGATAAGCTTACGAAAACAGAATTGGGAATAGAATATCTCTCACTAGAATGGTTCACTGACGTGGAAGCATTTTTGAGTCATGACAGGTTTCCTCATTACTTTGAAGGTAGTCAGCCTTGAGGAGAGCAGGTATTTTTAGTGGACATTAGGTGGAATTGTGGTTTCAAATAATCAGCGGCTTGTCTTACACTCATTGTACAAGTGATTACATGCTGGGTGGTTGGAAGGTTTCTGCCTATGAGGCGTGGCCCAGTGTCCAAGGGTCTAAAGTTGGGCATTCCAAATTGGCCCTCAACCGGAGTTAGAAAATTGGCCAAACTAAATTAAACAACAGGCTGCAACCATTTGCGACAGAGTACAATGGACAACAAGATCAAAGAGGTCACAAAATTACAGGGGGAACCAATGACAGACAGCCGGAGGGTTGTGTATTTGAAGAAGTGTCAATCAGAATTTCTGCACCTTGGATTCCAGCCAGTGCCTGAAGACGTGCACTTTACACCTCTCCTGCGTGGCAACAGTGAAAAGAATGATAGTGTGAGCCTATTGGTTGCTTTGAATCCCATTCATGACCCCATTGGCCAAAGGGTAAAAAACATTCAGGAAGGTTTGGGGTGGGGAAGACATTCCCTCAGTGAAGGCTCACAATAAGATTTGTGGCAGTATACCATGTGGCACCTCAAGAAGACCCTGGAAAAGATCTTTCCTGACCTGTGAGACCCACCTTTGTGGAAGACAGCCAGCCCTACATCAGAGAGGGAGGAGATTCCAATGGCCCAACTCAAACACATGGATCGTTGAGGGTAATATCCTTCATCAGATAGATAGCGTGAGATAAAGGTTAACTATTGTGGGAATTTAGGAAGCGCTCACATGGTATTTTTAATAAGGAATATTTTATTAATAAAGTCAAGTTGAACTGCAAACTGAATTTAGTGTTCCTTTATTCGGCTCACTGACAAACCCACTTATGTAAAGTGTTTTTAGTCCATAAATTGGTCAAAGTGTCCAAAGCATGGACAACAGAGTCCAAGCAGGAACTCTGACTAAAGCCTGAGAGCTTTCTG
This sequence comes from Stegostoma tigrinum, assembly GCF_030684315.1. NCBI lineage: Eukaryota > Metazoa > Chordata > Chondrichthyes > Orectolobiformes > Stegostomatidae > Stegostoma > Stegostoma tigrinum. The sequence continues at coordinate 96,228,628 of NC_081356.1, forward strand.
ATCACTCGTACTAAAGGTACAGTGAGAACATGCAGAGAGAAGCACAAAGTTTTGCCCATCATTTCTCTTACTCATTTCAGGTAGGTAGCCTATGAAAAGGTATTTGTCACAACCTGTATGGAGAAAGAAATCTGTACATGCAAGATGGGGAAAAAGCATTTTATCAACATGTCATTGTTTTACCCAATAAATTGAAGGTGGCAGCTGTGTGATATATTCAATTGTTGATGAGATTTAGGAACACTTAAACCTGAGACTGCAGATTGAACATAAAACTGAATCAATGTGCTATTCTTGAGAATGAGGAAAATAATTGTAGAACTGAAAATAGTTTATCCCTATAAGCACACACCTACTCTAATAAAGGTAAGTAAACAACATTTGGTACATATGTTATTTACATCACTATCCTGTCAAAGATAACATTGTTTGAGAAGAGAAAAATTGAAGATTTTTTAAAAACAATTCATTTGTCATCAATTTAATTTGATTCACTGATTTCTGTTCCCTTAGGCAACTGTTGTATAATTGAGTTAGTTGCTGCTGATTTGTAAAGTGGCCTAAAGAAGTTAATACTTTGCTACTGTACTATTACTATCCTAGAAATATGCAATTCCAAAAGTTTACTTTTCCTACTATTGTTCGATCATTGGGTGAGGTGGAGTGAGCTTTGACCAACCATTACAGTGTGTCAAAGGAAATCTTGAAATAAAAAGCCTGAAAATGCCCAAGAATATTACTGATTTCCCTTTGTTTCTGACATATCTTCTTAAGAGAAGAACTTCTATCCATCGTTTAATATTAAAAGCCATAACAGGAAGGACCCAAGACCCAGTGGTGAGGGTAGTGGCTGATGTTTGGAAAATGCCAGGGGTATTGCAAGATCTGACAGGTTTTGCTTCAGTGGTTCTGTTTGAATTCAATAATTTGGTACATTCAGTGAGGAAAGGTATTGTGTCTTCCAGTTATGCAAAAGAATGTCCATTTCTACCCATACTCTCTTGATGTGTGGCCATGGCCAGGAAACACTTATTACAATAGGAAGAAGACCCTTTTAGTTAAGATTATTTTAATTATCCTTCTTAAATAGTATATGCTTGGAGGCAGACATTGTCTGGAAACCTTATCACTGAAGGGCTCATGTTGACTTTTCCAATAATATGGGGAATTGTCACCACGGAGCTGCTTGTATCCTTCTTCCTCAAGCCAATCTGGTGGCCTCACACTGACCCTGAAAATTCTGATGAATCAATGTTGGAGGAAACTGGCAGCTGCAATAAGACCATAAGATGTAGGAGCAGATTAGGCTATTTTGCCCATCAGGTCTGCTCTACCAGTCAACCATGGCTGAGGTCTTTCTCAACCCCATTCGCTTGCCTTCTCCCCATAATCCTTACTAATCAAGAACTTACCCATCTCTGCCTTAAATACGCTCAAAGCCTTGGCCTCCACAGCTTCTGCAGCAATGAGTTCCATCCTTAGCGTGAAGAAATCTCTCCTCATGTCAATTCTATTGGGTTGCCCTTCATTCTGAGTCTGCACCCTCTCTTATGGTCTTATTGCAGCTGCAATACTCAAGTGGGCTTCAAAGAAGTTTTAATGAGCTCAAAGCATTGACTCTGTTTCTCTATCCACAGATGCTACCAGACCTGTTAAGTTTTTCCAGCAGTTTCTGATTTTATACTGTCACATGTTTTCTACTTACTTGTAGAATATTTAGCAATTCTTTTTTGCTAACTAGCTTTTTTTCATTATCTACTTTCTCTTTTTTTCTTTGCTCTTTCTTAGAAGCTGGCTAATTTTCTGGCCTACCACTCTGGCTTCATACTCCTATAACTGCCATTAGTAATGTAGTTTACCAATAGTAATCTTGGCACAATATATCTCTATTTAAAAATGGATGTGAAATTCTATGAGTACTGTTACCTAAAATGCCTTTACTGCAAATTTATTATTCATCCTGTTTCATTGTCTATTCCCTGTTCTAGAATAGACTGCTACCTGGTGGACATTAGAATGCAATGTTCTAAGAAATAGTCTCATATGCGCATTATGAAATAATTTTCAAGGTTCCCTTTGCCAAGGTAGAAAACAATAGAATATCCTTTTGTTGTGACATGTACTCCATTGTAGGAGTACAGTGAAAAGATTTTACAATATTTGCTTTCTTGTAGTGACAACTTGGGTACAAGTATCTAGGCATGATTCTTGGGTACAGCAGTGGGATAAAAGTTATTACATTACAGAGTTGAAAAACAAGTTAAAATAAGATATTATTAAAGGATTGACATTAAAGTAAGGAAGTAAATTTCAAATAGACATTACATTGTAGCAGCTCAGTGCAGAGACTCCGCACATGATCTGGCCTCTCACACTGGACCCCAGTCCAACACCCATCCCCATTCTGCTCCAAGCGCCAATCTGCTCCATACCGGCACTCAGCTGCTTCAAGATAAGTTCCAGGACTACACCCATGAAATTTATGGTGCCTTTCTTAAACATCTCATTTATCCTTTCCTGTACAACCACTCCTACATTGTAGCTAGTGTCTGGGGGTCTCTAACCTACTCCCACATGTGACCTCTACCTTTCCTGCTTCTTATGGTACCCAAACCAAATTTATATCTTGCTTTTTTGAGCTGAAATCATGTCTCACTAAATGTAGGATAACAAAGTGTGGAGCTGGATGAACACAGCAGGCCAAGCAGCATCTCAGGAGCACAAAAGCTGACGTTTCGGGCCTAGACCCTTCATTAGAGAGGGGGATGGGGAGAGGGAGCTGGAATAAATAGGGAGAGAGGGGGAGGCGGTGTTTATTCCAGTTCCCTCTCCCCATCCCCCTCTCTGATGAAGGGTCTAGGCCCGAAACATCAGCTTTTGTGCTCCTGAGATGCTGCTTGGCCTGCTGTGCTCATCCAGCTCCACACTTTGTTATCTTGGATTCTCCAGCATCTGCAGTTCCCATTATCACTCTTACTAAATGTAGCTTTAGTTATCAGGCCTCCATTCCTTTTAAGCAATGTTCCCTGCCGGTAGTAAGTGATGTACATTCTCTATTGTTCCAGAGAACTATAAGCATAGATGACTAGTGGTGGTTTAACCTGATGGCCACCAGATCTCAGGCAAGGGGTGAGGTTGAGAAGGTGGGAACTTTGTTGATGCTCTTGGGCAGTACAGGAATTGAACCTGTACTACTGGCATCATTCTGCACTGCAAGCCAGCCATCCAGCTAAATGAGCTAACTGACCCCAAAATGCTGATAGCAAGGGATTGTGGAATTACCCACTAATTCAAGTGTTATCCTCCTGCCTTAGCTTCAGTCCTAATCACCATTAATGCTGTTACCACTGTTGCTAACACCTCATGAACATGTGCCATTTACTTTCTTTCTGATTTTCTCTCCTGGAGATTTTAGCAGCTACTTTAGATAAAAGTGGGTTGTAGATTTGGGTGACTCTTCTAAAGATGCTAATGGTAACCAAACCTCCATTATTAGTCCTGTTGGTCTCTCTGACAAAGACTTGAAAAGATGCAAAAATCGCTTAACTAGACACATTCAAACAAGACACTTGAAAGCAAGAACATGAGCACTGAAAGTATTTTCTTTTACCTATTAGAACTAAACACAACACCAGAGCATCAAAATCCAGGGATCTGGCTAAAATATGTGTGCAATGAATGAAAAAATATTTCATGCTACCAGGGTTACAAGAATAATGAGGGAAATATACCTTAATAATTTTTGTTTAGTAAATATGTTCATGCTAAATACATTTAGCTGTATTCTGTGTGCTTATTAAGACCTTAGTCCTGAAATTAGAATATTGGCTAAAAAAGATGTTGCCAAGCCACTCACAGTGAGTCAGTCTATTCGGCTTCACTAAGCTGCAATGGATCATTTTCGGATGAGAAAGCCAAGGAATAAATTTCTTCTGGCATTCTTTGAATTAATTTCCAGATCTTAGGCAGAAACTCTGAAGATAAACTTAAATCCACAGTTGTTACTGCAATTAATTGGGTGTAACTACACAGAAATTCCTGGCAATGAGCAGTAGTTTTTACAGAACTTCCATTCAACTTCACCAAGTATATTGTGCCCAGTTTTTGTCTCCTTCCATGATTGAGGATATGAATCCTTCAAGAGGTTCCAGTGGAGGACAGCCAACATAATACCTGTTTTCTGTTTGGATATCAGAATCCCAATATCTGGATCAAGTTCAGATCCAAATGCCACACTATGTTGGGGTCAGTCAGCTCACAGGATTTCTGCAAGACAGAGCAGTTAGAAGCCAGAAAGTGCACTGAGCATTCAGTAATGGCAAAGTGGTCTGTCAAATGAGCAGGCCAACAGAAAGGCCCTCCAGTACAGAAGGAACTCCAGCTTGGTTTTGTATCTAAAGCACAGAGAAGGTACCATATCAGGCAATGACAGGGCTGACAAAAAAAATTCAAGAGTTAAGGGACCACTGTTGTGACAAGTACCCCCCTCCAAGGGGCAGCCAGCAGCCAGGTAGGTATGGCGGGTACTGGGGGAGTTGGAGGCAGATGGTCCCAATGTGATGCTGGAGCACTAGCTCTCATTCTCCACCAGAAAACTGTCTCCAGGCACCTACCAAGATCCTGAGACTGCAGAAACTCAGCGTTTGATTGAAAACTGCCAGTCAACGAGTGAACAGTGACTTTATTTGGCCTCTGGTAGCCACTTCACTTCTGTGTCTGATCTGACCTCCAGGAAAGTGGCTGTGAAATTGGCAGAATGGCAGGAACTGGCACAACAGCTGGCATCAAAACTTTTGTGCTTGCCCACCTTCATTTCCACCTGTGCATCAACACCAAATCCTGGCCCAAGTACAAGTGTTTAATTTTCAGGATAGATACAATTAGGGCATATTTCATTGAAGATTCATTGAATTGGAAGTGAAATGGTTACGATTTTAAAATCATGAATGACATAGATTGTTCTGAATTGATAGAATATTTGAGCAAGATGGACGTGGACTTGAGGGCATCAATATATATTTAAATCACTTCTTAGCATCTGAGAAGCATATGTGTTCAATAAAGTTGTTAATTTCCATAATAGATTGCTCAAATGGGCTGTGCTTATGAACTCTCAGTGAACCTTTGAAAATGATCTAGATGAGACCTAACAGTCATAAGAATCTCAAACAATCAAAGAGTGGCTCTTTGAAATTAACAAGGAAGAAGGGTTCACTGTTGATACTTAAAGTTGACAAGGCACTGGGAGTGGTTGAGGTATGACCTAGGACTTTGAAGAAAGTGAGAGTATAAATTGTGCATTCAGTGGCCATAATCTTTCAGTTTTCCCTGGACTTAGAGGAAGTGCCAGAAAATGGGAGAACTGCAAACAGTCAAGAAAAATTATGCAAATAATCCCAACAACTACAGACTAGTCATCTTAATGTTGCTGGTGGGCAAACTCCTTGCATCAATTTTTCAGGGACAAAGAGTAAAAGTGCAAGGAGGTGATGCTGAATTTGTATAAGGCATTTGTGAGACCTCAGCTGGAGTTTTGTCTAGTTTGTGAGCACCATATTATAGCAGAAATGCAAATGCTTTGGAAAGAGCACAGAGGTAACTTACAAGATTGGTTCAGGAATGAGAAAGTTCAGTTATGAGGATAGTTTGGAGAGGTTTTCCTTGAGATAAGATGCTGAGGGGAGATTTGATAGAGGTTTTCAAAATCATGAGCAGGTCGGATAGTGTAGGTAGGGAGAATCTGTTCCTCCTCCTGCGAGAAACAACAATGAGAGGGCGTAGATTTGAAGTGATGGGCAAAAGAAGCAAGGGTGATGTGATGAGAAAAACTTTTACACTCAGTGAGTAGTTAGAGTAGAGAGTGCACTGTCTAAAAGTATGGTGGAGACAGGTTCAATTGAGGTGTTCAGGAGTGCATTAGATGATTAGTTAGATAGAAATAGTATCCAAGGGTACAGGGTAAAAAGCAGGAAATTGACACTAAGGGGAGGCAATGGTCTAGTGGTATCATCACTGGACTGCTAATCCAGAGACCCAGATAATATTCTGGGGACTCGGGTTCAAATCCTGATATAGAACATAGAACATAGAACAGTACAGCACAGAACAGGCCCTTCAGCCCACAATGTTGTGCCGACCATTGATCCTCATGGATGCACCCTCAAATTTCTGTGACCATATACATGTCCAGCAGTCTCTTAAATGACCCCAATGACCTTGCTTCCACAACTGCTCCTGGCAACGCATTCCATGCTCTCACAACTCTCTGCGTAAAGAACCTGCCTCTGACATCCCCTCTATACTTTCCACCAACCAGCTTAAAACTATGACCCCTCGTGCTAGCCATTTCTGCCCTGGGAAATAGTCTCTGGCTATCGACTCTATCTATGCCTCTCATTATCTTGTATACCTCAATTAGGTCCCCTCTCCTCCTCCTTTTCTCCAATGAAAAGAGACCGAGCTCAGTCAACCTCTCTTCATAAGATAAGCCCTCCAGTCCAGGCAGCATCCTGGTAAACCTCCTCTGAACCCTCTCCAAAGCATCCACATCTTTCCTATAATAGGGCGCCCAGAACTGGCGGATGGCGGAATTTGAATTCAATAAATATCTAATGATGACCGTGAATCAATTGTCAGGGAAAAGCCCATCTGGTTCACTAATGTCCTTTAGGGGAAGGCAATTGCCCACCTTACCGGGTCTGACCTACATGTGACTCCAGACCTACAGCAATGTGGTTGGCTCTTAACCTTCCAATTGGCAATAAATGCTGCCAAGCCAGAGGCGCCCTCATCTTGTGAATGAATAAAAATAACTAAGGAACAATGCTCATTTGAGGGGCTGATGCAGGAACGGTAGACCTATTTGCAATGTAACAATTTTGTGCGGTTTGTGATGGTTTCATGAATATTGATTCATTGTTTATGGTGGCAGAGAGGATTTTCAAAGACTTCATTTTCTTTTTATTGGTCACTGTTTTTAATCCGAAAAATATCATGATAAGAGTGGAGAGATAATGGGACACACAGTTGGACCATGTCTCATTTAAATAGACTTGATGTTTTATTCTGTCAGTTCCTGTCCTTTCTCATACATTTGTATACTGAGACCCTAACCATAGACCAAGACAGACTAAGAAGGTGATAAAATGTAAGATTATCAACTCAGAAATACCAGTTATATAATATATAAATTAAAGCCTTACATATAGATGTCAGTGGAGGCTTTGATCTCACTCTTCCGTATATATCTTTTTACCAGCAAATTACCCTCATTTTCTGTATGGGGAATGGTTTCTTTTGTGGTCTGACAATTCGTAGCTATTTTTGCATATATTTCAGGATAGAGCTGTAGAGATTCAATTTCTTAATGTCTTATGATTGCACGCTTTCAAATGTAATCAAATTGTACCTCTTAGACATTCTATTAATCCTCTTACTAAACACCTTTTGATGCAACTGGCAGGGCTTTCTGATTGGACCAGATCAACAGTCCCAATAGGGGAACTCATTCTACAAGGTCCACTTGGTTGCCCTTGTTACAATCACTACATCAAGAAACACCACAGGGAATGCTGGAGAAACTCATGAATTAGAAACACCTTGTGCAGTTTTGAATCCTGCTGACTATGCTTCTGGGTGTTGCAGTTTTTGTTCAAGGGTTAAGTGGGAAAGTCAGGAAAGTGGAGTTGAGGATTACCAGATCAGCCATGATCTCATTGAATGTCAGAGCAGAACCCATAGGCCTCCTTCTGCTCGTTCATTTTATAGTGACCTGAATTTATGTTTGGCCTTTCATGACCTCAGATCGTCTCAAATTACTTCAAAGGCAATGAAGTGTTTTTGAATTGTATCTATTGTAATATTGGAAAAACAGAATATGAGTGTTCTATAGTTCCCAAAACAGCACTGTGAAAATGATTAATTAATGCTATTTCATAGATAAATGCTTATTAAGATGCCAGGGAGAATTCCACTGCTAAGTAGGGCTGAAGCTCAAAATAAATCTGGTGCCCAACAGTGTTCAATGGGCATTATATATGGTACAATTTAGATACAAAGTCAACTACTATATTTCCCCAAATTTCTTAGGGCACTTTTCTGAATTACAAAACTAACCTAAGGGTAGTTGTCATGGGAACTTCAACTTTTCAAATATTGGCTGGGAACACGATAGTTCGAGTACTATAGATGAGTCAGTTTTTGTCCAGTGTGTGCAGGAGGGCTTCCTGACACAGTATGTAGATACGCCAACAAGGGGCAAAGCCACATTAGATTTGGTACTGGGTAATGAGCCTGGCCAGGTGTTAGGTTTGGAAGTAGGTGAGCACTTTGGTGATAGCGATCACAATTCTGTTATGTTTACTTTAGTGATGGAAAGGGACAGGTATATACCACTGGGCAAGAGCTATAGCTGGGGGAAAGGCAATTATGATGAGATTAGGCAAGATTTAGGGAGCATAGGATGGGGAAGGAAACTGCAGGGGATGGGCACATTAGAAATGTGGAGCTTATTCAAGGAAAATCTCCTGTGTGTCCTAGATAAGTATGTACCTGTCAGGTAGGGAGGAAGCTGTAGAGCGCGGGAGCCATTGTTAATGAAGGAAGTGTAATCTCTGGTCAAGAGGAAGAAGAAGGCTGATGTCAGGATGAGATATGAAGGCTCAGTTAGGGTGCTTGAGGGCTACGAGGTAGCCAGGAAAGACCTAAAGAGAGAGTTCAGAAGAGCCAGGAGGAGACATGAGAAGTTGTTGGCGGACAGGATCAGGGTAAACCCTAAGGCTTTCTATAGGTATTTAAGGAATAAAGGAATGACGAAAGTAAAATTAGGGCCAATCAAGGATAGTAGTGGTGAGTTGTGTGTGGAGTCAGATGAGATAGGGGAGGCGCTAAATGAATATTTTTCAACAGTATTCACTCTAGAAAGCGACAATGTTGTTGAGGAGAATACTGAGATACAGGCTATTAGACTAGGTGGGATTGAGGTTCACAAGGAAGAGGTATTAGAAATCCTACAGAGGGTGAAGATAGATAAGTCCCCTGGGCCGGATGGGATTTATCCTAGGATCCTCTGGGAAGCTAGGGAGAAGATTGCCGAGCCATTGGCATTGTCCACAGGAATAGTGCCAGACAACTGGAGGATAGCAAATGTGGTTCCCCTGTTCAAGAAGGGGAGTAGAGACAACCCTGGTAATTATAGGCCAGTGAGCCTTACCTCAGTTATTGGTAAAGTGTTGGAAAAGGTTATAAGGGATAGGATTTATAATCATCTAGAAAAGAATAAATTGATTAGGGATAGTCAGCACGGTTTTGTGAAGGGAAGGTCGTGCTTCACAAATCTTATTGAGTTCTTTGAGAAGGTGACCAAACAGGTAAATGAGAGTAAACCAGTTGATGTGGTGTATATGGATTTCAGCAAGGCGTTCGATAAGGTTCCCCACAATAGGCTATTGTACAAAATGTGGAGGAATGGGCTTGTGGGAGATATAGCAGTTTGGATAGGAAATTGGCTTGCTGAATGAAGACAGAGGGTGGTAGTTGATGGGAAATGTTCATCCTGGAGACCAGTTGCTAGTGGTGTACCGCAAGGGTCGGTGTTGGGTCCACTGCTGTTTGTCATATTTATAAATGACCTGGATCAGGGCATAGAAGGATGGGTAGGTAAATTTGCAGATGACACTAAGGTTGGTGGAGTTGTGGATAGTGACGAAGGATGCTGTAAGTTGCAGAGAGAGATAGATAAGCTGCAGAGCTGGGCTGAGAGGTGGCAAATGGAGTTTAATGCAGACAAGTGTGAGGTGATGCACTTTGGTAGGAGTAACCGGAAGGCAAAGTACTGGGCTAATGGTAAGATTCTTAGTAGTGTAGATGAGCAGAAAGATCTTGGTGTCCATGTGCACAGATCCTTGAAAGTTGCCACCCAGGTTGACAGGGCTGTTAAGAAGGCATACAGTGTTTTAGCTTTTATTAATAGAGGGATCGAGTTCCAGAACCAAGAGGTTATGGCGAAGCTGTACAAAACTCTGGTGTGGCCGCACTTGTAGTATTGTGTACAGTTCTGGTCACCGCATTATAAGAAGGATGTGGAAGCTTTGGAAAGGGTGCAGAGGAGATTTACTAGGATGTTGCCTGGTATGCAGGGAAGGTCTTACGAGGAAAGGTTGAGGGACTTGAGGCTGTTTTCGTTAGAGAGAAGAAGGTTGAGAGGTGATTTAATTGAAACATATAAAATAATCAGTGGGTTAGATGGGGTGGATAGGGAGAGCCTTTTTCCTAGGATGGTGACAGCGAGCATGAGGGGGCACAGCTTTAAATTGAGGGGTGAAAGATATAGGACAGATGTCAGAGGTAGTTTCTTTACTCAGAGAGTAGTAAGGGAATGGAACGCTTTGCCTGCAACGGTAGTAGATTTGCCAACTTTAAGTACATTTAAGTCGTCATTGGATAAGCATATGGACGTACATGGAATAGTGTAGGTTAGATGGGCTTGAGATCAGTATGACAGGTCGGCACAACATCGAGGGCCGAAGGGCCTTTACTGTGCAGTAATGTTCTATGTTCTATGTTCTATGTTCTAAGAGCTATTTGCATAACTTGGCTTTGTGTTGGCTCCTGGTCATGTGTCAAGGTTTATTCTTTAACTGCTGACCGTGGACTAACCTAAGAAATGTGGTACCTGTGCATCTTGTCTAAATTTTCAAAGACAGATTCTTTCCGTGGAACTCCACGTAGTGTCCAAGTGAAGTGGTAGATCACAAGTCTACATAGATGACATATGGCAGCAGGATGGCAATATAATCAATGGAGCTGGTGTCTCCATTTTAGTGGAGATTTTGCTGCAAAGCTGGTGTACATGTTTAATGGTCAGAACTGGCTGATCAGGCTACGTCTCCAATTAGTGTTTGGGTGGTTATCGGACAATTTAAGGTGATGAGTATGTTTCATGTTTTAATAAATAACCAGGAGTAGTGAATTTTGGAAAATCAACTGAGTTCCATCAAGTTAGTAAATAGTGTAAGATTATTTTTAATTTTTGTAATTTGCCAGGAAGTGGCACTTAAGATTCCTTTGGTTTACTAAAAGACAAGAAAATACTTAGGTGATCATTATTTTCATTTTAATACCTGACGTCCTAAGCAATATTCTTAGCTGGAGATGTTAAATAGCTGGGTCGTACCTGCTCTTCCCACTGATTGGTAGTGCAATACCATGTAACATATGTGTTCGTGAACCTGCAGCCTGTTGTCAGCTCTACTTAAGTTAAATATAGGCTGCTAATACATGATTGCCAATTTTATGCTATTACCAAAGGCTAACATCACTGTTATTGTCCATAATCATTGTTTTCCTACTATTTGTAATAAAAGCAAAATACTGTCGATTCTAGAAATCTGAAACATACACCAATAGGGGAACTCATTCTACAAGGTCCACTTGGTTGCCCTTGTTACAATCACTACATCAAGAAACACAACAGAGAACATGCTGGAGAAACTCAGTATGTCTGACAGCTTCTGTACAGAGAGAAACAGAGTTAAAATTTCAAGACAGGTATGACTTCTTCAGAACCATATTGAATCTGATATGTGAACTCTATTTGTCTCTTCACATGTCTATTGTCAGACATGCTGAGTTTCTCCAGCATGTTCTCTGTTGTGTTTCTTGATGTAGTGATTGTAACAAGGGCAACCAAGTGGACCTTGTAGAATGAGTTCCCCTATTGGGACTGTTGATCTGATCCAATCAGAAAGCCCTGGCTGACTAATAAGAGCAGAAATGTCAGACAATTTGATCACTCTGACAGTTGGCTCTTGGGGAGCTGGATCAGTATCAGCGACTCTCCATGTGTAGATAAATGGTGACTTGGTGACAGGATACTGGCCTTTGTGGAGTTATTTCAGTGGCCAGAGTATTGTAACCGTTGTGAAGGGCTTGCTGGCTGAAGCCCAACTGGAGTTCAAACAGGCACCACAACTGGCTTTCATCATTGGAAAATGCACCTACTGGAGTGTGTGATATGCAGGATATTCTGATGGAAGTGGGCACCCTCGGCAGTCCGACTGAGCTTAGGGAACACCACTTGAATGAAGGCAATTGCATAGACTCACTCAGGATATATCCTGAGCAAAACGTCTATTGGTCAGCCCACAGAAAAACCTCAAAACAAAGCCAAACCTTGGTGAAACAGTTAATTTTTTTTCAGGATATGGACCAGGAAGCCTTTGTAGTTGCTATTGGTATGTGGATTCGAGACAGGAAAAGAGTCGCACCAGAACTGAATTGAGTGAGAAACCTCATTGGCCTGTATCCAGGAAAATGCACACCCTAGAAGGACCACCTACATCTGGTTTGTAACAGTTATATTGCTTAGCAACATCAAAATCAGAACCAACTAAAATGAACATTTGGTTAAATGGTGACTGGTTGTAATGGAGGCTGGTACAAGTGCAGCTAATCAGTGATTGCAGAACTAGTCTTTCACAAAATTTGGCCTGGACTCCAACTCTTAAATATGTGCAAGACCTCAGCTCATCTTAGAATCTATACTGGAAAACATTTACAGATTAAGGATACAACTCTCTTCCAGTATCATATGAAAAGCAACTGGTTGAGTTACTACTGATTATAGTAGAGGCTCGGGCCTAAGCTTGATGGGGTGAAATTCATTGAGAGAAATCCACCTAGACTGGCTCAACATTTCCCAATGATAAAATGACTGCCTGAATGAAATCCTGATTAAATACCTGGACGTTTCTCAGGAACGTGGAGGGCTATCAAAAGAGACAAGGCCATCTTGCATTTGGCCAGGAAGCAATTCCACGATTCTGCAAGGACTCCCCACCAAGTGGCATATGTCTCACAAGCAAACGTAGAGGCAGAAATCAGAAGGCTGGAAACAAAGGAATCATCAAACCAGTCTAATTTGCAGAATGGACAGTATCGGCCATATCAGTTGTGAAGCCTGATGTGTCAGTTCTCCTTTGTGGGGATTTTATATCAACGGTAAATCACCTTTTGCAACTGGATAATACCCAATCCTTGGCCTTGGCAAAGTGGGTTCATACGCAAAGCTGCTGGGGGCTGTCCTTCACGAAGCTGGACATGAGCCATGTGTACTTGCAACTGTAGTTGGAAGATGTTTCCCAGAAGTATGCTACAATTCATACTAATAAGGGTTTGTACCAATGTATGAGACTGCCAATTAGGGCATTGTCAGCCTGTGTAATTTTCTAGCGGATGATGGAGAACATTTTAGAAGGTTTACCCCAGTTGCTATTTCTCTAGGTGATGTGCTAATAACAGGGAACACCAATAAGGAGCACTTAGAGAACTTGAACATAGGCCTTAGATGTTTCTCCCTGGTGGCTATATGCCTTAGAAAAGAAAAATAATGTGTGTTTTAGGCATCCCAAATGACCTACTTGGGCTACAGAGTTGACAAGAATGGCTTTGGAAGATAGAGTGAAGACAATCAAAGGTGCCCTGGCTCCCACATCTGTATCAGACCACAGAACTTTCCTTCGGTTGGTAAATTATTATGGAATGCTCACACATAATCTGACCTCCATTCTGGCACCTTTGCTTCAACTCAAAGAAGCTTAGATATGGTCGCATAGCCAAGTCACAGCTTTCAGCAAAATGAAGAGACAGCTATCATCTTCTAAGGTGCTGGCCTGCAATGATTCCAACCGATATCTTGTATTGACATGTGATGCCTCTTCATATGGTATCAGGATAGTATTAGCTCATAGGTGGCCCAATGGAGAGGAACACTCAATAGGGTATGTATCCAGGACTTTGGCTAATGCAGAGTGTACATGCGCCTGGAGAGAGAAGGAAGTTTTGGCGGTCATATTTGGATTAAAAAGATCCAATCCTGGCAAATCTGAAATATCTGGAGGGTGATGGTCACCAAAAGGCCATCACAACCAGAAGTGAAACCTTTTTGGGTCTGAAGAGACCAGATTGCAGTAGTGGACAGCATATTATTATGGGGAGCAAGAGTGATTATCCCAAGCAAAGGTCACTACCAGGCACTGGCTGAACTCCACCAGAGTCATCCAAGGGTTTCCAAAATGAAGGTTTTGCTGAGAAGTTATGCCTAGTGGCCAGAATTGGATGTAGACATGACTGCATTTGTGGGGCAGTGCCCAGAATGCTAACAAGGACAAAAATTCCTGCCAGCAGAACCTCCACAGGCAAAGCCTGGACTCTGTTACATGTCCACTGTGCAGGTCCATTGATGGTTCTATGTTTTTAGTCAAGTGGATGTCCACTCAAAGTGCCTGGATGTGCATAGAATTAATTCATCAAACATACGTTGATGATAGAAAAACTGAGGGCTTCTTTTGCTATGAACAGATTCTCGGCTGTGTTGGTCACAGGTAACAGGCCATCATTTACTAGCAGGGAATTTGAATACTTCCTGAAGTTGAGTGGTATTTGGCTTATAAGGACAGCGTGATACCATCCATTATCGAATGGTCTGGCAGAAAGTACAGTCCAAACTTTGAAGACAGAGTTAAAGAAACAGCCTACAGTTTTGCAACATACCAAACTATCCAAGTTCCTCTTTGATTGGAGGAGGCTGAAATGGCATCAGGAACACCGATGCCGGACACAAGACTCTGCTTAGACAATAAAATGTGAGGCTGGATGAACACAGCAGGCCCAGCAGTATCTCAGGAGCACAAAAGCTGACGTTTCGGGCCTAGACCCTTCATCAGAGAGCTCTCTGATGAAGGGTCTAGGCCCGAAACGTCAGCTTTTGTGCTCCTGAGATGCTGCTGGGCCTGCTGTGTACATCTAGCCTCACATTTTATCATCTTGGATTCTCCAGCATCTGCAGTTCCCATTATCTCTGCTAAGACAGACAGTTTACTACAGTGGATGAAGTTTGGTGTAGGAAACTCAGGAATAGCTGTGTGTGAGTAACAAGCATGGCTGACGTAAGTTCAGGTCCAGTGATATATAAAGTGCAAGTGGGTGCAATGGTCCTGAATGAGTATGTGGACTGTATGAAAGCTGCAAACTCACAAATGGTGCGGGAGCAAATAAACATGATGGGTGCGGCTGCCTCGTTTCCTTGGCCACCTCAAGAAGACAATGAATTTCTTTGGTGATGCTCCAAGTGCAAGAGGCGAGCTACTGTGCATTACACGCCAGCCATATCTGAGGCAGAGTTAGAAGAACCTGACCCAGTGCTAAAACACCGCAGGAAAAACTATGAGAGAAAGAGCTGACCTATATGCTTGGACTCAGAAGGGGAGGAATGTAGTGACTGTAACAAGGTCAGCCCAGGTGGACCTCATTGGACATGAGTTCCCTGATTGATCTGGTCCAATCAGGGACCCCTGGCTGACAGAGAAGAATAAGAGTAGCAACCATTCTGTTCACTCAGAGCTTGCTTTGAGGGAGCTGGGTTAGTGTCAAGAACTCTCCATATGTAACTGAAGGGTGATTTTGTAATGGGATACCAGCCCCGTTGGAGTTATTTCATTCACTAATTGTTTTTTTAAATATTCCTGCAACTCGCAGCCATTGAGATTCCTCCTCATTCAGTATTCCAAGTTACCATGTTTGCGATTTGTTGAAATGACATTTAACAGAAAGTCTTCTGAAAAATGATGGAGAATTCATTCCTATTGATAAACGGCTGATACATTAAAACAAGTAAGTTGTGCAACCGAAGTAAATGTGCTACCACATACAGAAATTGTTTATCTGAATATATGTTATCAGTAACCAGCCTCATCCACTGGAAGCAAAGACTGGGAAATTGCAGGTTTTTTTTGTCATTAAGATACCTGTTTTTAATTTGGACTTTTATACTTCAGACAGTAAGAAGATGGCATATATGTGCAACTAATGTTTTGGTTCTGGGGCTACATTATGCTATTTTGTAAAAGTGTAGTAGATGCTTAGCATAGCCACAAAATGAGCATCCCCTATATCTAGTCATGTGTTTTAATTTCCAGGGTTTCAGAGGTCATTGAATAATATTAATGGCATTTAAGCTTATGGGAACTTGCTGGACTGGGTAATTTCGATTCATTCCAGATTCTACAAAATCAGCATCAGAGAAATGTCCAACTTCCAAAACTGACCCTAACCTGGCTTGTTTATGTCAAATAAAGGGTAACATCTGGAAGTGGGTTCATTGAAAATTCATTCTGCCTCAGAGCTGAAAAGCAAAACTCTGGTAACTGTCAATGTTAATGAAGAGGAGAAACTTCACAGTTCTCAATAATAGAGTTTCATTCCGAATAAATTTCATCTCAGTTAACAGTACTAGAGTGTTTGTTTTCATATGCTAAGTAAAAATGAAAGCCGATCTTTTATTAGTTTATAGCATTAATCTCATAACTGCATGATTACAAATTTACTCATCTTAGACATAAATAGCTGTGAGGCAGTGATATTTTGATACTTTCATTAAGTCCAGATGGAAACTGTAACAGCTAAACCCACAAAACTATTTCTCTGTGAGATCTTCATGACCTGAGCTATAAAGGAAACTTCTATTGGTCGATCTAACCAGTGGCTAACAATGGAAACTTAAAACTACAACCTTGACAAATATTAGATTAACTGAAAGTTTACATCAGTGATTTTTCCCAAATCATTATTGAACATGTCTATTCAAATTTACTTTACTCACTCAATATCAATTTGGAATTAGTTTTAAATTATGTAACTCAAGAAGGAGTAAAGCTAACAAAAAAATGGTTAAAATATACAATCCAATCACTACAAATATTGAAATCATAAAGTGGAAACATAGATTGTGATATAAAAGTTGCTTAATTTCGCAGACTTTACCACAATCTACAATAAGTTCTAATGATAATGAAACTCTAGATACTGTAAGTGAAAAGAGAATGATGAATATCTGCTGTTAAAAACACGAGTGATCAAAAAAGTGAAGAGAAAAGGAATTTTTATAGACAAAAAGCAAAAGTCTCCTTTCCAAAGCAGGGCACTAGCCTTCCACAGAGTTAATTTATTTTAATTTATTGAAGACTGCTTCCATAATTATAGTGGGTCAGAAATTTATGAATCACAATTGTTTTGATTAAGCACAGGTATGGACTCAAGAAAACTCCTGTTGCGTAATCATCATATATTTTGGCAGCATAAGTTAAAATTAAACTGCTATTACTCGTACCATTGAAAAGTTCAACTTCAATTGGTTTTTGTTTAAATATGAAAGCATTGAAAGTAAAGTAATGAGGTAATTCAGACAGAATCATTTCACACAATCTGTAACTTGGATTAAATTACTAATGGAGTTCACTGAAGCAAATAGTATAAAGGCAACTTCAATTTTGCCAGTACGGAGAGTAAATGGAAGTGATGAGGTAGTGTAGTTATGGTGCAAAATGTGCAGACCAGTGAGCCATTGAGCCATTTTCCAGAGGTTTGCTGTAGTTTTTTTTTAAAGTTCTGCTGGATTCACTTTTAAGTGAATTCCTCAGTATCCCAAGGTAAATGGCCTTCCAACCATGAACAAAATAAACAATAACTTTAGCTGATAATGTAGAAATAACAAAAAAAATGTTATTTACCTTACTTATCTGGGATTTCTGTAAGAACCCATGCAGAAAAAATATATAGAAATTTGGCAAGTTGTAATTTTATGATCAAATATTCCCCTCTTCTGGAAAACATAGGAGAGACAAACAAGTTAGCAGCATGGTGATGGAAATTTATATTGGCAAGGGAATATTACATCACAGCAAAAAAAAGTTAACATTTTGGGTCCAGTGACCCTTCCTCAGAAGCGCACTCAAAAACGTTAACTCCGTTTTTTCCTTCACAGATGCTGCCAGGCCTGCTGAGCTTTTCCACATCTTTGTTTTTGTTCCTGATTTACAGCATCCACAGTTCTTTTGGTTTTTATTACATCACAGCACTTTGTTCTTATTGTGTGTAATTCATTCCGTTTGTTTCCTCACCAAAGAATCATGATTTATAGCGAGTCCAGGTCTGTTCAGATTGAGATAGGTGAGTCACAAACTTATTTGTTTTCCCCACCTTCATGTTTGGAGCACAAGTTCTTTCACATTGAATGCCAAATTTTCCCAGTGAGCTCTGCATGCAAAAGGATATCCTGACAGTGTGACTATTAGCCAGTATGGTGCACACACATTGAAGTTTTCCAAAAGCAGGCTCCCTCCTCATGGGAAGGTTAAGAAAAGAATGCAATAGAATTTCTGCAAACTGAACACCAAGCCAGTCAGACAGATCTAGATTGATGACTGAGGCATTTGATGAATTAATGGGCAGGAGAAGAGAGCCAATTGATCTGTACAGCACCAGAAAATATTCAGAAGAGAATGAGAACAGAATAACAAGGAAGTGGCTTCAAAAAATTTAGCGGCAGTACAACATGAAGTTTTATGATATCCTCAAGTTCCTGTCACATCCAAATTCCCATGCTGCTCAATGTACCGAAACTCTATTATTTATCCCAAGGGCATTGTTTTGTTTATCATTCTTGGGATTGAGTCAGCATTTAACACCCATTCTTCATCGTCATTGAGAAGCTCATCAATAACTACTTTCTTAAATGTCTGTAGTCCATTTGGTGCAGGTAGACCCACAGTACCCTGAACAACTTCACCTTTAACTCCACCCACTTCCTACAGACTAAGTGGGTAGCCATGGGCACCTGCATGGGCCCAAGCTATGCCTGCAACTTCATAGAATATATGGAATAGTCTCTTTTCCGTTGTTACACGGGCACTATTTCCCGTTCCTTCCTCCATGACATTGATGACTGCATTGGTGCTGCCTCATGCTCCCATGAGGAATTTGAACTGTAAATCAACTTTACCCTAAAATTCAAATTCACCTGGACCATTTCCGATACCTCCGTCCCCTTCGTGGACCTCTCCGTCTCCATCTCTGGTAACCGCCTCAACACTGACATCTATTTCAAGCCCACCGCCTCCCATAACCGCCTTGACTACACCTTGTCTCACCTACCCTCCTGCAAGCATAGGATCCCCTACTCCCAATTCCTCCACTGCATCTGAGCCCAAGATAGAGCATTCCACTCCCGAACATCCCAGATATCCGCCTATTTCAAGGACCGCAACTTCCCCGTCTCTGGTGATCAAAAATGCCCTCAACTACATCTCTTGCATTTTCCACACTTCTGCCCTCAAACCCCTTCCCCCCAACAAAAACAAAGACAAAATCTCCCTGGTCCTCACATACCACCCCACTAACGTCTGCATCCAATGTATCATTCTCTGCCACTTCCACCACCTACAATGCGACCCCACGACTAAAGAGATATTTCCCTCCCGACCTCTATTTGCCTTTTGTAGAGTGTGCTTTCTCCACACTCTTCGCCAACCCCACCACTCCGGGCACCTTACCTGACAAACGCAGGAAGTGCGACACCTGCCCCTCCACATCCCCCTCGCCTCCATTCAAGGCACCAAACAAAGCTCCACATTAGACAGCGGTTCATATTCTTGAACTGTATCTGTAAATGGTCTACTGTATCCATTGTTCCTGATGTGGCCTCCTCTACATTGGTAAGGCCAAGTGCAGACTTGGGGACCATTTTATACAGCACCTGCACTCTGCTCTTTACCAACAACACACCTTCCGGTCACTTCCAGAATTTTGTGAATTCCATGGAAACTGCAAACTGGAGGAGCAGCACCTCATATTCTGCCTTGGGAACCTACAGCCCGATGGCCTAAACATAGAACTAACCAGTTTTAACATCTCCCCACCCCGAGCCTCATCCCATGTCCAGCCCTTCCTCTCATTCCCACATCCTTGACATAACACAACCCGTCCATCTGCTCTCCCATTTATCCGACCCCCACTCCACTGACTAATCCCTACCGCTCTCTATCTGTATTTGCCTATCACCATCCCACCTACCTTCCCCAGCCCCACCCCTCCTCTATCTATTTATTTCCCGGTTCCATTCCCCCTACCCCATTTCTGAAGGAGGGTCCAAACCCAAAATGTCAACTTTCCTGCTCCTCTGATGCTGCCAGGCCTGCTGTGTTCCTCCAGCTCCATATTGTATTGTCTCAGACTCCAGCATCTGCAGTTCTTGCTATCTCCCATTGAACTTGTATTGTCTCATCACATTTCTCATATCAAAATGCAATACCAGACGCTTTCTGTATTAAAATTCATCTGTCAGGTGTCAACCCATTTAACCAACTTGTTAATGTACCTCTGAAGTTCAGTGTCATTCTCACAATTCACTCTTCCCCTCAGCTTAGTATCATCTGCAAATTTAGTATCATCTGCAAATGTCCTCAACACCCATTTCCAAACCATTTATATAATCAAAGAAATCAAGGGTCCAACACTGATCCCCAGGAAACACCATATTCAACTCATTTTGAGACTGTGCAATGCTGATCTATACCTTCCCACTGTTTCTATCCTTTAGCCAACTTCTAATCCATGTAGTCAAGGACTCATGAATCTCAAACATTTCTTAATCTGCAAACCAATTTATCATGTGGCACCATACCAAATGCTTCCTGAATGTCCAACATCCACAGCAGTACCTTTACCCACTGTCTATGCCACCTTATCGAAGAGCTTAATTAAATTTATCAGACAGGGCAATGATATTATCTTTTGACTTGAGGAGGAGGGAGGTAGATTTGTAAGCCAAATTCGGTATGAATGGAAGATTTCCTTGTACTTTAAGACGATTGACAAATATTCCATTGTTGTTGTTAGACTTTTAATTACAGATTCTTGTTAAATTCAAATTCCATTGCTATCATGGTTGGATTTGAACTCAGCTCCGAGATTTCAACATCTGGTTTATTATATTACTATGGAATGACATAAGCCTTGCTGCCTCAGTCAAGATACACTGTTGGAGGTAAATACACACTACATAAGGTGTTATAAATAATTCATAAATACATTTTTTGCCCTTGATCTTAATTTGTGGACAATCTCAGGGAGCAGACTAATAAATTTTTTTAAAAAAAACCCAGCAAATTACATCTGACGTTCACTAACAAGACTGATGACAATGGCTACTGAGTCTGCAATTGTTAATTAAATTGCTGTTGCTTTCTGTCAACCCAACCATTAACTTGGACAGACTTTACCTTAATTAAAATATTTGTAGTGAGGCATAAGTTTAAGCAGGGAATTTTTTAATCCACCTATCTTGCCATTGATTGATCTTGATAAAAATACAGATCACATTTTGCAGTGGTGCCTGCAAATTGAGGTTTAGTGATTCATGCTGAACAAAATAAAGACACTGTACAACATACAGCTGCATGCAAGAAATCAAAAATGCTGTTTCATTGTATCTTGTTGCACTGTTCACATTGCATAGTAACATTGGCCACCATATTCAACAGCAGACCCAAAATATACATGTTGAAATCCAGTTACTAATTGTTGAACAACATTGAACACTGTTTGTAAAGGCTATGACATATCAACACTAAAAATAATCCTCACAATTAATTAATTTTTCTTTCTATATGATATACTGCAACATTTTTTTGCGTGCAGTTCACATGGGGATTGCATATAAGCACATCTTCTCAAAATAACAACAGTAATAATTCTCATACTCAATTAATCATAACAGAACTGTCATGACATGCTGTTTGTACTGTAATTCACGCATTTTATTCTGTCCTTGCTTTGCCTGATACAAAACAATAGAGGGTACGTGTACCTCAGTATCAATGCCATTCTGCAAGTAGTCAGGAGCTTCCTCTTGGGTATTATTCAGTAAATTACTGTCCAATTTTATAACAGAGCACTTTGAAAAAAATAGGAAATTGTTGGAATGGCCTAATTATAGATCACAGCAATGTCTTTCTTCATTATCATTTTATAATTTATGTAATTTACTTATGAGTACATTTAAGAGTTAGTAGCTACAATTGATTTTTGCATTTACATTTTCTAGATTTCTTTAAAGAGCAATAGAATGTGTGAATTAGAAAGCATTTTTTGATCTCTAATTTTCTTTCATTTATTCCTGAAACCTTTATGGGTTTTGATTATATGGATTGTTTGAGCCTCCCAATATCATCTTCAAATGGCTCTTCTTCAGCTTCATGTTGCAATAAATGTGAGTTGATTATTTGCTCTTTGTGGCTGCTATACTGATGGCAACCTTGACTTAATCTGAAGCCCACATGCTTGTGCTTTCTCAGAATTAGCTATTGTTAACAGAACTAGAAAAGAAGCCATGGCTTACTTTCACATCTCTCTCCAGTTAATATTGAGATCAAGTCGAGAGAAAAGTATTTAATTAGATCAAATACTGGATGCAGGGATTGTGATATATTACCCTTCAATTTGCCTGCTTGAAACAGGTAACATGATCATTTTTTTGGTGCCAAGCCATAATTATGATTGTAGCATATAACCCAGCAAAGCAAAAACTACTGACTGACAGGCAACTCAGCAGGGTGCCCAGCACTGTACGTGGCTGGAACTATGTATGTTTCACATAAACGTCTTAAAAGTGGCCTGGCAAAGGTGCATTGATGATACAGAAACTGCAGAAAAAACGTGAGGAAGGCTTTGATGGAGGGGAAAAGGGTCTTGAATAGATCAGCAAACTAGAAAGCAAGCTTTGAAGTTCTTGAATGAGTCAATGGAGACCCCAGTAATGGAGGCTGATGGGAAAAGGGAGTCTATTGATAGAATCTTCTGAGTCCCGGAACAATGTAGACATTAGTGAGTCAGTTGGGAAAATATAGCGAGATTGATAGCAATGAGAATTTTGACATTGAGAAAGAAAAGTCAAGTTCTCCAACCAATTGTGAACTGAATCTCCCTATGAAGAAAGTTGCATCTTTTTTTCAGGATGCATCTTTTTCTACTCTCTTTTTCTAATCCACTGGATAGAAATTAAATGTGACAATTCCTGACATGAAAGTCAAAGTGCTTACCTGCCAACTTCATTTGTGATCATTGAAACCCATGTCTTATGAATGAATTTAAAAAGAAGGCTCAGGCTGCTGAGGACAACTTTGAAGATACCAGTGCCCTCAAAGAGCCATGGATTTCATGTTAAGCCAGCAGATTGTTAGGATTGTTGATGCACTTCTATAGGAGAGTGGCAGTCACCCCATGATAGAAAAACCTGCTGTGCTTTCTTAAGTTCACAGCATCTGTAGACCCAGCATTGCCCCTCCACTATGCCCCTTGCTGTAAATTGCAGCCATTCTGCTACTGCCGTACATTGCTAGGTGATGCAGTCTCAAGCTGGCTCCTCAGAGCCAGAGCTACAGGTCCTGACGTAGTCTCTTTCAGTGAATGTCAGCACTCTAATGCATTTAAATGTAATTTTTTAAACAAAAGCTGCAATTCTCTGGTTTTCAATCTACATATGGTGGCAGCGAACTCAATGACTCTCTGTTCTACCATGAGACAGCTCACTGGATCATGAGCAATCGCTTGTTAAGAGTTGACCACTGAGATTCCATGCCTATCATAGGCCTCGACAGTGGTGCCCCACATCCCCAGGAGCTGCAGACCAACTGGAAGCTGAAGGCTTGTCAGTCCAAAAGGCTGTTGGTCAAGCTTGACACGAGATTCAAAGATGATCAGGTAAGTGTTTGGGTTTTACATCATATCAGAGAGTGAGTGAACTAGTTGGGACTGGAGCAAATGAAAGCCTCCTCCCCACCTGTCAGACAAATTGCCTTTGTTTCCCAATGAAGAAACCAACCACTTTTGCCACCCATTAGGAAGACCGGTAACCAGAGCAGTAGTGGGTTGAGTTCCTTAAGTGGCAGTTAAGTAGCCAGTTAAGGGTCTTAATTGCTGGCAAGTCGAAAGAATTCCCAGTGGGCCTTCTCATCCAACACTTAACTGGTGCATTCATCCTTCAGGATGAATTCATTCAATTATTTCCCCTTCTCACCACATCCACAGTGAGGAAACAAGTCCATCTAACGTGTTCATATAGGTTTAAAAAACATGCCCTGAATCCACAAAAGCTACAGGCTTATTTTATAGAAGAGATTAAAAAAAAGCAATCCAGTTTGTGAATGTTTTATTTCACAACCTGATAAAAGTCATTGATCTGAAATGTGGACTCTGTTTCTTCCTTCCCGGATGTTGCCAGAGCCAATTCCAGCTCTTCTTGTTATAAGTTAAAATATTCCCAGTTTCATTCTGGCGCAAAATACTTTTAATTGGTTTTCCTTTCTAAGTAAATCATGACAATTAAACTGCTGAGCATTTGATGGGCAACTCTTATTTATGAACTGGTAGTGTTCAACTGAGGGTAGAGAAAATTAATAAGATGCCTAATAGCTCAGAAAGGGCTATGGATGGAACTGAGGTGGATACTAACTGGTGTAACAGTATGCTAGAAGCATCCAATAATCTGACAAAGGCCAGGTAGAGCTCTTGCTCCACTGTTTATCCTAACTCTGCCCTACCCTCCCTTCACTTCTGCTAGATCTTGCACCCATTACCTCTGGAGACCAATATTTGCAAGATCACAATGCTCTCTATGATTCTGAATAATCTGACTGGTAGTGCTTCTACTTTTAAGACAGGTTTGAGACTCATACTAGGCCTTCCTGACCACAGAAGGAATGACTTGAAGCAAGCTGTTAATCTACCTGCAAAATGTTTCTAGCATTTCACGCCATTTGCCAAAAGAGATGAGTGTGAAAATAAATAATGGCTTGCATATCTTGTCCAGGTTTCAACGCAAGCATCTATCTCTTTCAGAAATCCATTGTAGATCAAGATCCCACAAGCTTCTTCCCAGACCCCAAGGGCTAATATGCCCAGAACATTATTATTTAAGAAGACACAAACCAAAATAGAAAGCTATTAATCACCTTCCGATTAACTGTTAGATATACCTAATCGCAATTACAACCTTAATGGCATTACTCAGACTATAAATCACCATCTATTTTAGAACTTTTTAATCATAATTTAGCTGCATTACAGTAACTTGAGAATAACAGTTAAGGTTTCTTATGGACCAAAGCAACTGATCCTTAATTTGTACAGAAAATTGCAGGAAAGCAGATACCTGTGAGCATGGCTTATTTTGGTTTGTGGTTAATCTGTATAAATAGATTAATGTTCCCTGAACTTAAAAAGGAGGCTTTCAGCTTATATGCTAGACCTTGATTCGAAACACGCCTTGAGAAATGAAATAACCATATTTCAACTGTAGTGGTGCCAAGCAGTCCCAATGTGAATTCTATAATCAGCTTTTCTGCTCGTTTTATTTAGTTGCCCATTTTATCTATCAACATTAACCAGCTGTACAATTCTCCTTTTGATTAAAAAGGACAGCCTTCAGAGTGTTCAACCAGTCCACAGCTGACAAAACAAGTATGTTGATAGAGGGAATTCTATGACTCCAAACTTTAGAATGCAAAACAGACTCTGAACTGAAGAGGGCAGCAACAACAAATCCACCACAAGGCTGATTACATGTAGTCCAACTAGAGGCTGGAAGAAGACAGCAGGCCAGGCAACATCTGGAGGAAAGGAGCAGTCAACATTTCAGGTATGACCCTTCCTCAAGACTGGATGTGGGGGTAGGGGGAGGAGCAGATAAAGAGAGGGAGTGAGGGGTGGAGGTGGAAAGGTGGTGAGTGTAGGCACAACCTGGTTGGTCGATAGGATTGGTGAATCTGGCTGGTAGTTGGAAGGGACGGTCAGAAGGTAGAATGGAAGGGAGGTAATGGGGCTGGAAGAGGAGCCAGGGGATGGGTGGGAAGGTTATTTGAAACTGGAGAACTCAGTGTTGGGTCGTCTGGGTTGTAGGGTGTCCAGGCAGAAGATAAGATACTGTTCTTCAAATTTGGTTCCGAATTGCAGCGGCACTGGAGGAGGCTGAGGATGGATGTGTCGGAGGGGGAGTGGGGCAGGGAGTTGAAATGGGTGGTGACTGGGAGGTTAGGTTGGCCATTACGGGGTAGGTGAAGATGCTTGGCGAAATGGCCACTTCGCCTACGTTTGGTCTCAGCGATGTAGAGAAGACCACGTCGGGAGCACTGGATACAATAGACTAGGCTGGAGGAGATTTAGGTGAAGCTCTGTCTCATGTGGAAGGACTGTTTAGGGCCCTGGATGGAGGTGAGGGACGTGCTGTGTGAGCAGGTGTCACCTCTTTTACGGTTACAGGGGAAGGCACTGGGTTGGTTGGAGTGGTTGATGGGGGGATGTGGCGCAAACTAGGGAGTGGAAATGGAATGGTCCCTGTGGAAGGAAGAGAGGGGTTGGGGAGTGGAAGATGTTCCAAGTGGTGGGGTCTAATTGGAGTTGGTGGAAGTGTTTGAGGAGGATATGTTGGATGCAGAGGCTGGCGGGGTGGAAAGTGAGGACAAGGGTGACCCTATCTTTATTATGTTTGGAGGGGGGTGGTGATTAAGAGCTGTGGAGCATGGAATGGAGGAGATGTGGTGGAGGGCTGTCTGGATGACAGAGTCGGGGAAAAGAACTTTGTTTGAAAAAGGCAGACATCCAAGTTGCTTAGGAGTGGAATGTCTCCTTGTCAGAGCAGATGGAGGAATTGGGAAAATGGGATGGAGTTTTTTCAGGATACAGTGTGGGAGGAGGTGTAGTCTATGTAGCTATGGGAGTCTGTGAGTTTATAGGAAATGTTGGTCCATAAACTGTCAGCAGAAATGGAAACAGGGAGGTCAAGAAAGGAGAAGGAGGTGTCTCAGATTGACCAAGTGAATTTGAAGACGGGGTGGGAGTTGTCAGTGAAGGAGATGAACTGCTCCAGTTCAGGCTGGATGCAGGATGCAGCATTGATGCTGTCATCGATGTAATGGGGGAAGAGTTGGGGAACAGTAACAGTGTATGTACTGAGGAGGGACTGTTCGACATAACTGATAAACAGGTAAGTGTAGCTAGGGCCCATGCGAGTGCCCATAGCAAGTCCCAGATTTGGTGAAAGTGGGAAGAATTGAAGGAAAAGTTATTGAGGGTGAGGATTGGTTTGGTGAGGCAGAGGATGGTATTGGTGGAGTGGGGGAATACTGGATGGGTCTGTTAGAGAGGAAGGAACTGAGGGCCTGTAGCCCATCCTTGTGGGGTATGCATGTTTACAGGGATGAATGTCCATAGTAAAGATGAATCACTGGGGGCCAGGGAACTTGAAGTTCCCACAAAGGTGGAGGTCGTGGTTTGTATTGTTGATATAGGTGGGAAGTGCCTGTACCAAGGGGGAGAAAATGGACTCCAGGTAGGAAGAGATGAGTTCAGTGGGGCAGGAGCATGTAGAAACGATGGGTTGGCTGGTGTAGTTGGGCTTGTGGATCTTGGGGAGCAATATGGGCCTAGGGGACTACAAGACTGGTGGTAGTAGAGGGGAAGTCACAGGAAGCGATGAGATCATGGATAGTGTGGGAGACAGTGGCTTGATGGGCCGTGGTGGGGTCATGGTCAAGAGATTGGGCGTAGTGTTAGAGATTTGGCGTTCAGCCACTGTGATATAGAGGTCTGTCCTTCTGACAACCACTGCCCCACCTTTGTCGGCAGGTATGATAGTAAAATGGGGATTAGTGCAGAGAGAGTGGAGTGCTGCATGTTTGGAGTTGGAGAGGTTGGAGTGGGTGAGGGGGCTGGAGAAATCGAGGCAGTCAATGTCACGTTGGAACTTGGCAATGAAGAGGACCAGGTAGGTAAAAGGTCGGCAGGGGGAGGAAGAGGAGAAGGAAGGTTGCATTTTCTATCACCAATTCCACATGGATATTTTGTATGGTGAATATAATAAAAGCTAAAATTTAAATTAATAATCATTAATCAATCATTAACACAACAATGCATACATCCTGTGAGTTTCAAATTTCTGATAGCACATTCCAATTACACACTATTTGGTCAAAATTGCCTGTTAACCTGACCGTGAGCCCTCACAGCTCCACCTCAAAGCTATGTGAGCCTTTAACATTTTTCTCCTCAATGTCATCCACCTTATTGGCTTCAAGGGCCTCAGTGCTGCCTCCCAACAATTCTTGTGTCAACGCAGGATCTGAGCCATTTTGTGTTTATGACAAGCTTCACAAACAAGTTTTATTTTTAAGTGTTAGCTTCTTTTAAGTTGAATGTGTTGTTGCTGAAATACCAGCGACTGCTTTCTATTTCTCCTACAGATATGCTAACCCACAATTCTAAAAATTCTATTTTTTAAAATAACATTTTAAACAGTAACTTCTTGAGTACAATTCAAATATATCATATCTACTGGTTGCTCTTTATCAATGCTACATATTATGTCATCAAAAACGATTTCTCTTTCATAAATCAATGTTGACTCTGCTTTTTAATATTATGATGTTTAAAATACCTGTTACTGCATCCGAAATTGCCTACAAATGGTGGTAGGTTAACTGGCCAGGTTCCCCATTTTCCCTCTTTCATCCTTTTTAAAAACTAGAATGAAAGGAATTCGGGGAGATCATAACCAATGCATCCATTATCTCTGAAGCTACTTTTTTAAAAAGCTAAGATACAGGTCTGTGGATTTGTTGTGACTTAATCCCATTAGTTTCCCCAGTACTTCCCTCACTACGATTTCCGTAATTTCCTCAATCTTGCTAGATCCTTCCTCCCGCACTGTTTTTGAAATGTGTTTTGTTCAACAACCATGAAAACAAATATAAAAAGGGCAGGAAATTATGAAGAGAGCTGACAGCTCACCCTTTGACTTCCCACCTAGTTAGAAGTGCATCCACAGATATAAAGTACTGTGAGGAGGCTCAAATAAGTTGCACTTACATCTTACTGGGAGGATGTTAGGAAGACAATGGTGCAATAAGAATGTCACTGGACCAGTAATTTAGCATCACAGTCTAACGTTCTGGAAATATGGATTCAGTTAGCGTCATGAGAGATGGTGAAATTTGCATTCAATAAAGATTGTGTCTCAGTAACAGTGACCTTAAAACCATCACCAATTGTCATAAAGTTCTATCTGGCTCATTAATGAAATCTGCCACCTTTACTTCGTCTGGCCTTCATGTCATTGCAGACTCCTAGCAACTTGACGTTTTACTGTCCTCTGAAAAAGATGTAGCAAACCAATCATTTCAAAGGCAATTAGGGAACACAATGCACCTTGTAGATAAAGGTCTTGCTGCATTTCCCAGTGATTTCCATTTTGGAAGGCCTTCATGGCGCCACAATCAGTCAAATATTACCTTGTTGTCAAGGGCTGTCATTCTCACTGCCTCTGAAATTTGATACTTTTGTCCATGATTGTACCAAAGCTGCAGTGAGGTCAGGAGTTGAATAGTCTTCGCAAAACTCAAAATAGCATTAATGAGTAATGCTAAGTAAATGCTATGCCATTTCCCCCTTGACAATTCCTCCCAGCTGTTTGCTGATGATTGAGAGGAAACTGATTGAGCAACAATCTAGGCCCGAAACATCAGCTTTTGTGCTCCTGAGATGCTGCTGGGCCTGCTGTGTTCATCCAGCCTCACATTTTATTATCTTGGATACTCTGGCATCTGCAGTTCCCATTATCACTGAGCAACAATTAGCTGGGTTGTATTTGTTCTGCCTTTTGTGAGCAGAATGTACTTTTTCACATTGTCAGAAAGGTTTCAGTGTGCAGATATATTGCAACAGCTTTGATAGGAGGCACTAGTTAAGAACAATTAATTTAACATGAACTAAGATCTAGAAGAATTGTTAAAAAGACTTCAAGAGTTGAATAGCCTCCTCCTACTTCCATGTAGGTTAAGTTTGTGGCTTGAGATTGGGAATGTTTGTAATATTTGCTAGTTAGCTACTCTTAGAGTTCTACTACCACTGTTTTGTCATACTTCTGCAAGGATAAAACAAAAACATGTCTTCCGGGCCATTTCCATAGTCTGGAATGTTTCAATAGGAGATGCATTCCTGCCTACAAAAGGTGATTAGATTGCTGAGTACCACTCTCTGCCTTTTGAAGCGTCTCTCTTTTCCAAGCTTCCTTGGCAGCTAGTAAGTTGCACCATTCCCAGTGGGAATCTTTCAGCAGTCAATGAATACCATTCTTAGATGTTACATTATGAACAAGGCTTAGTTTCTAGTTTTTACGTTAAAAAAATGTCTTTTCCAAAAGGTCAAAGGGTCCAAAAGCAATTTGGAGCTTTGGTCTGTCATCATGACACACTCAACATGCAATAACTATTTTTACACCAACGATGGCATTTTGGAATTTAGTCCCCCAACTAATATTGCACTTAATCTTGCATAGCTTAAATTGGTTTTAGCTGCAGGATAGACTACTGCCACCAGCAACATTCAAAATAATCCCAACTGCATAACTGCTTAATGGTTTCTTCTGCCAGATGCTTTGATTTCACAAACAGGTAAGCTATTCATGTAGTACATGCCATCATCATCAAAGGGGGTAAAGGGATGCATTGCCAACATTTGTGAAGGTGAGCTCATGTACCAACCCAACCTGACCTTGCAGTTGCCATCCACTTTAGATCCCCCTTCCACTCTCCTGGTGACATGTCCATGTTTGGCCTCCTCCATTGTCAGAGTTGAGGCCAAACATAAACTGAAGGGACGCCTGATATTTTTCCTTGAGAGCTTATAACCCAATGGCCGGAATATTGACTTCACCAGCTTCAAAATCTCTCCTCCCCCTAACCTGTTCATCTTCTAACTCATCTACCCACTCCACGCTTCCCACTGACCAACCACAATAGCCCCCTACCTGCATTCACCTACCTCCATCCCACCTACCCTCTTCCCCAGCCCCACCCCCTCTCTCTAATAACTTTTGGGCTGCCGTCCCCAACTCCAGTGCTGACAAAGGGTTTTGGCCCAAAACATTGACTTTCCTGCTCCTCGGATGGTGTCTGACGGGATGTGCTTCTCCAGCTCCATATTTATTGACTTGAGCTTACAATATCTGCAGTCCGGACTGCCTTCTTTGTAATGAATTTTATGGCTTCATTTCTTTCAGGCTAAAGCTGCAGATACATGCAACATACCTCAGTCTGTTGCCCACTCTTGCTGTGTTCTGAAAGACAGCTAAACACAGTTCATATGTTCCAGTTAGAAATAAGCTGGTAGACAAAATGATCATGAAGAAGGTGCCATTGACTGTACACACCTCACATTGTATGGGTCTATACTGCTAACAAAATGGACTCTAATCCCTCAGGATCCCACTGTTATATAAATAAATGCCAAACATCTGGCAACTGCCAACATTGTTTTTGTCTACGGTAATTGACTATATTACTTACAATGACAAGAGGCAGCACCAGAACAAATTACCTTTCAAACAGACTCCTGCTCCCTATTGCAAGGCCTAAATAACATTAGGAGATACTAAATGAAGCAGTGCAAGATAGCAGACAAAGACGCATCCTTCCCTGGCACGGTCAATGATCTCTGTGCTCGGTTTGAGCAGAATGCCAGTGACATGCCCAGCCTGACAGCCCAGACACATTCTGTTTCCACTGTCCCTGCTGCAGACATCAGATTAGTCTACCTGGGAGCCAGCTCAAGGAAAGTGATGGGCCCAGACAGCGTCCTCGGCTGAGTACTCAGATCCTATGCGAGCTAACTGGTGGAGGTATTCACAGACATCTTCAAACTCTCCCTTTCACAAGCCAAGTTCCTCTTCTGCTTCACAAAGATCATCCTCACTGTACTTAAGAAAGCACATACAATGTGCCTTCATGACTAACACCCAGTGCCTCTGACCTCCATAAGCATGAAGTGCTTTGAGAGGCTAGACATGGCCCACTCAACTCTAGCCTCCCAGCCTCCCTCAATCCCCTACAATTTGCCTACCAATGTAGCAAGTCCATAGAGGAGCCATGTCCATAGTCCTGCATTCATCCCTGGAATATCTGGGCATCAAAGACACCTATGTCAGACTCCTGATCCTTGACTGCAGCTCCAGTTTCAACACTATTCTCCCCTCCAGACTGATCTCAAAACTCCAAGGCCTAGGTCTACAACTCAGTCTTCAGTTTTCTCACCTATATGCCACAATCAGTGAGGATGTTCTGCAAAGCGGTCCCCAAGCCTTCGCTTGGTTTCCAAGCGGAGTGGAGGCTTGGGGACCGCTTTGCAGAACACCTCCGCTCAGTTCGCAATAAACAACTGCACCTCCCAGTCGCAAACCATTTCCACTCCCTCTCCCATTCTTTAGATGACATGTCCATCATGGGCCTCCTGCAGTGCCACAATGATGCCACCCGAAGGTTGCAGGAACAGCAACTCATATTCCGCTTAGGAACCCTGCAGCCCAATGGTATCAATGTGGACGTCACCAGCTTCAAAATCTCCCCTTCCCCAACTGCATCCCTAAACCAGCCCAGTTCGTCCCCTCCACCCACTGCACCACACAACCAGCCCAGCTCTTCCCCTCCACCCACTGCATCCCAAAACCAGCCCAACCTGTTTCTGCCTCCCTAACCTGTTCTTCCTCTCACCCATCCCTTCCTCCCACCCCAAGCCGCACCTCCATCTCCTACCTACTAACCTCATCCCACCTCCTTGACCTGTCCGTCTTCCCTGGACTGACCTATTCCCTCCCTACCTCCCCACCTATACTCTCTCCACCTATCTTCTTTTCTCTCCATCTTCGGTCCGCCTCCCCCTCTCTCCCTATTTATTCCAGAACCCTCACCCCATCCCCCTCTCTGATGAAGGGTCTAGGCCCGAAACGTCAGCTTTTGTGCTCCTGAGATGCTGCTGGGCCTGCTGTGTTCATCCAGCCTCACATTTTATTGTCTTGGATTCTCCAGCATCTGCAGTTCCTGTTATCACTGCCTCTGTCTAAACCTTTTTGATCTGTACATCCTTGCTTACTATGATCTGCCTGTGCTGCTTGTAAACAAAGCTTTTCACTGTATTTTGGTACGTGTAACAATAAATAAGTCAAACAACTTCAGCCACTGCAAAAATACTGAAGTGTGCTATTAGTTTACAAGCAGCATGGCTGATGATTTTGGTGCGTAGCTGTCACTGAGCATGTGCAATGTTTTATTAATCCACTCATGGGAGGTAGATGTCACTGGTTGAGCCAGTATTTATTATCCTTCCCTTGCTGCGCTTGAACTGAATGGCTTGCTGTGCCATTTCAGAGGGCCCGACCAGGTGAAGATGGCAGACTTCTTTCCCTAAAGGAAACCAGATCAGTTCCAACATTTGACAATGGATTCATGATCATCGATAGATTCTTAATTCCAGATGATTATTGAATTCATAATCCATCATTTGCCATGGATCCACCGATCATAAGCTGAGTTTCCAGATTCGTAGCCTAGCAACATTACCACTAGGTCATCATCCACCCAATGAAAAATCTAACTAATCCAGCTTAGAAAACATTCAGTAAACCAACATCTATTGCTGTCTCAGGTAGAGAATTTGAAAAATTAAAGATTCACCTCCATTTCACTCTCCTTCTATTCATTTCACATCCTGATAGCTTTATTAATGAAAACATTTCTTTTCATCTGCTCCTTTTGTAATGGTGATCACTCATTAAGCCCTCCATAGCTTTCTCAATTCAAAAGCATGGTGACACAGAGGTTAGCAAGTTGTCTCAGAGCTCCAGGGATGCAGGGCAACTGTCTGTGTGGAGTTTGCATGTTCTCCCTGTGTCTGTGTGAGCTCCCTCCCACAGTCCAAATATGCGCAGGTTAGGTGGATTGGCCATACTAAATTGCTGCATAGTGTACAGGCTAGGTGGGTTATCAATGATAAATGTGGGATTACAGGGATAGGGAGTAATGGTCTTCAGAGGGTTGGTGCAGACTTGATAAGCTAAATGGCCTTTATCAACACTCTAGGGATTCGTGACTAGAAAGGTTGATGAGGGTCGAGCTGTGGATGTGGTGTATATGGACTTCAGTAAGGCATTTGATAAGGTTCCCCATGGTAGGCTCATTCAGAAGGTCAGGAGGAATGGGATACAGGGGAACTTAGCTGCTTGGATACAGAATTGGCTGGCCAACAGAAGACAGCGAGTGGTAGTAGATGGAAAATATTCTGCCTGGAAGTCGGTGGTGAGTGGAGTTCCACAGGGCTCTGTCCTTGGGCCTCTACTGTTTGTAATTTTTATTAATGACTTGGACGAGGGAATTGAAGGATGGGTCAGCAAGTTTGCAGACGACACAAAGGTCGGAGGTGTCGTTGACAGTGTAGAGGGCTGTTGTAGGCTGCAGCGGGACATTGACAGGATGCAGAGATGGGCTGAGAGGTGGCAGATGGAGTTCAACCTGGATAAATGCGAGGTGATGCATTTTGGAAGGTCGAATTTGAAAGCTGAGTACAGGATTAAGGATAGGATTCTTGGCAGCGTGGAGGAACAGAGGGATCTTGGTGTGGAGATACATAGATCCCTTAAAATGGCCACCCAAGTGGACAGGGTTGTTAAGAAAGCATATGGTGTTTTGGCTTTCATTAACAGGGGGATTGAGTTTAAGAGTCGTGAGATCTTGTTGCAGCTCTATAAAACTTTGGTTAGACCGCACTTGGAATACTGCGTCCAGTTCTGGGCGCCCTATTATAGGAAAGATGTGGATGCTTTGGAGAGGGTTCAGAGGAGGTTTACCAGGATGCTGCCTGGACTGGAGGGCTTATCTTATGAAGAGAGGTTGACTGAGCTCGGTCTCTTTTCATTGGAGAAAAGGAGGAGGAGAGGGGACCTAATTGAGGTATACAAGATAATGAGAGGCATAGATAGAGTTGATAGCCAGAGACTATTTCCCAGGGCAGAAATGGCTAGCACGAGGGGTCATAGTTTTAAGCTGGTTGGTGGAAAGTATCGAGGGGATGTCAGAGGCAGGTTCTTTATGCAGAGAGTTGTGAGAGCATGGAATGCATTGCCAGCAGCAGTTGTGGAAGCAAGGTCATTGGGGTCATTTAAGAGACTGCTGGACATGTATATGGTCACAGAAATTTGAGGGTGCATACATGAGGATCAATGGTCGGCACAACATTGTGGGCTGAAGGGCCTGTTCTGTGCTGTACTGTTCTATGTTCTATGTTCTATGTTCTAATAATGTGCCCAAAGCCTTTTGCAATGTATGAAGTAGACGGCCAGGCTGGGCACTGAGCACTGCTTGTATTAGTGACAATGAAGGTGAATTGGAGAGCCAGTGAAACATTTGAAACTACATTTTTGTGGCTCAGACCTATCAAATGGAATGAAGTGTATCCTCTGGACCAGAGCTCCATTTTATTCTTTTCGAACTACAATATTTACTGTGCACCAACACAAACCATATCATTCAAAAATCATTTAAACAGAATCAAAAAGTCTAGTTCCTGTCCACAAGATATGCCTGTGCGAGTTACAACTTCCATCTTGCTCCTGTGGTATTACTATCGCAAATTATCAAAATTAACAATTTAAAATTAATAATTCTCATCTAAGAGACAAAACAGCTTTGATTTTGTACGACATAAGCTATTGAATAAAAATGATGCTTTAGCAATGATGTTTCTGATAAAGTTTCTTTCTGGTGTTGAGAAAGACAGATTGTATTGACCTGAATATTTATGAAGCATTTTGAAGCTGAACTTGAATCTGAAGTCACAATGACTGCTCCAAGGCAAAGAACACCTGGATATCTTCTATTATGTCTTCAATAAGCATTATCATCAGGAATTTCCTTCGGGATTCTCCAAATCGTCCAGCACAATGCCAGCAAGAAACTGGCAAACAAACCTAATTTCTTATATAAGTGAGGGTTGCTGCTGATCTTCCAACCAAGGTAAAATGGCCATTTTGTTGAAAATTACAAGTACACAATCTACCCCGACAGTTATGGAGAAGGTAAGCTGTTAGGTACAAAACGGAAGTATGTAAAGTTTATGATTATGAATAATACCAATAGTTGTATAATGTAAATTGTAGCCAAATCCTCGAGATCTACTCTTAGGTCAATAGCTTGTTGTTGAACTGGAATGAATAGTGTGAGCTTCTATTCATTTGGATTTCACTGTCTGTCTTGCTCAGACCAAAAGACATTTAATGTGAATGCGTAGAAATTAGGTTTGATTTACATAATGGATCAATTTCCATTTTACACTTTATTTTATCTCACTTCAAATATATGTATTTTAAAACCTCAAAGCTAGAATTTCCAGTTGGCATCTTTGCGTAACATCGGTCCTGACACAAAGGTTAAGTAATATATCTGTAAGTATTTTAAATTACTCTACTGCATTTAAGAGTAATTTTTTCAGTGAATCACTGTATTTTGTTCCTCATCATTGTGAGGGAGTTTCCCCAGTCTTTCTGCTGCTGACAGGCTGGAGACATACAACAGACACAAATTGGATAATTTTGGGTGTAATCCTACTGTTTTCGTTCAACAAAAAACTACTACTTTCAAGAAAGGACAGCAAGAAAAGCATATGTTAAATGTATTATAAAATGTTCACAGTGTGGCACTGTCATTAAAGACTGAATTTCTAATTCATTAAGATTTTGTATGATTTTAATGAAGTGCATTTAATATCCTACACGGTGGTTCTCCAAACATGCCAAGGGCAAATTGAAATAATGCATTTCCTAATGCAGAAAGAGGTAATATTGAGTGCATCATCAACCTTGGTTATTCTCAAGGCCAAGGTCAAAAATCATACAACACCAGATTATAGTCTAACAGATTTATTTGAAGACACAAGCGTTCGGAGTCTCACTCCTCCTTCTGGTGTCGGTGAGAGAAGTGGCATCAGACACAGAATTTATAAGTAAAACATCCAAGGGTCATGGAACTGATATGAACGTATTGAACAAACCTCAGATCTTTATCAGTTAGAAAGGATTAATAGGCAAATCTCAGAATTTCTTTCAAGTCATTGTCCTGAGATAACTAAAGATGTTATCAGTATATCAGAGGTGACATCACAGGTCAGACAATACATTTTAGGTATGAGGCCTTATTTATAATCTGGCTGTGTGTAAACTTGGAGTCAGACTAGTTTTATTTCCAAAGTTGAAATTTTTAAAATGCCATATTGTCTGCCTATAACTTGTGTGCTTTTTAAATATGATGGAATGTATCTGCAATTACAAATCTGTAAATGCAAATTCACCCCACATATATGTGTGTGTGTGTGTGTGTGTGTGTGTGTGTGTGTGTGTGTGTGTGTGTATGTGTGTGTGTGTGTGTTCACCCCACATATATGTGTGTGTGTGTGTGTGTGTGTGTGTATGTGTGTGTGTGTGTGTGTGAGAGACAAA
The DNA here is from genome assembly GCF_030684315.1 of Stegostoma tigrinum. NCBI lineage: Eukaryota > Metazoa > Chordata > Chondrichthyes > Orectolobiformes > Stegostomatidae > Stegostoma > Stegostoma tigrinum. Next base: position 96,265,829 of record NC_081356.1, read on the forward strand.
GAGAGAGAGAGAGAGAGTGTAGTGTAGTGGGGTCGCGTGTAAAGGCCAGATGGTGCTGGAGAGACCAGAAAGGCAGGATGGAAAAGTAACCATCTATAAATCAAAAGGTTGGGAGTTTCCCATGAGCTGCTTTCCCTTCACTGCTGTAACTTTCCCAGAAGCACAAAGTTTATGTTGAACTTCAGGCCAGTTTACAGCAGAAGGATGAGAGGAGCTCAGCAGGCACTCTCAACTAAATAGAATGCCAATTAACATGAGCAATCAGTTATCTTTTCAGAATTCAATTACCAGTCATCGTAACTAATTATGAATGAATTGTATGATCACGTAAACAATGAGGTTGTCAAATGCCTAAAAGCATTATCTGTCATGTATACAGGGAATTGGCCACAGCCATGCACTCTCAGAACTCTACCAGCTAAATAAGTGGATTACATATAGAACATAGAACATTACAGCACAGTAAAGGCCCTTCGGCCCTCGATGTTGTGCTGAGCTGTCATCCCGATCTGAAGTCCATCTAACCTACTCTATTCCATGTACGTCCATATGCTTGTCCAATGATGAATTAAATGTACTTAAAGTTGGCGAATCTACTACCGTTGCAGGCAAAGCGTTCCATTCCCTTACCTCTCTCTGAGTAAAGAAACTACCTCTGACATCTGTCCTATATCTTTCACCCCTCAATTTAAAGCTATGCCCCCTCGTGCTCACCGTCACCATCCTAGGAATAAGGCTCTCCCTATCCACCCTATCTAACCCTCTGATTATTTTATATGTTTCAATTAAGTTACCCCTCAACCTTCTTCTCTCTAACGAAAACAGCCTCAAGTCCCTCAGCCTTTCCTCGTAAGACCTTCCCTGCATACCAGGCAACATCCTAGTAAATCTCCTCTGCACCCTTTCCAAAGCTTCCACATCCTTCTTATAATGCGGTGACCAGATCTGTATGCAATACTCCAAGTGCGGCCGCACCAGAGTTTTGTACAGCTTCACCATAACCTCTTGGTTCCGGAACTCGATCCCTCTATTAATAAAAGCTAAAACACTGTATGCCTTCTTATCAGCCCTGTCAACCGGGGTGACAACTTTCAAGGATCTGTGTACGTGGACACCAAGATCTCTCTGCTCATCTACACTACCAAGAATCTTACCATTAGCCCAGTACTTTGCCTTCCGGTTACTCCTACCAAAGTGCATCACCTCACACTTGTCCACATTAAGCTCCATTTGCCACCTCTCACCCCAGCTCTGCAGCTTATCTATGTCTCTCTGCAACTTACAGCATCCTTCGTCACTATCCACAACTCCACCGACCTTAGTGTCATCTGCAAATTTACTAACCCATCCCTCTACGCCCTCATCCAGGTCATTTATAAAAATGACAAACAGCAGTGAACCAAACACCGACCCTTGCGGTACACCACTAGTAACTGGTCTCCAGGATGAACATTTCCCATCAACTACCACCCTCTGTCTTCATTCAGCAAGCCAATTTCCTATCCAAACTGCTATATCTCCCACAATCCCATTCCTCCGCATTTTGTACAATAGCCTACTGTGGGGTACCTTATCGAATGCCTTGCTGAAATCCATATACACCACATCCACCAGTTTACTCTCATCTACCTGTTTGGTTACCTTCTCAAAGAACTCAATAAGGTTTGTGAGGCACCACCTACCCTTCACTAAACCATGCTGACTACTCCTAATCAATTTATTCTTTTCTAGATGATTATAAATCCTATCTCTTATAACCTTTTCCAACACTTTACCAACAACTGAGGTAAGGCTCACTGGTCTATAATTACCAGGGTTGCCTCTACTCCCCTTCTTGAACAGGGGAACCACATTTGCTACCCTCCAGTCATCTGGCACTATTCCTGTAGACAATGACGAGTTAAAGATCAATGCCAAAGGCTTGGCAATCTCCTCCCTAGCTTCCCAGAGGATCCTAGGATAAATCCCATCCGGCCTGGGAGACTTATCTATTTTCACACTCTGTAGGATTTCTAATACCTCTTCCTTGTGAACCTCAATCCCACCTAGTCTAGTAGCCTGTATCTCAGCATTCTCCTCAACAACATTGCCGTTTTCTAGAATGAATACTGTCGAAAAATATTCATTTAGTGCTTCCCCATCTCCTCTGACTCCACACACAACTTACTACTACTATCCTTGATTGGCCCTAATCTTACTTTCGTCATTCTTTTATTCCTTAAATACCTATAGAAAGCCTTAAGCCTGATCCTATCCACCAACAACTTCTCATGTCTCCTCCTGGCTCTTCTGAACTCTCTCTTTAGGTCTTTCCTGGCTACCTCGTAGCCCTCAAGCGCCCTAACAGAGCCTTCATATCTCAACCTAACATCAGCCTTCTTCTTCCTCTTGACCAGAGATTACACTTCCTTCGTGAACCACGGCTCCCACGCTCTACAGCTTCCTCCCTGCCTGACAGGTACATACTTATCGAGGACACACAGGAGCTTTTCCTTGAATAGGCTCCACATTTCTAATGTGCCCATTCCCTGCAGTTTCCCTCCCTATACTATGCTCTGTAAATCTTGCCTAATCTCATCATAATTGCCTTTCCCCCAGCTATAACTCTTACCCAGTGGTATACACCTATCCCTTTCCATCACTAAAGTAAACATAACAGAATTGTGATCGCTATCACCAAAGTGCTCACCTACTTCCAAATCTAACACCTGGCTGGGCTTATTACCCAGTACCAAATCTAATGTGGCTTTGCCCCTTGTTGGCCTATCTACATACTGTGTCAGGAAGCCCTCCTGCACACACTGGACAAAAACTGATCCATCTATAGTACTCAAACTATAGTGTTCCCAGTCAATATTTGGAAAGTTGAAGTCCCCCATGACAACTACCTGTCTCTCTCACTCCTATCGAGAATCATCTTTGCTATCCTTTCCTCTACATCTCTGGAGCTATTCAGAGGCCTATAGAAAACTCCCAAAAGGGTGACCTCTCCTTTCCTGTTTCTAACCTCAGCCCACACTACCTCAGTTGACAAGTCCCCAAACATCCTTTCTGTAACTGTAATACTGTCCTTGACCAACAATGCCACACCTCCCCCTCTTTAACCATCTTCTCTGCTCTTACTGAAACATCTAAATCCCGGAACCTGCAACAACCATTCCTGTCCCTGCTCTATCCATGTTTCCGAAATGGCCACAACATCAAAGTCTCTCTCCGGAATGGCCACAACATCGAAGTCCCTCTCTGAAATGGCCACAACATTGGACTCTTGTAGAGAAGTAAATGGATTTTTACAACTGAAGAATGATAAATTATGCATGAAGCAATTTAACAGATTCTACTTGGGATTTCTATTGAAACTCACAAACAAGGTTTACAGGGTTAAGTCATGATCTCAGAATTTCTTCAATAGCGGAGATTCTCTTTGATACGTTATGCTGATATTTGAGGGTGTTCCTTTCTGTACATATAGGATATTTTTGGCTTTCCTGTTTGTCATATTTGAAAACCAGAAATATCATTCCCGCAGCTAAAAGTCACCTTTTTGAAAGATTTCCGCTTGATGCACAGTGTTCATTAGAGCCAAAAAAAGTTGTTGGTCACATAAGTTAAGCCAACTAAAGCAATGCTTTAGCACGTAGTTCACTGTTTGTGAATACATTTCTTGTCTTTTGAGTGGAAAAGATTTTTCTTTGGAAAGGGAATAAATGCAACTCATATCCTACCACATTAGGGAACATAATTATTACCTATTGCTTTACTTTATTCCACCCAACTTACTTTTGCAACCTTAAGATTTTGGAATAGGACTCGAGAATATGCAAACATATGACATGGGTGAGAGGCTGGGGGTTTTGATTAAGCATTTGCGCATTATGTGAAGAATACTGTTAATATTACATTTTTTCCAATATTAATAGAAATAGAAATTATGGTTTGTATGTTCAAAATTGCTTGTGCTAAAACTATTACAATTTTTGGGAAGATAATATAGTTTGTATTCCCTTCAGTTTTCACGACTGCAAGTGTGTGGCACATAATGAGTAGTATTCTCCTGATTACTGACAGTGTAGTATTGGAAATAGAGAGCAGGTTTTCCTGATGTTATGTCAAAAGGTGTCTGTAAATTCTCCCTCCCACTAGTCTAACAGTTCTTAATCTGTAGCTTTAGTTACTAGAGGACATAGACCTAAGGTAAGTAAATGACCAAATGAAGAATTGAGAAGAAATTCTTTTCACTCTGAGGGTTCTGGGAATTTGGAACTCACTTCCCCAAAGGGCTGTTGAGTCAGAAATTCTCATAACATTTAAATAATATTTAGACATTCCAATGAAGTGCCATAGCTTCCAGGGTTATGAGCCTGAAGCTGATAAATGAGATAAGTGTACTCAGATCTTTGGTAACTGATACAGAAAGGATGAGCCAAATGGCTTGCTTTTGTGCTTTAAAAGTCTATGATAATATGTGTACAATGCCACTGTCTTTTTCATCAAGTCTCCAACAATGAAGACAAGAACTTGAGAACTCTTTCCCTGTTCTGCTCCAAGTTTTGCTTTTACCAAAATCTTTCTGCTGTAGTTCCAGCAGCTGATGTAGCCTAAGTGGATTTTAAGTGAGGCAGGGGTCATTAACAGGCTGGCTGTGCTCAACATTTGGTTCTCTTCTGTATGTTCAGCCAGACAGGAGCACATTTAACACCTGCCAGGCTACATGGTATGAACCCTGTTCTTAAAACAGTAGCAAGAAGCACACCTGTTGCTTACCTAGTCGGATTCAGTTGTTGGTAATTATGTATGGGATTGAAATTTTTCTTCTGGTTACATTGCCGAGCCCTGGTTTAGAAATCAACAAGAAAAGAAGGATGAAGGTCCCCTCACAGTATTCTGGGCGTGTTGGAGGTTCCTCAGATTGGGGTGGATCATGGGGTCCAATAAGGAGGTGAAGTAGGATTCTGAGACTAGGGCCCTGAGGAGTTTGGGAGTCATTTTAAGAGTTTCAGTTATCAGGAGGGTTTAAAATAGGCTAGGAGGAGGTGTGGCATAAGATGTCAATGTTTAAAAGTTGATAAAACACTGGGATTGGATGAGACATTTTGAAGGTTTTTGAAGGAAATAAGAGTGGAAATTGCAGAGACACTAGCAATTATCTGTAATCTTTCCTCAATTCAGGAGTGTTGCTGAAGAAACATTATAGCCTTGTTCAAAACAGGTTGTTAAGATAAACCCAGCAATTACAGACCACTCAGTTTAGCTACAGTGGTGGGGTAACATCTAGGATTGGTGTTACTTGGATTAGATTACTCAGGATAGAATTAATGATCATATGGAAAAAAATGTGGATTAATTTGGGGAGTCAACATGGATTCATTAAAGGAAAATTATGTCTAACTAACTTGCTGGAGTTTTGTTGAAGAGGGGGTTGATGAGAGCATGGCTGACTTCCAAAAGCTCAAAGCTCATGGAGTAGAAGGGACAGGAACAATCTGGATGCAAATTTGCTCATACTTAGACGGAGTAGTTCATGGGCAAATTTTGTGCAGGGGCAAGGTTTGTTGTAGAGCTCCCCAGGGTCAAATATTAAGAGCCTTGTGTTTCCTGATTCATGTTAATGATTTAAACATTAGTTTGCAGGGGACGTTTCAAAGTTTGCAGATAACATAAAACACAAGAGAATTTTAATTTGTGAGGACAGTCAAGGACTTCAAAAAAGACATTGTCAAGTTGGTGAGTGAGCGGTTAGTTGGCAGATGAAGTAGTGCGAAATGCTGTATTTTAGTAAAAGCATGTGGAGAGATAGTTTAAAACAAAATCCATTTTTCTTAAGAGTGTGCAGGAGTAGAGAGGTCTGGGTATATGTGTGTATAAATCATTAAAAGTGGCATTTCTGGTTAAGATAGCTGTTTGTAAAGCATCCAGGACGTTAGGCTTTGTAAATACGGTCATAGGGTACAAAAGCAGGGAGATTTTACTTGTGTTATACAGGATACTGGGGAAACCAATGCTGAAGTCTTGTCTCCAATTTGGAGGGTTACACTTCAGGGAGGATGTGAAAGTATTGTAGGAACTGCAGAGGAAGTTTTCCAGAATGGTTCCTGAATGAGAAACTTCAGTTAGGAATATAAATAGAAATTTGGACTTCAAAGAAGAGAAGACCGAGGAAAGACTTGATGGAAGTTTTCAAGCTCATAAGTGGTCTGGACTGTGTAGACAAGGAGAAACTGTTCCCATTTGTAAAAGGATAGAGACCAGATGACTCAATTTTAAACTGCTTTGCAAAAGAAGCAAAGGCAAAGTGAAAAGAAAAAAAAACATGCATTGAGGGTTAGGGTAGAGCATGCACGACACAGCCTGGAAGTGTCATGGAGACAGGTTCAATTGGAGCATTCAAAAGAGTTTTGCATGATTATTTAAACAGAAACAACGCACAGGATTAGAGAGAAAAGGGAAATCGGAGCAAAATGAAAATGGTCAGATAGATGGCTCAGAGCCAATGGGCCAAATAGCCTCCTTTTACACCATTACAATTCTGTAATTTGAAGGCATGGCAGCAGGTGTCTTGGGCTGCAACATGCCAAATTTCTCCCAGAGTCTCTATTTCATGACTAATGGTCCAGACCACACCCACCTCATAGCACATCTATGCACATAATATACACATACACATATATAATGGAAAGGCATAAGAAATCTTCATCTCAAAATGCTTTCTCTTCATTTTCCCATGCCTCTTATCTTCCTTTTTCAAGGTTGCAAGTCCCACTTCATTATGTCTCACACAGTAGCACACAATATCTTGCAGACATTCACAGTCTGGATATGATAAGCATACTGTGCGTATCTTGTCTTGCAAGGCCAGGTTTCGCATTCTAGCAGAAAAGGCAATCATATGAGATTTTGTTGCTCAAAGTCTTTAGTTTCAATTTAACCCTTTTGCAGGCTGCCTCTTAAAGATTAATTATTTTTTCATCTGCTTGTTCATGTCTTCAAAATCGCACACAGCAGACCAGTCACTGAAAGTCAAATGCCAGACTAAATTTTTGAAATCTGTAAGACTTAAAAATAAATGTGACTTGCTGTTAAGTTGAACAAACTTTACCCCGACTATTTTCACATCATAATCACACTGAGGCCTCTGATTATGACCATAAAGCACAGAATGTGTCTTACCAGACAGCAAGATTAAGTACACATCATAAACCATTTTTACTTCCTTGGGGATACCTATTTCTTCAAATTCTGATATTTTTGTCAGTTCTTGTGAGATCACTTTAGAATGTAGCAATTATCTTGCCTGTTCTACAAATCTGTGGATTAAGAACTTGAAGATTACAAAACAGTGCAGTAAACCTGCCAGCCAAACTTACAGTAATTCTACTCTTGTCTTATGAAATACATTGGAGCATTGTCACAATCTCCCTGAGAAAATAGGGGAATCAATTTTCAGTAACAGATTTCTAAATTAAAAAGCAACTTGAATGAGTGTGTAAGAAAATCATGTATCAGGGGTGTTTGGTGTCCAAAAATAGTTCTTTTTGACTGGCTTGAATTTCCTATGACATTCTAGCACTGTACTTCAGTAACTTCATTAGAAGTCCCAGGACACTGTATTTACACACAAATGGGCTTTCTGCTGCACTTTCTGTGATGTTCTAATGCTACAGTATGTGGCAGAAGGTTGAAGGAAATTCAGGGCCATTTTTTCAGTGTTTTGAACAAAACACTAACAAGATTGAGGGTATGTATTGTTCTTAAACTTGTGAGAAGTGAGAATAGGGTGAAGCAAGAAATAAATAATTCAGAATGGCTTGCATTGAAATAACATCATTTGTGACTTTAGGACATTGCAAAGCATTTTACTTCCACCAATTAAGTATTTCTGAAGTGGAGTAAGTGCTGTAATATGGGGGTGTTTATGAATACAGTAAGATTGCTCAACAAACAAAGACTTATAAATCCAAAATGTATGATTTCTTGAAATAACAATGGATACTGCTATATTTGTGAAATAGATATGTGAAAACTATGTTGTAGTCAGTAAAATCCTTCAGTACTGCAGCAGAAAACATTGGCAAGTGCAGTCTGTGCTATTACTGTATTAGTTTTCTTGACTTCTTCCACCTGGCACTTGTTACACACGTATGCAGTTGTGGCTCAGTTGGAAGCACTTTTATAGCAGAATCAGAAGATTGTGGGTTTGAATTCACTTTCAGGGTTTAAGGACCGAATTCTATGCTGAGGCTGCAGTACACTACTGAGGGAGTGTTGCATGTTTGGAGATGCTGTTCAAGTGAGAAACATCAAGTTGGCCCTTCAAATAATGTCTCACTATTTTGAAAAAGATCAAGGGAGTTATCACAAGTGTCCTGTCCAAATATTCCTCAATCAAAATTTCAAAAAGTACCTTCTCTGTTGATCACAATGTGCAGAAAGCTCCTTTTTGGAAACTAGGTGAGCCTAAAAATGGGAGGTGTTCACAATTTAGGTCAAGTTGTGTTATGTGATTGCATTCTTTACATCTCATTACACATGCATGGCTGAGTAGAATGTCATCTTATGGGCGACTGAATGGAATTTCTGACCTCCGCCAGAACCTTCTGTAACCATATTTCAAAGGGACTTGACTGACATTTAACTCTCATGTAACCCAGGAGCATCACTAAATCTGTGTTGTCACCTTCACCCACACCTGATATGTCTGTCATTCCTAAGGGCTTTCCTGAAGGCCATCCAGAAGCAAATGCAAGTCAGCTTGTCTCCGATAAATTAGTGTCATTTTATCTCAATATTCATACCTTGAAAAGACGGTAGCAGGTGGCCAATGACAGGTGAAACTTGGACGTAGATCACTGTGATGGCCAGTGCCTGTGAGGTCCTAATGAGAACCCGTCTCTAGTGCTGCAAATGGTGAATGATCTGCTGTGTTCTACCAGGGTATGCACCACTCTCTGTTCAATATCAACTTACACTCATTGGGGAACAAAGTATTAGATATTTGCACCTACGTACACACACAAGCCTGATTGCCATGCCTCATAATTAGATGCCTCATAGCTGCTGTACGTATCTCAGTTAACTAGAGCTATGAATACAGCACTACTCGAACCATAGTGATAATAACTTTCATGCATCTACCACGGATGACAGTTAAAGTGTGAAAGGAACTGCAACATGCAGCATCCATCAGGTCACTAACCTTTCATCTCAACTGCACATCTAATTTATTTTCATCTGTGAGTTGCATGGGACCACAACACCAGCATAAAAGTGGCTTTCTTCTGAACACCTCAGAGTCATTTCAGACACACACATCATACAACACATTTTTGTTTTTCAGTTACATTATTTTATTCATTCATAGATGTGGATGTCACTGTCTAGGTCAGCATGTATTGCCCAACCCCTAATTTCTCAGAAGTAGTAGGTAGTGAATTACCTTCTTGAAGAGCTGAAAGGGACCCCACAGTATAGATATAAAGGGAGTTCCAAGATATTGACACAGTGCCAGTGAATGAACAACCATTTCTAAGTTGGAACGGTAACTGGCTTGCAGGTGGTGATATCCCTGTACATGTGTTGCCCTGGTCCTGGTGGTTTGGAAGGTACTATCTGAGAAGCTTTGGTGAATTAGTGGAGTACATTTTATAGGTATACACAATGCTGCCAAAGTCTTGGTACTGAAAGGAGAGAATGTTGAATGTGGTGCTAATTAAGCAAGCTGCGTTTTGGTGCAAGGACAGAAATTACTGGAAAAACTCAGCAGGTCTGGCAGTATCCATGAAGAGAAAGCAGAGTTAATGTTTTGGATCCAGTGACCCTTCTTCAGAACTGTTTTTGTTTTAATTTCAGATTCCCAGCTTCTGAGGTTTCTTTGTTTTTTGTTTACTGTTACGTGGTGCTGAGTTTCCCGAGTATTGTTGGAGTTGCACTCAGCCAGGCAAGTGAAGCTTAGTCTAACTCTTTGACAAAACAGCAAAACCGTTCTTTCAAAGCCTTTAACTTCTCAGATGATGGTAGCTGGTAATGCTAAGACAGACATTCACAGCACCTGTGATTGACATCTCTCTGCTTAGCAAAGCAGGCAAAGTGTTCATGCACTCATTCTAATGTCCCTTAATTCTTTCCTTCTTCATGAGTAATCCAGAGACCCAAGTAATGTTTTGGTGACCCAGGTTAAAAGCCAACCAATCACAGATAGTCGGTGAAATTCAAATTTAATAATATCTGAAATTAAAAGTCTAATGATAACCATGAAAGCAGTATCATAAAAATCCAACTGGTTAACAAATTCCCTTCAGAGGAGATATGCCATATTAACTTGGTTTGGACTCATAACTTGGCTGACTCTTAACTGTGAGACACTACAAGACACTCCTAACTAGCAAGACACACAGTTGTATCAAACTGCTAAAATATCTGAAACTGGATAGAGGGACTGCCATCAACTAAGGCACTGGAAATGACAATGAAAACCTGGTCTGTTGACCCAATAAAGTCCTTCTTACTAATGCTTGGGGTTGAATGCCAAAATTGAGAGAGATGTCTTATCGCCCAGTCAAGAAACAGCCAGACATAGTCATACTTACAGGATCAGAACTTACCCACATTAACCCATGCATCACTATCATCATCCCATGGGAAGTCCTGTCCTTCTGACAGGACAGACATAACAGATGTGGCAGCACAATGGTGTACAGTTGGGAAGAGGTTGCTCTGGCAGTCCTCAGCATTGAGTCCAAATCTCACAAAGCCTCCTGGCATCAGATAAAATGCAGACAAGGAAACCTGCTGCTGAATGCCATGTAACTACTCCTGTCTCGGCTGTTGAATCAATAATTCTTTATGTTCAACATGGAGAACTGAGGGTGAAAGAGCACAGGATGTACTATGGATGAGCTAATATGAGCCACATTCTCATTTAAATGAGCAGGTTGTGCAAATTTGACGTTCTGCCTATACTGTAAAGAGCAGGCCTGTGTTGTTAAGACTGTAAGACCATAAGACGTGGGAGTGGAAGAAGGCCATTCGGCCCATTGAGCCCACTCTGCCATTTAAATCATGGCTGATGGGCATTTCAACTCCACTTACCTGCACTCTCCCCGTAGCCATTGATTCCTTACGAGATCCAGAATTTATCAATCTCTGCCTTGAAGACATTTAACATCCTGGCCTCCACTGCACTCCGTGGCAATGAATTCCACAAGCCCACCACTCTCTGGCTGAAGAAATGTCTCCTCATTTCTTTTTTAAATTTACCCCCTCTAATTTTAAGGCTGTGCCCACGGGTCCTCGTCTCCCCGCCTAACGGAAACAACTTCCCAGTTTCCACCCTTTCTAAGCCTTGCATTATCTTGTAAGTTTCTATTAGATCTACCCTCAACCTTCTAAACTCAAATGAATACAATCGCAGGATGCTCAGCCGTTCATCATATATTAAGCCTACCATTCCAGGGATCATCCGTGTGAATCTCCGCTGGACGCTTCAGAGCCAGTATGTCCTTCCAGAGGTGTGGGGCCCAAAATTGGACACAGTATTCTAAATGGGGCCTACCTAGAGCTTTATAAATGCATTGCAACAATTTCTAGGCCTTATCTAATTTCTCATCAATATCTACCCCATCTACCCCATGTATACTAGAGCTGCAGTACCTTTGGACAAACCTTGATAATTCTCTGGTGGCTTTGCCTGCCTGGGGAGAGGGACATGACAAAATTCTTCAGATGTCCTTCACCACCACTCATGCCAGACCCAGACCTGTACGCTGCAGCTTCCTGTGCTTCTGGGACTAAAGGACTAATCAATTTAAACAGCAGCTCATGAATGCTGTTTCATGTGGTGAGTGCATGAGAGCATAGCAGCTACAATGTATCTATTAGCCCCATGTGAAGAATCCTATCCTATAACCTGTAAAACGTACTGCAACATTTCACAAACTTAACTTCAACAGCATTTCCCTACAACTGCTATCACCAAACAGTTTGAAGAGAAATCATTCAATTAAAGTCCTGCATTGGTTCCTTGGGTTTTAATAGACATGCAGACCAGACTTCTAAGAAAATATTTATCCATCTTTATTGTAACATTGTATTTGTTGGTAAGGTTACTAAGCAGGATACTCCAAGCTGTACAGGTTCTAACTTATTAGTAAAATGTAAACGCATGACCTCTGAAGTGGGGGCGATATCACAGCTTACCTCACTACAGAAATGTTTTCTAATGGCTCCAATCACCCTCCAAACATACACTATTCTGATTTGGAGTAGAGTCATCTTGGACTCCAAACATTCACTCTGTTTCTGTCTCTCCACAAATGCTGCCAGGCCTGCTGAGTTTCTCCAACATTTTCTGATCTTATTACACATCTCCAGCATCTACAAAGCTTTGCTTCTTTAGAAGAAGGTTGTCTCCTGTACTTTCCTCAGAACAGTGGTAGGCAACATTTGGAGGGAATGGCCACTGTGGTGAGCATGTCACTTGTTCCTCAGTCTCAAAAAATATCTATTTTTAGGAGCTAGTTCTGTCCCTGGTATAAATATCATACTCATTAATCTGTAACTGGATAAGTGAAGAGAAACAAAGTGTCATTGTACTCAAAGAGTAAACTCTGTGTCTCTCTCTCTCCACATGTGTTGCTAGACCTGCTGAGTTTCACCAATAATTTCTGTTTTTGGTGCAAATATATCTGTTCATTCTTGGAGGATAGAAAAAAAACAATTAATTATGCATGCTGTGCCAAATTTCAATATGAACCAGACTGAAGAAAGGTTCCTGAACATTCGGGGCTATTGTTGCTTGAAGTCTTTTTGCTTTCCAATTTTTTTTAGTGGCTTGAGATCAGGATCAACCAATTGAGATGTGCCTATCAACAGGATGAATGGGATTAATAATGTAATTATATGGAGCTAATTTTCAATGTGCTTTCAGTGCCAAAAAGTATCTGAAGAAGTTAAGCTGAAATTGAAATGGTGGTTTTGTCAAGTAACCATCTTGGCAATATGTTGAAAGCAGTGTCCAATGGCTGCCAGGAGAAATGCTGATTGAACTCCTCTTCATGCTCAGTGGAAAGAAGGGACAATATTTTGCGGCTAGCATTTTAATTAATGCACTTTGACCAGCTATTTGATAGTAATGACAGTACTGATGTTGGTAAATAAATTCAGAATACTGTGGATGCTGGGAATCTGAAATCAAAACAAAAAGTGCTATAGAACATCAGCAGGTCTGGCAGCATCTGAGGAGAAAGAAACCACGTTAATATTTTGTGTTCAATATGTCTCTTCTTTGAAACTGAAAGGTGCTTGTTTTTCTTTTTGATAACCCAAGATCTGCTACCTAGCCATCCCGTGTGGACTGCTTTCTATACACCAGCTCATGGTCTCACCTGTTTAACTGAAGCAAAACGTCCCTGTTTATGAATGCAAATATTTTTGTAATGAATGCTGTTATATCATTAACCTTCCAAATTGCTCGCTGTACCAGCTTATCTACTTTCATTGACTGGTATACAATGCCCCAGGTCTACTTAAACATTCACATTTTCCAATATATCACTTTCAATTAATAATCTAACTTTCTGTTTTCATGCTGAAGTGTCTAACTTCACACTTGCCATGTAAAACTACATCTGGTAATGTGTTTCCCTACACATTGAACTTGTGTAGATTACCATGAAGCCTTGTTGTATAATCTTCAGCTCACAAAGTTTTGTGTTATCAACAAATTTAGAAATATTGCATTTGGTTCCTTCATATGACTTTTGTGAGGGAATCAAAATGTGACTTGGATGAGGGAATATTTATATCACAAGTAGCTAGTGCTGAAACATTGACCCATCTGGTACATTGCTATTCTTTTGTCAAGTATCCCCTCAAGACTTTACCATCTCAGAGAGTATTCTCACATTTGGATTATGCTGAGCTAGTGTTCAGCCTTTTCCTCTTAAATTTTCCTCTTTCTTTCTACAGCAGAAAGCTGAAATTTTAGCTTCACTATTTTAGAAGTAAGTGAAGCATTTTGATGTCCTTCCATGTTCACTTCCGCAATTCATTTTTGAATATTCTGATGCAGCTCCTGCTGTAGATCTGATATTTGACTGATTTTGTAGATTTATTTTTAAGCTTCCCATGACTGTGGCCGCATTTTTTTAAGTAACAACTTGCAGGAGTAATATACATTGACACTTGTCCTGTGTCAATCATAGCAACAACAAATAATCAGCAATTTTCTGAGGGCAGATAATTTGAATTTTTGCGGGTACTTCAGGCAGTGAAATGACATTGATGTTTCCCATGAGGTTGACAGTGTGAAATATGTGTTTCACTACTTTTTATTTTGTTACGTATGCCATTACATTCTGGTTTGTCGATCACTTCATAATTACACATCTAGTGGCAGATCAGATGGACTTTATTGCAGCTTGAAGATATTCCTTGTATATGCTTTTTTTGTTCAATACTCTTTACAGCTCCCTTAGCTTTTACTCTAGTGCACTGCCTCTGCCAGTATCCTTTTCTTGCCATATACTTTACAGAATTGATTGAATGCTAGGTATTTTCTTGGCGCATACAGAAGGCCACACCTTCACATGTCTTTTTGGTTGTTCCGGTTCTAGTGTTGCCTAAAAAGGAGTACTCACGCTTTAAAACAGATATTCTTCACTTGTATGACAGAAAAAAAAACAGGAAACCAACTCAGACCTTAAATATTTAATTGATAAAATACCAATACTTAATATAAAACACACATTCAATGCTACATTTACTTCTTATTTCATCTAATAACTTCAACCTTAACTCAGGAACAAAAACAAAGTTGCTGGAAAAGCTCAGCAGGTCTGGCAGCATCTGTGAAGGAGAAAACAGAGTTAAAGTTTCGGGCCCAGTGACCTTTCCTCAGAACTGGACCTGACTGCCACAATGATGCCACCCGAAGGTTGCAGGAACAGCAACTCATATTCCGCCTGGGAACCCTGTAGCCATATGGTATCAATGTGGACTTCACCAGTTTCAAAATCTCCCCTTCCCCTACTGCATCCCTAAACCAGCCTAGTTCGTCCCCTCCCCCCACTGCACCACACAGCCAGCCCAGCTCTTCCCCCCCACCCACTGCATCCCAAAACCAGTCCAACCTGTCTCTGCCTCCCTAACCGATTCTTCCTCTCACCCATCCCTTCCTCCCACCCCAAGCCGCACCCCCAGCTACCTACTAACCTCATCCCACCTCCTTGACCTGTCCGTCTTCCCTGGACTGACCTATCCCCTCCCTACCTCCCCACCTATACTCTCTCCATCTATCTTCTTTACTCTCCATCTTCGGTCCGCCTCCCCCTCTCTCCCTATTTATTCCAGCTCCCTCTCCCCATCCCCCTCTCTGATGAAGGGTCTAGGCCCGAAACGTCAGCTTTTGTGCTCCTGAGATGCTGCTTGGCCTGCTGTGTTCATCCAGCCTCACATTTTATTATCTTGGAATTCTCCAGCATCTGCAGTTCCCATTATCTCTGAAAAGTTAACTCTGTTTTCTCCTTCACAGATGCTGCCAGACCTGCTGAGCTTTTCCAGTGATAGTAGGAATTGCAGATGCTGGAGAATCTGAGATAACAAGGTGTAGAGCTGGATGAACACAGCAGGCCAAGCAGCATCAGAGGAGCAGGAAGGCTGGTGTTTCGGGCCTAGACCCTTCTTCAGAAATTTGTTATCTGGGCTTTTCCAGCAACTTTGTTTTTGTTCCTGATTTAAGCATCCGCAGTTCTTTTGTTTTTTTTTCAAATTTAACCCACTTCATTTTACTTCACTTTACCTTAGCTTTAATTTAATTCAAATTTAACCCTAACAGTAACTTTAACTTAGTAATGTTGGCATGAATCAATTATTACCCTGATCTGAGTGAAGTTGCCAACTTTGTTTTTCATGGAAGTCTTGTCTCAAGGGTCTTTGTCTTCTCTGAAAGGAACTTTGGGGCACTTACTTCTCACATATGGTCTGGATGGCTTCTTCTGAGACAATTCATTTGTTCTGTTAATTTATTTGGAAAACAGAAAGTTAGATTATTTATTGAAAGTGATATATTGGGAAATGTGAATGTTTAAATGTGCTCCTTTCTAGAAAGATCTCTGGCACTCAGCCAGTGAATTGATCAAAGTCTAATCATATTGTTCAATCCCAGGCAATGGATTTTATTGGTGAAAAAGCTCCCAAATATTAAACAGCCACATTTCATGCTCCATATAAGGTCGTATGTTGTGAGTATGTCTAGAGACTGCCATAAAACGTAACTGATTTGGTCAACACCGGAAACTGCAGTCACGTGTCCTGGCTGCAGTTTAACTGAGGTCAGATTTTAAACTATTTTGACCAAAATTTCTAGTGTTCTTCATTGTAGACCTCAACTGGCCTAGAAGCCATTTCTGCTACTGGCCAACAGACCACACCAGCTTGAATTCTGAATAATGCATACGGACTTTAGTCTGGTTCCGAATTAGTCTTTTGATGTGGTCCATACCTTTTAGAGATTCTTTTTAGCTGTTTGGCTATTAAGCCTGATATCTTAAATCTGTGTAGACCTTCATTCCCAGTTGTTAAGCAAAGCTTAGTGGCTTACATTTCTGTGTTGGATGCATATAAATCTAGAAATACATAGTTTATAGCTCTGAATGCTGTTTTACATTTTAAATTCTTGTTGGAGATTTGCTATGTCCCAGCTATATTAAAATAAGTCAATGGCAGATATAATGTCCATTTCTGGACAATGTGTTTGGAAAAAGATGCCATTACATTGCAGAGGATGCAAATGAAATTTAAGAAAATAGAATCAGGGGATGTTTATGTGGAGAATTTGGAGTTTCGATCTCCTTAATGCAATGAAGACCAAAAGAAGGAGGGATTTAGTAGTATGGCTCAAAATCATGAAGGGTTTTTAATACAATTGAAAGGGAGAAATTGTTTCCACTGGCATGAAGATCAGTAAACAGTAACACTTAAAACAATTGGCAAAAAAAAATCAAGGGCAGTCGGGAATAATTTATTTTACTCTGTTTTTGGGCTGTCTGAAAGGATAAAGGAAACAACAGGTGAAAAAGGCAGCTCACCATCACGTTCCAGGGCTATTAGGGATGGACAAGGAATGCTTGTCTAGCCAGAGATGCCCAAAATCCAGGAATGAATAAAGGAATGCAGATTCAATACTTTGAAAAGTGCATATGTACTTAAATAAAGAACAACTTACAGGGCTATAGTAGAAGGTAGTTTTTCAAAAAAACTAACACTGATGTGCCATTTTATAATTCGTATAATGTGTGACTTAATGGAAAATGGATTCAGTTCTGTCTGAAATGACAACCTCTTGACCAATGACATCAGTGAATAAACAAAATAAAACATCAAAAATGAAGTGTACTATTGTGCTTATGGGATTTCTTACTAATTAGAAAATCAGAAGTTTCTTGTACCTTTATGGAACTTAGTTTTTAGTTAAAAATAAATTAACTCAGTCTTCTGGCTGGTGAAGGCCCCATCTGGATATCTTCATGAGTCTCTGTACCCACAGCGCCTGTTACTGCTGATTGGTCGCATTCTCTACCTCCAGAACTGTTATCTAGCTGCCATTTAAATAGTGTTAAATAACCAGCCACCACTGCTAACCGTGACATAAATTTTACCTGATGATGCATTGTTTATGTTATTCCTCAGTCTCAATAAGTATTTGCATTACTTACCCATGACAATTTAGCATTCTCCTCCATGCAGTGTGACATGGAGCGCTGTAACATGAAGGGCCATAGCATATTTGTACGTGGACCTTTGACATAGGGACTGTATTCCAATGAAAGCTGTACAAGTCGTGTCAAACAAATACAACTGGACATGAAGAGCTATGGTCACTGAGACCTTGCCCACACCACTCCACACCTCATGCATGAAGGGTAGCATTGCCTACAAGATTATTTTAGTGAATATGTACAGCCCAAAGTGAGAGGAAAGCAGTTCTGTTCCCTTTTTCAGCCAATGAGAACTTGGATTGTCTTTGTTAATACTGTCCTTCAGGTGTTGTTGTTTGGGCCACCTGTGATTACTTCTGATTCACAGAGTTGGCTATCATCAATCTGTAGTGATAAATCACACGCTCAAGTTTATTTATGATGAGGATTTCTACCCCACATAATTAGATGCTACATGCGTTTCACATGCAGGATATTGTGATTTGCAAGATCCCTCACAGATTTTTCATCATTTTTATTTTATTCTTGTATGAATTTTGGTTTGGAGTTGTAAACTGAGAATTATGAGCTGAAGGTGACTATTGGACTGTGAACAGCAGCTTGTGTTAAGAACAGCAAAAAGAGCAAACAAGCTGTTGTTTGTGTGTGTGGCCAGACCTGGAAATTAATTGTAGGATAGCTCTTGATCGATAGGATTCCATAGACTTGTCAACTCTTCAGGAAAACTATCTTAACCAGGTAACCTGGTAGGAAATGTTTGGCATTAACAAGGTAAATGCTGGGGAATTGGTACCAGCAGTTCAAAAAGGGAATATGATGGTCAAACAGAGGGAGAGGCCAGAGCTGAACTGGTTTTGGCACTGTGTTTCTGAGAGAAGGTTGTTGGGTTGAATGTTTCCTGCCTAACCTCCTAATATCAGTTATTGGATGTTCATAGAATAGAAACTAAGTTATAAGTATGACTGACTTCCTCAAGATGAACTAAAAATGTGGTCTTAATCAACATCTTCAAAAAATCAATCAAAAAAAGTTCCAATTTGGACAAAGGCCAATTTTGATGGCAGTAGACAGGAACTTTCAAAAGTTGATTGGGAGAGTCTATTCACAGGTAAATGGGCACTTGGGAAGTGGGAGGCCTTTAAAAGTGAGATAATAAAAGTTCAGATATGGTATGCTCCTGTTATTGTGAAGACCACGGCAGGTAGGTGTAGGGAATGCTAGACGACGAGAGAAATTGAGGTTCTTGTCTAGAAAATGAAGGAGGCACATATCAGGTATAGACAGTAGAGATTGCGTGAATCCTTACGGGGCAGTGGGAGCATACTTAAGAGGGAAATCAGGCGGGCAAAAATGTGTCGTCAGAGCAAGTAGAGTTAAGGAAAACCTAAGAAAATTCTATTGGTATATTAAGGAAATGTGTGAGATTCTAAATGAATATTTCATATCAGTATTTGCTTGGGAGAAGGACATGGAAGGTAGGGAACTCAGAGAAATAAATATTGATGTCTTTAAAATGAAGTTCATATTAGAGAAGAGAATGTGCTGGAAGTTTTGAAACACATAAAGATTGATAAGTCTACAGATCAGATTAGAGATAATGGGACTACCTCCAAACTGTATAATTAAGTCCTCCCGTTTCCTCCGAGCAGAAGTGGCTCCCTAGAACACATGTTGATTCTTAGTAGACGGAACCCAAGGTCTGATCATGTCTGTCCTTCTGAGCAATGTAGATAGACAGCCCTGAAGGATGGGTGACCAGGTCTTGACTGATATATGTACAGATCTCCAACTGTCTTCCTGTGACTCCTTGGACTCGCACTGCTGACTGTGGTCCCCTGTCTGGGCTGTGACTATGATCCACTCTCTGGACTGTAGAGATACGGACCATCACTTTGAATGCTCAGATAAGTCAGAGACTGCCTGTGACTTATATCTAACAACCCCTTCCCTGAAGGATGACCCCCAACCCCCCCCCACCCCCACCACCTTCTCTTGATTGTGGAGCTCTCCCTTTAGACTTTGTGGCATGACCATTTGATTCGTCCAGTTCATTTACATGCATGTGGCAGGCTCATAGTGAGATGTGCAACTGAAATAATATGATGGCATACAGCAACATTTCTACCCACTTGACTATGGACAACTGATGACCCATGACAAGCTATTTGGCTTTGTGTCTGCACTGAAACACTAGGTAAGGCAGAAGAACTGTGAGCCTTTAATTGGAGACTGAGGGAGCAAAACATACAAACACAAGGAGAAGCAGTGATTTTGTGTGCCTTGAAATAGGCATGAAGTGAGTGAGTGCTAAGAGGGCAAGCAAGGAGCCCTGAGATACATGCTGGTCCAATCATGAATTGGGTGCAAATTGTGCGTCCTCTGTACAAAATGTTCAGGGAGCAGCATTGCAATGACAGATGCTATTGCACTTCAAAGTTCAGTATTAAGATGCAGACGTGCACTGTAAGTAGATAGAAGATGTGCCATATGATGCCATGAGGCTGGTATGTGTCAAATGTCAATGTCTGTGGACTTGGAGTACCTGAGATGCTGATAACTGCTGCCTGAAATGCAGTTGGCAGAGAAGCAAGTGATAAGCTAGAGCCACTGGTAACTGCTGTGACTTTTATGTCAAGAACTGTCAGTATCTCCCTTCTCTCTGTTAGGTGGGAGGATAAGAAATTGTGTAATAATGGAAAAAAACAGAAATTACTGGAGAAACTCAGCATGTCTGGCAGCGTCAGTGGAGAGAAAGCAGAATTAACGTTTTGGGCCTCATGACCCTTCTTCACTTGGGAGTCACTGTGGTTCAGTGGTTAGTACTACTCCTCATAGCTCCAAGGACCTGGGATTGATTCCAACGTTGAGTGACTGCCTGTCTAGAATTTGCACATTCTCCGTGTCTGCGTGAGTTTCTGCCAGGTGCTCTGGTGCATCCCAGAGTCCAATGATGCGCAGGTTAGGTGGACTGGCCATGCTAAATTGCCCCGTTATGTCCACAAATGTGCAGGCTAGGTTGATTAGCCATAGTTAATACACAAATAGGGTGGGATGCTCTTTGGAGGGCCAGTATAGACTTGATGGACTAAATGGCCTCTTTCCACCTGTAGGAATTCTGTAAATAAAACAATGTTGCCAGACCCACTTGAGTTTTCCAGAAATTTCTGTTCATGTTACTGATTTGCAGCATCTATAATCCTTTGTTATTTTTCCGTTTAATGATGAGATGAGGTTAGGTAATGATGGGGCTGTTAATGAGTGATAATTAATGTAACTAGGGCTTTTGCCACTGACTAGCAAGAATCTTGACTTGCCGCCCAATGCTTGGTTAGAAAATAGGACTTTGTGCTTTCGATTGTGAGAAGCTCTATGTTAGACATAGCTCCAAAGTTTTCTTGCCATGGCCCACATATTTTACATGCTGGGGAGAGTTTATCAACTGATTTAATTCCAATAAATGCACGTGAAAATCTACTTTCCCACATTAGTGTTTTGAAGAGAATATTGGTTGGAACATTTTTTGTTAGGATGGCCAAGACAAGACTCTGGAATGGATACTGCAGAAACCTGTGTTGGAAAGTAGCAGGTTCAACTGTTAATACTTCACTGTGTACAGATTGGACCTCTACTGTGAATTTCACCTATATATATATAAAGACTGAAATGTCATTTTGAACTATGGACACTATTAATATAATTGCCCTAATTTTGATCACCCTCTTCTATTTGACCTATCCTAGAAAGATTCAAAGTACAAGAATATTTCTTCCCAGAAGCCAATTTATCCCAGATAACAAGGGTCTAGGCCCAAAACGTCAGCTTTGATGCTCCTAAGATGCTGCTTGGCCTGTTGTGTTCATCCAGCTCCACACTTTATTATCTACAGACCAGATCAGTTGTTTTCCAGAATTTTGTGTGAATCTAGGGAAGGGATTGCTGGGCCCCTTGCAGAGGTACTTGTATTATGGTAAGCCATAGGTGAGGTGTTGGAAGACTGGAAGGTAGCTAATGTGCTGCCATTATTTAAGAATGGTGGCAAGGAAAAGTCAAGACACTATAGACCAGTGAACCTTATGTCAGAGGTGGGTAAGTTGTTGGATGGGATTCTGAGGGACAGAATTTACATGTATTTGGAAAGGCAAGGACTCATTATGAATAGAAAACATGGCTTTGTTTGTAGGAAATCCTCTCTTACTAACTTGATTGAGTTTTTTGAAGAGGTGGCAAAGAAGATTGATGATGGTTGAGCGGTGGATGTTGTCTATTTGGACTTCAGCAAGGCATTCAACAAAGCTCAGCATGGTAGACTGGTTAGTAAGGTTAGATCACATGAGATCCAGGGGTAGCTAGTCAATTGGACACAAAATTGGCTTGAAGATAGGAGACAGAAGGCGGTGGTACAGGATTGACTTTTGGACTGGAGGCCTGTGACCACCAGTGAGCCATAAGGTTCGGTGCTGGATTGATAGCTTTTGGTTATTTATATAAATAACTTGTACGTGAAAACAGAATTTGAAGATAACCCCAAAATAGGTGGTGTAGTGGACTGTGAAGAAGAATATCTCTGAGTACAATGGGACCTTGATCAGATGGACCAATGGGCTGAGGAATGGCAAATTGAGTTTAATTTAGCTAAATGTGAGGTGTTGCATTTTGGTAATGTTAGTCAGGGCAGGACTTGTAGCCAAGCAAAGAGACCTAGGGCTGCAGGTGTACATTTCCTTTAAGTGGAGTTGCAGGTATACAGGATGGTGAAGAAGATATTTGGTACGCTTGCCTTTCTTGGTGAGAACACTTAGTATAGGAAAAGGGTTGTCCTATTGCAGATATACAGGACATTGATGAGGCAATTTTTAGAATACTGCATTCAATTCTGGTCACCGTTTTACAGGAAAGATGTTAAACCTGAGATGGTGCAGAAAAGGTTTACAAAGATGTGGCTGGGATAGGAAGGTTTGAAATATAGGGAGAGGCTGAATAGCCTGGGGATTTTTCCCTGGAGGGTCAGGAGCCGAGGGGCGACAGAGATTTATAGAATCATGAGGACATGATGAGTGAAGTTCTTTTTCTTGAAGTGGGGAAGTCCAGAAGTTGGGGCATAGGTTTAAGGTGAGAGGGGAAGGATTTAAAAAAGGCCTGAGGGGTAACTTTTTCACATAGAGGATGGTGCAAGTATGGAATGCGCTGTCGGAGGAAGTGGTGGAGGTAGGTACAATTACAACATTTAAAAGGTGCCTGGATGGGTTTATGAATAGGAAGGGTTTAGAGGAATGTGAGCCAAGTATTGGCAAATCAGATTAGGTCAGATTAGGGCATCTGGTTTCTGTGGACAAATGGGACCAAAGAGTCTGTTTCCATTCTGTATGACTCTATGACTCTGTTAACCAGCCTGTGGAACAATGGATCATGAAAACCGTTTAAGCAATCTGGCCAGTTTTAGTATTTTCTTCTATATATCCATTAACTGTGTATATTTGTCTCCCTGTTTTTTGTAAATGGGGCTAAAAACAAAGTTTATTAGATTTAAATCATACACATCAAATAGATTACTTTGATGCTTAATTTTGCTCTGCTAAAGTTATTGCATTGTTAATAAATTGCTAAGTATCAGGGTGGCAGGATGGCTCAGTAGTTAATACTACTGCCTCACAGCATCAGAGATCCAGGTTCAATTCCAGCCTTGGGTGTCTGTCTGTGTGGAGTTTGCACATTCTCCCTGTGTCTGTGTGGGTTTCCTCCGGGTGCTCCAGTTTCATCCCATATCTCAAAGATGTGCAGGTTAGGTGGATTGGACATGCTAAATTGCCCATAGTGTTCAGAATGTGTTGCTTAGGGAACAGGAAATGGGTCTGGGCAGGATGCATGAGGTTCAGTGTAGACTTGCTGGGCTAAAGAACCTGTTTCCACACTGTAGAGATTCTGATTCTAATTCTAATCCTTGACCAGTGCAATTTCTTTCATCCTTGGGATGTCTGCAGCGGCTGCTCAGCTCTCACAGGGTGCAATATAACCATGTCCAACAGCAATAAAAAATACTGAAGCAGACATTTGAAGAGTCTAAGTAAAGATATATTTTAAAAAGTAAAAGGTTATATTTGATTATGTCTTACCCATGCCACTTATGTGTCTTCAGTAAGTATTATTTTCTTCCCCCCCTTAAGACTATGACCAAGTGTAGTTCCAAATTGCACAGCTGGGTGAAGGAGCATGCTCTGTAATTGGGGATAATGGGAACTGCAGATGCTGGAGAATTCCAAGATGATAAAATGTGAGAGATAATGGGAATTGCAGATGCTGGAGAATTCCAAGATAATAAAATGTGAGGCTGGATGAACACAACAGGCCAAGCAGCATCTCAGGAGCACAAAAGCTGACGTTTCGGGCCTAGACCCTTCATCAGAGAGGGGGATGGGGAGAGGGAACTGGAATAAATAGGGAGAGAGGGGGAGGCGGACCGAAGATGGAGAGTAAAGAAGATAGGTGGAGAGAGTGTAGGTGGGGAGGTAGGGAGGGGATAGGTCAGTCCAGGGAAGACGGACAGGTCAAGGAGGTGGGATGAGGTTAGTAGGTAGCTGGTGGTGCGGCTTGGGGTGGGAGGAAGGGATGGCTTAGAGGAAGAACCGGTTAGGGAGGCAGAGACAGGTTGGACTGGTTTTGGGATGGAGTGGGTGGGGGGGAAGAGCTGGGCTGGTTGTGTGGTGCAGTGGGGGGAGGGGACGAACTGGGCTGGTTTAGGGATGCAGTAGGGGAAGGGGAGATTTTGAAACTGGTGAAGTCCACATTGATACCATATGGCTGCAGGGTTCCCAGGCGGAATATGAGTTGCTGTTCCTGCAACCTTCGGGTGGCATCATTGTGGCAGTGCAGGAGGCCCATGATGGACATGTCATCTAGAGAATGGGAGGGGGAGTGGAAATGGTTTGCGACTGGGAGGTGCAGTTGTTTGTTGCGAACTGAGCGGAGGTGTTCTGCAAAGCGGTCCCCAAGCCTCCGCTTGGTTTCCCCAATGTAGAGGAAGCCGCACCGGGTACAGTGGATGCAGTATACCACATTGGCAGATGTGCAGGTGAACCTCTGCTTAATGTGGAATGTCATCTTGGGGCCTGGGATGGGGGTGAGGGAGGAGGTGTGGGGACAAGTGTAGCATTTCCTGCGGTTGCAGGGGAAGGTGCCGGGTGTGGTGGGGTTGGAGGGCAGTGTGGAGCGAACAAGGGAGTCACGGAGAGAGTGGTCTCTCCGGAAAGCTGACAGGGGAGGGGATGGAAAAATGTCTTGGGTGGTGGGGTCGGATTGTAAATGGCGGAAGTGTCGGAGGATAATGCGTTGTATCCGGAGGTTGGTAGGGTGGTGTGTGAGAACGAGGGGGATCCTCTTGGGGAGGTTTTGGCGGGGGCGGGGTGTGAGGGCTGTGTTGCGGGAAATACGGGAGACGCGGTCAAGGGCGTTCTCGATCACTGTGGGGGGAAAGTTGTGGTCCTTAAAGAACTTGGACATCTGGGATGTGCGGGAGTGGAATGTCTTATCGTGGGAGCAGATGCGGCGGAGGCGGAGGAATTGGGAATAGGGGATGGAATTTTTGCAGGAGGGTGGGTGGGAGGAGGTGTATTCTAGGTAGCTGTGGGAGTCGGTGGGCTTGAAATGGACATCAGTTACAAGCTGGTTGCCTGAGATGGAGACTGAGAGGTCCAGGAAGGTGAGGGATGTGCTGGAGATTGCCCAGGTCAACTGAAGGTTGGGGTGGAAGGTGTTGGTGAAGTGGATGAACTGTTCGAGCTCCTCTGGGGAGCAAGAGGCGGCGCCGATACAGTCATCAATGTACCGGAGGAAGAGGTGGGGTTTGGGGCCTGTGTAGGTGCGGACGAGGGACTGTTCCACATAACCTACAAAGAGGCAGGCATAGCTGGGGCTCATGCGGGTGCCCATGCCCACCCCCTTAGTCTGTAGTAAGTGGGAGGAGTCAAAAGAGAGGTTGTTGAGTGTGAGGACGAGTTCAGCTAGGCGGATGAGAGTGTCGGTGGAGGGGGACTGGTTGGGCCTGCGGGACAGGAAGAAGCGGAGGGTCTTGAGGCCATCTCCATGCGGAATGCAGGTGTACAGGGACTGGACGTCCATGGTGAAGACATTTTTCCATCCCCTCCCCTGTCAGCTTTCCGGAGAGACCACTCTCTCCGTGACTCCCTTGTTCGCTCCACACTGCCCTCCAACCCCACCACACCCGGCACCTTCCCCTGCAACCGCAGGAAATGCTACACTTGTCCCCACACCTCCTCCCTCACCCCCATCCCAGGCCCCAAGATGACATTCCACATTAAGCAGAGGTTCACCTGCACATCTGCCAATGTGGTATACTGCATCCACTGTACCCGGTGCGGCTTCCTCTACATTGGGGAAACCAAGCGGAGGCTTGGGGACCGCTTTGCAGAACACCTCCGCTCAGTTCGCAACAAACAACTGCACCTCCCAGTCGCAAACCATTTCCACTCCCCCTCCCATTCTCTAGATGACATGTCCATCATGGGCCTCCTGCACTGCCACAATGATGCCACCCGAAGGTTGCAGGAACAGCAACTCATATTCCGCCTGGGAACCCTGCAGCCATATGGTATCAATGTGGACTTCACCAGTTTCAAAATCTCCCCTTCCCCTACTGCATCCCTAAACCAGCCCAGTTCGTCCCCTCCCCCCACTGCACCACACAACCAGCCCAGCTCTTCCCCCCCACCCACTCCATCCCAAAACCAGTCCAACCTGTCTCTGCCTCCCTAACCGGTTCTTCCTCTAATCCATCCCTTCCTCCCACCCCAAGCCGCACCCCCAGCTACCTACTAACCTCATCCCACCTCCTTGACCTGTCCGTCTTCCCTGGACTGACCTATCCCCTCCCTACCTCCCCACCTATACTCTCTCCACCTATCTTCTTTACTCTCCATCTTTGGTCCGCCTCCCCCTCTCTCCCTATTTATTCCAGTTCCCTCTCCCCATCCCCCTCTCTGATGAAGGGTCTAGGCCCGAAACGTCAGCTTTTGTGCTCCTGAGATGCTGCTTGGCCTGTTGTGTTCATCCAGCCTCACATTTTATTATGCTCTGTAATTGGCCCTGTTTGACCTCAAGTTATACTGAGAGTGTCCAAACTAGATGCAGATTCACCCTCCTGGGTTTTGGCTTTATCAAGCTTTGGCAACATGGGCAGGGGGAGAATTGTTGGAAACGGAGGTTTGTATGAGTGTCCTGAGAGGAAGCTTTCAGACATCCTGTGTGTGCCGCCTCCTTCCTAGCCCGTGTTGGCATCACTCCATCTCCTTGAGAGGAAGGTGCTGGTGAAGTGAAGTTGAGGCCTTTGTCCCCTGCTTCCCCCAACCACCACCACCACCCTCACCTTGCCATTGATACTGAGGACTAGTGGCTAGAACAATGGAGTTCAGATCTGTGCGTATATTCAGCAGACAGTATGGGTGCTGTACCTGGGCATTCATGTTGGTCAACATGTTCTCCATGGAGACAGCCAGGCTCATGCATGCTAAAGCTAGCATGGTACTGATAATATTGTTGGAGTTCTCCATTCTTTGAGTTAGTTTTGTAAACAGCTCTGGTTAACTTGCCTGCTGTTCTTGAGGCTGCCTTTGTACATTTTGCAGATACACTAATAGAGGATATTATAGAGGAATTATATTATAGAGGATATTATAGGTAGAGGAATCTTTTTGCCTTGGGCTGAGCAGGCGCCTGGTCTCTAGCAATCCTCTGAGTTCTAAGATCTGGGCCATTTCTTCAATGACCAGCTGTGTTGCTCACCAGATTGTGTTCCTCTAATGTAGATAGATTACCATTGAGGTGAATGTCTCTGAGGGGTCAGATAAAGCCTTCCTGATGCATCCTTTGAGGCTTCATTATCTTTCTCCTCAGTGATGGGGCAAAGATTAGGGTGTCTGCCTGGCCTTTTCCTGGAGTTTTACTGGATTCTGATAATACCTGCAAAACAGAAATTAGGGAAGTTGTTGTCATAGATAGATAAAATCTTGTGCACTTTTAAGAATGAGTTAGCAGTGGAGTTAATGGTAGACCAGTGCTGCACAACATAATGAAGCTTACTGGATTTGGTGGGCTACAGAATTAGCTCATCCCATATAAGTGGCAGTGTTCTTTTCTAGCCAACTTTTCTTTCCATAAGACGAGAAGACTCCAGTGTCCAGACTTCCTATTCCACCACCGCCCCCAACTTCATTTTTGGCCCCATCGTCCCTGCTGTAGACCAATTATTCCTGCAAAGAAACAAAGAGAGGGCTTTTGCGTGATGGAAGTGAATGGAAGAATAGTTAGATGGTGATGGAAGAAGATGAAGGTGTCCTAATTGAGTGAACAGGGTGTGCAGGGTTTGGGTTGACAATGTAGTTGAGACCCATTGCATGGTCAGTGCTATACAAGTGACCAGAATGTTGTTAATGTTCAGTTTGATTGTGATTGTTTGCGTCGCCTCCTGTAACTCTCAGCTGAATAAAGAATGGTGTTCCTCTCCACTATCCCATCCCACAGCATCCCCTGATCCCTGTCTGTGAAACAGGATGTGAGCTTTCCATTCTGGACCCTGCATTCAGTTATATCTTTTTGACATTACAGTGTGGGAGGTTGTTCCTGGCTTACAGCATTCAAAGTGATTTGCAGCTGGACTTCAACTGTGCTGCTGGTAATGTGATTGCTAGTGTCCTGGCCATAGCAAGAGTGTTCATCTTTACCACTGTACAAATTTCTAAGAAAGATACCCAATAGGTCAGTTGCATAATTAGCTAGGTGAAGAGAGGAAGATTGTGCTGGAAAAGTTCCAGTGACCATAGTGGACCAGACACCATAAATCAAACTTGACAAAACATGTTAACTGAAAATAGGATATTTCTGCCCAATATCAACATTTATAAATCAATAAGGAACATGATGTAGGTAAAAAAAAGGAGTTTAGGACAAAAATAAAAGTAAGTCCTGTGGATGTTGAGGGTCTGAAGTACAAACAGACCTTCCTGGAGAGGTTCAACAGGTCTGGCAAAAATTATGCAGAGGGAAATCGAGTGAACAAGTCCCAGAGGAGAACCATTCAACTCAAAACACTAACTCTGTTTCTCTCTCCTTAGGTGCTGTCAGGCCTGTTGAGTACTTTCTACACTTTCTGCCTTTACAAAGTGTGAGATTAAAAGTATTGCATCTGCAACAGATAAACTGATAATGTAAATTGGTCGAACCAATTCTGTACTTTAGTTTCTATGCAACATTATATAATTTCCCCTGATCTTGAGGAAGAAAAGTATCTTACATGTAAAAATTTTTTAAAAAGTCATAACTTTGAAAGGACGTGCCTATGGCGGAGTAGAAGAGGATTTCAATGCACAATTTTCAAAACATGAAAATGACATTCAGACTAAATACAACCATTTACAGATCCCAGCCGACCCCAGGGCAATCTTCCAAATTTCAGGTAGAACTTGGCGTTAGGGCAAGTTAGTTATTTTTGTCCATAAAGGGTTCATTTTTGGCAGTAGAGCTTTAAATGATGGATTAATAATCTATTTATGGAACTAACTATTTCTGAATGTTTTATTGACATTTAAAAAAGCTATATTAACAACTGTCATAGGATCTCAAAAATAAACTCTACTTCAGCAGAGATGACTTGAACCAGATCTGTTCCAGATCACAAGTCTCTGTAAACAAAAACCAGAAGAGCTACGGATGCTGTAAATCAGGAACAAAAATAGAAGTTGCTGGAAAAGCTCAGCAAGTCCGGAAGCATCCATGAAGAAAAAAATCAGAGTTAACAGTTTGGGTTTGTTGACCTTTCTTCAGAGTTCTCAACATATCTCAACCCAACTTCTACACAAATATTTCCATCATGTTAGATGTTAAAATATCTCTGTAGCTTACTGAGTATCCATTCCTATTCTTTATCCATCAAAATCTGAACATTTAAAAACAATCCTTTATTGACTGAACAAACAACTGGTCCTAACCCGTCTTTGACATAACCATAAGTGACATAAATGCTGTCATCTACGAAAGAAATGACTGACTTGAGCCTATTTATTCCAGTAAAAATCATCATAAAGAAATGGGTTGCATCATGTGAATCATTTTTTTTGTCTATAAGTTCAAGTTGTGTGGAGTTCGGTGGAGTGATTCTCACCATGAGGCTGAATGAATTCTATTGGGTTACTGTGCCCAACTCGACACATTAATTGGTATTTCAATCCTTGTCACATCCACTTCTGCCTAATCTTACCATGCACCATTTTTGAAACAACTTGTTAATGGAACATACATCCTGAAAATCACAAATATTCCTTATACCTGTGCCATCTTTAAAAGCTCATTGTGCACCATGACATGCACTGTCAGTCTGAAGCTGCCCAGTACTGTTTCTGACGTTTGAACCAGACATGGCAGATGGGGATAAATTGGTATCCTGGAGATCCTGTTAGATACGGTGATGCACAAGCAGGACTTCCACTTCCCTTGGACCGGCAGTGGGAGCTTAAAAACTGGACCATGCCAGCCTGGTCTGAGGTTAGCACTCAGATTAAAGCAGTCTTAACCAACTGGAGGAATGCCCAGCATTGTAGGAAGAAGCCAATATCCTTCTTCATGCTGCTGGGGTAAGTGGCTCCATCTTGTCTCTGATACCTCACCCTCAATCTTTACTACTGTACCCAACTCCCACAAAAGCTTATACTCTGCCACTCACACTACTGTCTTTAACATCTGCCCCACTTGGTCTTGCCTATCCTAATCCCTGACAGTGCATGCCTTGTGCATTGACTACTCACTCACTCAGGACATAGCCCTGCCTGTACCAATAAGAATAGTTTGCCTTCTGTAATACCTGTCTATGTCTGAATCCTTGAAGGAAACAGTCTACAAAAGGGCAGAAAGAGTATGCTTCTTGTTGGAGCTGATATGACAAGTTACATTCACTTCACACCTCAATCACCTTCTGAAAGGCAACATGCTATACCAATATCATCTCCAAAAAAAGTCCACATCCCAACTCTCCTTGACATCCAATTGCATTGTCATTATAGAATGATGGACTTCCAACATTCTGGGTGTAACCATTGACCAAAAACTAAATTGGCCACCCATATAAATACTTTGATTGGAAATCTCTCAGTGTAGGTATTATGCAGTGAATACCTAATGTCCTGGCTCTACAAAGCCTGCCCATCATGTTCAAGACTCAATGCAGAAGTGTAACGGCATCATCTCCATTTTCCTGAATCAGTGCAATTCCAACAATATTCAAGAATCATGAGACTATCTAAGACAAAGCATTCTATTCATCAGCTTAAACGTTCACTTCATCTACCAATGACACATAATGTCAGTAATGTATTACAACTAGAAGATACATTTCATTAACTCAATAAGGCTCCTTTGACAGCACCTGTCAATCCTGCAATCGTCTATAACCTAGAAGGACAAGTTGCAAATGAACAGCAAGAGTTGCAACTTTTTCTGTAAGCCACCCACAATTTTGATTTGGAATTATATCATTATTCCTTTACATCTGCTGGATCAAAATTTTAGAACGCCTCCCCCCTCCCCTTCCACCCACCCCCACCACCAAACAATGCAGGTGTCCTTGTGCCAAATTGCAGCAGTTCATGAAAGCAACCCACAATCAGAAGCCACTAGTGACGGGCAAGAAATTCTAATCCAGCTGAAGATACCTATGTCCCATAAATTAATTTGAGAAAACGACTAAGCAACCAGGCCCCATGAAAGTGTTAAAATATATAAGTATACTTCTGGAGTGCCAGTGAAATGAAAGTAACAGCTGCCAAAGCCAGGAAGTAAGTGGCTTTGATATCAACAGTCCCTGTGAACCAGAAGGAGATAATCTCTTTTCTATTGATTACCATATCTCACCCAACAGCAATCAGAGAATTTCCAACCATCAACATCCTAGGAGTTCCCATTGACCAAAACTCAAACATCTAAATACTGTGGCTACACAAGCAGGTCAAATCCTAGGAGTCCTGCAATGAGTAGCTCACCTATTTCCCCAAAGCCTGTCTATCATTTACCAGAAACAATTCAAGGGTATAACAGAACATTTTCCATCGGATGGCTTCAGCCTGCAACAACACTCAAGGAACTTGAAGCCATCCAGGACAAAGCAGCCAGCGGGATTGGCAACACATTTACAAATTTCCACTCTCACTGTCACTAAAGCTTAGTGATAGCAAGATGCACTGTAGAAATTCTACAAAGCTTCTTATACAGCACCTTTCAAACCTGTGACCATTACATTCTAGAAGGACAAGAGCAGTAGATGCATCGGAAAATCACTACCTGAAAGCATCCTCCATGCCAATTAACATTCTGAAATATATCATCGTTCCTTCAGTGTTAGTGGGTCAAATTCCTGGAACTCTGCCCCCAATGGCATTGTTCATGAATCTATCCAAATGAAATGCAGCTCACTATAACCTTCCCAATGACAATTAGGGATTCCAGCCAGCAATATCAACATTCTCATGATCTACAGCCTGCCAACAATTATTGGCTGCATCTTCCAAGCACTGATTTGCTTTCCTCCACACTCGACAATCTATCCCTCACAACACAGAATCTGTTAACCATGATTCTTTCCCAATGCTAACAACTCTCACTAAACAATGTTCCCTCTAATCTTGTTCGTTGTTGTACATGGCCTGCTCAAATATAAGGACACATCATGTTTTCTTTGCTGAAGAGAGCAGATTTAACAGAGGTTTTCAAAATCATGAGGTGTCTGGAGATAGTAAGTGGGGAGAAACTGTTTCAGATTATAAAAGGACTAATAATCAAGGGCACAGATTGAAAGTATTTGCAGGATAAGTAAATGCAAGTTGTGAAAAAAACTTTTTCACACAGAAAGTAGTTATGGAATATACTGTATGGGTGTGTGATTGAAGCAGGTTAAATTGAGGCATTCAAGAGAGCATTGGATGGTTCTTCAATTAGAAACAATGTGTAGGGTTATGGGGAAAAGGTAGAAGAGAGGCAATAGTTTAAAATACTCAGAGTCTGTTCAGACATGATGAACTGAATGGTCTCTTTCTGCACCAGAACAATTCTATGGTTCTGTGACTAAAGTATGCAAGCCCCTTAAACCTTTTCTCTCTGCCAAAACGCAGCAACGGTAATATAATGAAGTTAACTTCTGATTGATATTGTGCCATGTCTTAAAACCAGTATGTCAGTATACCTTGAAGAATCATGCTTATGATATTGCCACTGTATTGTGTATGTGATATGGGGTTCTGGCGTATCACCGCCCACCTTAAGCAGGGATCAGTTGAAACGTGACATATTACCAGAATCATGCTTCTTGATGTTGCTATGTTGCAAACTAATATTTGCATAGAATAATCAATATTTGCTGGATTACTTAATACCACGATATCCATGCCCAGTCTCTGGCATAAACATAAGCATTGCTGCATCAGGTAAAATACCTGCCCTTGGGAATAATCATATCACTTGTCCTGTGCAGGCATGTACGGGTTATCATAGGACCATGCAGGTAAAAGGAAACAGTGTCCCTTAACATTCCTGTCATAACTTTTTACCACGATTTTTTACTGTCCAACTGTTAGGAGGAAGTAGAAGTCACAAGTTAAAATGAACTTCTGCCATAAAATTGACCAGAAACTCTGCCTTCAGGTTTCTCCTCTGTTGCTGTGGTTTCCCAGAATATCTTGTCTGCTGACAGCTATTCAGGTTACATAAATATTGAAAGCCTCTCCTTACACTGAAACCTAGGGAAGGTAAAAAAAACCTGTCATAGCACTGCTGTTGATTAAGCATATGTATGTGGATTCCTTTGGCAGGAAACATCATCAGCGACTGATTCCATTAAAGAATGCCAGGGGGAATTGGGATAAGTTCGTGCAGCACTGCTTGACAAATTCTATGTGAGCAAACTTTGCCTGTGAATATTTTATTTTGAAATGGTTGCTTAATTAAGACACTGAAGCATAGAAAAATATCACACCAGCTAATTTCATGTCCCCTTATAGCTACATCTTGTTTTCTCTCCTAATATTCAAACCATGGGATTAAAATGCATATTCCCAATAATCAGGATTTGATTAGGCTTTTGTTAATTTATACTCTATTAATTGATAGAACATTGAAGTAATAGAGAACTGGGGTAATGGAAAGTCAACTTCAATAACAGGAGTAATGGGGAAGCAACAATGTCGTGATAACGTCACGAATTAGTAATCCAAATTTCCAAACTAATGTTCTGGGGCAAGTCTTTGATTCCAACCACAGCAGATGGTGAAATTTGAATTCAGTATAGAGCTGAAAGAAAATGTTACCATATAACCACTGTTGATTGTGATTTCACTGATTCACTAGTGTCCTTGAGAGAGAGAAATCTGCCATCCTTCCCTGACCTGGCTAATATGTTACTCGAGACCCGCTGCCGAATGATTAACTCAAGTGGAGTTTTGGGCAATAACTGCTAACCTAGCCAGCATTTTACCGATTAACTAAAATAAGAGCGTGTATTTAAGGTAAGCAGGTTGGGAAGATTGTTTTTCGTTGAGAGAATGGTGGGAGTCTGGATCTTGCTGTGTGAAGGGTTGCTTGAATCAGAAACATTCATAAGGTTTAAGCAGTATTTAAACATTCACTTACATTGCCAAAAGCTGGAAAATGAGAGAAATGTGGTCAGATCTTTGCTGGCCAGCATGGACATGCTGAGCCGAAGAGCCACCTTCTTTGCTGTGAATGTCTCCGAGTCTATGTATTTGGTGGTAATTGAATTTACAGGAGGTAAACAGGCAGAGCTTTCTTACCTTATGTAACCCAAGCTTGTTCTTCCTTCAGGCTATGGCTGTTCCAGACACTACCCAGTGTGTCCCAGCTTGAATTCCATAAGCCAAAGCAGCATTCCCTTAACTGAATTAAGGTGCTCAACTTTATTTAAAATTACTTAACATATCCCTTAAATGTTGTCTTCTGGGGCGTATTCTAAATAGTTGCTCCCTAATATTAATTGGTAGTTTCTAATCTTAACTTTTTTTCATTTATATGAATGAATAAGACATAGATTTCAGAACTCCAGGCATCAAGAAATTGTCAGATTGCGAGAACGAGAAATTCCAGAGGACATCACCATTAATCCCTCGAGACCAATCATCCCACAATATCTCAGAATCTCTACGTGAATATGTTTGCAAATTTACAGCATGTTTACATTGGCAAGAAATTAGGTATGCGTAACACAACATAATGACCATTGAAACAGTAGTTCATTAGATCAGAGGTCTAAACATAATCAAGTTTAGCCTGTCTAGCCACATATTTGGTGAATCTGTAATTTAGACTCAATGTACAAACCAGTGGATTTTCATGCAAAATTGGACCCATTTGCAAGACAACTCATTTGCAGAGTGCTAACCTACGGATCAAAAAAAGGAGCTTTTTCATTTGGGATGATTTCTGATCACCTTAATCACTGATAATCTGACAATTGCGTGTGATAGCAGCAAAGCAGGCCAATGGGGTCTACTGCAGACTCACCTAACCTTCCTCCTGCCTGTCCTGCTAGTTTTCCTTCTCCTGCCTATTTTATGTAAGAGGGAACGCAGGCACTGCTGAGCCTCTTAAACTATTTTCTTCCTGTACATGTTGATACTTTCAGGGACATCTCTGGTGGCTTGCTTAAGTGTTGCAGAAAAAAAGTTTGAAGAATTGGAGAGCTAAAACACATTCTTTCATTATGCCATTGGTAAAGGTATTGGGGTTCTTGCCTCTGGCACAAACACATCCAACTAGGCCATCATGCAGTAGAGATAACAAGGTGTAGAGCTGGATGAACACAGTAGGCCAAGCAGCGTCAGAGGAGCAGGAAGGCTGACGTTTCGGGTCTAGACACTTCTTCAGAAAACACAGGATTTGACAAAATTGTTTGGATATTCTAACTTGGACAGCAGATGTCAGAGACCAGATCAACTCTCATTGTTGAAAGTTTTAGTTATGTCTGTGAAAAGTATAGATAGATCCTGGTGAGCCTTCTGCAGCTTTCTTATAGTTATCTTCCTGCAATTGCTGTATTGGCTGGGAGGTCAACATCTATGAACTGTCAATCCGTTGTGGGAAGTTTGTCAAATTCTCGAGACTGCATGCCTCCACTGAAGTTACAAGGGCAATAATCAAAGACATTCCACATGCAGGTGAATGTGGCCTAAATTCCCACAACACAGAAAACACCCATACTAAAGTAAGCAAATTCCAGAGTGCTACCAAAATCATTGGGTCTTAGAATTAGTGTCTCCAAGATTGAGATAATGTTTCAACTATCGCCAGATGCATGCAATGGAAGAACAGATACAACCTGAAACAGCTCATTTTGGAGAGTGTTAAACTGAACATTTAAAGTATTCCAAAGGGGCTTTTGTGACACATTGTAGCGCCCCAACATCCGAGCCAGGAGGCCTGGATTCAAATCCCACCTGCTCTGAAGGTGTATAATAATGTCACTAGACAGGTTAATTAAGAACATATCAACCATTGATAACATAAATTTCAAGGTTTAGAACATTAATCATAGTTTGTCAGTGTTCTCATGAGGGTCACAATTGTTCACTAACATATCTTTTCAAGTATCCAGTGTTCTGGATACAACCACCTCATGATTGCAGCATGGCATTAAGGTGGAGACTAAAACCACTTCCAGGCCATCACCATAATGAATGGTACAGAAATCTGGACCTGTTATAAGTGCCACGTCAGAGGTCAGGAAGACTCTGACTAAAGGCACTCATTGTCCATCACGAAAATTGTCTTGCAGAAAAAAAATCACAAACAACAGGTCCTTTATTGTGTTGGGCTAGGCAGCACAGAGGTCAAGCTCTGTAAAACTCAACTCAGATGGGCAGGCTATGTCTTCCACATGAAGGGTGACTGAGTTTCCAAGCAGATTCTCTATAGGGAACTGTTTTAAGGTATGTAACACAGAGGTGAGAGTGCAAACAACATCCTAAAAAAAATCTATATCGGCATTTCTACTTAATACCACCTCCTCTAGGGAAAATACTGACGATGATTAATCTATATAGAGATTAGCACTGAACTTTGGTTCACCATATTTAGATGCCAGTCTAAGCCAAACTCATATTATCCAACAAATACAGAAAAATGATATGGTGTAGAGAAGGAAATTTGCTGAAACATCAACAATGACTGTATGAATTGCTGGTTCAATTGCCAGTTATGTTCTCATCATGTTGGAGTGTTCAGTCGTGAAAGGATCAACCATAGATGATGAAGTCAATTACAACTTAGGCATGCTCAAATAACCATCTGGCCCTATTCACAATGTTCTCTAAGCCAGTCTATTTGGAAGCAGCTGATGTGGTATGATGTATTTACACTTCTATCTCATTTCTCAAGTGTAGTTCCTTTACTCTGAGCCTGTGCCCTTGGGTCCTAGTCTCTCCTACTAATGGAAACATCTTCTCCACATCCACTATATCCGGTCCTCTCATTATTCTGTAAGTTTCAAAGAGATTCTCCCTTATCTTTGTAAATTGCATCAAGTATGGACCCAGAGTCCTCAACCATTCCTTAACTGATAAGCGCTTCATCACTGGGATCTTAAAATACTGTCAACCATTACATAGCTCAACAACATATGTTCTATTTATGCCATCATTAAAAAAGTGCAGCAGTGATTGAAGGCTATTGTACTCCACTTAGCTCAGAGTGAAGATCATCTGTTTATTGTCTCATCACCAAATTTAAAAAAAGTTATTGTTTCACCAATCCTTCTGTGTGATCAGTCCATTTATAGGAAAGAGAAGAGTGCCACAACAGTCCGTTTTGGCTATGGTGACAATGAGTGGAGAAGGCTGAAAGATGGTACCTTCCCTTTTGATCATCCCTCCAATTGTTTACTTGTGGAAGGAGTGACCTTGTGTTGTCTTGGCTATATCTTTTATAGGCTTGAAGCCTTGAAATCTTTAGAAGGCTCTTTGCTGGGACTAATCCTGCAGCAGTAAACTGAGTCTAACTGCCAGAGGTTACTCATTTCTGCCACAGAAATGCATGAGTGAGGAGCTCAGTCAGAAAATAGAATGGGATTCGGGTGGGTTTCTTTTCATTCACAGGATGAGGGTGTCACTGGCTCGGCAGCATTTATTACCCACCACAGAGGATAGGAAAGAGTCAGCCACATTGCTGTGGGTCTGGATTCACACGTAGACCAGATCAGGTAAAAATGGCAGTTTCCTTCCCTAAGGGATATTGGTGAACCAAATGGGTTTTTCCCCAACAATTGACAATGGTTTTATGGTTGTCATTAACCTCTTAATTCCAGATTTTTTATCGAATTCCAGTTCCACCATCATGGCGGGATTAAAACCCAGGTTCCTAGAACATTACTTTTGTCTCTGGATTAACTGTCCAGTGATAATAACATGAGGCCATTACCTCCCCTGAAAGTGTCAGAGGGAAGGGTAGAATTCTCACTTTGCTACTTGTTCCTCTTTTCACCAAGAGAAAAGCCCATACAAACATTATTCCTCACGGCAAGATGAAATGTTTGTGAAAGAAAGGCTTAGAATAATACAGATATAAAATCCCTGGTGCCCTTGCACATATTTGAGATGCCCAGACATGAGAGCTTTACTGTAAGAAGGACAATGGTTAGAAGTCATATAATATGAACTCCCACCTCACTAACTTCATTGAAACTCAGAACAATAGTCTCCAAGTCCCAGAGGGAAGATTGTACAATGAACAAAAAGCAATGGAATTAAAAATGGTGAAACCACTGATCAGTTCAAGCAGCAGCTTAAGAGAACAAAACAGTTTGAGTTCTCTCATCACTGATGTCAACTGGCTGATTTGCAGCATATTCTCTTCATGTTTTATTTCTGATTTTCAGCCTCGACAGTATTTCCATTTTTGTTGAAGTTTTAGGTTCATGATTAAAGGCAGGAGTTTTGTGATTCATGATTATTGCAGCATAGGTAAACTCAAGCTCATCCGAAAGGGACTACATTTGTAACCAGAGATAATGGGAACTGCAGATGCTGGAGAATCCAAGATAATAAAGTGTGAAGCTGGATGAACACAGCAGGCCAAGCAGCATCTCAGGATCACAGAAGCTGACGTTTCGGGCCTAGACCCTTCATCAGAGGGTCTAGGCCCAAAACGTCAGCTTTTGTGCTCCTGAGATGCTGCTTGGCCTGCTGTGTTCATCCAGCTTCACACTTTATTATCTTACATTTGTAACGATGTAGCTTTGGCCCAGAATTTAAGTTATTACTTGCAGAATTGTGTATCCTCAGGACTACGGAGCTGTCCCTCGTAGCATTAGTGGAGTAACTTGGAAATGCCTGCAGACCTGTTTTTAAGCCCTAAATTTCTATTGAGATGTTTGCTTGCCACTTTGGTTGAAATGTAATTTTTGATAATCTGGAGGCCAGAAATATAGCGAAAAGAGGGCCCATTCCAAACCCACATTCATTACAATAATATAAAACAAAGAACTGTGGATGCTGAAGATCTGAAACAAAAGTAGAAATTGCTGGAGAAACATAACCGATCTGGCAGCATCCATGGAGAGAAATTAGAGTTAAAAGTTTGCTTCCATAATATATTCTGGCCTAGCCAAAGATGCCTACCTCCTGTGAGTGGACTAAAAAAAAACTTCACCACAGATTTTTCAGTTTATATAAAGTTCACTGGAATAGTTTGTCAAGGGAAACTTAATGTTTATGGTGGTGAAATTTTACTGCATCTCAGGCCAAGGTTGCTGCTCTAAGCCTTCAGGATAAATTCTCATTTACAAGGTGGGAGTATACAGTTGGGGCATTTCCCAGCTGCACAAATCCAACTTGGCAGAAAATATCCAGGCAGTTTTTTTTTGTTCCGGGGGTGTCAGGTCCTATGCGAGTCAGGCCCTATAGAGAATGCAGTGCTGCCAGATCTTGGTGCAAACTGGGTGGAAGTCTGTCTTGATGGATTGCCAGTTTGTCAAAGTTTTTGTTAAAATGTGATGAACATAAAATACCCCTCCAGACTCCTCCGTATGACACCCACCCACCACACCAGTCCTCCTCTACTTCATACTATCTTGTGGCTAGTACGCACCCCCAAGGATGCTTATATCCTCATTGCCAAGCTATGGCCTCCACCTTTTTTATATATGTTAATTTGTGGGATGTGAACATTGTTAGCTAACCAGCATTTCTTGCCCATCTGTAGTTGCCCTTGAGAAGGTGGTGGTGAGCTGCCTTCTTGAACCGCTGCAGTCCACCTGCTGTGGGTTGACCCACAGTGCCATTAGGGAGGGAATTCCAGGGTACTGACCTAGTGACAGTGAACGAACGCCGACAATTTCCAATTTGTATAGTGAATAGCTTGGAGGGGGACTTGAAGGAGGAGGTGTTCCCATATATCTGCTTCCCTTGTCCTTCTGATTGGAAGTAGTCTTGGGTTTGGAAGATGCTGTCTGTGGATCTTTGGCGAATTTCTGCAGTGCATCTTATAGGCAGCACACATTGCTGCTACTGAGCTTCAGTGGTGGAGGGAGTGAATACTTGTGGAAGTAGTGCGAATGAAGTGGGCTACTTTATCCTGAATGGTGTCAAGCTTCTTGAGTGTTGTTGGAGCTGCAGTCATGCAGGCAAATTGGGAGTATTCTAGACTTGTGCCTTTCAGATGGTGGGCAGGTTTTGGAGAGTCAGTAGGCGAGTTATTTGCCACAGTATTCCCAGCTCCTGACCTGCTGTATTACTAGGTTTATGCTAACAGAGTGAAATGACAAGATCGATATTGTTTAACGTTTCAAAAATATTTTTTTCAAAGATGAAAGGGCAATGTTTTTAATTGCGTTATCCTTGTTGGCAGTTGCTTTTGATAAGCCTTTTGACAGTTCTGATAAGTTGGCAATTAATGAGTTTACACACATTTTATGTAACATCATTTCTGCTTTTGATAACTCCAAAAAATGCCATACTTCTCCCAGAGGTGTCCTGTGACCAAGTACAAAGGGGCTACCTTACTTCTCCAAAAGCATACCCTGTATATCCAAATGAATCCTGCTCCTACAAGGCCTAATCTGTGCCTGTTGCATTTCATTAACCTAGGTCACCAAAATCAAATATCACAGGAGGCTGCTGCTGAACACTATGGGCAGCTATCTCCACGAAACATATGCAAAAATGCAAACTGCTCATTTTCTGGCCCCACAAAAATGCTAAATGTGTTCGGGGGTGAGCTATTTTATTTTTAGTCCCCTTTCCCATTTTTGGATTGATGAAGTGGTAATCCATCATTGCGCAAATCCAGGCCTCCATTTCTTATCCCAGCTGACTTTCTGGGGTCAGACTATACGTTTTCATTTTGAACAGACAGTGAATGCTGCTACACCTCTTGGCTGTGTGCTACCTGGTTATGCAGATGCTGACTTTCGTATCTCTTGCATTTTTTTAACATTTTTTTTGTGAAATGCTTTTCTTCGAATCATTGATCATTTTGTAAGTCTTGAGGTGTTCCTTTTCCAACTTAAATCTTCCCACTGATACTTATGGATGCCAGGAATAGGAACATAAGAACGGGAGAATGTTTTTTGCGGCCTTAGCTGTTACTTTGACAGTAAATTCTGGTTAAATATGCCCTATAGTGTGTTCAGTGGTGAAGGACAGTGAGGGGCTCCAAGTAATTCCTAATTGCTTTCCAAGAGGATTTTGTTAATGAGGTAGCAGAATTCTGGAAGAAGATATTGCCCGAAGCCTTTTGTTGATGTTAAATAATCCCTTATTATTGGTATCAAACTCTGACATGCATCATAGAGGACAGTGAGTCACTTGACAGTGTTAATAAGAACATTTATGTCTGTAGAAGAAAAAAAATATATTTGAAGAGCTGCACTTATCAAATTGTGTATGTTAATGAATCACAGTTTCAGAAGCTGTTGTTTACTTTAAAGGTGTCACTTCTTGTTATGAGTTTCTGGAGTGTGTAGGAGATTTGTTTCACTGCAGAAATATCTTTATTTTGCAGCTGTTATTGGTCAAGCAATCCATCTATTGTCAGAATGGTTGGGTAATAAAATGAAGAATTTTCCATGGTGACTTTGATTCAGTTGTATAGCTTTGCGCTTTTTGTGGCTACCAATACTTAGTGTAGTACACAACTGAACCAATATCTGATCAAAGCCACCACCTGTGCCCATGCCTGTGCACTTCGTCGACTTTTTTGTCTTTTTCTTTTTCCTTCTTCCCCTTCTTTTTTTCCACAAACTTACTCGATAAAGAAAGCTGTTTGGTTGGAAGGGGGCTTTGATGGCGACAGAGGCAACAGCGTCTTCCGAGGCAACATGGCGACAGAGTCAGTCGTTCGGCGTGTGAAGCCTGGAGTGGGACTCTCATCCGCGTGGAGTGGGCCCGTCTTGGCAACATGGCACAGGCTGGGAAGCCTGGAGCAGGACTGCAGCACAGAGAAGGAAAAGTTGGATTCACTCTTTATGTTATCTTTTTAAAAATTTAATATGAATCGTGCCCAAATATGATGACAGCACACACTTTTCACTGTATTTTGTGTTCAATACACGTGACAATAAATAAATGATTCAAAAGTTACCAGTTTGAAACTCAGAGAATTTGGCTTGCTTGACCTGTGCTAAAAAGCAACGTAATGCTTAATGTTTTGCATGTTATTTACAAAGATTATATTTCTTCCATGCCAAACAATGTTTATAAAAAAACACTTCCTGGGATATGGGTGTTGCTGGCTGGGCCAACATTTATTGCCTGTTCACCACCACTTTCTCAAGGGCATTTAGGGATGGCCAATAAATTTAGCCCACCAAGCAACACTTGCGTTCTGTGAAGCGAAGTAAAAGAAAATTTTTAAATAACTAATTTAGTCTGCATTTCTTTTGGCTGTGGAGGTTTGTTTAATTTTTGCTTACAAATTTATTGCAGCAGTTTCTCTGCTATCCTGTCAGGCTTCTGCTTTTGTCTGCTCTGTGGACCATTCCTAGAAATTGTCTGGGATGACATTTCCAGATCTTAGTTCAGAAATTACACTAGAGCGAATCTTCTGCCAAACTCTTGCAATGCCACTTACATGAAGCCCATTGTATCGGAGGTAGGCAAATCCTTTGATGTAGGTTTTCAATGCCCTAACCAATGAATAACTTCTTTTAATAAAAGGCCATAATGCTTAGTTAATGCTCAACGGCCTACAGAAAAGTGAAATTGAGTTTGTGATGTATCCAGGCCAGAGGAATGATTTGAAATCTAAAAAAAAATTGAATGCATCAGGTAAATTTATGGATCAGTCTCTGTTTCTGCTCTATTTTTCTCTGCAAACTCTTGGGCCTTACTTTTTGAACATTGTTCTTCCCGTATGTTCTACAAACTAACTGATAGACAGTTGGAGTATCTAGTATTACACTGTTAAACATGTGCATGACCAATGCATTCATCACATTATTAAAAATCTTTGTGTTAATCAGATTCAACATTATCTTCACCCTTCAGATATCTATTCATCGTGTATAATTTTGAGGATCCTGCCTTTTCACTTTAAACAATCAATATTATGAAATTTATATACTTTTGAGTCACGTCTGAAGAATCAATTAAATATTTCGTGTGTAGTTCCAGGATTTAGTCTCCATTATTGCTGCCCTCGAGTGTTGGTTTCTGCTGTAATTGCTACATTTGCTGCAGTGGTTTCATTTCAGATGTTCAGCATCCTCAACTCTTTGTTTTATGTCATTCTTGTTCTGCCTGTGTTTAGTCATTCGTATGACATCCATGCCTGGTATCTGCACATCTTTGAAATATGATAAAGAGATAATGGGAACTGCAGATGTTGGAGAATCCGAGATAATAAAGTGTGGAGCTGGATGAACACAGCAGGCCCAGCAGCATCTTAGGAGCACAGAAGCTGACGTTTCGGGCCGAGACCCATCTGATGAAGGGTTTAGGCCCGAAATGTCAGCTTTTGTGATCCTAAGATGCTGCTTGGCCTGCTGTGTTCATCCAGTTCCACACTTTGTTATTGTTGAAATATGATAATTGAGTTTTCATTTATTTCACCCAAAATATTTAATTCATTCCATGAAAGTAAGAGAAAAGGTTTGTTTTCCCCCTTTCTAAAAAAAACAGCAAATTTACGATCCAAGATAGTGCCCTTCTCTGATAAATAAGCATCAGTAAAACCTGATTGCCTGTCCTTGTGAAATATTTTCACACGCTGCAATAAGTTAAACACGAGTGCTAATCCCAGGATTCCTAAGATTGAATTTTGTCAGTCTTTACACAATCTGTTAAAATCCACGAAATACTCTGCCTTGGAATGATAATCCATTTCCTGAAGCTTATCAAACTCTGACCTTATCTCATTGACTTTTAACAGATTCTATTTCTGCAGATTCTATCCTATTAGAAGGTCCAAACCTTCATTCCTGTACTTTTGATAGGTACCCATCTCACAAAGTACTTTATTTCTGATTTTACTACTACTTTTAGGAAATGATAGTGCCAGGTCATGCCTTGTTTTCTGTGAG
The DNA here is from genome assembly GCF_030684315.1 of Stegostoma tigrinum. Lineage (NCBI taxonomy): Eukaryota > Metazoa > Chordata > Chondrichthyes > Orectolobiformes > Stegostomatidae > Stegostoma > Stegostoma tigrinum. The sequence goes on from NC_081356.1 coordinate 96,310,112, forward strand.
AAGGTGTGATCCGTGTCCACTTATCGATCTCATTGTTCCACTGGTCATGTGTTTAAAATTCCAACATCACCGAGGTGTAGTTGCATCCTCACAATTTGCAGCTGCTTTTTGACATTTTTACAATGGCACCAAAGATTTTTGTTTCCTACCTATTTTTTTCTTCAAACCTTCACTTTTAGGTAACCATTCTCTGTGAGCATGCTTTAATCTAGGATTCTACGTGGTGTAGTCTTATAGTAGGATATTAATGAGTCTTATAGAAGCTTCAGTTCACAGAGTAACACGTCATTGTGCTTGTACCTACTAACTCAACAGCTACAGGTTCATTCCATTCCTACTTAAGGACAAGTGTGAATCTCAGTCAATAGCCACTACCTGAACACAATTAAACAAAATCAACGCAATTAAACATAATTACAACTTCAGCTTGGATTTTATTTGCCACTAGGCATCTGGGAGGAAGTTGCATTGTAAGTTCATTTCCTCTCAATAGTGGGGAAATAAGACCTGGCTGATTTTAACGGCTGTGCATCATTTAATCCCATCCGCCATAGTCCAATCCTTTCACAATGGGATGTAGCAAAAAATGGCTGAAAATCCCATAGCATCCTACACTATTTACCGATGCTAAGCAATAAGTAGAACAGGGTGTCAGTGCCGTCTCATAGAGATCAGTTCCATGGGAAGGTGATGGTTTTATATTTTTGTCGGGGTAGGGTTAAGTTTTCCTTCCAGGGCTCAAAGAAACACTTAACTATCGGGCCTTCTCCTGGCACTAATTACCTTCTCTGTTGTTTTCACCTATTGAGAGACCAACAAGCTATTTGCAAACTGTTCAAACTTTCTGCCAGGTCCCAATGCTTATATGAGAAGTAATCACAGATTTCAATACCATGTTGTTAGGTTACTAAAGCAGGTCAATTTTTAAAGAAAAATCTTCCATGGGATGTAGACCTTATTGGTAAATCCAATGTTTTTGTAAATGCTCTTGAACTGAGCAGCTTGCTCAATGATTTCACAGCACTTTTCAGTCATCAATGTTACTATCAGTCTAGAGTCATATGTAGGCCGCATTGGAGTGACGATGGAAGATTTTTTTCCCTACAGGACATTCAAGAGCCCAATGTATTTTTATTGCAATCACTAGTTTCATTGCCACCAGATAAAAGACTAGCATTATATTGCAGATTGAATTTAAGTTCCATCAACTATCATGATGTGATTTGAACTACTGCGCAACAGCATATTACTAGATTCATAACACCAACACTTCATCTCCACTTCTCCATCCAAATCAGTAATAGTCAGCTCCCCTTCATAGATGTTAACATCACTCTCTTTGGAGTATAGAATCAAAGTCAGTAATCTTCACAAAAGGGAACATTGGCAGAGTGTGAAGTTATCGTGATGGTGGGAACTTCAAATGTGGATGTCTTGCTTGCTCTTATTACTTTTTAGTTTTCTTTTAAAAATTGCATTCAATTCTTATCACAACATTACAGGAAGGATGTGGTGACTTTAGAGAGGGTGCAGGAGAGGGTTAGAGGGTATAAACCATAAGGAGAGGCTAGAAAAACTCTGGTTGCTTTCTCTCGAGCTGAAGAGGCTGAGGGGAGACTTGATAGATGTCTATAAAATTGTGAGGTGCATTGATAGGATAAGGTCAAAATCTTTTTCTCAGAGTTGAAATGTCTAATACTAAGGGGCCATGTGTTTAGGGTGAGAAGGGAAAGTTCAAAGGAGATGTGAGGGGCAAGATTTTTTACACAGAGAGTGGTAGGAGTTTGAAACACAGTGCCAGGGAATCTTAGAGGCAGATACCATTGGGCCATTTTAGGGGTTTTCAGATAAGCCCATGAATATGCAAGGTATGCAGGGATATGGACCAAGGTTAGACAGAATGAATTAATGTAATTTGATGTTATGTTTGGCACAACATCATAGGCTGAAGGGCCTGTTCCTATGTTGTACTGCTCTAAGTTCTATGTTCCAAGTCCACAGTTGTGAGGAAATGCTTTAACAAAAACATGACCAAGATGAATAACTGAGCTCTGAAGGAATGATGTCAGTTGGTTTTCCCTGTAGTTAGTTTCCAGTCATTTTACTGTCTGCCATTTTGTTTTATTTAATCCCTTCAGGCAGTTGCACTTGAGACATTCTTCACTGACTAATGTTTTGACCATTTTATGGATTATTTTATGTACATCTTCTTAGCTGAATCTCAGATAATTTTTGAAACTTCTACTCAGCAGTTCTTCCAAATCCCAGTCCATTTGCAACATATTAGACAATTGCTTATGTTTCGAAGTAAATTATTTGGGCTTGCTAATAATAACATTGCTTTTTTGATTGGAGCTTGCAATTTGTTGTTGCGTCAAATACATTGAAGGTACTGTGCACTTCTTAACATTTCTACTCTCTATTCTTCCATTTGCTGTCAGTGTGATAATTTATGCTGAAAGCAATTTCAAAGCTTATGTCTATTCATGCCGAATGACTTTAACTTCAAGTAATCCTTTGACTTGAATGAATAATTACGTGAAAAAAAAGATTTGCAATGCTAATGTTTGTTCTGTTGAGCATTTTCTCTCGGATAATAATATCTGTGGGTGGACTTTGATAAACTAGCTAATAGACATTTGCTGTTTCCAGATGTACAAATGTTCACAAATCTTGAAAATCGATTAGTAGAGGGGAACGGGTAAGTGATCACATTAATTGATTTTGTTACCAAGGACAGTATTCATACTTCCACAGTGCTGACTTTGTGAGGATGCATTGGACTTTAATCACGTCTTGAAAGGCCATTTTTATCCTGCCGAGAAATGGTCTGATTAGGATGGTTAATATATGAAGCAGTTCAACATGGTTGCTTCCCACACCTTGCTGTTATAATGGGTGTGAACAATCACTTTAAGAGTGGTGTTATTTTAAGAGTTCTGTATGTAGTCAGACGAAGGACTGGGATATCATCATATAGACAAAGGCCACGCTCAATTTTTGTTACTGTTTGCTTGGCAAAATATGTGTCTGAAGATTACTCAATACTGTGACCATTATTTTCAACAGTAATTAAACTCACATGAGATCTTCAAGTAAGTGAAATGCACTAAGCTCATTTGTGTTACATCCGGAGTGCACAACAAATAACTACATGGTGTTCACTGATGATCGTATTTTTAATGAAGCTGGTGCTACATGTTTGAATAATAAGTGGAGAAACAGCACGTAGGGACACAAAAACAAACTAAAGTTCCCACAGTGAAGAAAATGGAAGAAATTAAGAATTCTTCATAATTTGTGAGCACTTTCTGAGCTAGCCAGCACTGTGCAGTTTGCAATGAGACAGAACAACTGCAGATGCTGGATTCCAAGGTCGACAAACAGGAGATTGGAAGAACACAGCAGGCCTGGTAGTGCCTGAAGGAAAGGGGCAATAAACATTTCGGGTATTACCCTTCTTCAGCACTGGATGTGGGGCTAGGGGGAGCTGCAGATAAAGAGAGGGAGTGAGGGGTGGAGGCAGAATGGTGGTGAGAGGTGGACACTGGTGGATGGTACAAACTGGTTGGTCAATGGGAGGGATGAATCCGGCTCGTGGCTGGAAGTGGCGGTGAGAAGGTGGAATGGAAGCAGGGGTGGGGTGGGGGGTGGGGTGGAAGGGGATGTGGGGGAAAGGTGGAAAGGTTATTTGAAATTGGAGACCTTAATTTTGAGTCCTCTTGTTGCTCAGGTGAAAAAGACGGTATTGTTCTTCAAATTTATGTTCCAAGTCACGGGAACACGGAGGAGGCTGAGGATGGACGTGTCGGAGGGGGAGTGGGGCAGGGAGTTGAAATGGGTGGTGACCGGGAGGTTAGGTTGGCCATTATAAGGTAGGTGAAGATACTCAGCGAAACGACCACCTCACCTACGTTTGGTCTCACTGATGTAGAGAAGACCACGTCGGGAGCACTAGATACAATAGACTAGGCTGGAGGAGATTCTAGTGGAGCTCTGTCTCATGTGGAAGGGCTGTTTAGGGCCCTGGATGGAGGTGAGGGACGTGCTGTGTGAGCAGGTGTTACCTCTTTTACAGTCATGGGGAAGGTACTGGGTGGGTTGGAGTGGCTCGTGGGCAGGGGGTGTGGTGAAAGCTAAGGAGAGGGGGCTGGTGGGGTGGAAAGTGAGGACAAGGGTGACACTGTCTTTATTATGGTTGGGGGTGCGGTGTGCGTGGGATTAAGAGTTGTGGAGAAGAGAATGAAGGAGGCATAGTAGAGGCATGTCTGGATGACAGAGGGGAAAAGAACGTTGTTTGAAAAAGGCAGACATCCGGAATGCTTGGGAATCCTCATCAGACCAGATGCAACAGAGACGGAGGAATTGGGAAAACGGGATGGAGTTTTTACAGGATATAGGTTGGGAGGAGATGTAGCCCAGGTAGCTATGGGATTTCTATGAGTTTATAGTAAATGTCAATACATGAACTGTTGCCAGAAATAGAAACGGGAGTTCAAAAAAGGAGAGGGAGGTGTTTGAGATAGACCAAGTTAATTTGAAGACAGGGTGGAAATTGTTAGCGATGTCGATGAACTGCTCCAGTTCAAACGGGATGCAGGATGCAGCACCGATGCTGTCATCGATGTAACAGGGGGAGAGGTGGGGAACAGTAACAGTGTATTTACTGAGGAGGGACTATCCAACATAGTCAATAAACTGGTAAGTGTAGCTAGGGCCCATGCCAGTGCCATTGGCAAACCCCTGGATTTGATGAAAGTGAAAAGAATTGAATGAAAAGTTAGAGGGTGAGGACTAAATTCTTCAATGGTATTAAAGTCAATTTGCGTTGAAGAAACACACGTTATATCAGAACCAGAGATAATGGGAACTGCAGATACTGGAGAATCCAAGATAATAAAATGTGAGGCTGGATGAACACAGCAGGCCAAGCAGCAATCAGGAGCACAAAAGCTGACGTTTCGGGCCTAGACCCTTCATCAGAGAGGGGATAGGGTGAGGGTTCTGGAATAAATAGGGAGAGGAGGGAGGCGGACCGAAGATGGAGAAAAAAGAAGATAGGTGGAGAGAGTATAGGTGGGGAAGTAGGGAGGGGATAGGTCAGTCCAGGGAAGACAGACAGGTCAAGGAGGTTGGATGAGGTTAGTAGGTAGATGGGGGTGCGGCTTGGGGTGGGAGGAAGGGATGGGTGAGAGGAAGAACAGGTTAGGGAGGCAGAGACAGGTTGGGCTGGTTTTGGGATGCAGTGGGTGGAGGGGAAGAGCTGCGCTGGTTGTGTTGTGCAGTGGGGGGAGGGGACGAATTGAGCTGGTTTAGGGGTGCGGTGGGGGAAGGGGAGATTTTGAAACTGGTGAAGTCCACATTGATACCATTAGGCTGCAGGGTTCTCAGGCGGAATATGAGTTGCTGTTCCTGCAACCTTCGGGTGGCATCATTGTGGCAGTGCAGGAGGCCCATGATAGACATGTCATCTAAAGAATGGGAGAGGGAGTGGAAATGGTTTGCGACTGGGAGGTGCAGTTGTTTGTTGCGAACTGAGTGGAGGTGTTCTGCAAAGCAGTCCCCAAGCCTCCGCTTGGTTTCCCCAATATCTTGGATTCTCCAGCATCTGCAGTTCCCATTATCTCTGATACTATTTTAACCTCACTGCGAAGCCTCTTTCAGGGATGCCTAACCTGAAGAAGTTACCCTCCTCCCTCCGGACCAACCTCAGGGAATCTCTCTCCCATTGCAACTCTCTTGTAATCTCTTCGGCCTTGAAACTGCTCGACCATGTCCTGTAGCAAACCAGGTACGACAGCCACATCACCTTCCTCACCACCTGCCTACAGAACCAGATCATCCCCAAGGGACTACAGTCCACATTTCAGCCTTCCCAATTTGGCCCCAACCGTGACCACCTCTACACCCAGAATATTCAGACCCTTCAGAAGCGTTTCTCCCTGCGAGTCCTGAAAGAGACACTCGCAGCCATGCGCCGGCACCTCCACACAATGCAATCCAGCCTGCCCCAGCTCAGAGCCTCCCTCTCCCAGACCTGCAAAGGACCCCTGCTGTTTTTCATCCTCCGCAGGATCCACAGACTGAACATCCAGTTTCACTCAGCTTTACTGGACACCAAAAATCGTAAGTACAACAAACTCACTGGCCCCTGCCACCCACAAGAGGATCCCTGCGCCTCCCAAATCCCGAGTCTGTCCCTGCCCCTCCTCCACCATGCACTCGCCGCCATTGACCATGAGGACAAGGCCGGGGACCCCACCGATGACGTCACATCCGCCTCCGTCGGCCACACCACTTCCGGAACCGCTGCTGCAGTCACCATCTCCACTTCCAGTTACAACACCTCACACACCACCCTCACCGCAGCTGCTGCCGCCCACCCCGATACTCCAACCGCCGACAGAACCCCGCCCACGGCCGACGCCGACGGAACTCCGCCCACGGCCAACGCCAACGGAACCCTGCCCACGGCCGACGACCTCATCGCTCCGCCCACAACCTCCACAGCCAGCAACCCCAGAGAAGACAGCCACACTGAACCCTGCCGCATCTTCACCATCCCCCCAGACGTCCCACTGACTGAGGACGAACGGTCAGTCCTGAGCAAGGGGCTCACCTTTGTCCCCCTACAACCACACATCAACGAATACCAGTCACGGTCGGACATAGAGCAGTTTTTCCGCCGTCTTCGCCTCCATGCCTACTTCTTCAACCGGGAGCCTAACCCTCCTTCCACTGACCACTTCACCCGCTTCCAACCTAAGTCCTCCTCCTGGACACCACCCCCAGGCCTCCTACCCTCCCTCGACCTCTTCATCTCCAACTGCCGACGAGACATTAACCGCCTCAACCTCTCCACCCCTCTCACCCACTCCAACCTCTCCCCTGCAGAACGGGCAGCCCTCCGCTCCAACCCCAACCTCACCATAAAACCCGCAGACAAGGGTGGCGCAGTGGTAGTTTGGCGCACTGACCTCTACATCGCCGAGGCCAGACGCCAACTCTCCGACACCACCTCCTAACGTCCCCTCGATCATGACCCCACACCCGAGCACCAAACCATCATCCCCAACTCCACTCATGACCTCATCACCTCAGGGGACCTCCCACCCACAGCCTCCAGCCTCATTGTTCCCCAACCCCGCACGGCCCGTTTCTATCTCCTTCCCAAAATCCACAAACCTGCCTGCCCTGGTTGACCTATTGTCTCAGCCTGCTCCTTTCCCACCGAACTCATCTCCACCTATCTGGACTCCATTTTCTCCCCTTTGGTCCAGGAACTCCCTACCTACGTCCGTGACACCACCCATGCCCTCCACCTCCTCCAGGACTTCCAATTCCCTGGCCCCCAACACCTCATCTTCACCATGGACGTCCAGTCCCTATACACCTGCATTCCGCATGCAGATGGCCTCAAGGCCCTCCGCTTCTTCCTGTCCCGCAGGCCCGACCCGTCCCCCTCCACCGACACCCTCTTCCGTCTAGCCGAACTCGTCCTCACCCTCAACAGCTTCTCTTTTGACTCCTCCCACTTCCCACAGACTAAGGGGGTGGCCATGGGCACCCGCATGGGCCCCAACTATGCCTGCCTCTTTGTAGGTTAGGTGGAACAGCCCCTCTTCCGCACCTACACAGGCCCAAACCCCACCTCTTCCTCCGGTACATTGATGACTGTATCGGCGCCGCCTCTTGCTCCCCAGAGGAGCTCGAACAGTTCATCCACTTCACCAACACCTTCCACCCCAACCTTCAGTTCACCTGGGCCATCTCCAGCACATCCCTCACCTTCCTGGACCTCTCAGTCTCCATCTCAGGCAACCAGCTTGTAACTGATGTCCATTTCAAGCCCACCGACTCCCACAGCTACCTAGAATACACCTCCTCAAACCCACCCTCCTGCAAAACTTCCATCCCCTATTCCCAATTCCTCTGCCTCCACCGCATCTGCTCCCACGATAAGACATTCCACTCCCGCACATCCCAGATGTCCAAGTTCTTCAAGGACCGCAACTTTCCCCCCACAGTGATCGAGAAAGCCCTTGACCGCGTCTCCCGTATTTCCCGCAACACATCCCTCACACCCCGCCCCCGCCACAACCGCCCAAAGAGGATCCCCCTCGTTCTCACGCACCAACCCACCAACCTCCGCATACAACGCATCATTCGCCGACACTTCCACCATCTACAATCCGACCCCACCACCCAAGACATTTTTCCATCCCCACCCCTGTCTGCTTTCCGGAGAGACCACTCTCTCCGTGACTCCCTTGTTCGCTCCACACTGCCCTCCATCCCCACCACACCCGGCACCTTCCCCTGCAACCACAGGAAATGCTACACTTGCCCCCACACCTCCTCCCTCACCCCTATCCCAGGCCCCAAGATGACTTTCCACATTAAGCAGAGGCTCACCTGCACATCTGCCAATGTGGTATACTGCATCCACTGTACCCGGTGTGGCTTCCTCCACATTGGGGAAACCAAGCGGAGGCTTGGGGACCGCTTTGCAGAACACCTCCACTCAGTTCGCAACAAACAACTGCACCTCCCAGTCGCAAACTATTTCCACTCCCTCTCCCATTCTTTAGATGAAATGTCCATCATGGGCCTCCTGCAGTGCCACAATGATGCCACCCGAAGGTTGCAGGAACAGCAACTCATATTCCGCCTGGGAACCCTGCAGCCATATGGTATCAATGTGGACTTCACCAGTTTCAAAATCTCCCCTTCCCCCACCGCATCCCTAAACCAGCCCAATTCGTCCCCTCCCCCCACTGCACCACACAACCAGCTCAGCTCTTCCCCTCCACCCACTGCATCCCAAAACCAGTCCAACCTGTCTCTGCCTCCCTAACCTGTTCTTCCCCTCACTCATCCCTTCCTCCCACCCCAAGCCGCACCCCCATCTACCTACTAACCTCATCCCACCTCCTTGACCTGTCCGTCTTCCCTGGACTGACCTATCCCCTCCCTACCCCCCCATCTATACTCTCTCCACCTATCTTCTTTTCTCTCCATCTTCGGTCCGCCTCCCCCTCTCTCCCTATTTATTCCAGAACCCTCACCCCATCCCCCTCTCTGATGAAGGGTCTAGGCCCGAAACGTCAGCTTTTGTGCTCCTGAGATGCTGCTTGGCCTGCTGTGTTCATCCAGCCTCACATTTTATTATCTTATATCAGAACCGCCTGTGTACAAAGTTTGTAGCAAGACAAATGCATGATAATTTCCAACCAGATGACAAATAGTTTTCCAAAATGTGAATATAACACGTTGTGTAGATGAAGTCAGGCAACTAAAAGCTTTTGCCATGATCATTGTCATGTGCCAAGAGAAAACAGCAAACACATACTCAAAACCAAGACTTTGTAGCCAGCCCAAATTCAAAAGAAAGTGTTCTGAGATTGTTGCAACTCAACTGCTACAACTGACAGCTGCTAAATTAACTTCATACAATGAGCCAGCTATCCCTTGCACTGACGCACAACTAATGAAGTGCAGCTACAACAATTCAGCGTGATAAAAGCAAACATTTTAGCTGGCGGATGACCTGACCAGCAGTGGCGCATCTAGTAGTAATTATGGCCTTAAATTATGACTATACATGCGATCACCATGGCAGCAGGAGAGACCAAGAATACTTGTCAGCCAAGGATTTACAACAATGGACAAGATTGACACATTAAGAAGTTTCAAAGTTGAAGATATATCACACTTTAGAAAGTGTAGTCCTATAAGGTGTAGAGTTGACACACAAGAAGAGCTTAAATGAAAACTGGATAACATGGAAGATAATGGCACTACTTGTCGTATGCATCACCCCACAGTCACCGCAGATACACTGAGTAGATTTCTAAATCTGTATGAAAATACTGATATTTCACTAGATTTACAAGTTAACAATATGGACATCAAATAAGATGTTCTCAAAATCATAGAGTGCAAAGAGACCACCTGATATAGCCTATTGGCCAGGGATCAACAGTGAAATAGAAAAGTTAGTGAGAATGTGACAGCATACCACAGCAATGTAGCAACCCTACACACCGTCAGAAGGTTCTGTTGGTTCCCTTGGTTGAAAATTGCCACTAGTCTACATAACATAAATGAAGATGATTTGATTTCAGTCACCAATCACACCTTCAAATTTCCAGTCGTCAGACAGGTAGAAGGCACTTTGAGCCTATCTGTGGCAGATCCATTGAGTGACATACTTGATCTGTTTGGTGCACTTGAAGAAATAATTCCTGACAACAGACTATGGTATATGGGCAGACCTTTCAAGACCATGTGTGCCAGTATGAGACATGAACCATGTGACATACTCATAACATTGCCTCAGATGGAATGGTCTCACTGAGCAAATGGTTCACAGATTGAATTCACTCACCCCTAAGTGTAGTACAGCAAAACAAGATTTTGCTGTTACTATATTACACCTGTCGATACGATCAATGGCAGGGTAATGTTTATAAGGGATTTTGCCAAGCCACCACCTTCCATATTTTCTGAGATGCAGCATGTCATACTTAACTTCTTGATCAGTAATCTTCACATGATCAAGAGTGGGATGCAACCCAAATGAGCACATAGCTCAGGGGCTTTGCAGGCAACATGGAATTTTGATGCGGAGTGAAAAAAATGCTTTTTGATTGCTTTTTCGGTCCATAGTTTGTAAGACCTTTTCAGCAGGTTAAATTAATGCCAATGATCAGTGTCCCAGTACAAAAGAAAGTGACATCACAGGAAAATCATCAGTTCATAGTTTGGTAACAACCGTTAATTTGACTATCTATTTTATATTACTTTCAGATTGAACATAAAGAGGCAAAATATTTACAGATTACAAAAGACCTGGAGGACATTTTAAAACAAAAAGATAAGTTAAAAAGAAAGAAATGCAGGGCTGGGAGACATGTTGTAACTGAATGACATGGGAGATGGTGGACCCTAATGTGGTTCATAATGATCACATCTGCAGTAAGTGTTGGTTGTTTGATGAACTCTAGGACAGAGTTGATGTACTGGAGTCTGAGTTTCGAATGCTGTGGCATATCAATGACACATCACTCCACCCGACAAAAAAGCAGTGCTTTGAAAGCTTGTGGTTTCAAATAAACCTGTTGGACTATAACCTGGTGTTCTGTGACTTTCGACATCGGGTAGAGGAAAAGTTGTCTGAACACTGTGTTGCAGGAGGCAGTCACAGCCCTTAGATTAACTACCTTGAATTTGGTCAGTGATCATGAACAGGAGAGTGTGTCTACGAGGGTGGCAGAAAGAGGGATCCATGGGGTGGTGCTACAGGAACCTCAGACCTTGAGCTAGTTGTAGAGGTTTGAGACTCTTGCTCTCAGTGTAGATGAGAGCAGGGACTATAGGGAGGATGAGACTGACCATTAGCACAGTGGTGAAAGGAGCCATTCAGGAGGGAGAAGGAAAAGAGAATTGTAGCTGTTATCGGGGATAGTATAGTCAGGGGAATAGACACTATTCTCTGTAACTAAGATCGAGACTCCCAAAAGCTATGTTGCATGCCTTCTGGGCTGTAGAGGAACTTGGAGTCACAGGGGAAAGATCCAGTTGCCGTGGTCCGCATAGACAACAATGAAACAGGTAGAAAGAGGAAAGACAATAGACATTAGACAGTAGACAATAGGTGCTGGAGTAGGCCATTTGGCCCTTCGAGCCAGCACCACCATTCATTATGATCATGGCTGATCATCCACAATCAGTATCCTGTTCCTGCCTTATCCCCATAATCCTTGATTCCACTATCTTTAAGAGCTCTGTCTATCTCTTTCTTGAAAGCATCCAGAGAGTTGGCCTCCACTGCCTTCTGGGGCAGAGCATTCCATATATCCACCACTCTCTGGGTGAAGAAGTTTCTTCTCAACTCTGTTCTAAATGGCCTACCCTGTATTTTTAAACTGTGTCCTCTGGTCCTGGACTCACCCATTAGCGGAAACATGCTTCCTGCCTCCACAGTGTCCAATCCCTTAATAATCTTATACGTCTCAATCAGATCCCCTCTCATCCTTCTAAACTCAAGAGTATACAAGCCCAGTCGCTCCAATCTTTCAACATATGATAGTACCGCCATTCCGGGAATTGACCTTGTGAACCTACGCTGCACTCCCTCAATAGCAAGAATGTCCTTCCTCAAATTGGGAGACCAAAACTGCACACAATACTCCAGGTGCGGTCTCACCAGGGCCCTGTACAGCTGCAGTAGGACCTCTTTGCTCCTATACTCAATTCCTCTTGTGATGAAGGCCAGCATGCTATTAGCTTTCTTCACTGCCTGCTGTACCTGCATGCTTGCTTTCATTGACTGATGTACAAGAACACCTAGATCTCGTTGTGCTTCCCCTTTACCTAACTTGACTCCATTGAGATAGTAATCTGCCTTCCTGTTCTTGCCACCAAAGTGTATAACCATACATTTATCCACAGTAAACTGCATCTGCCATGCATCCGTCCACTCACCTAGCCTGTCCAAGTCACCCTGTATTCTAATAACATCCTCCTCACATTTCACACTGCCATCCAACTTTGTGTCATCGGCAAATTTGCTAATATTACTTCTAATGCCTTCATCTATATCATTAATGTATATCGTAAACAGCTGCGGTCCCAGCACCGAACCTTGTGGCACCCCACTGGGTCACTGCCTGCCACTCCGAAAGGGACCCATTTATCACTACTCTTTGCTTCCTGTCAGCCAGACAATTTTCAATCCAACTCAGTATTTTGCCCCGAATACCACGTGCCCTAATTTTGTTCACCAATTTCCTATGCGGGACTTTATCGAAGGCTTTCTGAAAGTCCAGGTACACTACATCCACTGGCTCTCCTTTATGCATTTTCATAGATACATCCTCAAAAATTTCCAGAAGATTAGTCAAGCACGATTTCCCCTTCGTAAATCCATGCTGACTCTGATCTATTCTGTTACTGCTATCCAAATGAGTCGTAATTTCATCTTTTATAATTGTCTCCAGCATCTTTCCCACCACTGATGTCAGGCTAACCTGTCTGTAATTTCCTGTTTTCTCTCTCCCTCCTTTCTTGAAAAGTGGGACAACATTTGCAACCCTCCAATCCATAGGAACTGATCCTGAATCTATAGAACCTTGGAAAATAATTACCAACGCGTCCACGATTTCTAGAGCCACCTCCTTAAGTACCCTGGGATGCAGGCCGGCAGGTCCCGGGGACTTATCAGCCTTCAGACCTAACAGTCTGTCCAACACCATTTCCTGCCTAATATAAATACCCTTCAGTTCATCCATTACCCTCGGTCCTTCAGCCACTACTGCATCTGGGAGATTGCTTGTGTCTTCCCTGGTCAAGACAGATCCAAAGTACCTATTCAACTCATCTGCCATTTCCTTGTTCCCCATAATAAATTCATCCGTTTCTGACTTCAAGGGCCCAATTTTAGTCGTAACCATTTTTTTTTCTTTCCACATATCTAAAAAAGCTTTTACTATCCTCCTTTATATTTTTGGCCAGTTTTCTTTCATAGCTCATTTTTCTCTGTGTATTGCCTTTTTAGTTATCCGCTGTTGCTCTTTAAAAGCTTCCCAGTCCTCCGGCTTCCCACTCATCTTTGCTATGTTATACTTCTCTTTTATTTTTGTACAGTCCTTCACTTCCCTCGTCAGCCACGGCCGCCCCTGCCTCCCCTTAGGATCTTTCTTCCTCTTTGGTATGAACTGATCCTGCACCTTCTGCATTATATCCAGAAATACCTGCCATTGTTGTTCCACTGCCATCCCTGCTAGGGTATTGTACCACTGAACTTTGGCCAGGTCCTCCCTCATAGCTCCAAGGTTCCCTTTACTCAACTGCAATACTGACACTTCCGATTCTCCGAAAGAGGTTCTGCTGAGGGAATATGAGCAGCTAGGAGCTAAATTATTAAGCAGAACTGAAAGGGTACTAATCTCTGGAATACTACCTGAGCCATGAGCTAACTGGCACAGGGTCAACACGATAGTTGCAGATAGGCAGAGGGGTGGAATTGCCTTGTTAGTAAGAAATTAAAATAAATTGATTGCAGGAAGAGATATAGGGTCGGAAGGCTTTGGGTCTCTGTGGGTAGAGTTGAGGAACTAGAACGGGAAAAAAAGACCATAACAGCAGTCATGTACAGGCTTCCTAACAATAATCAGGATTTGGGCAGAAAATTAATCTGGAAACAGAAAAGACATGTAAGAAAGGAACTATTACAATAATTTTAGGGGACTTCAATATGCAGGTGGACTGAGAGAACCAGGCTGATAACATGTTGTAGGAAAGGAATTTGTGGAACGTCAATTGGATTTTCTTTTGGAGCAGCTTGTTATGGAGCCCTCTAGGGAACAAGCAGTTCTGGATTTGATGACGTGTGATAATGCAGACTTGATTTGGGAGCGTAAGGTGAAGGAACATCTCGGGGGCAGTGACCATAATATGATAGAATTCACCCTCTAGTCTTAGAGAGAGAGAGAGACGCTTGAATCAGATGTAACAGCTTTACAATTGAGTAAAGTTAATTACAAAGAAATGAGGGAGGCACTGACCAGAGTTGATTAGCAGGGGAGGCTAACCAGAAAGATGGTGGATCAGCAATGTCAGGAGTTTCAGGAGGAAATTTGGGAGGCAGTACAGAAATTCTTCCAACAGAAGAAGAAACGTACTAAAGGGAGGATGAGGCAACTGTAGCTGACGAAAAGAAGTCAGGAACAGCATAAGAGCAAAAGAAATAGTAAACAATGTGGTGAAGATCAGTGGGAAGGCAGAGGATTGGGAAGTCTTAAAATAAAACAGCAGAGGACAACAGAAAAACAATAAGGTGGTGTTTAAGGAGAATAAGATGAAATGTGAGAGAGAGTTAACTAGTAATACAAAAGAAAATTGTCAGAGTTAATTTTAGCTACATAAAAAGAAAGAGAGAGACAAGAGTGGACATTTGACTGCTAGAAGATGAGGCTGGAAAAGGAGCAGAGGTGAGCATAGTGGCCATCTAGGGAAACTGAAAGGTCTGAAGACGGATATGGACTGGAAGGACCACACCCCAAGCTTGCCTCAGACTTCTGTCCTCAATGTTTATATGGTTTCACATTTAATGCATGACATTTATGTGTGGAGAAAGGGACTTACTTCATTATTTCTTGAACAGAAGTGTTGCTTTAAGAGCTCAACATACAGATGGATAAAGTACCAGAGTGCCATCACATCACTTTGCATTACAGCAGCACACTTGAAGGACGCGTCTTGGGATTATTATGTATTAGCTTCAGTTGTAAATAGCCATGCAACCGACCTTAATAAATGGAATTCACATATCTCATTTGTGTTATTTATAAATACTATCATAGGTGGCTAGAAAATCAAAGCTAGTAAGGTAAAACAGAATTAGTGCTGATTCTGGTCATTTAGGAGACTGTCAGCAAGACTATACATTTTGTGCCAAATGTATTGAATTCAGCAGAGGGCAATATCATCTCTGGTAAGATGAAGATGAAAGCACAAGTTAAACTCTCAGGCAAAAACAGAAAGTGCTGGAGAAATTCAGCTGGCCTGGCAGCATCTGAGCAGAGAGAAACAGAGTGAATGTTTCTAATCTGATGACTCTTCTTTGAGACTGTTCCTAATATTTGTACTGATAAAGATTAAGAGGTGTAAAGTGTTTGGAATCTCATAGGAACAGTAGAGTTTTTTGACCATAGGAACATTTATGAACTTGTGTCTTTTATTCCTTAATCAGCAAATGCCATTGTCACTATACATCTCAGTGGTTTTCAACATGGTGTAAACTGAGCGAATGGCATGGAAGGGCCATGAGCTACCATTTGGATGTAAGGACCCAGCCAGTTCAGCCAAGCTGGGGCAGCACAGTGGCTCGGTGGTTAGCTTTGCTGCCTTAAAGTGCCAGGGACCCAGGTTTGATTGCACCCTTGAGCAACTGTCATTGTGGATTTCCTCTGGGTGCTCTCATTTCCTCATGCAGTCCAAACATGTGCAGCTTTGGGGATTGAGCATGTTAACTTGCCCATAATGTCCAGAGATGTGCAGGTTAGGTGGATTGATAGTGGGAAATACAGATTGCAGGGATATGTTCGAGGGATGGGTCCATCTGGGATGGTATTAGGAGAGCTGATAAAGACTCGATGGACTGAATGGCCTGCTTCCACAGGATAAGATTCTCTGGTTCTGTGAAAATAAGTGTAGTAATGTCATGCTTGGATTTTTGCTAGAGGGTGGTCCACATCTGTATCAGTGAATATAAAAAAGAGAACATTGTAGAAACGATTAACACAGGGCTTCACAAGAAGACAACGCACACTCAGCTTCCAGTTCTATGACCTGGCTTTGCCATGGCATAAAAATAGATAATGCTGGACATTGAAGAAAAGATATATCAGACTCAAAATGTTCTCTTTGTCCACAGATTCTGCAAGACCTGCCGAGTTTCTTCGGCCTTTCCTATATGATTCAGATTTCTACAAGTATTGTCCTTACGTATATTATGACAGACCATCTTAAGCATATGCTCAGTAGCTAATGTTAGAGTGCAAGTACATTTAACTTTTCATGCAACAGTAAACATGTTAAAATATTTGATAGATAACTACATTTTCAGCCTGTAATTAATATGAGCTTTTTTGTACTGGTTTTGTGTCAGGGAAAAGTATTTTGAGTGGGGATGTCATAATACAATCAATCCTTTAGCAAGTGACTTATTTCCTTTCAGTCATGCATTCAATATTGTCTTTGATCATGAGTGGAATTTTTGTAGGATGTCTGTTCAATTACAATCCAATTTATTGCAGGAAATTCTGGAAGACAGCTAATGTGGCCACAATTAGCTAGAAAATGAGCTGACAAATTTAAGTGAAGTGTGATACTTGTCTGCTATGAACAGGTCATTCTATTAAGCAAGATTTAAAAAGCACAAATTCATCACCAGAGGTGAAATGTAGGACAAGAGATGCTCAGGATTCTATTAGTACTGCACTGCCAATAAAGAGGATTAGTGTATTGGCCCAGATATTCTGAAGGCCAGAGAGTCGTGAGAGCAGCACATACTGGAGTTGTGTATTGAAATCATGCAGAATCCCTGAAGCAACTGACTCTGTGGCAATTGCCGGGGGATTTCAACTTTATGATAGGCAATTCCCCTGCATCTGGAACGTGCAGAATTCATTCAAGTCAGGGATTTCAGACAATTCTGACTCCAATAAACTTAATAGTTACGAAGAAAAGTTTAGAGGATTAATAGCATTATATTCTTCTCGGTGGCTATTAAAACTGGCCAACCAATGCACCACTGATTATACTGTGTCCCCTAACTGACTAGACCGCACACCCACTCCAATATCCCTGATGATCAACTCTTGACTAGAACCATCCTACCTAACCCCAATGACTCAACATAATTCCACTGCCCCTCCCAATCTGACTCTGCTGGAACCAATTTCTCCTGCATCAGCTTGAAACCCGTTCTCCTCTATAACCAACAATCTCTCCCACCAACACACAGCCTGCACACACACCTCCACCCCCATCCCCCACTGTCACCGCCAATCACACCGCCTGTCTGATAGACCTCTGCATTACTGGCTGTCGGAATAGATATCTGTCACCCTGACCAGGCGTCTGGCCTGACATTTTCTCTCACATAGCACAAGTGCTTCATTCCATCCCCATCACCCTCCCCAGACCCTGGTAAACCTCAGCATGAATTGACAGTTCTCCTCAACAAATGCTGCCAGCTTGAATAATTGTTAATCCAAACAGGGTTAGAAAACAATGTTTCTGAATGTAATCAAAGTATTTTGGCCAATGCTTTTAACGGCCCACATCCTTCAATGGGATGTTAGTCAGTGAGACAGGACATGGAGAGAACTTATGGGGGTCCTGACAATGCTGTCTCCACAGGACCAATCCTGGAAGTTGAAATTTTCAATTAACAATTACCAGACACTTGGAACTCTCAATTGCTCTAATTTTTCTCTAAGTAACTGAAAAACTGATCCACTGACTTTACACTAACCAAACCCCTTCAACCATTCCAAAGGCAGCAAAACCTTAGTTCCTGAGTCAACCTCACCATTTCCTTTCCATTCCTACTCTGAATCCAACACTCCTATAACTAGATCTGGTTCAATTCCTCTCAATACACCCCTACATCTGACCCGACATGCCCACCTCTAGATCCTCTTGCATACCGACTAAACCATCTTTTGGACTTACCTCCAACTAAGAATCGACACTTTCCCTAGCCTGAATCTGGGACCTGAGTCTCCCTGGGACCACCACACCACGTGCTGGAAGTGATCCAATCCCTGACTCCCTGGACTGCATAAGCCCTCTGATTAGACTCCCCTAAAGACAGCCTACCACACCCCCTCTCAGATTCTACGCTGAACTCCTCCTGACCTGATCTGACCCAAATGATCAGCACCTTGATCCCCAAGACCACACTCCCTCCTTAATTGGATATCCCTGTCTGGATCTGCCCCAAGAGTTCTGAATTCCCAGATTCCAACACCACCTCCCACCAATATGAACAAATCTCACACTTACCTGCCATTGCATCCTTTCCTCTTTCCCTGATTTACATGGTGACCTAAATCCTCTTCCATCTAACATCCTATCCCCTTATCCACAGGGTAACCTGAACTATCACCCATCTTTCATCGCAACCCCATTTCCACCTGCCATCCTCCATCCAATCTGCCAGGCAACACTTTACCACCTTCCTGGCATCCAACATCCTCACCAACCATACACACCTTCTCTCAGTGGCTGTGAGAGATGCTTCAAGAAATTTAAATCCCGAAATATGATAGAGATTGTCATATAAAAAGGATGTGATTTCAAATCTGACCCACCTCACTACTGGATGCATACGTTCCAGCGCGGGTCCAGACTGCTTCAGTTGAAAAGGTTCTTAGCATGGAAATTCACATAGAAAATCTCTCCAAAGGCAGAACATTTTATTTCTTTCTATGATCAGGATTTGATATATGGTTTCCAATCCTGATCAGGAAATCTGAACTATGAACCCACTGCAATGATCCCAGCTAATGATAATGACAGAAGCAAGAACAAGAGGCCAGAGATTTGTAGATGAAACAGGCATTGTTGAATTGAACCATTCAAGAGGGCATTGGATAGTTATTTGGATAGTAACCATATGCAGGGATCTGGGAAAAAGGCAGGAGATTGGGACTAGATAATAGTGCTGCTGCAAACAAGATGAACTGAATGACTTTCACCTAAATCATATTAATTCAGTAACTCTGTGAAGGCTGACAAAGCTGTTATTAGACTTCTGCATGGGCCTCTCAAATTGGCCGCATTCTTTGCACACCTTCTCTGCAGCCATAACATTGTATTCCTTAGTCTGTTCTATTACCCAGATGTACTTTTCATGGTATGATCTGCCTGTATGCACACAGAGCAAAACTTTTCACTCTAACTAAGCACATGCAACAATAACAAATCAAACCAAAAAAAAAGTCAGACATGGGAATGAAATCTGACTTGACAGATTTGATCTTATTTTGCTTGAAATAAAAGGTACTGAAATAAGAATCAAAAGGTTGTAGATTTTCTTTCACAATAAAACAGAAGTTTAATAGGCAAAGGAAAAGAAAACAGGCCAAAGTATCTAAATAAATAACACTGTTTGAAAAACTGTAATACACGCATCAAAACAAAATCTCAACTATTCCCCAACACAATCATAGGATCATACAGCTGTACAACATGGAAACAGATCTTTCAGTCCAACTTGCCCATGGTGACCAGACATCTAAATTAATCTAGTCCCGTTTGCCAGCATTTGGCCCATACTTCTCTAAACTTTTCCTATAAACATACCCATCCAGATGCCTTTTAAATGTTGTATTTGGATCAACTTCCTCCACTTCCAATGGCAGCTCATTCCACACAATGTATCACCCTCTGTGTGAAAAGTTATCCCTAAGGTCCCTTTCAAATCTTTCCGCTCTCATCTTAAACCTACGCAATCTTGTTTTGGATTCTGGTACCCCTGGGAAAAGGCCATGGCTCTTCACCCTATCTGTACTCCTCTTTATTTTATTTATAAACTTTGATCAGGTCACACCTCAGACTCCGATACTCTAAGGAAAATAGCCCCAGGCTAATTAGCTTCTCCTTAAAGCTCAAACACTCCAACCCTGGCAATATCCCGTAAATATTTTCTGAGTTCTTTTAAGTATTATAACATCCTTCCTGTAACAGGGAGACCAGAATTGCATGTAGTATTCTAAAAGTGGCCTAACCAATGTCCCGTAAAGCTGTAACATGACCTCTCAACTCCTGTACTCAGTGCCCTGACCAATAAAGACAAGCATACCAAACACCTACTTCACTACCTTGCCTACCTGCGACTCTACTTTCAAGGAACTATGAGCCTGCACTCCAAGGTCTCTTTGATCAGCAACTTGGCCCAGGATCTTACCATTAAGAATATAAATGCTGCCCTGGTTTGCTTTTCCAAAATGCAGCACCTCACATTTATCTAAACAAAACTCCATCTGCTACTCCTTGGCCCACCTGCCCATCAATTTTGGTGTTATCTGCAAACTTACTAACCATACTTCCTATGTTCACATCCAAATTATTTATGTAAAAGCAGTGGACCCATCACTGATCATTGTGGAACATCACTGGTCACAGACCTCCAGCCTGAAAAGCAACCTTCCACCACCATCTTGTGTCTCCTACCTTCAAGCCAGTCTGTATCCAAATGGCTAATTGTCCCTGTATTCTATGTGATATAACATAGCTGACCTTCTACCATTTGGAACCTTGTTGAATGCCTTACTGAAGTCCATATAGGCCACCTCCACTGACCTGCCTTCATCGACCCTTTAAGTTGCTTCTTCAAAAATCTCAGTTAAGTTGGTGAGCATAAAGCTGTATTGCCTCTCCCTAATCAGTCCCTGCCTTTTCAAATACGTGTAAAGCCTGTCCCTCAGGATCCCCTCCAACAAATTGCCCATCAGCGATATCACGCTCACTAGTCCATAGTTTCCCAGTTTTTCTTTACCATCTTTTGTGAACAATGACATCATTTTAGACAATCACTAGTCTTCTGACACCTCACCTGTAGCAAATGGTACAAATATCTCAGCAAGGGGCCCAGCACTCACTTCCCACAGAGTTCTTGGATACACCTGATCCAGACCTGGGGATTTATCCACTTTTGTCTGTTTTAAGACATCTCCTCTTCTCCTCTGTAATACGAACATTTTTCAAGATCTTGCTTTTTATTTTCCCACATTCTCTGGCTTCCATTTCCTTCTCCACAGTAAACACTGATGCAAAATAATCATTTAGTATCTCCCCCATTTTGTGCAGTTCCACACATAAGGGCCTTCCTGATCTTGAAGGAGCCCTATTCTTTCCCTAGTTCCCCTTTTGCCTTTAACATATTTGTTGAGTTCCTTTGGATGCTCTTTAACCCTATTTACCAAAGCTATCTCATGTCCCCTTTTGCCCTCTGATTTCTCGCTTTAGAATGCTTCTACTGGTTTTATAATCACACAGGCCTTCATTCAATCTCTGCTGTATACCCAACACATGCTTCCTTCTTTTTCTTGGCCAAAACCTCAATTTCTCTTGTCATCAAGCATTCCCCACATCTACCAGCCTTGCCCTTCACTGTAACAGAAACATACAGCCTCTGGACTCTTGGAATCCCATTTTTGAAGGCTTCCCACTTCCTAGCCGTTGCTTTACCTGCAAATATCTTCCCCAATCAATTTTTAGATATTCTTGCCTAATACCGTCAAAAGTAGTCTTCGTTCAATTTAGAACTTTAACTTTTAGATGGGATCCATCCTTTCCCATCACCATTTTGAAGCTGATAGAATTAAGGACATTGGCCCCATGGAGCTGACCCACTGACACCTAAGTCACCTGTCCTGTCTCATTTTCCAAAAGTAAGTTAAGTTTGACACGTTTTGTACATCCACAGACTGAATCAGAAAATCTTCTTGTGCACACTTAATAAATCCCTCTCCATCCAAACTCTTAACAATATGGCAGTCCAAGTCTATGCCTGGGAAGCTAAAATTCCCTACAATTACCACCCTATTATGCTTATAGACAATTGAGATCTCGTCACAAATTTGCTTCTCAATTTCCTATTGACTACTGGGGGACTCGATAGTACAATCCCATTAGGGTGTTCATCTCTTTCTTACTTCTCAGTTCCATCCAAATTACTTTCCTGAACATCCTCCTGGAAATATTCTCCCTACACTCAGCTGTAATGTTATTTCTTATCAAAAACATCAATCCCCCTTTCTATCCTTCCTACAGCATTTATACCCTGGAATATTAAGCTGCCAGTCCTGTTCATCCCTGAGCCATATTTCTGTAATCGCTATGATATCCCAGTCACATGTTGCCAACCATGCCCTGAGTTCATCTGCTTTATCTGAAAGTCTCTCGCAGTGAAATAAATGCATTTTATGGTATTTCCAATCCAGAAAAAAATACCCTTTACCATTAAATCTTTTGATTTGATTTAATTGTTTTTCTGACATTTTATCCTATGAAATGTTAAATCTTCTTACAAAAATACTCACAAATCTGAAAGCTTAGCTTTATTCAGATATTTCATACTCTGCTGGTTTCTAACCAAACACTCCTGGTCTGGAAATTACAGAAGCTAAAATTTCATTACATGGTAATTTTTATCCAAACTTCTCAGTACTGTCCTATATTCCTTTTTAGGAAAGAAACTATGTTTGGTTCCTAACTCCTATCAGGTCTTCCCAAAATATTTGTCCTAAAAACTTTCAACATCTGATTTAGCCATACACATTAAATTGCACCGAATACTTCCAGAGTAGACTTTGTATCCCCCATTCACTATGCTACATTTTTACATGAACAACATTGAGATAAATAATGACTAACAGCTCTCAGTGCAATTTCGATACAACTAGGACAGCAGTATGACAAGCTAGAAAATAGAACATGGCAGAGATGTGGCAGGAGATTATGGATCTGCAGAACTTTGTAGAGGAACACAACCTCTGTTTGTTCCTTATCCAGCTAGACAGACTAAAATGGACACATTTAAATGTTTGGAAATTCCAGATTTGAGAGATAAACTGTACATTTCTGGCTTCTAAATCATCAGGATTATGCAGGAGTGACATTTGTTCTGTCGGTGTCTCTGAGACATCTTCCATTTAGAAAGTTTACTCCTAACTGGGTATTAATATTAAATACCGTTGACTTACTTTTGTGTCAATCTGCCCATGTAATTATGAAAATGCAATATTGCATTAGATAATATAAAATAGTTAACAAACTGATGAGGGATCATTCAGTCTCTAGGGGACTTCCATGTCTCTCAAGCCCTGTGTATTACATAAGTTACACTGTCCTAACTTTTGAAGTGAAGAGACTGTGAGATGAGTAAGCACAAAGGCCTATTTATGTACAGCGTTATCTCACAAATCAGACATGAATGAGTTGTGAAAATCTATTTTTGGTAGTATTGGCTGAAAAAAAATTAAAAAGGATTTTGTTTGGTAAAATATCTCATGGCAGTCTTGAAAAATAAGCAATGTGTTCTTCCTCTGCTAGTGTTATCAGCCAATATTAACAATATATCTATCCTCAATTCTCGAATGTAAAAGGAAAGTAGTCAAATCTCCAAAGAGTAATTTGTGATTTGTGTTTGAATATTGCTCAAAATTTACTTGTTGCCCATCTCCCCAGAAACATAAACAAGCATCTCCACAATTTCTTAGTTAAATTCTTCATTTTCAAGGTTTTCCTTATTTATTTGAGCATTTTCCAACCTTGCTACAGGTTTCTAAATCCATATAACCTTAGTCAGAGGGTCTAGCTCTGATCCTTATAGAACTACATTTGAGACTGTTCAGCTCTGCTTTCCTTTAGTGTAACAAAATACTGCTTACAAACCATTTCCAAACCTTTTATTAAATTTTATATCCAATCCCTTGGCTTCCAATTGCTTCAAGTTTAATTGGAAATCTTTCATGTAGAACCTTATCAAAAACATTAATAAAAATAACATATCGTCTGTTTGTAGTCTCCTCCATCTGTAAAGTCCTTCAGAGAGTCAAGGATATTTTTCAGATATGATCTTCCCCTCCTGAAGACATAAGTGTTAGAACATTTATATAAGTGGGGAGTGTAATGCATGGTATTTTGATTTTGCCTTGAGGCATTTTGACCTGTGTGACATCGCAGTTTGATATTTTCGCCCATCCAAGAGTTCAGTAATACTTAATGGAACATAATGCAATTTACAACAAAACTAATTTATAGGCCTGAATTACACAGTAGCAAATAGAAATGTGAAAGCAGATGCCTATATGTGCCCTGTTTAAGCTCTGGGAAATGCTGGCAAAATGATGAAATTACTCAACTATTAATCCTAAATGTTGAACTGATGCTGAGCATGCATGAGCTTAAATTCTACAGCTGGGTAGAATTCAGTTAAAAATCACATTTGAACTTAAAAGGTTGCATCAGTAATAGTAACCATGTAGTTATAGAGTCATAGAGCCGCAGAGATGTACAGCTCAGAAAAAAATCCTTTGGCCCAACTCGTCCATGCTGACAAGATATCCTAAATTAATCTAGTTTTATTTGTCAACGTTTGACCTATATTCCCCTACATTCTTCCTGTTCGTATACCCAGACAGATAGTTTTTGAATGTTATCATCGTACCACCCTCCCACACTTCCTCTGGCAGCTCATTCCATACATGCTCTGAAGGGTCTGATTTCATGCTGTATAACTCTGACTCTGCAAATCAGAGTAAATCTAATGCCATCATCTGAGGCCAACAAGGAATAGGCAACAAAAATAACCTTACCAGATCCATTTACATCTCAAGAATGAATAACAACAAAATGGTTCTTTTCTTATTATGGTTTTATTAAACGCAAAACTCCCACTGTGCTAATCTTTGCAAAAGTGGTGACTTTGATAAATCTGGGGTCCTAGTCACAGGTTAAAAAAAAACTTTGCTGCTGTTTGGCATTCTTGTTTTAGTGAAAAAGCTCACTGATATAATAGTTACCTTTGTCTATATGGAAATGGAACTACAAATGTGGTAATTACCAATGTTACTGAAATGCAGTAAAGAGACAGACAAAATTGGTAAAAAAGTTTAAATGAGATTTCTCAGAATTATATCTGCACCAAAATTGGAAATGAAATGTGAGAAAAACACAGATTATTGGTATTATAAAGAAATAGAGACTGATAATTTATTTAAGAAATTAAAATATATAACTGGACAGCACACGAAATTCTGCAGGTAAATTTCAAAATTAATATGAGGTTATGCGTTTAGTTTGAATAACAAAACATTAAAAGGATTAGAGACATACAGAAAGTTGAGTTAATTTACATAAATCATTGTTTATTGACACCCAAGGCATTTTTAAAAAAAGCAGTGAAAAGATAACACACACATAAAAATGAAAAGAATTTAATTAGAAAAAGATTGGTAAATATAAAAGAAGTGTCAAGCAATGTAGATTTTAAAAAACTAAACTGATTTTGTTTGCACTTGTGTGTGTGCATAATGAGGAAAACTGAAATTACGCATGTGCAGTGGGCAGCTATCAGTGGATTAGTGGTGTCAGTAAACACTTTGCACATCTCACTTTTCCAATGAGCATGGTCATAAGGAGCAATGTCATGGTGACCCAACTGGAGTCTGAGTCTGTAGAGCTCCTTAAGATACCTTTTCTTATCATTCCATGCACATTGTTCTGTTTAAGGAAGCCTGTTAATACATAGGAAATGGAATCAAGAGTGGACCATTCAGCTCAGCAAACGTGCACCAACATTCAATATGATCATGGCTGATCATTGGGCTCAGTACCATATTCTCACTTTCTCCCCATACTCTTTGATTCCTTTAGCCCTAAGAATTATAATTACTTCTTGAAAAGATTCAATGTACTGAACTCAACTGCTCTCTGTGGTAGAGAATTTCACAGGCTCATAATTCTCTGCATGAAGAAATATCTCCTCCTGTCAACCTTAAAAGACCTGCCCTGAAGCTTAAACTGTGACCTCTGGTTTGATTAATGTTAATGGGTATAGACCTCATTTTATTATATGAGCCATCTGGATAGACATAGACATAGTTTGGAAACTCACAGATTCATCTGTGTCATACATATTTGCATGCAACTTGCCTGTATCAATGGTTTGAGATGCACAAATAAGAAACATGATCAAAACCTTCAAAATCCACTGATGAATAGTTACAGTAGTTCAACTATATTAAAAATCAAAATCTGAGTCTCCCCTTGTTAGAAGGTGAACATTTCACTTTCTCAGTCGGTTGGGAATGCTATGACTAAGATAAAGTTCATGATTAATGCCACATTCATTTTCTGCTCTGTCCCAATTTATATATGTGAATTCCTACGTAAGCCCCATTATTAAGGACTCAAAGGCAGAAGGTTGAGAAGGAAAGATGATTTCTTTTTCCAAGCATCCCAGTAGAAGCTGATAGTTGAAATGGAGGCTGTAGACAATCGAAGGCTGAAATCAACCACATCCTGGTTTAATAACTAGCAAGGGCAGATCACCCCTCTTTTCTTAAATACATTAAAGTTTTTTGGATTCACATGAATCAACCTTTTGGAGACCTTGAATAAACATTGCCTGTTCACAATTTTAAAAAGAACTGAGTTAGGATTACCACATACATAAGATGCAGCTTTGTAAGTAGGAAATTTAGTCAACTGTATGTGCAGATTAGCACTAAATTGCTTCAGATGGCATTCTTCCAAACTGAAAGTGACAAATTATTTCACCCAGCTCTTCAATTTTCAGGATACTCAAATCAGGGAAGGTAAATAGGCCCAGTTGAATCTAAAACAATTTAATGCACTGATAAGTGCTTAATAGTTTCATTTTCATTACTACAAAATGAACCAAGAAGGGCAATAAATAGATCAATTAAAATTCTGAATATAAAACTATAGTGGATCAACTTGCATAATTTATTATAATTAAACAAAATTATACACTTCAATCACTTTCTTTAGTTTGGTTCTGACATACATCGGTGTGCACTCATCCAGGACTGATGGTACTTTGGCCTTTAAGTCATAAGAGTATACAATTATACAACGGCTGGAAGGTAGAGGTGACTCAGTTTCATCATGTAGATATATGCTGACAATTACATCTTTGATACAAGCAACAACAACAGCAGGTGGAACTGTAGTGATGGCAACAGACTGATTCATCATAAGATAAAAATGGACTCTGAGATAATGCAGAAAATTTGGGTCAAGCAAAACCTTGCGCGATGGTGTGAGTTTAAGAAGGATCTTAACGCTGGAAAAGAAGGTGGAGACATTTACAGAGATGATTTCACAATAACAACCCTAGACAATTGAAACACAGTCACCAGAAATTGGAGCAAAGTGAGGGAGAATGAATAAGCCAAGAGTATCATTGGAGTGTAGAATTTTGAAAATGTGACAAGTTTAAGACAGAAGTACATAAAGGCGTTTAATCAGAAGGGTGAGAGGTTAATGCTGGAGGTATTGTGAGATTGGAAACTAATGTTGACCAACAGGGCATGTTGTGATCTATGAACAGAAGTTGGTTTAGGATCTGGTACAATCAGTCAGCTTTCATTTATAGAAGCAAAGACTGTAAAACCAGTCAAGCGAACTTTGGAATAATTAAGTATGGAGGTGCAGAAGACATAGAAAATAGTTTTATTGATGGAAAGGTTGGGTTTGGGGTGTAAATGAGCAATACATGGGCCTGATAAGAAGATTTTTGTGATGGAAAGACAATGTGAAAGACAAGTTTTTCTTGGGCTCATGTAGCATACTGAGGTTATGGACAATCTAAGCAAACCATCAATGGTAAGAGATAATGGGAACTGCAGATGCTGGAGAACCCAAGATAATAAAGTGTGAAGCTGGATGAACACAGCAGGCCAAGCAGCATCTTAGAAACACAAAAGCTGACGTTTCAGCCTACCCCTGATGAAGGGTTTAGGCGCAAAATGTCAGCTTTTGTGCTCCTAAGTTGCTGCTTGGCCTGCTGTGTTCATCCAGCTTCACACTTTGTTATCCCTGTTAAACCATCAATTTTGATAGGGGAGAGAAGGCTGGAAGTTGTATAGTTAAAGTGTCAAACATATGGTGAGGGAAGAAAGTTCAAGCTTCCCCATACAGAAAGAAAGGACTGAAAAAGCTGGAAATCTGAAACAAAAACAGAAATTTCTGGAGAAATTCAGCAAGTCTGGCAGAATCTGTGGTGAGAAAGCAGAGTTAACGTTTCGAGTCAAGCTACTCTTTTCTAGAATTAAAGAACTGACAGGTCTATTGGTTTTCTTCAATAATTTCTGTCCTTGTTTCAAGCTTCTCAATGTTTAAATTAGAACTCATCTAAAACTGAAGGTAGAGCATCCTGCATGACAACAATAAAGTTAAGGATGGTGGTGGAATGATAAAGCTGGTTATTGTCTTTAGAAAATATTGGTAAGGAACAGCATGTGGATGAACAAATAGAAAGGGGTCAAAGATGGAATTAATTGTGATAAAAGTAGTTCGAGAAAAGTTCCAAGAAAAGTGTATTTCAAAATGTTACTTTCAGCAACTTGGCATAAACCATTGTTACCATCTCAAGGAAATTAGAGATGAACAGTTGCCAACATCACCCAATTCTTGTGAAAAATTTAAAAACTATATGCAACAAATGTTAGCACTATTTCACAATGACCATATTTTCAATATAAGAAAGTAAGTTCCTGTCATGAGGTAAATTCAAAATTCATCTCCTAACTATTGTTACTAAAATAACAGTGCAATTCATCATTCTGCAAGTTTCCTTCAGAGACTGTTAGAAATGAACAGCATTTTTACTGTTACACATATTTTTGATGCCTGCATTTTTGTGAATATTCCATAACTGCAAGCATCATTGGAATTATCAATCCGTCAAAGATTATGCGAAAGGATGTTTTTGAGTCTTAAGAAGAATGCTTGCTTCTGACACTGGACACAAAACATACTTAAAATGTGTCATAATTCTGTTTACTTTGTTTCAGAAGCTCCCAAAAACAGTTTTGTGTTTAACTGTAGCTATAAATACCCATTCAAAGAAATTCCATAATACTGAGGATAGTACCTACAATCATAGAATTGAGAGATTGAAGACACTTAATGTCCTTTCATGGAGGTAATAGTTAATTTTGTGCTCATTGATCTCAAATCAAAAAAATCTGTACTAGAGACATCCATATAAGTGAATATTACACCATCAAAAGTTGCTTGTTCTGTGTTCAAATATTTCATTTAAATTTTACACTTTCCAACTACATTCAATAACCGGCCACCAACGTCAAACAAAAACTGACAAAGTTGAAAAATTATAAACTGCCCTAAAATGAAGACAAAAGCCAGGATTGACAACATTCCAGGATTGTCTTGGAGCCTTCATGAATTAAAATTCATTACCATGATATCAAAGAGAATACCCCAGGAAAAATCAAAAACCAGCATTAAATAAATTATATATTTTTATTTCTTTGAGCAATTTTGTTTGCTGTTTGAAAAACACTGGAGTGAGGAATAAGGAAAGTGAAGAATGGCAGTCGTGCACTTCCAGATTGGCATGATAGGATCTGCAACAACTGATGTGTTGGACAACCAATAGTGGTTATCGATGGGGCAGATGTCTCACCAGAGTTTGTGACCTTACATATAACACAGTTACAGTTAACATCAGTGGATTTTGCCTTTGTTAGAATGCTGCAATTGTAACTAGCATTCTGTTATGCGTGAAATGAAAATCCAGGATTTGCCTTTATTTCTCTTGCAAAATTTACAAGCTACTGTGGACAAGTACTAATGCTGTGTTTTGCTAAAGCCAATGTTATATAATAATTTACATAATTGTTAGTGGCGGGAAGAGTTATTTATCTTTCTGTTTGTGTTCATTGTCATTTTCTCACTGTTTTTCCCCTACCATTGTTTTTCCTCACCTTTTCTCTCCTTTATCAACCCCATTCACTGTGAAATGTAACTACCTCCCTTCTCACAGCTAACAAAGCTCTGGATCTGATTTGTCCCTCACAATTATGATTGATTCCTTTCTGTTGCTGCAATTTGGTCTGGGGACAATTATTGTCAATCTACTTCTTCAGATATGTCATGGCACATCTCTGGGGCAGGTCAGACTTGAACTTCATTTTACTGGCCCAAAAGTAAGGATATTACAATTGTGTTCCAGGACTCCATGTGAGCAGATATGCCTGATCTCACTAGACTATCATGGGGTCAAGATATTCACTATGGACTGCAATGACATCATCCTCCAGGTGACTTAGCACAGTGAAGGAAGTTTGAAAATGCATTAGTTTTTATTGGCATGTACATATGTGTGAAATAGAGTCCATAGCTCTGGCTTGCAGCTAAATTTTAGCATCACATGTAAAGGTAAAGTTGCTACTATAGGCTGCTTTCATTAGGGAGGAAAATGAATGGTAATGGTTTAACCAGAGGGTCATCAAACCTCATGGTGGGAGGCAAAGTTGACAAGGTGAACCCTTCATGGTAACTTTCGCTGGTATAGAGGTTTGCTGGGGTCATAGAAGCATAGTATTGTACAGGACAGAAGAGGTCCATTGGTCCATCAAATCTGGACAACCATAGCTACACTAAATCTACACTAGTTCCATTTTCCAGCACCAGGCCTATAGCCTCATATGTTATGACATTTCAAGTGCTCATTCAAGTATGTTTTAAAGGTTGTGAGGTTCCCTGCCTCAACTACCTTCTCAAGTAAAGCATTCCGAACCACCCCCACACTCTGGGTGATAACAAATCTGTCCTCAAATCTCATCTAAACCTTCTGCCTTTTGCTTTAAAATTATGACCCTTTGACTAAGGGAGTATCTGCTTTCTAATCACGCTGCCCAATGCGTCTCATAATCATATGCACTTCTATCTGATGGTCTGTCAACATGCTTTGCTCCAAAAAAATCTGACACAAACTTATCCAGGTTTTCTTCATAGCTAATGTTCTCCAACACAGGCAATATCCTGGTGAATCTCTCCTACACTGCCCCCAATTCCATGGGGTTGGTTTGGATGTGCCTCCAGTACAATCACATGAAACAGGGATTTTGAAATGTCATCAAACAATTAAAGAATGAAAAGAGTATAGTATTTCTTATGTCCTTAGGATATTGGACGGCATGTTGCAATGATGTATTTTTAAAGTATCATCACTGTTACATTTCCTGCAATCGCAGTGCTTGTTTTTGTGCCTCAAGGTCCTAAATGGTCATGAAATAAATTACAGGTCAAGCTATTTCTGACTTGAATGTTTCCCTTCTATACTTCAAGGAGTAGTAATTCATCGTAAACACTGTATCACTCCAAAAACTTTCTCATTACAATACTGAAATGATAGTGTAAAAATTTGGTGGAGTGGGACTTGAGACCAGAATCTTCTTACTCAGAGGTGAGATCGCAAGATCAAGTTGACAACTACCACAATGTTACCAACTGCTTCTGCAGATCTTAACAGTTGCATGTTAATTACGGAGGTGATCTATCTCCACAGTTTTCAGGTCAGCAGCAAACCAATTGCAGAGCTTTTTAATGAACAATTCTTTGCACAATATCATCTCCACCTTTCTGCCTATGAATCATCCCAGTTACCACACGTACAGCCACCATGTGAATAATGTATCAGTGGCTTGATGATTGCATACCACTACTTTTACACTGAAGAGCGACAGGGAAGTAACATGGCTTCCCAATTTCACAGAATTGCTGCTTTTCGAAAATTACCGAATTTACTGACAGACAATGTTTATCCTGAATGCTCCTGCTGCTCCTGCGTTGCCACTTTGTGTCTCTCCTCACCTTTACATGACGTTCTATTCCCATTCTCAGCAATCAGCCTCTGAGATATATTCCTGAGATGAGTAATAAGAGGAATGTGACATGCAAACAGGTACTCTTTTACATGGTGCATTAGCAATGCTAACAGGCTGACAATGATAGAAAGGTGACTGCTGCGATCGTCTCCAAAATCCACCTTACAAGATAATTTATCTTAAAAGATGTTGGCTGTATCTGTGTCAATGGGGTCATGCTTATTTGAAAGGAATGAAGAAAGAGGAGAAAAGCTTTGATGACCCTCATAGATTCACTCCTTACCTGTCTCAAAATATTTATAAGCAAAATTATCCAGGGTGGTTTTATCCTAGGAATCAAAGTTCAGAGCAGTCTTTTAATATAGTTCCATCAGAACAAATCCCTCTAGGGGCAAATGACAACGTAAGTTCTTTAATCTCAACCTTTGGTCCTCTGCGGAGATTCCACAATCAGGTGGACTACAGGGCTAAAATTTGGTTGTTTATAAAAAGGAAAGTCACCCAAAAGTACTTGCTGGACCTATTTGGTGAAGTTAGCCAAGTGAATATCCCATTGTGCTTATTCCTTGAAAATTAACACAGTGACCTTAAAAAATCTGAGCTTAATTCTTTAAAGTGCGCCAGGTACATGAAGGAATAGCTGAATTCTAGTCATCTTGTATATTACGACCCATGATTGTCATTATGTATTTACAGTAAAGAGTCTTAATGTGTCTGTCAGCACTGAGTGCTCTGATTTTGGCGCAACTCACAGCTAATTGCTTGGTGTTTAACCCATGTCAATTTTCTGTTCTCTCTGGATTTTCCCAGGATGTTTGAATTTCCAAAAAGGATGAAGTGAGCAAGAATAATTGATTATGACATGAAAATTTTAGAAATGGAAGAAACAGCATTGAAATCAACAATCATTATTTTTAGCTCTGTATGTCTGTGTAACAAACTTCATCTCAGTGATTAAATGGAGGCCCTCATTATATTCAGAATGTTCCATAGGATGATCAAAGTGTTTTCTGAGGCAATACAAGAGATGAAGATATTCCCTTCTAAATACATGCATTTCATGAATAGCATTAAACATTCTGTGAAATGCTCTAATGGAATTATTGTTTACATTTGAATTAATAATTTATAAGTCTACGTTTTGTTAGAAGTCAGTAAATTGTTTGCAATTGTCAACACTGTTTCAGAAACCTTATAAACTAAAATAACACCATACGTACAAAGCACTATAAGCATTACCTTCCATGACTGTACATTTGAGAATTTAAGACTTCATTAAAATCTAGCTGGAAGGATTAGTGTATTGCAATTTGGAAACGATACTTTAGTATACCAAATATTGCCATTACAATGAAAGTGCAACAATAGCAAAATGAATGTCAAGGGTCGGTATAATATATTAATATTGATACTTTCAGTAAATATGTGCCTCAGAGTAAACAAACAATCTCACTGAAAGCTCATTGTTATTTTAATATGCATATCATCTGCACTACTGGGTCAATCTGTTTTACCAGGCTTGTAACCAGGTCAGTGATACAGATGTTTCATTTTTAGTTGGATTATTTGAATGGCACAAATACTCTTTTATTGAACTTTTGTACCATCTTAAAATTGTACGATGGGAAAACTCAAAAGATAATGAACTTCAAAATGATTTCTTGACTTTTTGAGTCATTTGTGGATATGTTTGTGCACAAAGTTAAATATTTTCTGTATCTGATTTGTCTGAATTGGCTTCAGATCTGATGATTTAAAAGATCAAAAATTCCAAGTACAGGTGTTCACAGAATTTATTGAAAAATTATTGTTTTGTAAATTATTGCAGTGTGCCTCCTGAGATGGTCTTCAGCTATTTATAAGTAAACGTGTGAAGTTTCTCGAGAAATAATCCAAACAGACTAGCTCTTGACTCAGCCAAATGTGAACTATGCATTTCTTATGTATGAAATTTAGGGAAAGGTTTGTTCATGAGTATTTGAATATTACAGCAATTCACAGAAAATAGGGACAATATCTGGAGTATCCTGTACAGTTTAGAGCATCTAATTTTAGAAGGTATATTGGAACAATGAAAAGTTAAAGATTTTCTGTCCAGAATATCAATAGCTTGCATTCACTGCTATAGATTTTTGTAAAGCATTTAACAAGGTTCCACATGGCAGGCTTCTAAGAAAAATGAAAACTCATGGGATACTAGCTCAGTGGCAGAAAACAAAGGGTGGTAGTTAATGGATGTTTTTACAAATGGAAACCTGTTCCCAGTGGCATTGTACAGGTTCAGTTTTGGATCCCTTGTTGTTTGTGGTATATATTAATTTAGACTTTACTGTGGAAGGCATACTTGGGAAATCTGCAGATATCTCAAAAGTTGGCTGGCTTGTTGATAATGAAGAGGGTAGCCGTTGACTACAGGAAGACATTGATAGTTTAGTTGAGTGGGCAGAAAAGTGGCAAATGGAATTTTCTCTGAAGAAGTGAGAATTATACATTTGTGGAGAGCAAACGAAGGAATACGCAATAGAGGATTTTGATATGGGTAGATGATGTGATAAACTTTGGAATGAATGTTCACAGGTCTCTGAAGATAGGTGCCAGATAGATAAATTGGCAATTAGGGCTTGTTGCATATTTTCCCTCATTTGGCAAGGTATTGAAGACGAGTGCAACAAAGTAGTGCTTGAATTACACAAGATAATACTTAGAACACAGCTGGAGTGATGTGTGCAATCCTGGAAGGGCATAATTGCTGGAGGAAGACTACAGAGAATATTTACAAAAATAATTCCATGGCTTAAAGTTTGTAGGTATAAGGGAAGGTTGTTAGGATAGGTATGTTTTCCTTGGAACAAAGAAGACTGAGGGGGTGACATAATTAAGGTGTACAATGCAATGAGGGGCTGGGATCAAGTAGTCAGGGTAGATCTGTTTCTTCCAACGGAGAGGGTAGTTACCAGGAGGCACTAATTGAGGGGATTTTTGAAGGATTAGAGGGAATGTGAGAAAATGTTTTTTTTCCCCTAGACAATGATGGGTGTCTGGAATTCACTGTCTTGTTTGCTGGTTCAGTCAGAAACTCTCAACTCACTTAAAAGGAACCTGAGGTACTGCAACCTGCAAGGGTCAGGACTGGTAAATAGAATTAGAATAGATAGATAGTCTCGCCTTTGTCTTAGGTTCAGTGATCAGTAATAGAGAATACACTGCTTAGATTACAGAAGACAAACTGTTATTAGGTAACAAATGCCTATTTCATAACTTTTAGTTTTGTTTATTCGGGGGACATGGCCATTACTAACTAGGCCACTATTTAAGACCTGCCCCTAGTTGCCCTTGAGTAGGTAATGGAAAATTGCCGTTTTGAACTGTTGGACTTCATTAGCTGTCGGTGGACCCACATCGTCTTAGGGAGGGAGTTGCAAGCCTTTGTCCCAAGCAGGCTGAAGGAACAGTGATATATTTTATATCCGAAAGGCGAGTGGCTAGGAAGGGAACTTGCAGGTGGCAGCCTTCCCATTTCCATCTGTAGCCCTTGTCCTTCCAGATGGAAATGGTCATGCGTTTGGTAGGTGCTCTCTAAGAAGCATTTGGTGAATTTCTTCAGTGAATCCTGTAAATAGTAGACACTGCTGCTATTGATTGTCATTGGTGGAGGGAATGGTTATTTGTATTTGTAGGTATGGTGCCAAATAAGTGGGCTGCTTTGTCCTGGATCATGTCAATCTTCTTGAGTGTTGTCGGATTTGTAATCATCCAGACAAGTGGGGAGTATTCCATTACATTCCTGACTTGTGCCTTACAGATGGTGGACAAGCTTTCAGGGGTCAAGAGATGAGTTACTCGCTGTAGCATTCCTGGCCTCTGACCTGCTCTTATGGCCAATATAATTATATATGTAATCCAATTGTGTTTCCGGTCAATGGTAACCCCCAGGATGTTGATAGTGGGGGATTCAGTGATGGTAACACCATTGAATGTCAAGGGATGATGGCTGGATAGTCTCTTATTGGTGATCATCATTGCCTGGCATTTGTGTACCATGTGCATTACTTGCTACTTGTCAATGTTCAGTTCTGAGGACAAGTCAGGGGACTCCAAACATTAACTCTGCTTTTGTCTCACAGGTGCTGCTAGACCTGCTGAGCTTTACCAGCAATTTCTGCTTTTGTGTACCTTATGTTCTTTACTTAACATCTGTTATACATGATTTGCAGTGTTGCAGGAGATCTACTTTGGACCTAACCTGTGCTGTTAACAAAGGTAGTAAGGGATATGGGTCAAAGACAGTTATGTGGAGTTAGGTTACAGATCAGCCATGATCTCATTGAATGGTGGAATAGACTTAAGGGCATATGTTCCTGTGATGCTCAACGTTGAAGGTGAAAATATGAAATTCTTCTACTTTCT
Source organism: Stegostoma tigrinum (assembly GCF_030684315.1). Classification (NCBI taxonomy): domain Eukaryota; kingdom Metazoa; phylum Chordata; class Chondrichthyes; order Orectolobiformes; family Stegostomatidae; genus Stegostoma; species Stegostoma tigrinum. The sequence continues at coordinate 96,346,486 of NC_081356.1, forward strand.
AATCTTGACATGTTTTGAGCTCATGACTAAATAACTTTGCCCAAAATACAAGTTGGAATAGTAAGCCATTATTTGTCCTTTAGAATGGTCTAGTTAGGAGAGCTGATGGCCTAGTGGTATTATCGCTGGACTGTTAATCCAGAGACTCAGATAATGTCTGGGGACCCGTGAATCCTGTCATGGCAGATGGTGGAATTTGAATTCAACAAATATCTGGAATCAAGAATCTAATAATGACCCATGAATCCATTGTCAATTGTCAGAAAAAAAACATCTGTCTCACTAATGTCCTTGAGGGAAGGAAGCTGCCATGCTTACCCAGTCTGGCCTACATGTGACTCCAGACCCACAGCAATGTGGTTGACTCTTAACTGCCCTCTGGGCAATTAGGGATGGGTGATAAATGCTGCTTAGCCAGCGACACCCTCACCCCATGAATGAATAAGGAAAAAAAATTATTTCAAGGAAACAATTCTTCTTTACAGACAAACTTTTGACCTCTCTTACTTTATGACCTTGAGGGTGACAGTAATTGGATGTCACTTGCTTCAACAAATGTGAATTTTGTGAAAAGAATATCATCTCAAAATGTTAACTGTGTTCTTCTGGCTACAGTTACTGTCCCACCAGTTGGCAATTGAACATATGCAGATATTATCTATCTGTACAGTACACAGGTATGGTGAGAGACATTCTGCCACTGTCAATGTAACAACATACCTGATTTAAAAAAATAAATTTGATTTTCTAAAGGTATGATCGAGTCCAGTCTGAAGAAGAAAATCTCTGTGTTATTGTTATCTTTTCATATGAGAAAAATATTCTGCTGAAATAGAGCATAACAATCTTCTAGCTTTGAAGGAAAGTAGTGCCGATTTAATAACGCAGGGTAAATGATGAAATAAAAAGCCATTTTGGATCATCAAACCTTCTCCTTTAATAAACCATGAATGATTAACTCATATCAAAGACATCACCACTCTTAAGTAAACACATCACATAGCAATATTCCAAAACAATAAAAAGACATTAAAAAGACATTGATGAATATATTAACATTCTGTCCACGGCCAAAAGCAGACACAAAAAAGACTGTAAATGTCAAATGTATATTATCAACAAGAGTGGAGCAACCCATGTAGAAATTTGGATCAACGCTGCAAAAAGAAAGCCCGTAAGAAGAAACAGTAAATTCCATTATAAATCCATGTCACAGTGAGAGATTACAGCTAAAGCTGTGAAGATGAACCACACACTCTGTAATAAAGACAAACCACCCATTACACAACAATCACAAATCATCAACCAGCTGATGAATGTCTTCAGCTTTCAGTCAAGGGATTAATGCCCAATACCCAGAAAGCAAGGTACATAGTGAGAAAACCATTAGGTGTCTCAGCAACTCGAGTATTTTGAGTTTTCCAATAACTGGCAGGGCTCTAGGATAACAATCTAAAGCATCTTAAAGTAATTCCACATTATTACCACTGAAAGCTTGGAACTTTGATGAAAATTTTGATATATTCTGTTGTTACTTGCTCTGGCAATGAAAGGAAAATGAGAATGCTCCTGCATGCAACAGTACTTTCCCATTAACAATGCTATTGTGCTATATATTTTCAAGAAAGAAAAAGCACTGATGCGTTAAGACAAATGATAATGACTTATACAACTTTATAAATCGACAGATTTCAGCATTTATATTTCTCTCTCACTTACTTTAAAATGTAGCATCGGGCTGGATATTACATGTCCTCGCTGACTATGTTTCAGCAGGAGAGGGGCATGTAAAACAGCACTAATGGCTTGCCTTCACCCTCCCACAAATTCACCTGAAGAATACAGGGGGGTGGTGTAGTTTCCAAAATTGGCAAACCAGCCACCATATGTACAGAAATAATTAAGAGTGAATTGAACTTGTTAAAAGTTGAAAACACAGCTGAGCCCCATATCATGCTGTTAACTCCATAATTCTGCTAACGTGGGCAGATAGGTTGGAGTGGTGTAGGTGGTTCTTATAAAAGGGTTTTAAAAAGTGTGGGAATGAGGAATACTATCATTGAGGGTGCCTTTCACGAACAAGGATGTTCGTCTTATTAACTTTTCTTCTTTTTTTTTCTGATCCATGGCTATACTGTGCATAGCTGTAATGTAACATTTTATTTTTCTTCATTTCTCTATTGTGTAACAAAGGATTGTACCTGTGTACTCTGTACCCAAAATGGTGCCGTGTGTTTGTGGCGTTGTTAAACTGTGCCTAGTCTTGTAAATGATGAATCTGTACTCAAGTACCTTTGTATCTAAGATGGCACTGTAGGTGGCAACTTATAAACTGTCTACAGCCCTGGCAATGTTACAACCCAGGCCTGACACCACTTGTACTTCAAAAACTGCTAGTCAATCTGGCAGCAGCTCTGAAGGGCAGGGCCTCCTCCTATTGAGGGGTAAAACTTCTACTATCACCTTCTTAACAACTTGCAGCATGAATGGCTTATGACCAACCTTTTAGTCAGTGGATATAGATGCCCAATCGATTTATCATTCCTGACACCCAGCTACCCACCGTTAATTGTAGATCACCGTGTTGTGCTGGTGATGGACTTGATAAGATGGCCAATTTCTATTCCATCAGCCTCCTCCTGATTGCTATCGAAATCAGGAAGCCAAATGGTCATTTCTGCATATCAGGTCTAAGTTCCCAATGAACAAGTCAATCAGTCCCTTCCTGTAATAAAGGGAAAATACTACACATGCTGGAAATCTGAATTAAACACATCGAATTCTAGACAAACTCAGCAGGTCTGGCAGGATCTAGGGAGAAAGAAACAGTTCACATTTTGGGTCTGGTATAACCCAGAGAAATGTTAATTTTAACATAGCACGGCACCTCATATAACTAAGTCACAGTTGTAACCAGCCTTCTACCAGTGTAAATAAAATCTTTACTGGCCATCCTCTACTGAATTGTGAATGTAATGTTTTGGAAAATAAGAAGTTTTTGATCTTAGAAGGAATGAAAATGAAACTTCAAATGGAAGTAAACATAGGCATAGTGGCCATCCTGGTATCAGGAGCAGCTGCCTGTGGACATTGGGTGACAGGAGTAATGCAGGTAATTGATACAGCATAGACTGTCAGCCTCCAAAATAAGATGTACCAACAGGGATAGCTAGAAAAAGGGAGAGAGAATCCAGGATCCATCATCCACTTAGGAGAAGACAAGGGCTACTTCTATGCCACCCTGAGGGAAGAATAAAGACTGTTACTATCCAAGACAGTGTGATACCAGAGATAAACATTCCACCATTTCAAAAGCATCATCCTGCTTCTCCATTCTTCAGAATAGTTTCAGGATCAGTAAAGCATTCTGATTTATAACAGGTCAAATATTTCCTTTCCTCTCAAATTAAGTAGTGCACTATATCGAAATTTCTGCTTCTTAACAAATTTAATAAACATTTTGAGAATCACTTACACATGGTCAACTGCCCATTTTGATTCATTGTGATGATAAACCTCCAAAAATCAATACATCGGACTGTTAATAGCACATAGCAAAACATTGAAAATAGAAGCAGGCTATTCAAATGAATATGGCTGAGCATTAAATCCAGTACCTTGTGCCCGGCTTTGGCTCAAACCATTTAACACCTTTAGCCTTAAGAACTATATATGTTTTAATTCATTAATGGGATGAGGGTGTTGCTGGCTAAGCAGCATTTATTGTCCATCCCTAATTTCCCAGAGGGCAGTTCAGAGTTGACCACATTGCTGTGGGTTTGCAGCCACATGTAGACCAGACCAGGTAAGGATGGAAGTTTCCTTCCATGAAGGACATTAGTGAACCAAATGGGTTTTTCCTGACAATCAACAATGGACTCATGGTCATCATTAAATTCTTAATTCCAGAATTCCAATGCCACCATCTGCCATGGCAGGATTCAAACCCAGGTCTCCAGAACATTATCTGGGTTGCTGGATTAACAGTCCAGTGGTAATACCACCAGGCCATCACCTCAACTGGTTAACATTGCAGAGAATTCCACGGGCTCACCACTCACTGGGTAAAGAAATTTCTCCTCATCTCAGTCCTAGTTGGCCTAACTTGTATCCTTAGATTGTGATTCTCCATTCTCACATTGAAAAAATAAGCATGCAAGAATATGAGTTGTGATGTGCTCAAGAACATGTTCTATGATGAAAGGGTTAGTGGTGGCTTTCTGGCAGAATTTTACTTTCAATGTAGCATTAAACTTTACTTGTGCAAGGAATAATCGGATAGTATTGCATCTTTATGAAGTCATGATAACAACCACCTTAGCAAGCCTTCATGCCTCAGTGTGAGAGCATAACATGAAGATTTATAGTGATGGATTCAAAGGTTGAGAGTTGCTTCCATCATCACACATGAAAATTCCCATGGCTGTAGTCCTGAACTTCATGTTTGAAAGATCCTTAACATTCAAGGTTGTTGTTTGTCAGGTAGCTGGTAGCTTGTCAGAGATGAGCAATGAATGGCCTTTACAACTTTGAATTCCTGAAGAGGCCATTCATCTGTCACATGGATACAACTTAACTAGGTCCAAAAGCAAAAATATACTACAGCAGCATTTTAAGTGATGTACTTATGTGTCAGGTTATTTATGAATACTTGTTACTTGTGGCACCTCCGCACCCTCAGTAAGATATATTTCTTCCTCTCCCTCCCACTTTGTCTGTGAGCAGCCCTGACTTCCACAGCTGGGGTGCAGTGAGCCTACTCTGTAGTTAGCTCTGTTGGGCTTGAATATTTGGATAGTTGTCCACAAGTGTTATTGATCCTAGACTGGGTCAGGCCTGTGAGAGTCTCCTGCCAGGTATAAGTTTAACATCCCATGGTTTGACATTTGCAGGATTTAGAATTTCAAGTATAGAGGAATTGGAGAGGCCAAGCCCCTCTGGCCATAAGAAACAAGCTTCTGATGTTCAATGTTTGGTATCTGCTCCTTTTGAGCACCTGCTGGCACCACTCTTCTCCCTGAGAGAAAGGGGCACTTGGTGTGATGTTTAAGGCTCCTCATTCTCATTGTGTGAAGATTATAAAACTCTGGGGCAAATGTACAATGATGTCAAGTAGATGCTCCCCACTCAGGTCTCCATTTGGATCACCAACGGTTCCGGGTTACTACTTTCTAACACAATGGGCCCCATTGCCAAGGAGTTTTTTTTATCATCCAATGCATTGATAAAATTTCAGCAAATTTTCAGTCAACCCTAGCAGCCTTCGATGCTTATTTTAGCCCTGAGAACCTTATTTTTGAATGCAACTTGTCCAAACTAGTTGCTTCTGTTGTGGATTTAGATAAAGCGCTTATATGCAATGATACAGCATTGAGGATTGAGTACATTCAAATTCTCAATGCCTACTTACTGATTAATTGAAATATGAACAAGGCCTGATGATAGAGCTGGTGACCCAATTGTTGAGACAGGCCAGATGCAAAATATGACATTACGAGTGTAAGTCAAGTTTGAGTCTCAGTTCAAGCCTATAGGTTGGCTAGGGCCACAGATGGCTACCTTGCTGAACAAGAAGCCCATCAAAAAGCTTTGACCAAAGCTTTATTAAAAATATGGAAAAAATTAATTAAAGGAATCATGATTGATGACATGATTATATCATGATATGATTAGTCACACAATTATGCCTCTTCACCTGCCAACGATATCTCTTTTAAAGGGTGATAAAACTATGAGGTTTATTAAATTGTTATGTTTTGCAGTGCGTGTTTAATTTAAGGTAAAATGAAAGGAGCCTTTTGAGGTCTGATTGACTTTAAACTTGTGTGGTTTGTTTTTTTTTAGAAATGAACGATGGCCTATACTGTTTTACCAGGATGAAGATGCAAGGTATTTATGCTTGAAATTAATTGCGTTCTCCAGAGTCTGAAAACATGCTGAAACTGTCAGGTTATATAAGTATTTGTTTCGGTTCATTTATTTACTTCCAAACTGAGAGAGAGTTGAGATCTCAATAGATAATCAGCATTTATACCTGGATAAATACTAAGTTTAATCACATTTCAATAGAGATGGACTTTAAGAAAGGAAATATTTCAAGTAACCTTAGAATCTCATGGACAAAGTTAATCTGCCAGAGTTCAAAAGGTTGAAAGCAGCTATAGGCAGCAAGAGGCTTGAGTTCACCATACAGGAGGTATGGTTCACCATACAGTAAGTGGGGGGCCATGCTCAGATTGCAAAGAACAAATTCATGAGAAGTTTAAACAAGGTGAGAAGATGTGTAAAACTTCTGCTACAGGAGGAATCTCCAGGGGAGAAAAATCATTCTGAATGTCAATTTTGAGATTTAAAGTTCACAGACTGGGAAGGAAAAGAACAGAATTAATTCGTCAGTGCTAAGAATCCACTTGGACTGATTCCAGGAAAATTGAATATCTAGTCAAAGGCCAGTGTAAAATATAGCTGTGAAGTATGTTTTTGGTTGAATTTAAGGGAAAAGGGGAATGTTCTGGTTTGTGGTTTAAGGTGTAAATTTCCTGCAAAGAACGGTGATTTTGATGGTAATGATAATGAGTGAAATCTCAAGTCATGCTTTAAATTATTAATTGAAAGTTTGAATTTAATTTCTTTGAAGCCACGGAGATCATAGCAAGGGCGACGTTGAGAATACTTTGCTGCCAAGTATATTTGTTAAACAGAAGAACAAACTCGGTGTTCACCACTGTCTTCTTTAGTCCATTGAGGAATACTGATGCAAGCAAAAAATAAACATACTGGATATATAAGCTTGTCATAGTCAAGGCTATGGGGAGTACTAGAGAGGCACCAGATGGATGATACATACAAACTCAAACTAATACAGTTGAAGGAATTTGGAAAGGTCAGCTGCCAGATGAAAACAGTTGATTCCTGTTAAACACAAAAATAGTTTGTCAATAGATGTTATGCTTGGATCATGGTTTACACAAACTGTTGGTAAAAATAAAACTTTGCAAATTCTCCCTCTGTGGCTATTTGTTTAATCATTTAGCAATCCAACCAAAGTAAAGACATAGGCCTGGATTTTGTGATAGCCAGATAGTCATTGAAACGTAGAGGGCACCCTGTGGAACCCTATTGGAATAGATTGTGAAGAAAATGCCTGGAAAATTGAAGATTTCCCTGAGAAATTCCCGAAATCTGGAACCCTCCAGGAATATCCATTAAATCAAAGAATTTGGAGTATCCTGCTGTCGTTAAGTAAGGTGTTATTCAGGAAATGTTAGGCGATTAAATATTTAGTCTAACTCTTGAGTAACTATTAAACTGATCTGCAAATTGCCTTAACTACACCCTCCCCAGATCTTCAATAACCCATGTCACTGGATCTGACAGCTCCCTTTGGGTTCATGACCCCAATCCCTCACCATCGGAATCAATTCTCCTTCCACTGCCACTGGATCTGGCTCTTCCTGCCCCATTACATCTTACATGGACTGACCTCCCCCACTGCAGACCTGACATCACTGCTGTTATGACGCCACCCCCTCCCTCCCCCCACCCCACTACACACACAAACAAACAAACACACACACACACACACGCACGCACGCACGCACGCACACGCACACACACACACACACACACACACACACACACACACACACACACACACACACACACACACACACACACACACACACACAATTGATTCACCAGAAACCTGATTCCTTGGATCCTTAGACACTAATTTCCCCTTCCTCAACTCTGAATCCACCAGAATTCTGATAGATTCACCCTATCCTGCCACCAGACCTGAAATACCTCACTCCAGAACTCTCTTCCTCAGCCCCACTAGGGCCTGAATCTACGCAGCCTCACCTGTGATCAGACCCAAACCTGCACCAAATCTGACTCTTGGTGTCCCACCTTTATCAGAGTTTCCTTATAAAACAACATAATCATTCCAAGTATCAATCCAGTAAACCTATTCATTACCATTCTCTAAATCACAGTATTTGAGATATGATCTAACCAATGCCCTAACTGAAGCAAAGGGCCCTTACATTTATAAATGTTAAATACAGCAGATGCTGGAAATCAGAAAGAACACAGACAATGCTGGAGATATTCAGTAGATTTGTTAGCACCTATGGAGAGAAAAACAGTGTTAAAACTTTGAGTCTGGTGTGAGTCTTCTTCAGAACCAAACTACAGTTCATTAAACCAAAGAACAAAGGAATAGGAACAAGGCTGGCCAGAAGAAAAACTATAAATTGTTAGAAGGCTGAACGTCATATTACAAGACAGGACCTTGCTAAAGTGGGCTGTGAGCAGAAACTCATTGGAAAATCTGCATTGGAGCTGTAGATTAGTGAAAGTGCAGGGCCAACATGTTCCCATAAAGGTGCAGGGTAGGACCAACTAGCACAGAGGATCCTGGATGTCAAGGAACTTACAGGCTTGGCTGCTGGCAGTAAATATTGAGGGCTCAAAACAATTGAAGCCCTGCAAAGTTCAGAGAGTTACTTAAAAAAAATTAGAAAAACAATGAGGCAGAAAGAAAATACAGATGAGTAAAACAAAGGAAATTTGGAAAGTGTTTTCTGAGTCTATTTGGTGCAAGAAGATGTTAAGAGAAAGAGTAGAGCCCATTAAAGACAAAAGTGGCAATCTGTATGTGGTGCTGGAAGATTTAAGTTGGGTTTTAATGAGAACTTTGCATTTGTATTCACTGCAGAGAAGGACACTATCGTTATAGAAAACAAGGAGGGTGTTTGAACAAGTTATTATTACCAGGTAGGAGGTATTAACAGTTTAAATAAGCTTAAAAGTGGGTAAATCCTTAAGCATTGATTTGATCATATTGTTTGGGGAGGTGACCAGGTGTGATGCTGAGGTCATGCATTTGATATTGTCTGCATAAACATTAGCAAGGCTTTTGATAAGGCCACTCAAGACATTTGAGTCAAGAAAGTAAGGGGTCTCGTGATCCAACGCAAGCTGGCACGTTGTATCCAAAACTGACTGAGAGGCAGGTAGCAGAGACTGATGAGTGATGAACGTTTCTGTGGCCAGATATCTCTTTTCAGTTTCCACAGGGTTTGGTGTTCAGACCCTTGCTATTTGTGTTGTACGTCAATGATTTGGACGTAGAAGCAAGAGTTATCAACAAGACATTTGCAAATAATATGGAAATTTGAAGGGTGGTAATTGTTTTCACCCAAAGGGTGGGGATTCTAGAACTCACAATCTCAAAGGGTGGTAGAAGTTAAGAACAATTACAGCATTTAAAAAGTGTTTAAAAGACATACACTTGAAATACCGCAGCATGGAAGGCTACAGACCAAAGGCAACACATTGATTTCATTAGAATAAGGTATAAACTTTAGTGTCAATTGTATTCAGCTGCAGGATGAGAACCTGTCTCCTTACAGTCTCTTCCTACGTCCTGACCTGTGCCTGAATTCATAACCTTTGTTTATTAACTTGCTGAATTAAGTTATGAAATGATTGGAACTAGGGGTGTTGGATCTCATTGACTATGAGATCCTTGACTGGGGTTGTTAACCTGGACCATTCACAGACCCCTGACTGACAGATGTAAACAGGAGTTTCAGAGAGTCTCTTTTTTTCTGGGGACTGGCTCTGAACTCGCTGGTCAGAGCTCATCTACTGAGTACATGTAAATAAAGGATGGCTTGGTGATGGGATATCAGCCTCTGTGCAGTTATTTGTTACGAGTGAAGGTGAATTTACTTTTTAATTCTTGCTGCTTGCTGCTGACGAAGGAGCAGCAGTCCAAAACTTGTAATTTAAAATAAATCAGTTGGACTATAACCTGGTGTCATGTGACTTTTGACCTCATCCCTAACTGCCTTTGTGATGGTGCTGGGCTGTTTTCTTAAACCGTTACAGTCTGACCTCCTACAGATGTGTCAATGGAAAGGTTTATACTTTTGAAACAGCAATAATCAAGAAACAGAGACAGATTCTCATCTCACCATTTCAGAGTCATAGAGATATTGAACACAGAAACAGACCCCTTGGTCCAACTTGTCCATGCCGACCAGATGTCCGAAGTAAATCTAGCATCATTTGCCATCTTTTGGCCCATATCCCTCTAAACCCTTCCTATTCATATGCCTTTTAAATGTTGTAATTGTACCAGGACCCACCGCTTCCTCTGGCAGTTCATTCCATACATGCACCACCCTCTGCATGAAAAAGTTGCCCCTTAGATCCCTTTTAAACTTTCCCCTCTCACCTTAAACCTATGTCCTCTAGTTTTGGAATCCATTATCCCAGGGAAAAGATCTTGTCTATTTACCATCGCCATGCCCCGCATGATTTTATAAACCTCTTTAAGCTCACCCCTCAGCCTTTGAGTCTCTGGGGAAAATAGTCTAGTCTATTCAGCCTCTGCCTATAGCTCAAACCTTCAAACCTGGCAACGTCCTTGTAAATCATTTCTGAACTCTTTCAAGTTTCCCAACATCCTTCCTGTAGCAGGGTGACCAGAATTGTACACAATATTCCAAAAGTGGTCTAATCAATGTCCTGTACAGCCACAACATGACTACCCAACTCTTATACTCAACACAGTGTCCAAAAAAGGCAAGCGTACCAAATGCCTTCTTCACTGTCCTGCCTATCTATGACTCTACTTTCAAGGAAACCTGCACGCCAAGGTCTCATTGTTCAGCAACACTCCTCAGGAACTTAACAATGGGCAGTGGTAGTGCTGGCAGGTGGTGATGTTCCAATGTATCTGCTGTCTGTGTTCTTCTACATAGTAGAGGTACAGGTTTGGAAAGTGCTATCAATGAATACTTGTCAAGATGTTGCAATGCATTCTGTAGATTTCACACTCTGCAGGTACTCTATGATGGTGGTGATTGGAGTCAAAGTCTAAAGTTTTTACAGAGTACCAATCAACTAGAAAACAAAGCAGTGGATGGAATGAATGAAGTGTGTCACTTGTTGCTTGGCCTTCTGGCAACAATTTAGGTGCCATCAATAAAGTGCTGTACATTGTGAACCCAGCCAGTAGGTGTCCATCTTGCAACAATTATGAATAATAAGGATTTCACCTAATCAATATCCAGGAGCTCACAGATTTCTATAATGGAAGAAAGTACTTAACAGGAGTCAGATTTCATCTTGCAGGGCCAAGCCAGACTTTGGAGACTCAAGTGCATATGTTGATCCTTCACTACTATGCTGAGGGAATGCCACACTGTCACCACCAACAATTTTGTGATGAGAAATTAAATTAGGGTCCGTCACTTTTCTCAAGTTGAGGCAGAAGATGAGCTATTATGCATCACAGCAAGGGAATTTTCTTCCAGTCAGCTGAACAATATTTATCACTCAACCACATCACCAAAGTAGATTAACTAATCACATCTTAAAGCTCTTTTTGAAATCACGCTGTGGGTGAAAATTGGCCACCATATGTTATAGCATTGACACTAGAGTTGAAGAAAGACCAAGTTTTCAAAGATTGCAGTGTCGAGGAATGTTACAGAGCAAATTAGGTCCTGAAGAAGTTTGATCACATAACGATTATTCCTACCTGCCCTTATAGGCTAAATGATTGCTTATAGAGCCAGTGTTTAGAATTCCTGATGTTGGCCTTAAGAGAGATATATAGTAATGGCATTTGGATTGTCAAATGTGATGAGCTGTATTAACCTCATTAAAGGAATATATGAGCTCGATTTGATAAGACTCATTGACAACTGAGAAATCAATTTGTTTCTGAAAACTTCATGGTTTATCCCCTTCATTCAACTTGAAGGAGATTTGGGGTCAGATTTTGAAAATTCATCTGTCCATAAATGAGAACCGTCTAAACACTGAACATTTCTGAAAATAGTTGTATGAAGCCTGGATTTGTTGTCCAAGTAGTAGAACAATTTAGTTGAGTCCTAATTCTCGGTGGCAAATCAGATGAATTATCAGCTTTGCCATCTTGCTTTATGTAGTATGCCTGTCTAGTTCCAGCTCATGAGTTGGCCAAATTGACTCTACCCAACTCAACCAAGCCCCAACTCCCAAACTCTCAAACTGCCTGACCGCTACTCATGTATAGCTCTTAATTTTGCTGTTGTACCCACGTGATCCAGGTGGTAAAGCTAAGCTTACTGTTCTCAGCTTTACCAATGCAACTGGGACACATAAATATAAGCTGATGTGTAGCAGAAAAAGATATCTTCGAAGAGCTCTCAACAAGGTAACAATATTCCATTTTCATTATTATGCCAAGGAAAATGCACAAACAACCAAGGAAATGTGCTTGTATTGGTTTCAGATGCACTTTGTTATCAAGATTAGTGCTTATTATAAATCAGTTAGCCTTTAAAGAAAGATGTTCTTGTTTCAAATTGCACAATGTGTAACAGATTTCTTTTATTCATTAAACTTGGCCAAGAATATGCTATTTGACCTCATTATCCAAAATACAGGATTAGTAAATCATAGTCCAAGGTCTACATTTGGACACTGGGCCTGTAATTCTCTGTGCAACACTTACTCGTACTGACCTTTATAAGGACTGTCTCTATAAAATTGTTAAAAGTAAGCTTTTAGTACCAAATATAATTAACTATTTTTATTTCTTTTTGTTTGTCACACTTTAAATGTATTATTTTTCAGGAGAAAATGTTGATGGTATCAGTGATCATTACAGGTTTAAAGGAAATGTTGAACATGGTATTTAATTAGTGGAATTACAATGTTGGCGATACAATTATAAACCCAGCAACAATTTAGCATCAACCATGTGTTGTTCGTTTTATTTCTGAAACAAAGGCAGAAATTGCTGGAGAACGTCAAGGTGTGGCAGTAATTGTAAAGAGAAACACAATGCTTCGAGTTCAGTGGCCCTTTTTCGGAGGTCCACTGGATTGAACTATTAACTCTGCTTCCTTGCCACAGATGACACTATGATGGTATCACAGTTGCTTTACTATGATCTATAACAGTTCAGAAAGATTGTTATGAAGTTGACTACCTCACTGCCTATCGATACTTACACTTGGTATTGAATCCATGGCTGAGTTATTAGATTGATTTTTCTATTCCGTCATGGGTTATGAGCATTACTGGCTTGGCCAGCATTTATTGCCCATTCTTAATAGCCCTGTGGTGTGAACTTTCTTGAACAATGAGAAATGTGGACGTCTCCAGTGCCATTCAGGAGGGATTTCCAGGATTTTGATTCAATGACAGTGAGAAGACAGTGTTATATTTCTGAATAAGGGTGATGAGTGGCTTAGAGAGGGAATTGAAGGTGGTGCTGGTCCTGTATATCTGCTTCCATTGCCCTTCTAGTTGGTAGAGGTCGCATGATTGGAAGGTGATATTACAGAAGCCATTTTGAGTGACTGTACAACATCTTGTAGATGGCACGCTGCTTCTACAGTACATTAGTGGAGGAGGGAGCGAATGTTGAATCAACTGGTTTACTTTGCCTTGGATAGTGTCAAGCATCTTGAGAGCTGTTGGATATGCATTCATCCAGGAAGTTGAGAGTATTCCAGCACACTCCTGAGTTGGCATTGTATTTGGTTGACAAGATTTGAGTCAGGAAGTGAAGTCGGTACCTCAGAATTCCACGTTTCTGACTTGCTGTTATAATGTCTTTTTTGCAGAACTAGCCCAGTTCAGTGCTTTGAAACTACAGACATGGTAAAATGAACAGAGAAAATAAGAATTGGTGGGATTAAAGTCTTCTCTCCTACTACAAATTAGATTGCATTGTCTTGGTTTTGTATGCATGAATGAATCCATGTATTGAAATAACTGGCTCAATAGGCCTCATCTTTAATGCAAGCCTTTACATAGTTAAAAAGGCAAACCTAGCTGATATACAAAAAATAAAAGAAAATCACACAGATGGATTGGGAATATTCTTCTGAAGCAGGAACTAAATACGCTGGTGAGGTGAGATACAAGGACTTGACTAGCTTTCATTTCCAACATTGCGGCCTAACCTCTTCAATTGATAAACAGTTCAGTTAAAGGAACCTAAATTCGAAAATGGTTATTAGTGACCTGACATTATTTCAAAGCAATTTGCTATAGAATGATCGTCATAAAATGCAAGATCATTGTCCAGTCAACCACTTGAAAGATGCTTTAGGGAAAATAGAAATAAAAATGCAATTGTGTTTTAAAAGATCAAAGAATTAATTGCACAATTATTTTTTGAACACAGTTCACAATTAGCCGTACATAAAGTATGTAAAATAAAATCATGCTTGAACTATTTGGAATTTTCCAGATCTGTGCAACCATGCACAAAGATCACCAAGGCTCAATGAATATCAATCAACTAGATTGGTCAAATACATGCCTGAAAGGAATCTTGTCACCCACATGAGACAATATTTATTGATATTTATTACAGCTGAATACATCTGCGTGGCTGGGCACAGAGGTTAATTGTACAAAACGTATGCACTGGAACATATTTTGCGCACTATTAATTGTGAAAAATGGTCAATAAATAATCTTGTAACTAACTCTTTATTCCTGTGTTATGAGACATTGAGGTACGATTAAGCCAAATCTCTGGAAATGCTCAACAGTTAAAGCAAAACTTCAATGAAGTGAAAGGAAGAATTGACACATTAGATCAATTTCATCAGGAACAGTAGAAAAGAGAAAATAAAACAGTTTTAAGCAGAAAAGGTAGGTGCAGTAGGAGAGGTAGGATGAGTGAAAGAAAAACAACTGTGATAGAATAGAAGGCAGAAGAGGTTAAGAGACAGGGAATGTTGGTGTGAGGCAAAAGAAAGTGCATTTTGGAACAAGAAAAGAAATGGAAGGGGCTAGACCAACTGAAAACACCAAGAGTAAATCTCCTGCAATTGTGATCCATATTCAATTTGGAGCAATGGGTCTAAAACTGAAGATTATTGAATTCAAAATTTAATCTGGAAAACAGCAAAAGTTGAGGTGCTGTTCCTCAAGCTTTCACTAATTTTAATTAGAACAGTATAAGAAGCCCATAGAAGAGTCAAATGAATGAGATTCATCAAAGTCTCATAGGATGCTTATAAGGCTGAGAACAAATTTAAGTGACAAGCATCCAGAAGTTCAGGAACATGATTGTAGACTAAATGGAGATGTTTTGCGAGGCGATCGGCATTTTCTCCAACAATGTAGAGTAAGATGTTTCTGAGTAGTGAAAGCGGTATGTTAAATTGAAGGAAATACACTGGGCATAAATTGGGCAGAAACAAAGCTGGCCATGATTGAGTGTGACAAGAGGTTGGCAGGAAAAACAGTAACCAAACAATGGGCTACCTTCAAAGAAGTAATGGCTTGGGCATATACCCTCAAATGGAAAAGGTAGGACAAATAAATCCAGAGCTCCCTGATGACAATGGAGAGAGAAATTAACATCAGAAGGATAAAAAGTGTGCTTGTGTCAGAAAATACAATTGAGAACCAAAAGAAATACTCAAGGTTTAGACAGGAAATGAAAAAGTAAACAAGACAAATAAAGAGGAATTATGAAAAAACACTACCAGCTAACATAAAGGAGAATCTTGAAGTGATGGCCTTTGTAATGGAACGGGCAGTTCATGAGTTTGGAGGGGGCCATGCCCAAGCCCTGCCAACTTCCTGCCTCCACCAATTTGAGCTCATGGTAGGATTGTCCATATCAACCTTACTGCCCTGCTGCTAATTGAGATCCTTAAATGATTCATTCATCAGTTCAACTTGGACAGGATCTTCAAAACTCAGGATTTCAGCCATTTGGAGAATTAACTTAATCAGATATATGGAAATACCCCATGTGCAATTCTCCTCCAAGCTAAACACCTCTTGGCTTGGAATAACATCCCTGTTTACTGTTCAGGGTCAAAATCTTGGAACATTTTTTACAGCACTGTGGATGTCCCTATACCACAAACTGTAGCAGTTCAAAAAGGCAGCTCACCACCATCTTCTCAAGGTACCTAGCCATCTGCAATAAATGCTGAAATTGACAGCAACCTATTTAAAAATTTCAAAACAAAATTGGGGTGGTACCATAAGAGCTGAAGCTGTGATCTTTGTTGAGGTCTGATTGTGTGGACAAAATAAGGTAATATCAGGGCAGGCACTAAAAACATTGAAATTGGAAAGTGGAGTGAACTACATCTTATTATTAAAAGGAAAGTATTTGGGCAGTTGTTCATTTCAATATGCAGTAGCCTTAACTTTTCTTGCATGTTTGTGTTTGAGTGATATCTTAAACTGGACAGGCTGTGAATGGTCTACATATTAACTTCTGCGTTCCTGCATTCTAGAGCATAGAACATTGCAGCACAGTACAGGCCCTTCGGCCCTCGATGTTGTGCCGACCTGTCATACCGATCTCAAGCCCATCTAACCTACACTATTCCATGTACGTCCATATGCTTGTCCAATGACGACTTAAATGTACCTAAAGTTGGCAAATCTACTACCGTTGCAGGCAAAGCGTTCCATTCCCTTACTACTCTCTGAGTAAAGAAACTACCTCTGACGTCTGTCCTATATCTTTCACCCATCAATTTAAAGCTATGCTCCCTCGTGCTCGCCGTCACCATCCTAGGAATAAGGCTCTCCCTATCCACCCTATCTAACCCTCTGATTATTTTATATGTTTCAATTAAGTCACCTCTAAACCGTCTTCTCTCTAATGAAAACAGACTCAAGACCCTCAGCTTTTCCTTGTAGGACCTTCCCTCCATACCAGGCAACATCCCAGTAAATCTCCTCTGCACCCTTTCCAAAGCTTCCACATCCTTCTTATAATGCGGTGACCAGAACTGTACGCAATACTCCAAGTGCGGCCGCACCAGAGTTTTGTACAGCTTCACCATAACCTCTTGGTCCCTCTATAAATAAAAGCTAAAACACTGTATGCCTTCTTAATAGCCCTGTCAACCTGGCTGGCAACTTTCAAGGATCTGTGTACTTAGACACCGAGATCTCTCTGCTCATCTACACTACCAAGAATCTTACCATTCGCCCTGTACTTTGCCTTCTGGTTACTCCTACCAAAGTGCATCACCTCACACTTGTCTGCATTAAACTCCATTTGCCACCTCTCAGCCCAGCTCTGCAGCTTATCTATGTCTCTCTGCAACCTACAGCATCCTTCGTCACTATCCACAACTCCACCGACCTTCGTGTCGTCTGCAAATTTACTAACTCATCCTTCTACGCCCTCATCCGGGTCATTTATAAAAATGACAAACAGCAGTGGACCCAACACCGACCCTTGCGGTACACCACTAGTAACTGGTCTCCAGGATGAACATCTCCCATCAACTACCACCCTCTGTCTTCTTTCAGCAAGCCAATTTCTGATCCAAACTGCTATATCTCCCACAATTCCATTCCTCCACATTTTGTACAATAGCCTATTGTGGGGAACCTTATCGAACGCCTTGCTGAAATCCATATACACCACATCAACTGATTTACTCTCATCTACCTGTTTGGTCACCTTCTCAAAGAACTCAATAAGGTTTGTGAGGCACGACCTTCCCTTCTCAAAACCGTGCTGGCTATCCCGAATCAATTTATTCTTTGCTAGATGATTATAAATCCTATCCCTTATAACCTTTTCCAACACTTTACCAACAACTGAGGTAAGGCTCACTGGTCTATAATTACCAGAGTTGTCTCTACTCCCCTTCTTGAACAGGGGAACCACATTTGCTATCCTCCAGTCATCTGGCACTATTCCTGTAGACAATGACGAGTTAAAGATCAATGCCAAAGGCTCGGCAATCTCCTCCCTGGCATCCCAGAGGATCCTAGGATAAATCCCATCCGGCCCAGAGGACTTATCTATCTTCACCTTCTGAAGGATTTCTAATACCTCTTCTGTGTGAACCTCAATCCCACCTAGTCTAGTAGCCTGTATTCTCCTTGACAACATTGTCGTTTTCTAGAGTGAATATTGTTGAAAAATATTCATTTAGTGCTTCCCCTATCTCATCTAACTCCACACACAACTTACCACTACTGTCCTTGATTGGCCCTAATCTTACTTTCATCATTCTTTTATTCCTTAAATACCTACAGAAAGCCTTAGGGTTTACCCTGATCCTGTCCGCCAACAACTTCTCATGTTTCCTCCTGGCTCGTCTGAACTCTCTCTTTAGGTCTTTCCTGGCTACCTCGT
This sequence comes from Stegostoma tigrinum, assembly GCF_030684315.1. Taxonomy (NCBI): domain Eukaryota; kingdom Metazoa; phylum Chordata; class Chondrichthyes; order Orectolobiformes; family Stegostomatidae; genus Stegostoma; species Stegostoma tigrinum. Next base: position 96,364,649 of record NC_081356.1, read on the forward strand.
AGCCCTCAAGCACCCTAACTGAGCCTTCACGTCTCATCCTAACATAAGCCTTCTTCTTCCTCTTGACCAGAGATTACACTTCCTTCATAAACAACGGCTCCCGCGCTCTACAGCTTGCTCCCTGCCTGACAGGTACATACTTATCTAGGACACAGGAGCTTTTCCTTGAATAAGCTCCACATTTCTAATGTGCCCATCCCCTGCAGTTTCCTTCCCCATCCTATGCTCCCTAAATCTTGCCTAATCTCACCGTAATTGAGGGATTGTTGGATATATACAGAGGCAAGTTAAGAGCAGAAAATCCATTGGTGACCATGTGTTGTTGAAGTATTGTAAGTTGTTGTACGTGTGCCACCAGTCCTGTTAATTTTCATTCTCAATGGTTCTACTCGTGTAGCTGCTCTTCTCACTTGCTCTGTACCAAATGAGACAACATAATGCAAAAACTCTGAATCATTCTGTGAGTATTGTCCTTAAGATGTAATATTGCACCAAATATATTAGCTTATTGGATGATAAGTGATTGATAATGTTAGTTTGGGAAACATGAGCACAAGTAAGAGATTTCAAAGCTGAAGAAAAATATATTCTTACTGCACTTTTTTTTATTTTAAAAATCGACTTTATTCATAGAATATACAAAAAATAAACATTTTTATACACCTACCCTGTCACACTAGCTGCTCCAGGTTACCCTGGGGGTACGTATACCAACTAAAGGAAAAAGCAAAAAAAACACAAAGAGAAAAACTCCGGCAGTCGTCACCCCGCACAGTCCCCATTGGCCGCCTGACCAGTTGGGGAAGGCGCCAGCTGGGCCCAGTTACCAGATAGGGCCCTTTTTTCTACTCCAACCGAGGGGTTTCATACCGTGGTCTTTCCCCACCGCGCCTTGGCGGCGGCTGCCCCAAGCTTTAGCGCGTCCCTCAGCATGCAGTCCTGGACCTTGGAGTGCGCCAGTCTGCAACACTCGATCGGAGTCAGTTCTTTCAGCTGGAAGACCAGCAAGTTGCGGGCAGACCAAAGAGCATCATTCACAGCATTGATGATCCTCCAGGCGCAGTTGATGTTGGTCTCGGTGTACGTCCCGGGAAACAGCCTGTAGAGCACAGAGTCCCGTGCCACAGAGCTGTTCGGGGCGAACCTCGACAAATACCACTGCATCCCCCTCCAAACCTCCTGCGCATAGGCACACTCCAGAAGGAGGTGATAGACAGTCTCATCCCCCCCGCAGCCACCTCGAGGGCAGCGTGCGGCGGTGCAGAGATTCCGGGCGTGCATAAAGGATCTCACTGGCAGAGCCCCTCTCACCGCCAGCCAAGCAATGTCCTTGTGCTTGTTTGGAAGTTCTGGCGATGAGGCATTCTGCCAAATGACTTTGGCAGTCTGCGTGAGGAACCACACGGGGGATCCACCCTCTCCTTTTCACGAAGGGTCACGAGGATACTACGTGCTGACCACTGCCTGACGGCCTTGTGGTCAAAGGTGTTTCCTTTCAAAAATTTCTCCACGAAGGACAGGTGGTACGGGACGGTCCAACTACTCGGAACGTTCCGCGGCAACGAGGCCAGGCCCATCCTTCGCAACACCGGGGACAGGTGGAACCTCAGTAAGTCGTGACTTGGTGTTTGCGTACTGAGGATCTACGCACAGCTTGATGCAGCCGCACACAAAGGTAGCCGTCAAGGCGAGGGTGGCGTTCGGTACGCCCTTTCCCCTGTTTCTTATTGCACTATTTCTGTTTTCAAAATTGAGGACAAGGTCAGAAATCACATGGCACTGGGCTATAGTCCAACAGGTTTGTTTGAATATGCAAGCTTTTGGAATATAGCCCCTTTGTCAGGAGCAGTGAGAAAGAAGAACACAGAACACAGAATTTATAAGTAAAAGGTCAAAGAATCACAAAACTGAGGGGAATGTATTAAACGAACCTCAGATACTGTTAAATCTTTAATCAGTTAAAAAGTTGTATTCAATTAATATGTATATGTAAATCCCCAAACTTCTTTTGCATTGAAGAGTTTGTTCATGTTTTGTTTATATTTGTTTTGTAAGGTCTGTTTTCACTTGTATGTTTTGCAAAAGCAAAATCCTTAATTATTCAGGTACTTTAATACCAGTGACTCATGGATAAATACATGAAAATAATATTCAGAAACAATACAAGCACTATTATACATCTGTTTTACTTATTTTGAATTTGATCACTAATAATTCAGTAATTTGAATTGTTTCCTGGGGCTACTGACAACTTTAATCAATACTTTGCCCCAGACTTACTGTAGGTTTCCATTCACCATCATTTTGCTAATACTCTTAAATTAAAACCACTGCATAAATGAAAATAAATTATGGGACAGACCAGTTTTCTGTGTTCGAAGAAAATTCATTCAGTGATAACAAGAAACACATAAGAGGAACATTTAAAATTAAACAGTGAGCCAATGTAACCTTTATGAAGGTTGATTGTGTTCTGAGACCAAAATCTATACTTATTCTCTAAATATATGCCTTTATTATTCACTTTTACAGCAGATACATTTGCAAACCCTGGAACATTGGAATAATGTCTTTCCTCTGATTTTTTCCAGTCCTGTTTCTTTTGATTGGGCCTCTGTCTTTTGAACTCATTGTTATTAATTGTAGATAGAACAGATAGGCTGGGGCTTTTTTACACTGGAGAGTCGGAGATAGAGAGGTGACCTGACAGAAGTTTATAAAGTAATGAGGGGTATAGAGAAAGTTGATTGCAATTGCCTTTTCCCTAAGATGGGAAATTTTAAGATTAGGAGGCACATTTTTAAGGTGAGAGGAGAGAGATTTAAAAAAGACACAAGAGGCAATTTTATTTTACACAGAGAGTGTTTTGCGTGTGGAATGAACTTCTTGATAATGTCGTGGATGTGGGTACAATTACAACATTTAAAAGACATTTGGATGAACAAATGAATAGGAAAGGTTTGGAGGAAAATAGCCCAGGAGCAGGCAGGTGGGACTAGTATAAACTGGTTGGACCAAAAGGTCTGTTTCTGTGCTGTATTATTCTATGACTCTATTGATCAAACTCAGACATTGGAGTGCTAGAAAACTGGTGTCATGACAGTAAAACTGTGATCATATAGAATAACCAATATTTTTAAATGCCAACATTATTGGCTTTGAACTATTGTTGATAAATCAATTGCAAACAAAGTTATTTCAAAAGACAAGGGCATGTTTTATTACCTTTGAACTTTTTTTGGAATTTCTTGAAGAATCAATTCAGGAAGTATCAGATAATAATTCAGGAAATAAAAGAAAGTTATATTTCATTTGGAAATTCCGCAGTGTTCAGGAGATTTTTCGAGATGCAGTTAAATACATAACATCTAAAACTTTCCGATCTTAAATGGTAGTAAGTATCAATTAGGAAACAACAGATGCTATTCCATCCCTCAGACAAAAGATTTTTAGGTACGAACAGACAGAGATGACTTTTTGTATAATAGCTAAATAATCCTCTTTTCAGTTTTCATCAATTACCGATCACCGCAACACAGACCAATCAGCTGATTGTTCCTGGCAAAATCTCCATTCATACAGTCCTGAGGTTCCAGCTCATTGGCATTAACCCTTCCCACTTCCACTCCCGTTTGACCAAGGAACAATGTAAACAGCACTGACAAAGAATGTTGGTGACTTGGTTTTTAAAACAGTCCTTTTCCATTTCAGTTCGGAATTAAAATACACAAAATTTAAAAAAAATCTTACCTGCTGTACCTCACTTTAACTAGAAAATAAAGTTTTGAAAGCAATTCACAACAATTTATATTTTGAACATTAACAGGTAGGTTAAAACTGATTTAAAATCTTGCATTTTGTTTTTAGAGCTAAGCCCAGTTGTGCTGACCTACTTCTTTTAGAATGCACAGAATTATTTTTAAAAAGATATATTTACAAAATTTATAAAAAAAAGTTTGTCAACTGCCTGAATGCAAGGCAGATCTTATATTCACTCTAACTCAAATAGGTTTGAATGAAAATATAATGGAAAAATATATTTTTTAAAAAACAAGCTCAAATTTATGTTGGAAGTTGTGCTGTAATCATTGATGATACCCAAAACAGAATCTCTGCCATGATATATTTTTAGGATTCTAAGTGTGCTTCAGTATCAACATCTGTTTCACTTTTGCTGCTAGTCGGAGTTATAAATGTCACAAAGAAATTGATCATGGTTGTTGGAGGTCATTCATTAGAGACGATTACCATCCAAGCCACATATCATTCTGATTTGGAAATATATCATCTGATACTTCAATATCTTTGGGTCAAAGTTGTGGAAACTTCCTCTCAATATCATTGTGAGTTGACATCCAGTAAATGGACTGCAGTGGTTCAAGAAGGCAGCTCACCATCACATTCTCAACTGCAACTAGGGATGAGCAATAAATTCAAGCCCAGTCAGCGTTGCCCACATTTTGTGAGTGAATAAAAAAAATGTAATCGTGTAAATAGTTTACAAACATAAATACATTTGCCGCAATAAGAACCTGCCTCTCTGTGGTTGTGCTCACAATGAGTTGTGCTTATTAAAGTATAGAAAATCACAAACAGCATCAATGAAGAAGGCATACATGTCTGAACGTGTGGCAAAAGAAGAGAGAGGGAATTTCAAAGATTTTTTTGCCACAAATGATTTTTTATAAGAAAAAACTTATTAAAAAGTGCTATGGAAACTGATGCAAATCCATAGTATATTACTGCAATTTGAGAGCTTGGTTGTAAAGGGAGAGAGAGAGAAAAAAATCAGTCTTCAGGTTTTGGAATTTTTCTTTCAAGATGCCAAAATTTATTTTGGATTTTGATTTATAAAAACTGCATTTCCAGGAAATAATGTGACTGCAGAAAATGAACATGAAATCATTTAAGGAAAAAAAATTATTAGGCTGTTTGCTGACATGTTTTATTTCAACCCTGAGAGAAACATAAAATTTCCCAGAATCAGGTTCATTCTGACTGAAACAGGATGATTCAGGAAGAAGAGGTCCTTAGCAGCAAAGGTGTTATTACTAATCTGAAATGTTAGGGTTGGGATAAAAAAGAGAATCAATTGCTCAGCAAAAAGCCAGTAACAGAAGGCTGTAGAGTTGTCAGAGATTAGGACATCTCATGTGGCCATTAAAGACATGAGTTTAAGAAATCCATGTTTAGTGATCAGTGAGCTATTTCAAAGCTTGCTTCAGATTTTCAGGAAGAAGCATTAAATTAAGAAGGTAGCATCAATTAAGTATAGAAAATTCTCAAAAATAAATTGATTATAACCATGCCATAGCATATTTTAGTTTGGAGACAGGATTCAGTCTTTACTGAGATTTAGGTGTCTGAAAACATGTTGTTGGGGTAAAAGGGTTGAATCTTTCTTTTATTTCTGATGAGACTATTTTCAATAGTTCTTGTATTATGAAGCATAACTAATATTTTTTCTGTTGTATAGGCAAACATATTTATGTTCTTTTGTGAAAATTACATTGAAGTGGGCGGCACAGTGACTCAGTGGTTAGCACTGCTGCCTCACAGTGCCTAAGACCCAGGTTCAATTCCTGCCTCGGGCGACTGCCTGTGTGGAGTTTGCACATTCTCCCCGTGTCTGCGTGGGTTTCCTCCGGGTGGTCTGGTTCCCTCCCACAGTCCAAAGATGTGCAGGTTAGGTAGATTGGCCATGCTAAATTGCCCGTAGTGTTCAGGGGTGTGTGGGTTACAGGGGGATGGGCCTGGGTGGGATGCTTCAAGGGGCGGTGTGGACTTGTTGGGCCGAAGGGCCTGTTTCCACACTGTAGGGAATCTAATATCTAATATACTATGTCTCTTGTGAATTTGTTCAGAACTGACTTCCATGGTCAACAAAACATTTTTTTAAAAACTTATGGTCTATTAGCCAGATTTCACTCAAGAACATGAGGTGCCTAATATTACCACTAGCTGGGATCATAACAAAGCAGAATCCATGATTTCCTTTAAAGTAGAAGGAGAAAACAGTTTTAAAAAATGTAAGGTAAAAGAAAAGAAGGCTGGGTGGACAACTCATGCAGAGTTGACATAAGCTCAGTTGGCCATAGGGCTTCCTGGTTGGATGCATTTCTTTGGCTTGCTCATTTAGATAATGACATTAACAGCCCTTTTTTTTTTAACTCTGGACCAGTTTTGAGTGTGTGAGTAGACAATTAAAGTAACTCACTGATTACTCTAGAAGTGAAGTTGGAGTAATTTTTTTAAAACTCCTGGCCTTGTTGAAATAATTCCTGCTGATTTTCTACTCATTCTTGGTGGGAAATTGATGAGTTGCATTGGGAAATCGTGCATTCTACCCATAGGTGTAGGCAGTTGTCCAGCTTGGTGGTAATGACATTCTGCAGGTGTCTCGATGTAGGCACAGAGTGAAATAAGGTGTCCAAGGAAGGGCTGATTCAGCTTTCCAATGGCGGGGATGGGGGTGGTGAGCGTGTGGTAGTGGGTTGCAAGATGAATGGTTTTGTTCTTCTTAGGTCTGTAAAGAAACTTAAACATATGTGTTTGGGCTCTCTGCTCGTCACAGTGGTCTTCGCCACTTTCCTGACCTGGCAGGTAAACCTCTGAACTGCAACTGCATCTCTGGGACCTTCAGGTGTGTGCCAAAAGAATAAAGAATCCTCTAGTTTTGCATGAGTAGCCCGTCATTTGCTCAGAAAGCCAAGAGAAAATCAGGAATGTAGTACGGCGCATTGATCGCTGCATCACTGAGGCCAGATGACAGCTCTCTGACACCTCCTCCTACTGCCCCTTGATGTTGATCCCACCCCCGACCACCAAACCATCATCTCCCAAACCATCCACAACCTCATCACTTCAGGTGACCTCCCACCCACAGCCTCTAAACTCATTGTTCCCCAATCCCTCACCACCAGCTTCTGTCTCCTTCCCAAAATCCACAAGTCTATCTGCACTGGTTGATCCATTGTCTCTGCCTGCTCCTGCCCAACCAACCTTATCTCCACCTATCTCGGCTCCATTTTCTCTGCTTGGTCTAGGAACTCACGACCGACTTCCGTGAAGCTGCCCACTCTCTCCACCTCCTCCAAAACTTCCAATTCTCTGGTCCCCAACACCTTATCTTTCCCACGGATCTCCAGTCCCGATACACCTGCATTCCCCATACAGAGGGCCTAAAGGCCCTCCACTTCTTCCTGTTCTGCAGGCCTGACCAGTTCCTCTCCACTGACACCCTTATTCGCCTAGCCGAACTCGTCCTCACCCTCAACAACTTCTCTTTCAATTCCTCCCACTTCCAACAGACAAACGGGGTGGCCATGGGTACCTGCATGTGCCAAAGCTATGCCTGCCTCTTTGTAGGGTACGTGGAACAATCTCTCTTCCAAAGCTACACTGGCCCTAAACCCCACCTCTTCCTTTGTTATACCAATGACTGTATCAGCGCCACTTCGTGCTCCCATGAGGAGCTTGAACAGTTCATCCACTTCGCCAACACCTTCCACCCCAACCTTAAGTTCACCTGGACCATCTCTGATGCCAGTCTCTCCTTCCTGAACTTCTCTGTCTCCATCTCTGGCATCCACCTGGAAACTGATATCCATTTCAAGCCTACTAACTCCCACAGCTACCTAGAATACACTTCCTCTCATCCACCTTCCTGCAAAAAGGCTGTCCTCTATTCCCAATTGCTTCTGCTACCAGGATGAGGCATTCCACTCCCAGGCATCCAGGTGTTCTCATTTTTCAAGAACCGCAGCTTCCCCTCCGCAGTGGTCGAAAATACCCTTGACCATGTCTCTTGCAGTTCCTGCAACCCATTCCTCACACCTGCTCCCCACAATAATAACCAAAACAGAATCCCCCTCATCCGCACGTACCACCCCACCAACCTCCGAATCCAATACATCATCCTCCGACACTTCTGCCATCTGCAATCTGACCCCACCACCAAAGACATTTTTCCCTCTCCACCCTTATCTGGTTTCTGGAGGGAACACTCTCTCCTTGGCTCCCTTGTCTGCTCCACACTCCCCTCCAGCCCCACCACCCACAGCACTTTTCCCTGCAACCGCAGGAAGTGCTGCACCTGCCCCTACACCTCCCCCCTCACCCCCATCCCAGACCATAAGAAGACCTTCCACATCAAACAGATGTTCGCCTACACATCTGCCAATGTGTTATACTGTATCAGCTGTTCCCTTTGTGGCCTCTTCTGCATCAGGGAAACCAAGCGGAGGCTTAGGGGCCGCTTTGCGGAACACCTACGCTCAGTTTGCAACAAACAACTACACCTCCCCGTCATGAACCATTTCAACTCCCCCTCCCACTTCTTGGACGACATGTCCATCCTGGGCCTCCTGAATTGCCACAATGATGCCACCCAAAAGCTGCAGGAACAGCATCTCATATTTTGCTTGGGAACCCTGCTGCTCAAGGGTATCAATGTGGACTTTACAAGCTTCAAAATCTCCCCTCCCTCGACTGCATAATAAAACCAGCCCAGCTAGTTCCCGCCTCCCTAACCATTCCGCCCACCTCAAGCCCCACCCCCCCATCTCCTACCCATCTCATCCCGCCTCCTTGACTTGTTCATCCTTCCTGAACCGACCTATCCCCTCCCTACCTAACCACCCACACTCATCTTTCCTGGCTCCCGCCATGTCTCTTTGACCAGTTTGTCTCCTCTCCACCTATCTTCTCCTCTGTCCATCTTCTATCCGCCTCTCCCTTGCTCCCTATTTATTTCAGAACCCCCTTCCACTCCCCGATTTCTGAATAAAGGTCTCGACCCAAAACGTTAGCTTTCCTGCTGCTCTGATGCTGCTTGGCCTGCTGTGTTCATCCAGCTCTACACAGTGTTATCTCAGATTCTCCAGCATCGGCAGTTCCTACTATCTCAGAAAATCAGGAATGTTCAGTTTCATGGACTAAAACTTGAGTTAATAACCTGGCTTAATGTACCTGTCCACCCTCCCAAATCACACAAATTCATTTAAATAGGTTTTCATGTCTGCTTAGCATTAATTAAGCCAGTAAATGAGTAGTGTTGAAATGCCTCATCGACATGTTACTATTTTAAAGTGCACTAAAGTTCTGTGTATTAGGTGCATAATGTTTTAAATATGTAAAATATAGCAACTGTATTGCATTTTCAGAATTAAATTGTGCTCCATGACATGATGCTTTAACATATTTACTTTGAAATGAAAGGTTTGAAGTGTGTCCAGCCACAAGACTGAGAGAGGTAGCAAGAACTGCAGATGCTGGAAAATCTGAGATAACAAGATGTAGAGTCAGATGAACACAGCAGGCCAAGCAGCATCAGAGGAGCAGGAAAGCTGATGTTTTGGGCCTAGGGCCTATTTCAGACCTTTCTGAAGAAGGGTCTAGGCCCGAAACATCAACTTTCCTGCTCCTCTGATACTGCTTGGCCTGCAAGACTGAGGGAGATGGGTATGTAGTTATAATATCATTGAAATAATAATCCAAATCCTTAGGTTGATATTTCATAGAACATGGGTTGAAATTTCACTATACTAGATGGTGAAATTTGATTTCAATGAAATCTGGAATTCGTAGCGGGTCCAACGATGACCAAGTAAGCATTTTTGATTGTTGTAAGAACTCATCTAATTCACGAATAGCTTTTTCAGTTAGAGGTACTGCCATCCTTGAATGCTTGGCTCTAGACCCTTAGTAATGGAGTTAACTGCAACCTCTTAAATGGCTTAACTAATAAATTCAAATGTAATCGGGGATGAGCATCAAATGTAATCGTTGCCAGTGATGCCGAAATCACAAATAAGAACAAAATAAGTTCATTCCAGTAGATCTGTCTGCAGCATTTAAACACAGTCACTTCGTTTTCAGTTTACTTCCGAATTGTCTGGCAGCAGGCATGGTGCTGCTTGGGTTCTTCAATAGGACCCCGAAAAATACTCGCATATGATGTTTACATTTGAGACCAAGTTGACATAATGCTACATCAATTTACAGGATTTGCCTTTTCTACATGGGTAGACATTTCAAAGACAGTGGGGTGGAGCCAATTTACAAATACAGCAACAAGGTTAACATGCCAACTACCTAATTCCACGTACTTCTTAATAATAACACTGCCTCTTCTGCACCCAACCCCCACCACACCGCCATTTAACTTCACCCAATTTTCGTTGGCTTGTATGCAACTTTGAAGAAACAGGCTTGAGGCACAACATTACCGCCATTAGGGCATGGAGAAGAGAAATATATAACATATATAAAATACAGACCCTGAAAAATAATCTGGGCCATATTTTAAATGCAATATGGTGGGCAATGTTCCTCCAAATTCTGTGCACGTTTGTAGTTTCAAAAAAAAAATTATAGTTGGCAACGCCCTCGAGCAGAAGGGCTTTTCTGAATTATGATCAAATGAAATTCCACCAGAATTGAACATACTTGACTAATTTAATTTGCCACACTCTTGCCTCAAAAAATATTGGTGAAGGCAAATATTGACACTGCTCATTTGATATAAACGATGCATCACCTTCTGAAATTTCCTGATAAAGGAATAATTAAATTGAATTCCATATAAATTACAACATAGAAACTGATTGTTCAACCTAACTAGATCAAGTTGAGTTTGAAGATCCATACGAGTATAAATTCTCTGTGACTGCACTTGTTCCTATATCTCTTTATTACCATTTATTTCAAACACCTATGAAGTCTGTTCTTAAAAGTCTCTGCTATTGCATTCCATAGACTCACAAGTTATTAGGTGACAAAAAGAAAGTTGTTTCTGCATCTCAAATGTCTTGCATTTAAACTCAGATCTATGTCTTCTCGTTCCTCATCTCTTGAACAGTGCAACCAGTTTGGGGTGAATTTTATCTTCTCCCAAACCTCAGTTAGATTAGCAAAGGTGTGGACAGGGAAGAACAATGAAATGGGTCAATTGCTCAATGACTTTTTGCCCATCCTCAACCTGTTCCTTATTTAAGATGGAGCCAGCCTGCCTGCTCTTATAACTTTGGAGGCCCTTAAGTGGCTAATTAAAGGCCACTTTAATAGCCTCATTTCCCTTTGCCATAATAGTACGTGCAGTTGGCGGGTTTCTTGTGGCAAAGTGGTAGTGCCCCTACCTCTGATTCAGAGACCAGGGGTTCAAGTTCCACAAGCTCTTGAGGTGTGTGGTTGCAACTTTGAACAAGTTGATTAAAAGTATTAAAGATACAACGGTGTGGGTCTAATATCACTGGATGAGTTATCCAGAAGAGCAGGTTAATATTCTGGGGGCATTGGTTCAAATCCCACCATGGCAGCTGATCAAATGTGAATTGAGTAAAATATTTGAAGGAAAAGCAAACCCAGATAGTGATTGTATACCTGCTGATGATTGCCCTATAAAAAACCCATCTGCTTCACTGATGCTCTTGGGGGCCTCTTGTGGTGCAGTGGCAATGTCCCTGCCCCTGGGCCAGAGCAGGGACAGGTTGAAGAGAAAAATAAATTTTAAACAAAGCATGCTGTTTGTGGCGATCTTGAGGCACAGTGATAGTGATCCTACCTCTGACCTAGGGAGCCTGGGTTTAAGTCTCACCTGCCCCAGAGTGTGTTAGAACATCTTTTAACAGGTTGATTGGAAAATACCTTTATGCAGTAGGGAAGACAGAAGGCAGGTGACCAGCCAGCACATTCCACCACATGGGTAAAAGAAGGAGGTAAAGGGATACCTTCAAGATGGAATCCTCACTTTTTGCCTCCCAATTCCAGCCTTTAAAACCTCACATCCCAAATCCCCACACACCTTACCTGGGTCTCCAATCACTCCTTGATCAAAACGCCCAAACTTACCTTAAAGTCCAAAGTTCATGTTCTTCCTTCGTGCTGGAAGTCTGTGTATAATCCTAGCAGCAGCCACCACTTAAATTTTGCTGCAGGGACTGCAGAGCTAGAATGGTTAGCTGTCAAGGTTAGGATTTCCTGTCCCTATGCTGCAAGACTGAGCGTAGTATTTCCCTTATTACAGGGCCACGCAGGAGCAACTTTCTAGGTGTAGACTCCTTTATAAAAAAACAATTCTTTCACAGGATAGAAGCATCAATGAGTTGGCAGTTCTTGCAGCAGAGCAGTCTTTCTCATAGCCTTAACTCTCTCTCGTCTGTGACAGTTTGCAGACCACAATTTTTATGTTATTGTTGATCTGTGTGTTAATTCATAATTATTTTATCTGACAGAGGCGCACTGTTATTAAAGAATGCACCATTTATACAATACGCTGCAGCAGCTTGCCATGCTTCTGCAATTGAACCTCCCAAACCCTCAACCTATATTGCATAAAAAAAACCAATAGCAAATGAATGGGAACTGCACCAGATCTGCAGGTCCTCATGACACAACTCTAGGATTTGGAAAAAGTAGTGTTGTTCTTTTTTCATTGCTAGCTCAAAATCTGAGAACTCCTTAGCTAATAAAACTGAGAGTATAACTCACATGTGTGCTGCAGTAATTCAAGAAGGTGGCTCACAATCAAATTTTCAGGGTCAATTAGGATTAGGCGATAAATGCTGTTCTTGCCAGAAATTCAGACATCCTATAAATGAATTTTAAAAAAACGTATTTATTCATTTATTAAAGCTTGTGCCTGTACAATTCAATGGATATGTACGACTTAGGAGAATAAACAAACTAATTAATCCGCCAAGCCTCCTGTCATTGAATAAGGTTATGGCTGATCTCATAGTCCTTAACTTCACAAACCTTAACTTTCTTACTGATTAAAAATCTATCTCAACCTTTAAAATACTTAATGACCCAGTTTCAACAGCTGTCTGCAGTAAAGAATTCCACAATTCACAATCCTCTGATATAAAAAATATTATCTTGTCTTAAACATGTGATCTCTTACTCTGTGATTACAACTGCTGGACTTGGACTCTCACACAAGGGGAAACAATCTTTCTCATCTACCCTGTCAAGCACCCGAAGAATCTTAAATGCTAAAAGATTGTGCTCTCTATGTTCATTTTAACATCTACATTGTTGCTAAGTTACCAATGGAGTTTTGCGTAACAATGGCCAACTAGACAGGAAGAATATATAAGCCACAATTTGCTACAAATATCTTTGTGCGGAAACTTGGGATGTACTGGTGGCGGTTGGAACGGATAGCATCTTGAATGGCTATTCACTATTAGCACAAACAAAGCTCGCTTTTAAAATGGATCCCAATTATATCATTGCTATATCAAGTTAGTAGTAAGAAATTGGACAAAGTTTGTATCAGGCTGTTGCTTGGCTAAGAGCTATGCTAAAAGTTCATCCCACTGACAATGTCTAGCTTCATCCCCTATCAATCTATTTCTTCCTCTGTTCCTGTTTTGCAGTCATCCTTCTTGAAGATACAAATAGCATTACATCTCATTGTCATTTCTTTGCACTTTTGGTTGCAGTTTTCCATTAAAACTGCAATGTGCTTGTTAAAATCTTTACCAATGTCAATATGATGGTGATTGAATCACCCCACATAGTACCACACCTATGCCGCAGTTATGGCACTTGAACCACTGTGGGGTACTATAAACATTAACTTATTCTGTGTTATTGTCAGTTCATGGGCGTTATTGTGTCATAGCTCAATGTCAGTGGGCTTGCAGAGATGTATCAGTAGCTATGGTTACAACACATAATCCATATTAGCTAGCTTCCTGCACTTGAAAGTGCTTTCCGATGATGGATTGGCACAAAATATAAAGGTTGAGCATTTCCCCAAGAAATTAACGCATTAACATGCTTATGAAACTCCTTTTTGATTGAAGGCCAGTGATCAAATGCCAACATCTGCACATTTGGTTATTCCCTGAATTCAAGCCTTAGAAATCTTACTCCCTCAACGTTCAATTACCTGCCATTTGTGAACAATTCAGAGATTGATCCATATATCTGTTTTTTTTTAAGTGTTATCTTCTTCCATACATCTCTTCTTTCTAATCTGTGTGTGTGTTTGCTGCTGGTAATTCTTCTTGCATTCAATGAATAATAAATAGCAAACTCACTCTATTTTAATTAAAGAAAGCCTGGTTAAATTGCATGTGCCAGTGACGCCAGAAGTAACAAAATAATACAGTTGAATATGTGCCTCAAGAACTGACTTAAGGAGGTAGACTTCAGATGTCTGGATCATTGGGATGCGTTCCAGTGCAGCTGAGAACTGTACAAGAAGGATGAGTTGCAGCTAAACTGGACGGGCATTAATACCCTGGCAGTGAGTTTACTGGAGCTACTCGGGAGAGTTTAAACTAGTGTGGTGAGTGGGGGTTGGCCTGGAACCAGAGCAGTAGGCCAGCATGTGGAGTGCTTGAGAAGAAGGTCAATATAAAGTCAGATAAATCTGAAGAGAAGAACAGGCAGGAACAGGGTAATGAACACGACGAGACTGACAGTCTGAAGTGTATTTATTTCAATGCAAAGGGTACAACAGATAATGCAGATAATCTTTGAGCCTGTACTAATGCATGAGGCTATGACCTTGTAGCCATCACAGAAACCTCAGGAAGAGAAGGGCAGAACCGGCAGCTCAGCATTCCCAGGTTTGGATGTTTTGGGTGTGATAAAGAGGGATTTAAAAGGTGTTACATTTACTGATTGAAGAGGATGTCATAGCTGTACTGAGAGAGGACATCTTGGAGAACTCATCTTGCAAGGTCAAATGCGTAGGACCTAGAATTAAGAAAGGTGCAAACGTTATGATGGGGTTATACTGCAGGTCTCCCAACAGCCAACAGGAGATGGAGGAACAGATATATAAGCAGAGCTGGGAAAGATGTAAAAACAACAGGGTTATTGTTGTGAGATAATAAAGTGTGAGGCTGGATGAACACAGCAGGCCAAGCAGCATCTCAGGAGCCCAAAAGCTGATGTTTTGGGCCTAAACCCTTCATCAGAGAGGGGGATGGGGTGAGGGTTCTGGAATAAATAGGGAGGGAGGGAGAGGGGGACTGAAGATGGAGCGAAAAGAAGATAGGTGGAGAGGAGAGTATAGGTGGGGAGGTAGGGAGGGGATAGGTCAGTCCAGGGAAGACGGACAGGTCAAGGAGGTGGGATGAGGTTAGGAGTTAGGAAATGGAGGTGTGACTTGGGGTGGGAGGAAGGGATGGGTGAGAGGAAGAACAGGTTAGGGAGGCAGAGACAGGCTGGGCTGGTTTTGGGATGCAGTGGGTGGAGGGGAAGAGCTGGGCTGGTTGTGCGGTGCAGTGGGGGGAGGGGATGAACTGGGCTGGTTTTGGGATGCGGTGGGGGAAGGGGAGATTTTGAAGCTGGTGAAGTCCGCATTGATACCATTGGGCTACAGGGCTCCCAAGCGGAATATGAGTTGCTGTTCCTGCAACCTTCGGGTGGCGTCATTGTGGCACTACAGGAGGCCCATGATGGACATGTTTTCTAAAGAATGGGAGGGGGAGTTGAAATGGTTCGCGACTGGGAGGTGGAGTTGTTTATTGCAAACCGAGCGGAGGTGTTCTGCAAAGCGATTCCCAAGCCTCCGCTTGGTTTCCCCAATGTAGAGGAAGCCACACCGGTTACAATGGATACAGTATACCACATTGGCAGACGTGCAGGTGAACCTCTGCTTAATATGGAAAGTCATCTTGGGGCCTGGGATAGGGGTGAGGGAGGAGGTGTGGGGGCAAGTGTAGCATTTCCTGCGGTTGCAGGGGAAGGAGCCGGGTGTGGTGGGGTTGGAGGGGAGTGTGGAGTGAACAAGGGAGTCACGGAGACAGTGGTCTCTCTGGAAAGCAGACAAGGGTGGGGATGGAAAAATGTCTTGGGTGGTGGGGTCGGATTGTAGATGGTGGAAGTGTTGGAGGATGATGCGTTGTATCTGGAGGTTGGTGGGGTGGTGTGAGAGAACGAGGGAGATCCTCTTTGGACGGTTGTGGCGGGGGCGGGGTGTGCGTTGCGGAAAATGCGGGAGACGCGGTCAAGGGCGTTCTTGACCACTTCCCCCCCACAGTGGTCGAGAACGCCCTTGACCGCGTCATCTGCATTTCCCGCAACACATCTCTCACACCCCGCCCCCGCCACAACCACCCCAAGAGGATCCCCCTCGTTCTCACACACCACCCCACCAACCTCCGGATACAACGCATCATCCTCCGACACTTCCGCCATCTACAATCCAACCCCACCACCAAAGACATTTTTCCATCCCCACCCTTATCTGCTTTCCAGAGAGACCACTCTCTCCGTGACTCCCTTGTTCGCTCCGCACTGCCCTCCAACCCCACACCCGGCACCTTCCCCTGCAACCGTAGGAAATGCTACACTTGCCCCCACACCTCCTCCCTCACCCCTATCCCAGGCCCCAAGATGACTTTCCATATTAAGCAGAGGTTCACCTGCACATCTGCCAATGTGGTATACTATATCCATTGTACACAGTGTGGCTTCCTGTACATTGGGGAAACCAAGCGGAGGCTTGGGGACCGCTTTGCAGAACACCGCCGCTCGGTTCGCAATAAACAACTGCACCTCCCAGTCGCAAACCATTTCAACTCCCCCTCCCATTCTTTAGATGACATGTCCATCATGGGCCCCCTGCAGTGCCACAATGATGCCACCCGAAGGTTGCAGGAACAGCAACTCATATTCCACTTGGGAACCCTGTAGCCCAATGGTATCAACGTGGACTTCACCAGCTTCAAAATCTCCCCCTCCCCCACCGCATCCCAAAACCAGCCCAGTTCGTCCCCTCCCCCAACTGCATCACACAACCAGCTCAACTCTTCCCCTCCACCCACTGCATCCCAAAACCAGCCCAGCCTGTCTCTGCCTCCCTAACCTGCTCTTCATCTCACCCACCCCTTCCTCCCACCCCAAGCCACACCTCCATTTTCTACCTCCTAACCTCATCCCACCTCCTTGACCTCTCCGTCTTCCCTGGACTGACCTATCCCCTCCCCACCTCCCCACCTATACTCTCCTCTCCACCTATCTTCTTTTCTCTCCATCTTCGGTCCGCCTCTCCCTCCCTCCCTATTTATTCCAGAACCCTCACCCCATCTCCCTCTCTGATGAAGGTTCTAGGCCCAAAACGTCAGCTTTTGTGCTCCTGAGATGCTGCTTGGCCTGCTGTGTTCATCCAGCTCCACACTTTATTACCTTGGATTCTCCAGCATCTGCAGTTCCCATTATCACTCAGGGTTATTGTTGTGGGTTATTTTAACTTCCCCAAGATTGACTGGGACTTCCTTTGTGCAAGAGGCTTAGATGGAGCAGGATTTGTCAGGTGAAGGAGGGTTTCTTGAAACACTGTGTAGATCAACCAACTGAGGCCTTGTACTGAGGAATAAGCTTGGCCAGGTAATCAAAGTTTCAGTGGGGGAGCATTTTGGGAAGAGTGATCACTATTCTGTAAGTTTTATGGTTGTTATAGATAAAGATAAGACTGGCCCTCGGGCGTAAGTATTAAATTAGGGGATGGCTAATTAGGGTTCTTGTCTACAGATCTCTGACAATGTATTTGGCAGGGAGTGCAGAAATTAGATTTGCATAGATTTTTGAGGGTAAATCCGTTTCTGACATATGGGGATTGTTTAATCAGCAGTTGTTCAGGGTATGGCATGCTTGCTTCATTGGTTAGGGCACTGAGTATAAAAGTTAGCAAGTAATGTTGCAGCTATACAAAACTTTAATTAGGCCACATTTCAAAGATCGTGTGCAGTTCTGGTCTCCGCGCAATAGGAAGGATGTGGAGGCTTTGGAGAGATTGCAAAAGAGATTGAGCATGATGCTGCCTGGATTGGGGTGTCTTGTCTGTAAGCGCAGGTATGACAAGCTTGGGATTATTTCACTGGATTGTTGGGGGCTGAGGGGCTATCTGCTAGAAGTATACAAAATTCTGAGTGGCACGGATTATCAGCCTTTCCCCCCCACAATAGAAGCATCAAATACCAGGGGGTGGAGGGTTTAACATTTGAGGGGAAAAGTTTAAGGGAGATGTATGAGAACTTTTTTTTTAACACAGAGGGTGGTAGGTGCTTGAAATGCACTGCCAGGAAGGTGGTACAGGCAGGTATGTTAGCAAAGTTTATGAAGCAATTAGACTGATACATGAATGGGCAGAGAATAGCGGGATGTGGAACGTGTGCAGGTAAGTGGGATTAGTTTGAAACGGCATCATTGTCGGCACAGACATGGCGAGCCAAAGGCCTCTTCACGTTACATGTTGTATCTAACCTTTCCTGCCATTGTCAGAGATATGTAGACAAGAACCCTAACATCCCTCTGTTCCTCTGAGCTTCTTGGTGTTTCATCATTCATTGATTACTCCCTTGCCTTATTACTCCTCCCAAACTGCATCACCTCATATTTAGCAGGGTTAAATTCCAATTGTCACTATATCCACCCATTTGACTGGCCTGTCTATATCTCCCTGCAACCTAAGACCTTCCTCCACAATCAACCACACAATCAAGTGTGTGCATGCACACACACACACACACACACACACACTTTTACAGATATGATGAATAGTAACAGACCCAGCACTGATCAATCTGTGACTGAGACCAGGTTCCAGCTATACAAGCAACCCTCTAACGCCATCCTCTGCAAGACTGTAAGAACCAAGTGGCTTGCTAGGTCATACCAGAGGGCAGTTAAGAGTCATCCAAACACATGTGGAGTCACATGTGGGTCAGACCAGGTAAGGATTTTCTTCTCTAAAGGATACAAGTGAAACCAACGGGATTTTCTCCAACAATTGGCAGCGGTTGTGAATCTGTGAAGCTCATTGCCATAGAGGACTGCAGAGGCCAAATCATTGAATGTGCTTAAGACAGAAATAAATAAGTCCTTGATTAAAAAGGAGATCAAAAGTTATGGGGAGAAAGCAGGAGAATGTGGTTGAGAAACATATCAGCCTTGATCAAGTGGTGAAGCTACACTTCTAACTTATGGCCCTGTTGTCTTTTCACTTTCTTTTGACTGACTGAAAAAATGAATTGCTTTTGGAGATAGTCCTTAGGCAAAAAAAATCAGAGGCTTAAATCAAAGTGTTAGACAAATGACTGCTGAGTTATGAACAGTTTTGCATTATGAATATACCAATGGTAGCAGTTGAGACCACAAATCCACTTCCCTCATCATTCTTACTCACCGTTAGTGGTGAGACCTGAATCCGATCTGCATTTCTCTACTGGATCTAAGCGCAACCATCAAAAGAATTGAGGATTTTGTTTTTCTCATCAGTGGACACATTTTTGGGTAAGAACGCAATTACTGTCAACAAATTTGTCATGCACACAGGGAATAAACTGATTCAGAACACACTCACACAAAAGAGGGATGAAAAGGCAAAGCCAATCACAGTCACCAGCGTTAGAAAAATCGCTACACTGCACAAAAATGTGTATCTAATCTATTTGATTCAGGGTCTGTGTTGATTGCAATTTCTAATGTCCACAAAGGTCATTTACTCCTTTAGTGGGAAGCCAAGATTGTAACCCCTATGAGTAGACAGCTTGATTCTGATGCATTTATTTCTTCATATTATCTGGTGGAACAAAATTATATTTTGATCACACCTTCTTTATCAAATGCAATTTGAAACAAATTATAACTCCTTCACCTTGTAAATTCTCTTTAATTTTCTAGCTTCCTCACTTGTTAATTAAATCTGCTCAATGTCAATTTGAACAAGTGATGAACATGGCTAGAATAAGTATGAGAGCAAATGCGAATCTTTGAGGACGTTCTGTTTTATTCATTTCCATCGGTGAGATCACTGATTTATGTAATCAATATATAGCTGTCATAGCTTAACTCACCAACACATCCCTTACTCCTAGAATCACTGCAAAGTTATGTGAACCAATAAGCTTTGGAAGAATGGGTGGAATTTATTCTTTATAACATCAGTTATGTCAAAGACAGTGAATCTTCCACAGGTTGCTCTGAAAAGAATTGCTAATATTCAATTTGAATTGCTCTTTTTTTTATTCAGGGGAACAATAAAATATTGCATGTCAACCTCAGTGCTCTAAAACTAATTTTATGTTATTTTTGTAAGCCTCACATGCCAGAAGTGCATACCCAATGTTGTTATTAAAAGCATGCAAGGAAAAGAGAGATGAAGCTCCACTATAGGTGCATGAAGTCATGAAATTGACATACTGAATAATCCACCATGTGCTCACAAATAAAAATGTTAAATATTGCTAATGATCAAAAGATAAAAGCTTCTCCCAATGCATTGCCATTAACTTAAACTTTTTCTATTGTGTAGACTGCGTCGTTCACTGGGGTAGTAAAGAAATCGAATCCTACTATCCCTGGAGCTGTCACAAAATGTTAAAGAATTTATAGAAGTACATAAAATTCCCCAATTTACCTAACTTTCAGATGCATTTTGATGCAAAGCACAGATCAAGTTTCTGTACTTAAGAAGAATTATTATTTATTACTAGTAAATAGCCTGCAGCTACAGGTAACAAATTATAAACCATTGGCATATAACCCTATGAGTTAAAAATCTAATTCCTTTATGAACTCCCTGCACACACACAAAATAGGTGTCATAAACAAGGGCAAAATTACCAAAACAATTCTATGGTCTCTGTTCAGAGGGCCTGCTGAGTTGGTTCTTGTGTTGATCAGAATCTTGCTTTTCAATTTTCTTCTCTCAGAAGTGTCACTGGTTTGCAGAGGTGTGGGGTGGCTGGTTCACACTTAGAAAAGGTCTCTGAATTATTCGTTAAAATATTCAACAAGAAGAATAAATTGGTTTTCTTCAGGCATAACATGGGTATAGCTTTAGAGATCTAAGTCAGAAATCACACAACATCAGGCCATAGTCCATCAGGTTTATTTGAAACAACATAAACTTTCAAAGCACAGCCTCTTTTTCAGGTGAAGTGAGAGAGTAGAGCATGCAGAGCCAAAGTTTATGGGCAGAGGCATCAAGGGCAGACAGTTCAAAAACATCGTAGAACTGGTATGTGTGGAATAACAGATAATAAGTCTCTGCAGATGACCAGGAATATTAGATGGTGAGTAAAATGTCAACAGCTGAATAACCATTGAATGGGTGACCTATAATCCAATTAAATGAGGGAGAAGGATGATTACAAAAAGTTAAGGATAAGGTAGTGCTGGAGATAAACTAAATGACTGGAATTGCATACAGATTTCAAAACTGTACAAAATAATTAAAGTAAGAGATCACAACAATTTATCAATGTGATGCTGTCAGAACAGGTCATGTAGGAAGATTTTATAGGTACAGAACAGTGTGGCGGGGTCACTTGTAGTGTAACATGAACCCGAGATCATGGTTGAGGCTGTCTTCATGGGACGGAATTTGGCTATTGTCTCTATTTGATCATTTTGCATTGTTGTGTCCTGCATCCTGACTCAACAGTGAGATTTGTTGTTTCTGAATGGCATGTGTATTCGAAGATGAAGTATTGTTTGTATAGTAATGCAATCAGTTACACCCTTTTGCTTTTGGGGTGAAGTATAGTGCAGTTAACAATCCTTCTTGCATGCTTGACTAAGTGGCTGTTCTGTAGTCTGTGGTGCAGGCTGAACCACCAATCAGTGTTGGCAGAGAGATTTTGTTCTTGATCACATGATGTGGTTTATGACTTTACAGTGCAACAAATGGAAACTCAATCAGGAAGAACTTACTGATTGGTCTGTAAACAAGTGACCATTTATTGAGAACAAAGGCCTTCAGCCTGCTGACAACTATATGATTGGGGTTCTCAGGTGTCTGTCCGTGAACAAGATAGTGAGAAGCCTTCAGACCTCCATCAGGTCAAGAGTTGAGTCTGGTCTCTAGAGCCATGAAATATGGAGATGACAGTGTTGGACTGGGGTGGACAATGTCAGAAGTCACATGACACCAGATTATAATTCAACAGGTTTATTTGAAATCACACAAGCTTTTCAAGCTCAGTCCCTTTGTCAGGTGCAGTGAGAGAGCAGAGCACCCAGACCCAGAGTTTATAGGCCGGGAGATCAAAGGCAGAGAGATCAAAAGATCATGCAACCGGTGTGGGTGGAATGTCAGATAATAGGTTTCTGCAGGTAACCAGGAGTTTTAGACAGTGAGTAAAGTGTCAACAGCTGAATAACTAATGAAGGAATAACCTACGTTCTGATTAAGTGAGGCAGGAGGTAATTACTTCTGTAAGACACGTCAGATTATTGACATGGATGCAACCATCACACGTGGAAACACCACCCACCATATACATGGCAGATACTCACTTGACTCAGCCAATGTTGTCGATGTCATACGTTGCAGGCAAGGATGCCCTGAGGCATGGTGCATTGGCGAGACCATGCAGACACTATAACAGCAGATGATTGGACACCGCACAATGATTGCCAGACAGGAATGTTCCCTCCCAGTCGGGGAACACTTCAGTAGTCAAAGACAATCAGCCTCCGATCTTTAGGTAGGCGTCCTCCAAGTTGAACTTTGAGATACACAACAATGCAAAATCGCCGAGCTGAGGCTGATAGCCAATCTCCACACACATGACACCAGCCTCAACTGTGATCTTGGAGTTTTAACATTCTGAAATTTGTTCATTAAGTTGAATGAGATCAGAAGAAAATCAGTACTGCCTGACCTAAAATAAGTCATCTAGATTATATAGGTCTTCCAAGATAAACAACTGAACCTGAACCTGCTATTTTGGAGTCCACAACTTATTTCGCATTACCAGCACTGAGGATATCACAGATTAGCGGAAATGCTTTGTATCCCTGTAGTATTGCTGAAACTTCAGAAAACAAATATCAACAAAGCTGCATGGAACAATAAACTGCAGGAATCAAAATTGGAGAATGCAGTCAGCTCAGCTTAGTATTGAACTTTTAACTGAACAGTTTGCTGAACACATTGTTAACACGGATGAAGCAACGTTCATTACAAGAACTGAAATGCAGATGTTACATATCCACTACAAAAGAAAAGAGAACACCCCACCTCTGTCTGAGTTCAAAGGTCCTTCAGATTATGGAACAGATTGACAGAAATGTCTATGATAAACAGCCCTTCTTTGAAAGAGATCTATGAAGTGAAGGATGCTCTAGCACAGAAATAAGTGAAGAAAGAACCAAGATAACAAAGTGTGAAGCTGGATGAACACAGCAGGCCAGGCAGCAACTTAGGAGCACAAAAGCTGACGTTTCAGGCCTCGACCCTTCATCAGAGCTCTGATGAAGGGTCTAGGCCTGAAACGCCAGCTTTTGTGCTCCTGAGGTGCTGCTTGGCCTGCTGTGTTCATTCAGCTTCACACTTTGTTATCTTGGATTCTCCAGCATCTGCAGTTTCCATTACCTCTGAAGAAAGAACCAGGATTATTTTTCTTTATTCTTTCATGGGATGTGGGCATTTCTGGCAAGGCCAAAAATTTGTTCCCATCCTTAATTTTTGTCGAATTGAATGGCTTGCTAGGCCATTTCAGAGAGCAGTTCAATATTAACCACATTTCTATGGCTCTGGAGTTACATGTAAACCATTCCAGGTCAGGATGGCAGATTTTCATTTCTTAACAGGCATTACTGAACCAAATGGATACTTTTATTGACCATTACAATGGCTTCATGATTACTATGAGAATTTTTAAAAAAATTCCACTTTTTCTTTCAAATTTAAATGTCACCATTTTCTGTGTTGAAATTTGAATCCATATCTTCAGAGCATCAGGGCATTAGGCTGGGAGTTGGATTACCAGCCCAGTGACAATGGCACTGTGCCATCAACATTACATCCGTGATGCACACCCTTCTCACTCTTGATTAATAACTATCTTCAAGCAAATGTTCTAACAGTCATCTGACTTTGAAGTGAATGGGCTCTGGAAGAATTGTCAAATCAATACATAGGACATGTCAGTAGTTTGCTTAGGTTTGTGTAGCTAGAGATCTCGGGTGAGGAAAGGAACTAGTAAGTGTAGGATGGTTGCTTATATGTTCATGTGAAGAATTGACTCTGGGACTAAGCTTGGGAGACATGTTGTATAAGATAAAGGCCATAAAAGAGTTGCTGTATGGGCTGTGCTGAAACTCCAGCCAAATTTCAGTTGTAAGAATTGGTTGAAGAAGCTGGGACTGTTTTCCTTGGAAAAGACGAAGGTTAAGATTTCTGATAAAGATTTTCAAAATCATGATTGGGCTTGATAGAGTTGGTGGGAGAAACTAATCAGGAACTTATGAAAGCATCAATAATCAGAGAGCCGACATTTAGGCGATTTGTAAAAGCAGTAAATGTGACGTGAAAAGAAACTTTGTCACACAGTGAGTAGCTAAGGTAAATAATATGCTGCTTAGAAATGTGGTGGAGGGAGTTCCAAATGAAGCATTCAATTGGGTATTGAATGATTAAATAAATAGAAATAATTGCAAGAGTATTGTTTTAAGGGGAAGCAGAACTTTGAGAGTAGGTAATGATGCTCATTTGAAGAATTGATGCAGATACAACGGGCTGAATGGCCTCTCACTGCACCACCATTCTCTGTGATTCTGGGAATTCACATAAATTATATATACAGTTACTGACAAACCAATAACCACAACTTGTTTTCAAGGCCAGGACTGTCTCTGCTGAGGCTGATTGGTGGTCCAACCTCCACTACAGACTACTAAATAGTCACTGAGAATGGCATTCAAGAAGAAGTGGTACCTGCACACTACCATGCCCATAAGCTACCAGTGAATCATACCCAAATATCTCATCATTTTAAAACAGAGGGGAGAATTGAATGCAGAACCACAAAAAACAGAGCTACAACATAATTTGGAGGTGTTTGTGAATTGAGACATACTCTGCCGACCCAAAACTGAAAAATAATACGAGCTTCTTCAATCTGTTTTGGAATACATCTTCAATATCCCAATAAACTTGTTTGGGCACACATACATTTTTCAACATTCATGCAAAGGCAGAGTGTGTAGATTAAAATATTAAAAAAGTTACCCAACTTTATTGAAAACCTACCTCCCCATCATATTATGGTGGCAACTGACCTGTTCCCCCACAAAATCTGATCTCATCTGTGGGCTCCATTGAAGAGATATTCAAGTGTTTAATGAATATTTTTTCTCTTAAACATACAATGGGACATGAAATCCAAGATTAGTACCTGTATGTATGAAAGTTTAGATGATCCTACTTCTCTCAGTTAAGTTTTCATCAACAGCTGCCTTCTAATCTAATTCACTTTACTCTTGGACCATAAGATGTAGGAGCAGAATTAAGCTATTCTACCCATTAAGTCTGCTCTGCCATTTGATCATTTCTAATATGTTTCTCAATCCAATTTTCCTGCATTCTCCATGTAACTATGATCCACTTACTAATCAACAACCTATCTCTATCCTGAATACACTCAAAAATTGGCTTCCACAACTTTCTGCAGCAATGAGTTCCACAGATTCATCACTCATTGGCTGGAAAAATTGCTCCTCATCTCGGTTCTAAAGGCTTGTCCTTTCACTCTAAGGCAGTAACCTTGGATTTTAGTCACTCCTACTAGGGGAATTACCTTCTACCTGTCCACTGTATCTAGGTGTCTCAGCATTCAATAAGTTTCAGTGATATCTTCCTCATCCTTCGAAACTCCGTTTAATACAGACCCAGAGTCCTCAACTGCTCCTCATAATGAAAGCCCTAGATCACTCTTGTGAACCTCCTCTGGACATTCTCCAATACCAGCACATCCTTCCTTAGATACTGCTTTCAGCATTCCAAATGCAGTCTGGCCAGAGTCTTAGCTGTCTTATTCTGGATTTCTTGAGATGAATGCTAAACATAAGACCATAAGACTTAGGAACAGAAATTAGGCCATTCGACCCAACAAGTCTGCTCCACCATTCTATCACGGCTTATAAATTCCTCAAACCCATTCTCCTGCTTTCTCCCTGTAACCCTTGATCCAGTGATAAACAAGAACCTATCTATCGCGGTCATAAATGTACTCAATGACCTGGCCTCCACAGCCTTCTGTGGCAGTGAATTCCATAGATTCACAACCCTTTGACTGAAGTAGTTTCTCCTTATCTCTGCTTAAAAGGTCTTCCCTTTACTCTAAGGCAGTGTCCTTGGGCCCTAGAGTCTCCGACCAATGGAAGCATCTTCCAATATCCACTTTGACCAGGCCATTCAGTATTCTGAGACTTTCAATTAGATCCCCCCATCTATCTAAACTCCAACGAGTATAGTCCCAGAGTCCTCAAACGTTCCTCATATGTTAAGCATTCTGTTCCTGGGACCATTCTCATGAACCCCCTCCAGAGCCAGTACATCCTTCCTGAGATATGGGGCCCAAAACTGCATGCAATGCTCTAAATGTGGCCTGACTAGAGCCTAATAAAGCCTCAGTAGTACATCCCAGCTTTTATATTCAAGTCAGCTCAAAATAAATGCCAACATTGCATTTGCCTGCCTGACTACTGACTCAACCTGCAAGCTTACTTTGAGAGAATCCTGGGCTAGAACTCCCAGGTCTCTTTGTACTTGATACTTCTGAATTTTCTCCCCATTTGAAAGATAGCCAATGCTTTTATTCTTCTTACCAAAGTGCATGACCTCACTCTTTCCCATGTTGTACTCCATCTGCCACTTCTTTGCTCACTCTCCTAATCTGTCTAAGTCCTTCAGTAGCCTCGCCATCTCCTTAATACTACCTGTTCTTCCACCTCTCTTTGTATCGTCTGCAATGCCCACAGTTCCTTCATCTAGATCATTAATATACAAAGTGAAAAGTTGTGGCCCCAGCACTGACCCTTGTGGAACACTATTTTTCACTGACTGCCATCCTGGGAAAGAACCCTTTATCTGTACTCTCTGCTTTCTGCCTGACAGCCCATCTTCTATCCATACTAGTACCTTGCCCCTAACACCATGGGCCTTTATCTTACTCAGCAGTGTAGCACCTTATTAAAGTGAAGTCCAGGTAGATAAAATCCATTGGCTCTCCTTGGTCTACCCTGCTCGTTGGTTCCTCAAATAATTCTAGCAGATTTGTCAGACTTGATGAAGCCATACTGACTTTGTGGTATTTTACTATACAATTCCAAATATTCAGCATTCTCATCCTTTACAATGGACTCCAAAGCCTTACCCACGACTGAGGTTAGGATAATCACCCCCTTGACTGTCTTGAAGTTTTGGGATATTACTCATGTCTTCCAATGCGAAGACCGACACAAAGTAATTATTCAGTTCCTCAGCCATTTCCTTGCTCCCCGCTACCATATCTCCATTATTATTTTCCAGTGGCCCAATGTCCGTTTTTGCCTCTCTTCTGCCCTTTATATATCTAAAGAAACTCTTACAGTCCTACTTTATATTACTGGCTAGCTTACCCTCATATTTAATCTTCTCCCTCCCTTTTTTTGTTGCCTTCTGTTGGTCTTTGTAAGCTTCCCACTCCTCTGGTTTCCAACTGCCCTTCACCACATTGTATTCTTTCTCTTTTGCTTTTATACTATCCCTGACTTCTCTAGTCAGCCATAGTTGCCTCATCCTCCCTGTACCATGCTCCTTTCTCGTAGGGATGAATTTTTGCTGCATCTCCTGAACTACTTTCAGAAACTCCTGCCACTGCTGTTCCACTGTGTTTTCTGCTGGGCTCCTCTTCCAGTCAATTCTGCCCAGCTCCTCCCTCATACCTCTGTAGTCACTTTTATTCAGCTGTGATGCCATTACCTCTGATTCTATCCTCTCCCTCTCAAATTGCAGAGTAAATTCCATCTTATGATCACTGCCTCCTAAGATTTCCTTTACCTTAAGCTCCCTCATCAACATTGCATTTGCTTTCCTAACTGCCAGATGAACCTGTTAGTTAACCTTAAGAGAATCCTGAACTAGGGGTCCCAAGTCACTTTGTACTTCAGATGTCTGAAGCCTTTCCTAGTTTAGAAAATAGTCTACACCTATATTCTTCCTACTGAAGTGAATAACCATAGAATCCCTACAGTGTGGAAACAGGCCCTTTGATCCAACAAGTCCAAACCAACCCTCAGAGCATCCCACCCAGATCCATTCCTCTGTAATCCTCCTAATCTACACATTCCTGAACACTATGGGGCAATATAGCATGGCCAATCCACCTGCACATCTTTGGACTGTGGGAGGAAACTAGAGCGGCCGGAGGAAACCCATGCCAACATGGGGAGAATGTGAATACTTCACACAATCAGTTGCCCGAGGGTGGGATTGAACCTGGGCTCCTGGAAATATGAGGCAGCAGTGCTAACCACTGAGCCACCATGACACTTCTTTCTCACAAGTATTCCATCAACCACTTCTTTGCGTACTCTCCTAACCTGTCCAGGTCATTCTGCAGCATCCCCACTTCCTCAACACACTCCCTATACCTTCACCTATCTATGTGTCATTTGCAAACATAGCAATAATGCCTTCAGTTCTATCATCCAGATTTAGATCCCAATACTGACACCTGCAGAACTCAATCAGTCACCAGCAACCCCCTGTGTGGCCCCTTGTGGACTTCTGGAAATCGAAATAGACTATGTTCCCTGGCTCTCCTTTGTCCAACTTGCTCATCACTCCCTCACAGAATTCAAACAGATTTGTCAGGCAAGACGTCCCCTTTACAAAGCCATTCTAATCCTATTTTGTTTTGTACTTCCCAGTATTCTGCAATCTCATCCTTAATAATGGACTCTAAAATTTTATTAATGTCTCAGGTCAGGCAAACTAGCCTATATTTTCCTGTCTTCTACCTCTGGCCCTTTTTAGGCAGAGCGTTACATTAACCTTTATCAACTCTTCTGACACTCCCACAAATTCCTTTACTTGAGATCTGCTCCCAACCTGATTTTCCCAATATTGAAGACCCAATGGTTACTGTGTTATACCTTTCTCACATATATTTTCTCTCTCCTGATCTATTCCCTTCCTACTTTACTCAATAAAATAATTGATCTCATGCAAGTTGGGCAAAGGCTGTTTTAACTAGTTTCATGATGGAAATATAATGTTACCAACCATTGTGGGACAAATGTTAGCATCTTTAATTCATATAAGTACACAAATCAGCTTTGGCAGACTGCTGCACCAGAGCAAGGTCTTATGCACATGTTCTACAATGGCAAATTGCCTCTAATTCAATGGCTTCCATGTTTTATTGAAATAAACTAATAAGTCATATATAATTTGAATAAGAAGAAAGAAAGCAAGGATTTTAATTTCCTGGAGAAAATAGTGAAAATTACATTTAACTGATGTGGACTGAATAGCAAAATGATGTTCCACATAGATGTAATATTAATTTTGCTTTATACTGGCAAATTTATGTCTATTTTTAGCAATTTATGTAAGAAAGCTAATTATATTCACAAGAGGTTTTAAATAGTACTGAAGTATTTTAGATCTGGAGAAATATTTCAAGATTTGTTTTGTACTTCGCCTCAGGAATATAATCTTCAAGCTTTTGATTATAATTAGAAGAAGTCTATCTTTGTGCAATTCTAATGATCATTTTTTTTGTATTCATTCAGTGAGTGATTAGTAATAATGTGAACATAGCCTGCATAACACGATAACCACAAATAGATTAGGTTTTGTTCATGACTGCACCTTAACAAACTAGCCCAAGACTTGGCGATATTAAAGAAAAATTGATTACTGAAGAGAAATCTATTGCAACATTTGTGGCAATAATGAACTTGATGATATATCAAGTGCTTTGTTTGCCTAAATGTAAAAACATTTTTTTTGTTGAATTGAAAAATAATGGCCAGAATTTCACACAAACAAGAACA
Source organism: Stegostoma tigrinum (assembly GCF_030684315.1). NCBI lineage: Eukaryota > Metazoa > Chordata > Chondrichthyes > Orectolobiformes > Stegostomatidae > Stegostoma > Stegostoma tigrinum. The sequence continues at coordinate 96,394,451 of NC_081356.1, forward strand.
GAAACTACTGGAGAAAATCAGCAGGTTTGGCAGCACCTGTGGAGAGAAAATAGCTAGCATTTTGAGTCCAGCCACCCTTCTTCAGAACTGATAGCAACTAGGAAAAGATGGTATATATTTCAATAATGGTGGGTAGGGGTGAAATGGAGTGAGCAGGTAGGTGGAGACAGAGTGGAAGAAAAGAAAATATAGGCTGACAAAAGGATTGTTGATATTAAGGAAGAAATGAATCTAGATAAGTGGTAACGGGGAGATCATATTTAAAAATGGGTGGCTGCGCTGAAAAAAACCCATACCATGACTGGAGCTGGAGTGTAGGGCTGGGTATTAGACAACGAAGGAGGTGTTCATTCTCTAGAATTGTTTAACTTGATCTTTAGTCCTGAAGGCTATAAGGTCCCCAATTGAAAATGTGGTGTTGTTCTTCCAGCTTGCATTAAGCCTTGCTAGAACACTACAGCAGGTCTAAAACAAATATGTTAGCAGAGAAACATGGTGATGTGCTCAAGTGGCAGGCAATTTGAAGTTTGGAGTTATTTTTACAGAAAGAACATCAGTGTTTCGCAAAGTGATCATCCAGTCTGCCTTTTGTTACCCTGGTGTAGAGGAGACTGTATTGTGAGCAGTGAATATGGTAGGCTGGATTGAAAGAAGTTTGAGTAAATCACTGCTTCACTTGGGTAGTGTGTTTGACCCTTGGACAGCAAGGATGGAGAAAGTAAAGGACAAATGTTGTACCTTCTATGATTAAATGGGAAGATGCTGTTGGAGTGGAGGAGGGGTGAATCAGGGACAGGTGGATAGACTTCCTGGGAAGAAAAATTTATCTGGGTAATGGGAGAATACTCACAAGGGCTTTGATCTTGGGTAAACATTATGTGTATAAAATTGTCCTCGAAACCCCTGGCTTGTCTGCCATGGCGTATCCCTCTCCATGGTCCTGGAGTCTGTTTAAGGCTCGTGTACATTCATGTCTTGTTTCTGAGAATCATTTTATTGATTGTCAACTGAGGATTGTCTGTTGCTCCTCTGAGTCATCCAGATGCAACAGTTTACCATGTTTCCTGGTCATATTGAGCAGTGAGTAATGTAACATGACTTTTCATGAAACCCTGTGCAGTGCACACTGCAGAGCCCTTCAGAACTAATCAAAGCAGGGGAAGGATATGTATAACATGTCCATTTGATGATGACTCTGGTGAAAGTATGGGCTTGGTTGTAGTGCTTTTACATTGCACTATGGGGATATCTCACTGGTGTCATCATCTGGTCTGGACGGAATAGCCCTTGTTGATGTGAGTTTTATCTCTAGCAGGATATTCTACCTGATATTTTAATGATTGTGTTATCCCTCCTAACATAATAAACATGAACATGGATATCTGATATTGAAGAGTCCCAAATCCCACAATAAAAAAAGTTTAATTATCTTCTGAAATCTTCTTTCGCTTAGTTGACTCTGAATCTCATTGATATCTTTGCTCTTGCATACCATATTAAAACTATCATTATTCCTATTGTTATGATGTTCTCCCATCCTGTTGGTCACATGTGTTTTGTTCTAGGATCTGGATTGGCTTCGGATCCAGACTTCCTGCTCATGTATGTCCTATATTAACATTCTATTTAAGTGTAGGAAAGAATCATATGTTAGATATAGACAACTATGTTCAAATAAATAGCTTGAACAGTAGAAACTGCGCAAGGCATTCTTAAGAGGGTGATCAGGAAGGCAAAGAGAAGATATGAGATAGCCTGGGCAAATATCATTGGGGATAATCCAAAGAAATTCTACAAGTACATTAAGAGCAAAAAAAACAGCTAGAGAGAGAATGCAGTCCCCTAAAGATCAAAGAGATCATCTTTTTGTTGAACCTCAGGAGATGGGAAAGATATTAGTTAAATATTTCACATCAGTTTTTACCTTGGAAAAAGAAATGAAAACTGGGAAACGCAGGTAAATAAATAATGATGTTTTGTAAACCGTTCACATTGTAGAAGAGGAAGTGCTGGAGGTCTTAGAAAATACAAAGGTGGATAAATCTCAAGGGCCTCCTCTAATATATCCCAGGATGTTGTGGGAATTAAGGGAGGAAATTTTGGGGTCTCATGCAGAAATATTGGTTTCATCTGTAACTAAGACTGAGGTGCCAAATGACTGGAGAGTGGCTAATGTTATGCTTTTATTTAAGAAGGGTTGTAAGGAGAAATTTGGAAACAATAGACCTGTGAGACTAATTTTGGTGGCGAGCAAATTGTTGGAGGTTGCTCTGAAAGATAGGATGTATATTCATTTGGAGAGGTAGGGAATGATCAAGGATGGTTTTCTGAGAAATTGTGCCTCACAAATGTGGTTGAGTTTTTTTGAGAAAGTAACCAAGAAGATTGATGAGGGCAGATTGGTAGACATTGCTTACATGGACTTTAGCAAAGACTTTAACAAGATTCTGCATGGTAGACTAATTAGTAAAGTTAGATCACATGGGATTCAGGGTGAACTTGCCAGTTGGATGCAAAATTGGCTTAATGGCAGGCGACAGAGAGTGATGATGGAGGAACAAAACCAGAAGTTGCTGGAAAAGCTCAGCAGGCTGGCAGCCTCTGTGAAGATAAACTCAAAGTTAATGTTTTGGGTCCGGTGATACTTCCTCAGAACTGAACCGGACCCAAAACGTTAACTCTGACTTTTTTCTTCACAGATGCTGCCAGACCTGCTCAGCTTTTCCAGTAACTTCTGTTTTTGTTCCTGATTTACAGCATCCGTAGTTCTTTCAGTTTTTATTGAGTGATGGTGGAGTGTTGTGTTTTGAACTGGAGGCCTATTACCAGCAGTATTCCACTGGGATCATTGCTATGTCCACTTTCCTGTGTTATTTATATAAATGATTTAGATGAAAATACAAAAATGTTGGTTAGTAAGTTTCCAGATGACACCAAAATTAGCGTGAAAGTGGGCAGTGAAGACGTTTATCTAATATTACAAAGGGATCTTGATAACTAAGTCAATGGGCTGAGGAGGAGCAGATGGAGTTTACTTGAAGTAAATGCATGGAATTGCATTTTGGTAAAACAAACAAAGGCAGGACTTATGCAAACAAAAGGAGGGCCTTGGGTAGTGTTATAGAACAGATCATCCTAGGGGTTCAGGCACATAATTCTTTGAAGTTTGTGTCACATATAAATAGAGTGGTTAAGAGAGCATTTAGCACACTTGCCTTCATTACTCAGACCTTTGAGTAAAGAAGTTGGGACATAATGTTGAGGTTGTACAGGATGTTAGTGAGGCCTCTCCTGGAGTATTGTGTCCAATTCTGGTCATCCTGTTAAAGGTAAAATATTATTAAGCTGGAGAAGGTTCAGAAGACATTTACCAGGATGTTGCCAGGAATGGAGGCTTTGATTTATAAGGAGATGCTGGATCAACTGAGACTTTTTTCCACTGGAGCATATGGTTGAGGTTGAGGGGTGACCTAATAGAAGTTCATAAAGTCATGAGGGGTATACATAATGTGAATGGCAGGTGTCTTTACTCTAGGAAGAAGGATTTCAAAACAGCTCACCACGACATTCTTGAGGGCAACTTGGGTTGAATACTGGCCCAACCTGCAATGCCCACATCCATAAACGATTTTTAAAATGGTCGCACTCATGCCCTTTTTCTGCAGCATCTTCTGACAAACTGGTCAACAGAACCTTCGTGTTGTTGTCTGAATGCTATGATTTGCTGTCTGTCGATCCCAAAGTTAATTCTTCCTTTGAACTGGCCATTAAGCCCCTCTCAAATCTTTTCTGGATCTTTCTGACCATCCATAGAAATGGCAGATGTGTAATTCTATAAATCCCCTCCTGACCAATGTCAAGCAAGATCTCTCCAGATATTTTCTTGGGATTGTTTACTGCTTGATCTCCAAAATTAAACATCACATATTATTTGAAAAGTTGTGATTAAGTAAAGGTATCATCAGAAGGTGTCAAGTTTGTAGTTCAGTGTTTGCCTTCCCTTTCTCATTGCAGATCTTGTCTTTTCAGGGTGTAGTGCAGTTTGTTTATTTCAGTTCCATGTTTTACTTCTCTTTCCTTTCTTTATTTTGCTTGCTTGCTCTGTTTGCTTATAATTTTCTCTGACTCTTGGTCTCTTTTAAACTATTGTTTAAAAGCTATACAATTTGAGAAGTACAGCTAGATGAACACAACAGATGAACCAGCATCAAAGGAGCAGGAAAGCTGACGTACCAGGCCTGGACTCTTCAGAAGGGTGCTGACCTGAAACATCAGCATTCCTGCTCCTCTGATGCTGCTTGGCCTGCTGCGTTCATCCAGCTCAATGCCTTGGTATCACAAAGCTTAGGAAGCTGCATGTTCTGCAAGTTAGAGCTGCCTGGGACATAAGCATAGGCCTGAAGATTCTTCGCCTGTGGTTGCAAACCAATCAGATGTTTATAAAGAAGAAACCTTTATGGTTTAAGAATGACATTGGCTGTTGTCAGAGAGATTTATAGTAATGTGACTGTAGTTAATTATATGAAAATGAGTAATGGCCATGAAGCCTTTTGCCTGGTCAGCAGACTGCCGTTATCTGTGGAGAAGCTGATTAACTCATTGGCATGAGGGAAAAGGACATTGGTCACTTCTTTAATGTAGCCTGCAAAATTCCACACATGGTACCAGTGGAGGCCCGAAAGAAACTGTGTACTGCAGTCACTTTGAGGGCCATTGGTATTGGCTGCTGTCCTGCAGGTTGTACTGTAGGGATGTGGATTTCAGTGACCACTTCCTGGGAAGCTATCAGGCATCACTGCTGCTGCCTTTTGGACATCTGGAGGTAGCTTGTCCACATTGCGAAGATGTGTTATTGTACCAGTGACTTGCTCTTCTACTCCTTCCCTAGATGACCAGCATCCTCTTTTGGTTATCCTGCTGGTAGGTTTTATATGAAGAGACAGTTGAATTCCTACCTCATACTGGGTCTGCCCCTCTACCAAATTGAAATTCATCCTGTGAATGTGAATGTGACTTCTGATTATCAGCAGTCTGAGTTTGAACCACAAAATCCAAATGTGGACAGTACTGACTCTGTCCTTCAAATCCCTTAGTTTATTTATCTTCATTGATTGCCTCCATCCTGAAACCCCTAGCATTGCCTCGGCTCCAAAAGTTTTTCCCATTACCTGCTCCAAAACTACACTCTGTTCTCCCTTCAAGCTATCTACAACTCCATGCCCTGACCAAGCCCTTTTTAACTCCTCCTGGCCCCCATTTAAGCCTCCAACATCCTCACCACTGACCTGTCCTTGCCAGTTTTCATGCAAACTATTCTCCTCCTCCTCTCCCTTGTGTTGTTGAGTTCAACAGAGAGAACCCTTCACATCAGACAGAAGTGCACAAAGCTGCTTGGCTCACATCCCTTTTAAATAAATGTGAATCGGGTGCCACAATGTTCGGCAGTACTACTGAGTTAAATTTGAATGCAGGACTTAATTTTAAAACAATTTAAAATGATGAGTATTAATAGCATATTACAAGTAGGAAATCACCAAAGGACGGCTTGGGGCCACAGCCCTTCACTTCCACACCACTGACAACTTTTCGTTCATGTTGAATTGCAACATTTTGAGTCCAACCTGAACATATCGACTTCTCTGCCATTTTTCTCACACCCTGAGTCTTCATTAAATTCCACCCTAAATCCAGTTCAGAAATTCTGCTCTAGGGGAATAACCTCTTCATCAAGACCATGGCAGATTAAGAAATCACCAGCCATCTAGCAAAAGCAAGGGCAGCTCTTGGCAGATTGCCAACTGGTTTCGGAAAGACCACTAAGTCTGGCTGAAACAAGGATCAACACCTACCAGATGGTGGCTTTAATTTCTCAGTGTCAGCAGCAGGTAAAAACAAGTAAGAGCAAGATTCTGGCCTTATGTAACCTAATTTGATACATTTCACATTCACTGTTGAAAATTTATCTGACCATTAAAATGACAAGACAAAATCCCGAATATTGCCATTCCTGCAGATTTCTGCATGCTGGGTATCAAGAGCTTGTTCATCGATGGTCAACTTCCCTGGGTCATGTGCATGGTTTACACAGAGAATTTCCACTTACCAAAAGTGGCATTTTACAGCTCACTGATCATGCAAACTCACACTATAGGGCACCCATTACTCGGATAGAAGCCAATCTTAAAACTATAAATTAGACCCCACTACAAGGAAAAAGAACAACCTTGGAATGTTTAACATGAAGATGGTACCATCATCACCAATCTCAACATATGAGGGGAACAGAATCAAGTACAAACCAGACAACTGAGCACACAGCAAAACTAATGCCTTTACCCACCCTTCCAAAAGTGATTTATATGCAATACGTGTAACGGGACCAATAAATTGAGATTTGACTTATTCTCACATATAAGACTAAACTAAGTGAATGGTCGAAAAATTGCCCTTTTTTCAATGCAAAGTTCTAAGCTGTATTCTCTATACTCTGTGTAAATTCCAATCTGATAATATTTTCATTTTTACTGACATAATGAATTGGGCCTTCCATGCTTCTGTAGAAAAAGTACAATCAAAAATATAGCACTCACCAGTAGCATCTTTTATCTGTGAAAGATAATGAGTACTCTGATGTAGTCCATTGAACTACTGATCTAACTTAATTGAGCAGTAAAGATTCGACACGCATTGGAATGTAGCTAAGCCAAGCTGAAGGTACACAGCATTTATGAGCTCTACATAAACAAAAATATTTGTTCTACCACATTTTTCATAGTATTCATTTCAAAATTTTAAAAAAAGGGTGAAACATTTACCGTTGAATAAGAAACAGGGTCAAATAGAATGACAGCCAACATGCTTAATTGGAAGAAAACAAATGAAATCTAATGAAAGGAAATGCTGCACAGCTTTGCATTTGTTTTGAAAGAATGCATCAAGTATAACCTTTAACTTGTTTTGGAGTAGGAAGAAATTTAATCACTGCTTCCAATTTCAAAACTGATTTGTTCATATTGCTCTATGCAAACCATTTTAAACAGTTGTAGTTTATTTATTTGCACTTTTATGTTTTAAAAAGAGGCTGCAAACAGGATATACAGCTTAAATAGATTTATTTTGCTTAGATTAAATGAAGTGGATGTTTATACATAAAGTCAAGTAGATGATTAACATAATATTATTTTTGCCCAGAATATCTCCTGAAACTAAAAGATATTATTCAAGGCTTTGCTGGGTTGATCATTATATTTGGTCTTGCTGTGGTGCTAAATGATATTTAGTCTGCTGAGATAAGGAAAATATAGTCTTTATTTAAGAAACAATTTACTGTGGCTCCATCTAGCCATTAAGTTGCAAGGCAGAGTAATATCATTTGGTATTGCATTACTGCAATTCCAGGGGTTGTAGTGCCATAGAGCAGCGCCTGGATGCCAGAGGGATGTCTGGGCTGGAGATTATGGCTTGGTCCCAAGCTGCTCACCAACCCAAGCTCCTGCAGCTGCAGGTTGAGGGTCAAGTCAAGTTAACATGAACGGAGCCAGCGAGGAGGTTGCAGAATCATTTTTCAGGTGTCCAATAGGTGCATACTTGATGTAGCAGGCCCTTACTGACACTGCAGCATCCCATCGGTCACCAACCTAGCATACAGCAGCTGTGGCAGCTGGAAATGAGAACAGGTCAGCAAGCAGGAGGTCCACATGACTGGCCCAACCCCCCAGTCCATCATCCTCAGCAGGCCTGGCCTGCATGTGATTATGTAATAATGTGATTGATTCTTAATGGCCTTCTGGAATAGCAACGCAAGTAACCCTATTATTTCAAAATGCCAAATGGTCTCAAAAAAGGAGAGAAGCCAATTGGATCAACTAGCATCAATGTTGGCACCACAAAACTGACAATGACATGCACAGTCCAGTTGACCCTAGCATCAGGCGGCTTGTGCCAAAATTGGGAGAACTATCTCATAGGCTAGTCAAGCAACTATCCAACATTGCCCTTCTTAAGGAATCAAGCTTTACAGATGTGACAATCCTATGGCTTTAAGAGGTGTATTTTGTTCTGGATTTTTTGTGAAGGAAGGTTGAGACAGAGGTAACAAGGAATTTGCTCCAAAACCATTAAATGAAGGTTCTAGGCCCGAAATGTCAGGTTTTGTGCTCCTAAGATACTGTTTGGCCTACTGTGTTCGTCAGCTGTACACTTTGTTAGCTTGTGAGGCCTTGTAGTTTTTTTTAAAGTTGGAACAATAGAAGCAGCCCGATTGAGTGGTGTCAGCTGCCACAGAACCAAAACTTTTTGTTTTAGTTTTAGTCTTCAGTAGCAGTTCCTGAGGTCTTGAAGCTGAATGTGGAAGCTTTTATTCTTCTCTCTGTTACAGAAAAATGCTGGGGTTCTTTTCCTGCTGTTAGAATTGTTTGTGGGACAATCTATTTGCCTGAATTTGCCTTTGTCAAGGGTGTGTTTATGGGATGTTGGAACAGTTATGGGATATTGGAACAGTTAATTAGTATTTAACATACCAATTATTTTGTTAAATGTTTCAACAATAAAGCCCATTTTCAAAAATAATTTTATTTTGTCTGCGATTTAATTATAGTGTACAAATAGAGTATGTTTTGCTTCAAGCCTGGTAGTTGGACCAATCGAGATTTGTCCAGAACACACTGCCTTCCCTTTAAAATAAGAAAATAGTTAGGGTCTAGACTACCTTCTTAATATATTTCAAGTGGGTTTGATGTGAGCCATAACACAGACAATATCCAAGACATCACCGTCACAATCTTTTATGTTCTAGAGTACATTTCACCACAACTTCAGGACAGGTCAACCAGAGGTGGCTGCACAGTGGTAAAGAGTCATGTGGGAATTGCCATGGGACATCTTAGAGTTGACTTCAGACTCCTGGAAGTCTTATGGCATCAGATCAAACATGATCAAGGAAACATTCTGTTGATTCTCAACTCTCTCAGCACCACTCCTCACACTCAGCTGATGGATCATTTTCCCTTGATGGTGGACACCAGTTGTAGAATACACTAACAGTGGCAAGGCCACAAAATGCATACTGGGTGGGGTCTTTAATGTCCATCATCAAGAATGGCTCAATATTACCACTATTGTTTGAGTTAATCAAGTACTATAGCTAGAAATGGTAAGAGAAACAAAAAGAAGGAAAATTATACTTAACATTTTCATCACCAAACTACCTGTAGCAGAAGCTATGACTGTTTCCTTCCAATGATGAAGTCATGTCATCACATTGAGGATAACATTCATTGTGTTGCTTGGCTCTACCACCATGCTAACTAGGAGAGATTTTGAACAGATGCAGCAACTGGGCAGTGAGGCACTGTGGCCATCAGTAGCAGTAGAATTGTATTCATCATAATTATAAACATATGAACATGTATTATAGGAGCAGAAGTTGATCAATCTCCCCTTGAGCATATTCTGCCATGCAATAGGATCAAGGTTGATCTGCGTGTACTTTGAATTCTATGAGCCCACCTATCTCCAATAATCTTGATTCCCTTGCCTAGCAAGTTTCTGTCAACCTCTGTCTTAAAAAAAGATCAATGACCCCACTTCTACTGACTTCTGAATGACAAAGTTGAACAATGCTTTGAAAGAAAATTTTCTCCTCATCTTTGTTCTGAAAGGATGACTCCAAATATTAAGTAGTGTCCTAGAACTCTTGTCTCAACCACAAAGAAGCATCCTTTTCACATTCACCTTCTCATGACCATTGACAGTCTTGTATATTTCAATCAAATCACCTTTCACTCTTCTGCACTCCAGTGGAAACAAAACCAGCCCATCAAACCTATCCTCATTAGACAACCTGCTCACTCCAGATGTCAATATGGTGAACCTCCTACGTACTTACATGCTTCCTTAAACAAGGATATCAAAACTGTATAGTATTTGAGATATGGTCTCACCAGCACCAAGCACCTTTCCATGAAACTCTAATTTCTTTCTCCAGATTCACCTTTTAGTCATTCTCTGTTGTTCCTTGTCATTTGACCAATAACTTGACCTGCTACTCACATATTTGTACTTGTTTTGCTGTCATAATTAATAACCGATCATTGTTCATTGAACTCATAATACATTTCTTTTGTTTTGTGGAAACTGAAAGCTTTAAGCATGTACATCGCTAAATTTTTAGGACTTCTAATTGTGTTTCCCATTGAGTTTTGAGAAGATTTGTTTCCCATTGTGTTTCCCATTTTAGATTCTTATCTTGTTGATCTGTACATTGTATTGATATGAATATGATGAATATTCTAAAGAGAATTCAAAGTCCTGTTTCCAGCCTCAGTGCTAAAATCTCTGGCTGCAGCATTTGTGAATCATCCAGGAGTAGCTGAAAAATAGTATCTGAATTGGAAGTCTTGTATTTTTTAATAAAAATAACAAGCATACTTCTAAGATTTAGCATAGCAGACGGAATACTTAGAATTCATATATTGGTGCTCACCCAGATGAGAGATGGGTGCATCAAGAAATAGGAATAAGTAATCAAGTTGCCCAGTCTCCAAGGTAACGTTTTAGTGCAGTGTCATAAAAAAGGAATTAGTTTTGAAGCAAGTATAATGAAGCCTGGACATACTGCATCTCGCTCAGTTGAAAGACTGCAGCCTTGAAGCCCATAATGTTTTCTCCATATTAAACACAAAAAGCAAAGAGTAAGAGAAGTGTTCAGAATGTATTAATGGTCAGGATATAGCTGGTTCACTTCAAGCCAGGTAATTGGCTGGAAAAGTGAAACACAGTGAAAAGCTGTCAGCACTTTTCCTTACCGTGCAGGTGCTGTCAGTAAGAAAAGCACAATTAAGCAAAGATTGATTGGCTGTTAAAGCCAGCACCACCTGTACTGAATTTTCTTCTCCCTTTATTTCTAATGTAGACAAGTTTTTGTACAATCCAAGTTCAATTCAGAATTGTTACATAGTCGCTGCAGAATTAAGATTTTCAATTAGAAGCTAGATCAGATTGTTAAACTGGAAAGCATAGAAATGGATTAAATTCTTCAGCCTGCAAACTCGCTGCTTGCAAAGTTGTACCTGGAACATGCCTCCCAATGTTTCCCACAGCTAACCATATTGGAGCTTAAGGAGTAGGTGACAGAACACCTCATGACTTTTAGCATAAGTTCAGTAAGTAATCAACTCTCTATGGAACTATCCCTTTTGGCAGAATGCCCTGCCCTGTCAGAAACAGGAGAGCCCACTATTCTAACCTCACTTCAACACCTGACATAGCATCATGGAAATAGGATAATAAGAAGCAGGAGTACTAATTTGGCTGCTTGAGCCTGCCAAGCCATTTAGCAAGATCATGGCTGATCTGATTATTTTCTTCACTCCATTTACCTGCCAATAACGCTTGATGTTATATACTTGAAAATCAACTCTGGTCAGTTTGTGATTAGTTGAGTGGTGCCACCAACTTTCCCTCTACTGTTTGAAAATTGCCCAAGTATAGCAATTTTCCCTTCTATGCTGGGTCTTAGGGCTCAGTTGGTTAACAGTGGTGGAGAGTGAACCATTAGTCAGTCTAACAAGAAGATGCAATTTTCTTAACAAAACAGTGTATTTAATGGAATAGGTATGTATTACATAGAGTTATAAAGGAATGACACCGGACATGTGAACCAACACCGCTCTAGGCACCAGGCATGGCAGCAACAAATTCAACCCTGTCAACCCTGCAAAGTCTTCCTTTGTAACATTTGTGTTTGGTGTCAAAATTGAGACAATGGCCTCACAGAGTAGTCAAGCAACTGGCTCACATCGTCATATTCAAGAAATCATGTCTTACAGTGTCGCAGACAAAACCATTACCATCCCTTGGGTGGGCGTACTGTGCTATACTGCTGGCTGGGTGTAGCGTGGGCCTGGCTCTGACCATCCTCAACATTGACTCTAGACTGTATAAATCTTGTGGCTTCAGGCCAAGAATTGGTCAAGAAACCTCCTGCTGATTACAATGCACTTTAGTCACTCTTGGCTGATAAATCAGTGCTCCTCCATGTTGAATACCGCTCGGAGGATGTACTGAAGTTGCCAAAGACACAGAACATATTAGGTGTTGGGGACTTCAATGTCCTTCAGCAAGAGCAGCTCAGAGAACCACAGCTATTTGAGGTTTAAAAGACATAACTGCTTGTCTGTGTCTGGAGTAGATGGTGAAGGAATAGGGACAGAGCCATCAATAACAATATCGGTAGGAATGACCGATGCACAACCCTTACATAGACAAAGTCCTGCCTTCACCGCTTCGCTAAATAAGTAGGCTATAAACAGATCTAGCAACTCAAGATCCTTCTTCTTATCCATGTTTAGGAGTTTTCCAGTAATTGGTAGTGAAGGATGAACCATGAAAAAAATACTCAGCAGCAGAGGTGTTTATCTTAAGCAACACAATAAGATTTATGACATGAAAGTAATTGTTTATAGGGTGCATCAGCACTGAGATACATTAGCTACTGATAACAATATGTTGGTAAAGTTTCTCCATGAAGAGAATAAGCCAGACACCATCTGGTATCTACCTAAATTGCTTTCAACTAGCTGATACTCCACCAGTGGTTGTATAATGTACGAGAATGAGTGGAGCTTTAGCATAAATCAGATCAATCTTTTTTGTGGGAGAAACATATTGAAAATGAATCTAGAACATGGGCTACTCCACAAAGCGATTCACTAAGAGAAGAAACGAGTATGATCAATGACAGTCTTAAACAGAATTAAATGACTTAAGTAATTATGTTAGAAAACTCTAGGAAATTTAGTTTGTTTGATACATGCAGTTTATTTATTCCCATTTCCTTGGATCAAAAAAGGTTTTCGAGTTAAATAAAAATCACCACTAACTTGATGTTGTAGCAGACACATAGACCACACAGCTGAGGATATGTATGGCTGAATTGAGAGTAACCTTTGAGTCCTTATCAATAGTTTGAATGACTAGTAACCTTTTGCCACCTGAGGTTGTGCTCAGCTACATAATGTAGTGGACAAAGCTGACCTCACAAAGTTTAAAGAATAATAACAATAATAACAATCAGGGTTCAAGGAATAGATTAGGGTATCATCTATAGAAGAAGTAGATAAGACCAGGGCTACCACACACCCTGTCTTTCAGAAATCTGCAGCAGAGGTATTTTTGATTAATGTATGCCTAAATAGATCATGTTGGAATTCACGTAACGTGTCCCTACATGCTTTTCAATGGATAAATGGCTGTGTGGAGAATTCAAAGCTCTTGTTTTATGATTGGTCATGTAAAAGGTGAGGAATGGCTCCTTCTGTTTCTTCTTTCCAAAAGTATTCCTTTATTCTTAAAACTTGTAAGTTAGAATTTTATAAAACATTTGAATATTACAGAAATTGCAAAAAAACAACTGCTTCCAAAATAGCATGCTCCAATCTACACAATTGTAGTAGTCTTAATATTTACAACATACATTCTATGTCAGACACACAACCAGAGGCCAGAACATTTCTCTATGGAAATTACAAAAAATTAAATTGAGATAAAGTATTTCTCCACATGCTACAAACAAAGCATATCTGTTTCTTATTCAGCTTTTAATGAGCCACTCATGTCATAGGATCATAGAAACACAAAAGATAGGAGCAAGAGGAGGTCATTCAGCCCTTCAAGCTTGCTCTGTCATTCCACACGATCGCGGCTGATTTTCCAACTCAATAACCCAATTCTGCTTTCTCCATATAACCTTTGATTCCATTTGCTCCAGGTGCTGTATCTAACTGCTTCTTGAATACATTCAATGCTTTGGCATCAACTACTTCTTGTGGCACTGAATTCCACTGGATCACCACTCTCTAGTGAAGAAATCTTTCTTCATCTCTGTCTTAAATGGTCTACCCCGAATCCTCAGACTGTGACACCAGTTTTTGGATACACCCACCATCAGTAATGTCCTCCCTGCATCTACTCTGTCTACTCCTGGTACATTTTATACGTTTCTATGAGATCCCCTCCTCATTCATCTGATTTCCAGAGAAAACAATTCTAACCTGGTCAATCTCTCTTTATACGTCATTCCCACCATCCGTGGAATCAGCCTGGTAAACTGTTACTGAGCTTCCTCGAGCACAAGAACATTCTTCCTCAGAAAAGAAGACCAAAACAGCACACAATATTCTAGCCATGGCCTCACCAAGGCCCTGTCTAACTGCAGCAACACATCCCTGCTCCTGTACTTGACATCTCTCGCAATGACAGCCAACACACCACTCGCCTTTACCGCCTGCTGCACCTGCATGTTTACCTTCAGTGACTGGTGCACAAAGACACCCAGATCCCGCTGCACACTCCCTTCTCCCAATTATTCATCTGGACTGCTGTCAGAGTGGTGGTAGACATACTCCCACAGAATGGCAGAGAGGAATGTCAGCCCAAATGGCAAGTGGAGCAATTGTAACAAGGTCAGCCAGCTGGTCCTCATAGAACATGAGTGCCCTGATTGGGGCTATTAATCTGGTCCAATTAGGTAGCCCTGGCTTACATGTAAAGATTGAGTATCAGGAATCCTAACTCTCTGGTGCCTAACTCCGTATGAGGCAGTTCAGTAGTCAAGTATACATATTCATCTGTACATAAACATAGAATCAAAGAATCATAAGAAAGAGGGGCGATAGGATAATGACCTCTGTAGAACTATTTCAGTCAGTAAAATCTTGTGAAGAATGCAAATGTAGCCATAAGAAGAGACTAGGTTGATGATGTCTGGCTATGCAGTGCGGAGGCCAAAAGTGAATTATTCCTTGAGACTGGCTGAGCATAAAGGGACCAGGTATGAAAGGAACTGAACAAATTTCTTCGCTACAAGATCTGCTGAAAATCAATGGTTGCAAAAGGAAAGTTCTGTTCAGTTATGCAGTATGTGGAACGATGCATTTCGACCAAGTTAATGCTATCTTATACTGATGTAAACAGCTATTTTGCAAATCACTCCTTAAATGTAATCCTGTGCTAAAAAGGCCCTGCCCAAAATATAATAATATAAATTCACTCCCGTGTATTTACAGTTGCTGTGTTCTTTTGATTTGGTGATGTAGTGTTAAGTATAAAAATGCAGAAGGTATATCTTTTTAGCTGACTCATTTTATAATTTCCATATGTCAAAAGGAAAATTTTAGACAAAGTAGAGCCCATTAAACTTCTATAAAGGTCAGAAGACCAACAAGTTTACCACCTCAACCATTATGCACATTGCCACACATTGGTAGCTGTTTATGTTACAAATTCTGTTTGTAAAATCCTATTAAATGTCGCAAACTTTACAAAGAGTAATGAGGTGAAGACTGAATTTAAAAAGAAAATGAAGATTGTGGATCAAGTGCAGTATGCCTCCTCAATGCTCTGTAAAATGTAAAAACCAAAATGCAGATCCCATCAGAATCAAATGAATATAAAGAAGGTTTGCAACATAGAGGCAGTCATTCAGCCCATTCAGGCACTAGTCTTACGCTTGAACAAAACAAAATGTATCTCAAAATGCCAATTCTCCCCAACACTGTATCATTCTCTGGTCCTCATAATTATTTAATGATCCCTTACATGATGAAATGTTTTCAGCTTGAACCAAAGGTAAAATGTTATATTCAAAGGACTCTCAGGTTAATAATTCCCTTTGTGTTTCCTAATTCACTTCAGTTATAACTTTAAAGAGATGACTCCTTTTAAAATGATAGTCTCTCTCAGTTCACTGTTTCAAAAATTAAGAAATCTCAACTTGTTTGGTCTATAGTGATTATGTTAGCGAAGTAATCATTCGGAGACATGTTCAAGTTCTATTAGTTCAGCTGTGAAAAGTGAATTTATTTAATCAAATAACAACTGGAATAATAAGTTAGTATCAGTAATTGCGACTGTGAGATATTCAAATTGTTATAAGTAATCTGCTTTGCTAATATCCTTCAGGGAAAGAAATCATTTGTCCACATTGATGTCACTGCACATTATTCCAGACATACCACAATGTCCTTGATACATAGCTGCCCTATAAAAAAATCTAGCAAGCCATTTTATAATATTAAACAGTTACAAGAGGCAATGACAATCAAGCCAGACGGATACTCCAATATCAACAGAGGCACTAATGTGGCAAGGACATGCACAGCCAAATCAACTTTACAAATGCCTACTCACTAACATTTGAAGACTTGAGCCACAATTGAGACAGTGTGTGAATCAGCGATAATGGGAACTGCAGATGCTCGAGAATTCGAGCCAACAAAGTGTGGAGTTCAATGAACACGGCAGGCCAAGCAGCATCTTAGGAGCACAAAAGCTGACATTTCGGGCCTAGACCCTTCATTGGAAAAGGGAGATGATGAGATGGTTCTGAAATAAATAGGGAGAGAGGGGGAGGCGGACCGAAGATGGATAGAGGAGAAGGTATGTGGAGAGGAGAGTATAGATGGGGAAGTAGGGAGGGGCTAGGTCAGCCCGGGAAGGACGGACAGGTCAAGGGGGTGGGATGAGGTTAGTAGGTAGGAAATGGAGGTGCGGCTTGAGGTGGGAGGAGGGCATAGGTGAGAGGAAGAACAGTTAGGGAGGCGGGGATGAACTGGGCTGGTTTTGCGATGCAGTGGGGGGAGGAGAGATTCTGAAGCTTGTGAAGTCCACATTGATACCATTGGGCTGCAGGGTTCCCAAGCGGAATATGAGTTGCTGTTCCTGCAACCTTCGGGTGGCTTCGGTTCACAATAAACAACTGCACCTCCCAGTCGCGAACCATTTTAACTCCCCCTCCCATTCCTCAGGCGACATGTCCATCCTGGGCCTCCTGCAGTGCCAGAACGATGCTACCCGAAGGTTGCAGGAACAGCAAGTGGTGTTTGATCTGAACTTTATGTACCATTACAGAGTTTATAAGTAGGTTATAGCTGTAGCAAGTCACACCTACGGTAAGGGAAAACAAAGGCCATAAGATCAATTTAAAAACAAGGTTACAGACATAGGAAAGTCATTAAGCTACAATTAAAGCAATAAAGGAGCCAATTCAAGAAGTGGACAAAGTCTATGGGAAGCAACACAGTGAATTAGCAAAGGTTATAGACAACAGGAATCATCTCAGAGGATCTGTTAAAGGAGCAGGGTTCATCTTGTAGCGCCATAACAAGTGACATTCATCCAGTAAAGTCACTGAGGAAACTGGAAATTATATTAAACTCTTAGGCAATATGATTCACTCAGTAAAGGAAGCAAGAATCATTTGTTAAGGCCATCGTTGGCAGGATATATCAGGAAAAGCCAATAAAAAGGTAGTATCCATTTTATTTGCAGAAGGTGGGAATCTCCCGTTTTGACTGCAAGAGGATAGGTCAGCAAAGTAGCACACAGCATAGCTTTGCTGTACTGCAGAATTAAAAGGCTTTAAACAAAATATAATAAATCATCATGATAGGGAAACATCATTGCAGAAATAATATTGCAAGGATTTAATTTTAGGGTCAGATCAAAAGACCACAGAACCTAAACATTTTGGGGAAAAAATTCCTAAGCTGCAGAATTGCTTCTAAACTTGACACAAAATCAAAATCCGAATAAATAAATGGACTTTTGTGTCATTTTTGGGTGTAGCTGACGCTATTTTCGGTTGCCAATGGACAAATAAAGAAAGAGATACTTCTCTTCAAGGTCTGCAAGCTTTTCATAATTATATTAACCTCAACACAAATAGGACACTTGAAAGAACAAGATTTAATAGAATGGCTCAGGATTAAGGAGGATGCGCAGACAATTTTGAATGTAGAAATAGACACACGCACAAATTTAGAAGCAGGATAGATTGAAGAACTTGGGGCTGCTCTCCTTGGAGAGAAGAAAGCTCAGAGGAGATTTGATAGAGGTTTTCAAAATTATGAGTGGGCTGGACAGAGTAGATGGGGAAAAATTGTTCCTGCTCATAAAAGGAACAAGGAAAGCACTGCCCAGAAGTGTAAAGGAGGCAGGTTTAATTAAAGCATTCAAGAGGGTATTGGATGATTACTTGAACAAAAGTAGCATGCCATCACATGGAAAAGAAAAACAGGAGATTGGTCCAAGGTTATGATGCTCATTTGAAGATTCAGAGCAGGCATGGTGGGCCAAATGGCCTCCATCTGTGCCATAACAACTCTGTGATTTTTCAGTGAAGACAAACACAGGTATATGTTCAATATTTTCTTGTTTTCCATAAACAGATCCCCAGGTTCACTCTCTGGACAACCAGGATTTTATATTGGCCAACTGAGTCTCTATTCACGATGCTGCCTTTTGAATCATAGAATCCATACAGTATGGAATGCAGGCCATTCAGTTCATCAAACCCACACTGACCCTTGAAGACCATCCAGTCCAGACCCACCCTCCCTACCCTATCCCCTTGACCATGCATTCCCATGGCTAATTTACTTAATCTGCACATCTTTTGGGTAGTGACAGGAAACTGGAGCACCTGGAGGAAACCCACATAGACATGGTAATACCAAAAGGCTGCATTTTCCAGAGCATCTTTTAATAGATTGCATTAAATTTCATCTTCCACTTACACTTGCCCATTTACCTGTGTCGGGTTCTGTTTTGCAATAGATAATTTTCTGATTGTTAAATGGCTTGAATCACCCCCCAGTCTCTGGTTCTGACAGTGGACTTAATTTGGGGATGCGAAATGTTGAAGGCAGTAGACAGGTGTTTCAGGGCAAAGGAATTTTTGCATTTATTTAAATACAAAAGGTATGGTATCGTGCAAGAAATACAGGTAAATGCTGCAAACAGTGAAATTAACACTAGCAATTACACAGAGGGCAGTAAATAAATTCAATATTGCAGTAGACACAGGTTAAACACTATTGGAACTAAACAGCAGTTTTAATCACAGAAACATTTAATCAGACATCCTACCCTTAGGGTTCCTGCGCTGTCACCAATTGCCTTCCCATCCCTGCTAGCTAGGTTGGAAACTTTGAGGTCTCAAAAGTTTAAGCTGACCACTGGAGAAAATGTAGTTTTGAAATACAGCTGACTGTTCCCGCTTGCCATAACCAGTGCCTCGATGAAGACTTTAGATGGAGTAGTCTGGGTTTAGTCTGCTGATGTGGTAGGATACATATTAGATTTATTGGGTGAGTCTTTTTTGGTGGTTTTCCGAGCCGGTTTTTGTCTCAGGATGTGCCTGAGGCCTTGTGGTGTCGATCGGGTCGGTTTTTGGAGATTTTTGGTTCTTGGGTCAGCTGATCATGATCAGTCGCTGTTGGTTCCCTTGGGATGAAACAGGCCTGTGAGAGCAGTTTTCAGAATTGTTGGTCAGGATCCCTCCTCTGGAGATAGCTGTGGGGATAGCTCCTCAGGAATCTTATTTCTTATCTTTGTGCTAAATCTGTTCTTGCCATTGTGTTACTGGTGCTCTCTTTGAAATCAGTTGGCTTCCAGATTGTTAAGAGAATGTGTAAATAGATTTTGATTGAAGTTGAATGACCAATATCTCCGTGAATAGATATTGATTGAAGGTGAATGACTTGTATTTGTATGGGTTCCATACTGTCCGTGTTACGGTATCCTTAGGTCTAAAAATTACTTCCAATCAGTGTTAGGTCAAGTTATTTCTGAAGAATGGTCCCGACCCAAAATGTCAGCATTCTGGCTCCTCTGATGCTGCCTGGCCTGCTGTATTCACCCAGCTCCACGCTGTGTTATCTCTGACTCCAGCATCGGCAGTTCTTACCGTCTCCTGGTCAAGTTAATTGTTCTCTGAGAGGGAAGGTGTAAGTTGGATCCAGGCTGAACAATAACCACAGATAGAAATCATTATGGCTCTGTGTGTCCTTGTTGTTAGCTGAGCTTGGGGTTCTGTTCAGTATTTTAAGCATTTGAAAAGTCCAGGGTCTTGTCCAATATTTTAAATGATGAACATTTTTGCTCAATCTTACACCTGAAAGACTATTTATTGCATTTCTGCTGACTTGGACATAGAAGCACCAAATGGTGAAGTTTCTTTTTCCCATGCTGTTAACTATTCTATTGAAGAAAAGATCTGAATATTCACTTCCACAAAAAAGTTAAAGTAAAAAATCAAAAGCGATCCAAAAGCAAGGTTCTGATAGCAAAAAAAAAATTGGACTGCAAGTACAAAGCCTTGTGCCTGCCTTCCAATTCAGGATGGTGGGTAGGTTCCTGCAACTGTCAGCCCTGTCAGGGGTCCAGCAGTCCTGATGTCTCATTGACCCGCTTAGGGAAGTAGGCATTGCTGAGGCAGCTTGATATTTTTGGCAGCACACCAAAATGGAAGTGAGTACAAATTTAAAATTAAGGTGACCACGGAGATTGTCCTCATAGATTTCAGGTTAAATGCCAAAGGGGTTGAAGCCACTGGGCTATCTTTCCCATCCTGTCCTTAGTAGAATGGCAGCTCAGTCGTCCCATAACGTTGTCTGAAAAGAGTCTTTAATTGCCCACATTGGGTTCTTGCCTCACTGCTACAGAGAGTCACCCTGATATGGTTTAGTCTTATTTTAATAGCCTTCATTCACCGAGGCCCAGTAAAACTTCAGTCTATAAATTTCCTACAATATTGTAGCAATATTCCAATATTGAGGTTCAACTAACCATTTTTTATTTCTAAAATTAATGTTGTCCATCTTTTCAGCACTCATTCTTTGCTTGTGGAGCCAGCAGGAAAAGGAAAAGTTATTTGGGCCTCACAAGGAAATCAATGACAACTTACAACTGTTGTCTCACGCTAGTCCCAGCTGTGGGATTTCTATGCGATGTTACCTGCAGCTAATCCTGCCAGCTATCCATTGTAGCTGGGAAACTTTTGTGCTATGTGCTTTTACACTTCTTCCTATTGTCTTTCTGGCTGGAGAAGGTGTGAAACTGTCCAATATTAGTTAAGAAAAGCCCAGAGTTAATAAGTACAGCAAAAACTGAAAGAACTGTGGATGCTGTAAATCAAGAACAAAAACAAAAACAGAAGTTGCTGGAAAAGCTCAGCAAGTCTGGCAGCATCTGTGAATTAAAAAATCAGAGTTAACGTTTTGGGCCCAGTGACCCTTCCTCAGAACCCAGTGCTCACTCCTATAGCAGCGGTTCATTTCAAACGAACATGTTCTAAAAACATGTCCAAACCAAACATAAAGGGCCCAATTGATTATTTGAAATTTTCTACAAATTGATTTTACCACAGCTGATACAGGCAAGTATACTTCCTAATCTAATGGATAAACAGTGTTTAAATATGATTTGTTGAATGCTTTAAGTTAATGCTAAACTATGCATACGGAATCCACAATTTAACCCGATATAACCAATACTGTCGGAGCAGCTTGAGAAGTTAGTGACATTCTAAATTTTGATATTAATGAGTACTCCCGCTCCTTCTTCCTCGAAATAATACAGTAAAGAACATGGCAGCTGCAGCTGTGGGCATCTTTTATCACCTTTAATGAAAATGTATGTCCTGAGTAAACACTGGTATTATTTTGGCATTCAGGCCATATTGAACCATTTGCAAGTGTAATGTAATTCAAGGAAGTTATCATAAATACAAAGTTATTCCATCCAACATTAATACTGGGAAGAATTCTGAGCAGCACTGAATAAAATTAACAGTTAGTTTTGATAATTCAGTAAAATTAATGTAACTTAAAAGATAATCAAATTGCGGAGTACTGAAATCATCTTACATGACCAAATGACTCACTATTATTGGTTTGGGAAACAGAAAGTTGAAGCACTGTGGGAACCTGTCAGTCACCTCACCCAGCTATTACTCTTGATGAAAGGTTTAAATGATAATTTTAAAATGTAAGCTGTTTATGCCCACCATCTGAAGGGCAGAAATTAATTGCACTTGTAAGTATTTATTTAGAATTATTTATTTCTCAATTCAATTTTTTTTGACAAAACTTTAAGGTCAGACACTTTAATTGATGGTTCTGACTTTTATGTGCTGGATGGGTTACTCTTACAAGGAACCAGTACAGGCATAATGAGCCAAATGTCTTCCTTCAGTATTACGACCATTCTGTGATTCTGTACAGGAACACACATGATTCTCAGTTAATCCCATCACACGAATACAATTAAATATGTGATTACTACACCATTAATAAAGATGCCAGCTTGAAGGTGCTAAGATGAGGTATGGATATGTAATGGATGAGATTGTTAGTAAGAAGTGATATGAGCAGGACCAAACCACAAAGCTGATGGAGTATACTCTGCCATTCTATACAATCATGGTTGATCCTGGGCTTCAATTTCACTTTCTCTACTCCAAGTGCCTCTCAATTCTATAAGAGACCAAATATCTATTTATCTTGAGTAGAGAATGCTATAAAATCATTACTCATTAAGTGAGGATTATAGGAGGTATTTTTAAACGGTGAAGGAAGTAAGTGGAACCAAAGGAGTTAAGATTAAAGCAATTACTTGTGTCACAGAGACAAATCCTTTTAATTTTGATTCAATTTGGCTAGGTCCCTGCACAAAGGCAAAATTGTTCTAATCAATTAGTAGCATATGCTCCATCATTATGTATTGTGTTTGCCGTCTGTACAATTTGGAGAATGCACTGCAGAAAAGCTTACATCTTATTTCAGAACTTTTTCCCATGACCCAAGAACAAAGGCAACAATATTTTAGTAACATCATTGCCTTCAACTTTGCCTGCATTGCTTCTTTCGTTTTTTGCAGAGAGACATAGATAAGCTGCAGAGCTGGGCTGAGAGGTGGCAAATGGAGTTTACTGCAGACAAGTGTGAGGTGATGCACTTTGGTAGGAGTAACCAGAAGGCAAAGCACTGGGCTAATGGTAAGATTCTTAGTAGTGTAGATGAGCAGAGAGATCTCGGTGTCCATGTACACAGATCCTTGAAAGTTGCCACCCAGGTTGACAGGGTTGTTAAGCAGGCATACAGTGTTTTAGCTTTTATTAATAGAGGGATTGAGTTCCGAAACCAAGAGGTTATGCTGCAGCTGTACAAAACTCTGGTGCGGCCGCTCTTGGAGTATTGCGTACAGTTCTGGTCACCGCATTATAAGAAGGATGTGGAAGCTTTGGAAAGGATGCAGAGGAGATTTACTAGGATGTTGCCTGTATGGAGGGAAGGTCTAACGAGGAAAGGCTGAGGGACTTGAGGTTGTTTTCATTAGAGAGAAGAAGGTTGAGAGGTGACTTAATTGAAACATATAAAATAATCAGAGGGTTCGATAGGGTGGATAGGGAGAGCCTTTTTCCTAGGATGGTGATGGCGAGCACGAGGGGGCATAGCTTTAAATTGAGGGGTGAAAGATATAGGACAGCTGTCAGAGGTAGTTTCTTTACTTAGAGAATAGTAAGAGTATGGAACGCTTTGCCTGCAATGGTAGTAGATGCGCCAACTTTAGGTACATTTAATTCGTCATTGGATAAGCATATGGATGTACACGGAATAATATAGGTTAGATGGGCTTGAGATCGGTATGACAGGTCGGCACAACATCAAGGGCCGAAAGGCCTGTACTGTGCTGTAATGTTCTATGTTCTATGTTTTTCTGTTGTTGCAGTAATTTGGCTACTGAGGAGGAATACAGTCCCCAGCCCCCGAACCCCTCCCCATTCTCCAAACTCCAGCCTCCACACCATCAAACTCCGAATAATCATTTCTGTAACTCCACTCATCCATTACAAGTTGTGCAGAGAAACTAGCTGTAATTTAAATGGTGGTCTGAGTCATGAGAAGAGATCGGAAAGGGAAGGCCTGCATTTTCCTACTTTATTGTTAGATGCATAATTAGAATGACTCCATATTTTGTGAATACAGATGCTGATATTTGATGTCATAATGAACAAGATTGAGAGGTTTTGCAAGCCAAGATGTAATGCATGAAGCATACAGATATGTTACTACTGCTGGCATATTGGAAGAAACCATTGATTGTTGAATCGGTGAATCAGTAACTTATACTGAATCATGTGAATTTGATGAACAAAAAGAATCCAAATAAGGGATGGATAATTTCTGAAATATTTCTCATCGCAAGGTGGCTATTAGTCAGAATCCAATGCTAAATATAGCAGTACAAATCTGTCGGGAGTCAAAATGATTAACAGAGAACTAAATAGCCATGCAGTGAGATGAATGTGCTCACTGTTGACTTATGAAGCATCCAAATGAGAAACAGAGCAAACAACCCGTCAAATTCAAAACTGAGAGTATGAATGAGAAAGGGAATACTAAGTGCATCGCATAACATTGAATGAATGCTGGGAAAACATGCATAAAACACAACAGAAATAATCGTACAAGTTATTACAAATCACAGAATAGGCAACCTCATAACATGGAAAAAAGAATTCCACATCTTTGTATATTGCTTGATTTGCTATGATTACATTCACATATAGCAATGTTTTTCCTTGGAACTGAACATAAAATAGAGATGAGTGTTATATTAGAAATGGAAGAAAAACAATTATGATTCAAGCTGAATACTAAAGCAACAGGAGCTGCTATTTTACACCTGAATAAATGTACACCTTTTTCACTTACAATGCATTCTGAATGGAGCAATACTTCTACTCAATCCTTCTGAAACAAAAACACTCATTGCTGCTCCAATTGCTACCTTGCAATCCCAACTGAAGAATGCACAGCAGAATTTATATTATCAGTTTTGGTAACATGATACAAACAACAGCATTCTGTCTGTAAATGGAAAAGCAGAAATAAGCACTATTATGTAGCTCTTCAGTTACACCAGGCATTACAGAAATCACATCACATATACTATGTGCAGCTTGGGTTTCCTTATTTAAGGAAAGGCACAAATGCATCGGAGGTGGCCCAGAAGAGCTTATGAGATTGAAATTTGCACTAAGTGCTTCGTCTTATATTGGAAAATTGAACAGACCTGTTTTCATTAGAGTGTAGAAGAGTGAAGGATGACATGAATGAAGCATATAAGACCCTGAATAGCCTTAAATGTGTACATATGGAAAGGATGTGTTTTCTTGTGAATGAGTCCAGAACTGATGGGTATTGTTTAAACTTAGGGTCTTATTTGGACAGAGAGGAGAATATTTATGTTCTCCCAGAGAGTAGAGCAACTTTGGAACTGTCAGTCTCAGAAAGGCAGAATCATTGTATATTTTTAAGGTGGACAAACAGGAGGCTGGAAGAATACAGCATGACAAACTACATTCGGAAGAAAGGAGAAGTCAATGTTTCGGGTAATACCCTTCCTCAGAACATTTTAAGGTGGAGTTGAATAGATTCTCCTAAGGCATTGGTAGATCTGAATGTGAAATTCAAGCAATTGACAGATCATCCATGATCTTTTTGAGTGTGAAGACAGGCTGATGAAGTCAAAAGGCTTACTTCTGTTCGAGTTCACATGTTCGTATGGTCTATCTGCATTTTAGATTGGCTAGTAAAGATTAATTACTAGTAAGCTATTTTGCTTTTCCCAGATCATTATAATCTTTCTGGTATTTTCTCATTTAGGTGAACTTGTATTTGTAACTCTCCATTGTGATAGTATTTGGGCTTAGCCAGAAACCTCTAAATCCCATGAGAGAAGAAATAAAAAAGAAGAAATTACTGGTGTCTTTAGACTCTTTGACAGGGATTTCCACAAGATAATTTGGTTCATTTATCTATGTGTTATGGTAAAATCATTGACATTCTTTTTTACAATAATGTTATTGTCAGGTATATGTTTCTGACAATCAGGCACTATTCCTCTAACTTTTAAAGCATGTTGAATTTTGACACTGCATGAATTATCTGCACGTATACAGGAGTCCATTGGCAATGATTAAACTGACTCATATGTAAAGAAGGCTTTGCTATAAAGTATTCTCTCAACAGTTGCTCAAATATTTACATTAGAAAACTTGAACAGTGAGCACACAAGACAGAAAAATTGAAAACTACAGCACCATTATTGTTGAATTTTCTGATTCTCTGTTAACTATTTATTTATTATGCTACTTTGGTTTTGTTTTAATCACTCATTGCAAAGTGTTGTTGTTGGTTAGACCAGAATGCATTGCTTATCACTAGTTGCCCTTGATAAGGTGATGGTGAGTTGTCTTCTTGAACAGCTGCAGGCTATTTGATGTAGGTAGATCCACAATGCCACTAGGAATGTGGTCCCATATTTGACCCTGCAACACTGAAGGAATGGTGATTCATTACCAAGTCAAGATGGTGAGTGGCTTGGAGAGGAACTTACAGGTGGTGGTAACAAAGTGTGGAGCTGGATGAAAACAGCAGGCCAAGCAGCATCTTAGGAGCACAAAAGATGACGTTTCGGGCCTAGACCCTTCAACATAAAAGGGGGAAGGGGAGAGGATTCTGAAATAAATAGGGAGGGGGGAGGCGGATTGAAGGTGGATAGAGGAGAAGATAGGTGGAGAGGAGACAGACATTTTTAACTTTCCATCCTGTTTAACATTCCAAGCCTGTCCATCATCTACAAAGCACAAGTCAGGAGCGTGATGGAATCATCTCCACTTGCTAGGATTAGTGCAGCTCCAACAACACTCAGGAAGATTGACACCCATCTACAACAAAGTGGTTGTCTCGGATGGCACCACATTCACAAAAGTCCACTCCGTCCACCATCAATGTTCAATTGCGGCAGCATGTACTATCCAAAAGATGCAAAGCAGAAATTCACCGAAGCTCTTTAGACAGCACCTTCCAAATCCACAAACACCCTGGACACTGTACTGCAGACAGACAGGCTTTCAGGAGTTAGGAGGTGAATTATTCACTGTGATATCCCTAGCCTCTGACTAGCTTTTGTAGCCAGTGTATTTATATGGTTAGTCTTGTTTTGTTTTGGCCAATGGTAACCCCCAAACTATTGATAGTGGGAGATTCAGTGATGGCAATGTTGCTGAATGTCAAAGGACGATAGTTAGAATCTCTTGTTACAGATAGCCATTGCCTGACATTTGTTTAGCATTAATGTAGCTTGTCATTCAAAGCCTAGACATTGTACTGATCTTGTTGCATTTGGACATGGCCTGTTTCCGATCTGGGGAGTTGCAAATGATTCCGAACAGTAATGCAAACTTGACTTAGCCAACTGGACTGGAGTCACTTTTGCCTCTGTGTTATTAAAAACTTTGCTTTTAAAAGTTCAATTCAAGTTTCTAGCCTGTGAATTAAAAATCTACATGCCATAAAGCACATCTTAATGACAGTGCAATTGTAATAGGAGAATATTGCCTGAGGAAACTCAATATATAATCAACATTGTTTCCTCCCCCAGAATATCATCTGGCAAGTAAAGTTTTGTAGAAGTTTAATGTTCTAGTAATTAAAATATAATCCCGTAAAGAATATAACTCTGTGGCAATAGTGATTTCACACTTTTATCATATTTCTTTGTATTTCAATACGTATACTTTTTCATTAGCAATTCTGCCAAAACTGTCAAAGACATAATTAATCATCTTGTACACGTTATGAAAAATAAACAGTTTTTCCAATTCTGCATTTTTTTCCAATTGGTGCTAGTCATTTGCGGGCTACAAATTGCTTTGAATTTTAGTGGTCTGGATTATGTGGTCAACTGTGAAGTAAAGATGCTCCCCAATGACCAGACAGAAAGCTATTCAGAAAGATCTGCACCTCACAGTGGTATTAATATCTGCTTTCTTAATGTTAATCTGAAGCCAATGCCAAGCCAAGTGGATGTTCAGCTATCCAGTGTATGGTAAAGTAACCAATCACATTATGGAATCCTCACAAATAGCAATCCAGGAAATAAAACATATTAATTCTCATTCACTCTCGATAACGTTTACACATAGTGAATTAAAGAAAGGAACATAAATATTAGGAGCTGCAATGTCATTTAGACGTTTTGAATTCTTTTATAAAACACAATGGGATGAATCTTTCTTTGATTAAGTGTCAATTTTGTCAAGTTACATGAATGATTTCTCTCCATGAGGCACAGTAAGAGGAGGGTACTGTAGAAGAAAGGAGGCTGCACCCTCCTTTCTTCTACCTCACACTCACTCTATTCTCCTCCTACATTCACCTCCAATCAAGGCTCATGCTCTACTGACTTCACTATTGCTTGCAACATCACCCCTCTCTCAGTTTAATTTCTGCCCAGCCCTCCTCATACTCTGTACCTTAACAAAGTTACGTTATTCACTACCCAGCCTGCTCCTCTCACCAGATTCTAGGCCAATTCTACCAACGTCCCACACTTGGAAAAATTCTCCACTCACTGGAAATCTGCTGAAGGACCAGCATCCCTTGCAACCATGCCATCTTGAAAAAGCCATTGTACACTTAAATAGACAATGGCATTCTGAAATTTTCCAGCTCATCGAAAGATAGGCATTGCAAAATGTCTGGGAGGTGGAAAATAATGCTGTAATTCTCCAACAGGAAAGTTGCATGTCCTGGTGGATACAATGGTCCAGAAGAGGGCCGTATCTTCCCAGAGGACCTGCAGAGGCGGCCACGTCACTAAACCCTGATGGCCTGTTCCAAGGTCTCTGCCTCCAAGTCAGTGTTGTATCGTCAGGCCGGTGGAAATGCCAACAGTGGCCTTCATCTCTGTGCCAGGCTAAGTGCTGCACCCTCCTTTCTTCTACCTCACACTCACTCTATTCTCCTCCTACATTCACCTCCAATCAAGGCTCATGCTCTACTGACTTCACTATTGCTTGCAACATCACCCCTCTCTCAGTTTAATTTCTGCCCAGCCCTCCTCATATTGGCCTTGAATGGTCTCTGCACTGCCTACTCACTTCTCTGGCTGCCTCCACCCCAGCACTTGTTTCCCCAAACCTACCCTTAATTTCTCTGGATGGTTCTGATAGACTGACCTTGAACAAGCTTACCAGACAGTCGTGCTTGAGGAAAAATGTTCCTGAAGAAGGGTCACTGTATTTGAAAAGTTAACTCTGCTTTCCCTCTATAGTTACTGCCAGACCTGCTGAATTCCTCCAGCAATTTCTGCTTTTTATTTCAGATTTCCGGCATCCCAGTTCTTTGCTTTATTATAGTACTGTATAAGAGGTATCCAAAACCTGTAAATCTCCTCCAACATAAACAAAGTTGCTGGAAAAGCTCAGCAGGTCTGGCAGCATCTGTGGAGGAGAAAACAGCGTTAGTGTTAACAGCTCTTTTGTTTTATTATTTTTCCATATTTGTCCCCTTATCTGGTTCTGTATCTCCTGCTGGCTGTTGGGAGGTTCCGTTGGAGTGTTTGTATCCTTTCTATTCCTGAGCCAAATGAGTAAGGCTTCGGTGGGTGAGCCCTCCAAGTTGGCCTCTCTCAGTGCAGCTGTGAAATTTTCCCTAATCAGTAATGCAGCTGCCCCTCTCTTTTACAACCCTTTCTTGCGGACTGGTATTATTGGCTGTAAGAAGATTATTGAATGCTGCATACCTCTAATTTTGGTGAGAACTTCTCTTCTGAGACTTCGAGACAGCTTGCTGCACACTTAGTGTGTCTGTCATGTAAGCTGTTGCTACATAGCACAGTTGTGAGATTGTCAAGTATTGTGCTGTACAGAATCATGTACACTCCGTTGACTGATACCCGTAATGTAAGCTGCCTGGTTAGATGGTTCTGCTAATAGGAAAGGAATGGTAAGGCATGTTAAAGCGGGAGTACTGTGAGCATGCAAGTAAGCAAGTGAGAGTTAAGAGAGCGAGTGAACAGCTTTGAGTTGCAACTTTGTCTAATTCATGAGCCGAGTGCCTGATCTCACGTGCAAAGTGTCCTTATAGCAGCCTTCCAACTCCAGCTTCCTGCAATGCAAGTCTGCATTTTCTAAATATCTTGAAAGTAAGTTAGGAGGTGCCATGGGATCCTGAGAGTTTGGCAATTTTCAAATACCAATGTCTATGCATGATTTGATTTGATTTGGTTTATTGTTATCACATGTGTCTGAGCACAATGAAAAGTTTTGTTTTGCGAGTAGTTCAGGCAGATCATAACATGCAAGGACATACAGATCGTAGGGTGTTTAGACAGAGTGGGGCATACAGGATTATGGCTGCACAGGAGGTGCACAAAATCAAAATAAACATTAGATTTAAAAGTAGAGGGGTGCATTCAACAGTCTAATAACAGTAGGGAAGACTTTGTTCTTGAGCCTGTTGGTACGTATGTTCAAGTTTCTATATCTTCTGTCCCACAAAAGAAGTTATAGGAGACCATTGCCGGGTGGGAGGGCTCTTTGATGATGTTGGCAGCCTTTCTGCAGCAACGAGAAGTATAATTGGAGTCCATGGTGGGCAGTTGTATTTCGTGATGGTCGGGCTGTGTATACGACTTTCTGCGCAAAGCAGTTACCATATCAAGCCGATATGCACCCAGATGGAATGTTTTCTGTGCTGTATCTATAAAGGTTTGTGAGGATCTTTATGGACGTGCTGAATTTCCTCCAGGGAAGAAGACGTGTTGCTGTGCCTTCTTGACTGCTGCATCTATGTGGAGGGTCCAGGACAGATTGTTGGTTATTGTCACTCCTAGGAACTTGATGCTCTCAGTCCTCTCCACCTCAGCTCCATTGATGTAGAAAGGGATGTGTCCTTCTGCTTTCTTCTTGAAGCCATGAGCAGTTCTTTTGTTCTGCTGACATGTGGCTGGTGCCAATGGATTGTGCACTGTGATGTTACTGTGCAATGATCATAATCGAGGCTGCTCACAGGCAGTGGTGAGTTGATGGTTTTTGATGTATTTTAGCAGTGGGTTTGTAACTTAAAATGGGCAATTTCTCATCAGTACAATAATTTCTCAAGATTGCTGTCTGTAAAGTTTTAGCCATTGCATCATGAGAAGTAGCAGGTACTTACAGACAGCAACTTCTGGGTCTTCACATATAACTGCATGTGCAGAGATACAAGAAGGTTCTGTCAATTTCATAGGTGAATGACATGAATGCTGACAAGTTCATAATTGCATAATCAGTGTCATAAATTGCATTATATTCTCGTCAATATTAGGAGACTTATGGAGCCCATCCGTTAGCCAACATGAACCTCTGCAGTCAGTCTGCTTACAGACCAATTGACAGTTGTTTTGAAGTAGCTTTCTGTCAACTGGAACTCATATCTTTGGCATGCACAATTGCATAATTTGGCTTCCTTGCCATGGATAAGATGCACAATTTGCTGTTATTTTGTTGGCTCAAGGGAAAATGACTTTCGTGATATGTAATTATTAAAACATCCACCCCACCTTCTCTCCTGTACTGTATTAAAGCTCAAGGACTGAATGGCTAAAGAAAAGTTGTCTGAAAGAACAAGATGGCAGGAATAAACAAATTGTAATCACTGTCTATTTTCTTTATTAGCTCTTTGCCATTTTCAGCAGATAATATGAATTTGCCTGCAGGATGAGTAGCCATTAATCTCGCATATTTAATTTCAAGTGGCATTCAGCTGATCAGTAGACACTAAACACGGACAAAGATTTTTGGTAAACGGGGCTTGCTGTCTATGCCAGTGCATGTTACATTTGGGGAAAAAAAAACACAGAAAGTGACACTCCAGCTGTATAGCAACTGTTGGGAGTGTTCTTCTGTCACATAATAATTGAGTTATTGTAAGTAAACAATGCTGTTAAGCAGCCTCTGTTTATATTAATGTTACATCTTCCTTCTGAGATTCTACGTATCTTCATGGTTTTATTTTAGGTTAACTGACACAGTTACAGAAATTCCTGAACTCACTCAGTTCTTGGCACATGTAGAAGCGTTGCACTTTTATTTTCCCCTACTATATGCAATGATATACAATTACTGAGGGTGATAAAATCAAAGAAAACAATATGGAAAATGGCAGGCGTTGTTAATACTGAAATTTAGCACTTTGTAATGTTTTTAAAACCTCAATATAATTGTATCCTGCTCAATCAATAAAACCTGTCCAAATTGGCATATGCACAGCCATTGAAGCTATAGATTAAAAAAGAATCCTCAGGTACAGTTTAGTTGATGGACTTATCCATTGACCGGATGTATCATAAAGCAGATTTATATCGAGCTTTACTTTTTTAAATTCTTTCCATGGTCACTTGCTGCTTCCTAGATAATTCTGATGAAATGAAAAGAATTATGTCTTTCTTGACACACTGGAAGTAGCTGAGGAGGAATTCAACTGACATAGGGAGATTCAAAAATCCCAGAAGGAAACAACAGTTTAATCTGACCACTCAAAAAGGTTAACCAAGCAGCTATTCAGACTGGTTTCTCAAGGTTAATCCAAGTTGACACCAGTAGGTCATCAGTATTTGGAAGCAAGGGCTGATTGTACTCTGTCTATTATGAACAGCTGGAAGAATATTTTTTCTGATTCAATCAGCGAACCATTGTAACATATAACCTAAATACAGGCATTACTCCAGTGTTGAAATAATGCATTCATACTTGGATAGAACTGAAAAGAAAGGAAAATCTGTTAAACCAGCATTGAACCTTGATTAGATCACACTTAAGAGTACTGCATGCCGTTTTGGTACTTACATTAAAAGGAGGATACAGGAACACTGTAGGATGTGCGGAGAAGATTTATGCAAAGGGCATCAAAAATCCATGGGTTTGCATTTCAGGAGGATTGAAATCTAGGCCTTTTTTCTCTTGAAAATAGAAAACTGAGGGGGTGGATGAGCTGATATAAATTTTGAAAGGTTTTGATAGAATGGATACAGAGATAAATTTTCCTCTCTAGGGCAACAGCATAATTAGATGCACTAATAGAAGACAGTCACTAAGAAATTCAATGGGGAATTCAGAAGAAACTTCATTTTTCAAAAAAGTGGAACTCGCAACCTGGGAGTGGTTGAAGCCAATAGCATTGATACATTTCATGGTAATCTAAAACATTTGAGGGAGTAAGGAATTGCTGGTTAGGATGCAAGACTTATATGAAGAAATATAGCAGAAAGCTCAAGCGAAGCATAAACCCTGATATGGATTAATTGGACCACATGGCCTGCCTCTGTGTTATATTTCCTATGCAGTACCTTCCCTGCAGAATTGATAACCAAATGTTGACTGAAATTGGTTTCCAAATTGCAGTGCTTGCTTACAATAACCTGGCAACTTACTGCTTCTGGCATTCTCCTTCCCTCTCCAAATGGAATTTTATTTCCAATGGCAGAAATTAGGAAGTATTATATTGTTTTCAGGGCACACTGGCTCAACACTGCTATATGTTAGGTTAGGGAATTTTCCAATCATTTTGAAGCAGCTAGTTTCAAGAACTGGACCAGAATGATACTAAAACATCTTGGGTTATTTACATATGTATAAAACACATGGAATTTATTATGTATGAACAACTGTAAAATCAGTTAAAAAAACAAGCCATAACACAGTTGGACTATGAATTTATTGATACCATCTCTGCATGGGTAGTGACCGAGCAGAGCAGATCACCAGCTCATGGCAGAAACTATCCCATTTTCTACTATTGGTGGGCAATTTGCCCATCTAGATAACTGCCCTTGTGATGGAGGAAAAAAATTATGCCACTGAGTTAAGATTTTCTTTAGAATAGCTCACTTTAAGATGAATTGTTTCCTTACTGAAGAGTGTTGGCTCCTCATAATTGTGTGTGGATTGTAAACTGAGAGTTTCAGGTTACATCTAATGAAACTAATGTGACACATTAACACTATTGGCAGCTGGGTTGAAGCAAATCTTAAAAAAAAGTATAATGGCGAGCAAAGGTTCTTCTGAGCACTGTAATAGTCCTGATGATCAATATTGCTCATTTTTCCAGGGGAATCTTGATAATACAGACTGTTAGGCAATGATAGCGCATATGTTCCTGTGGTATTGTGTATCTGGGTTTTGTGTCCAAACATCAATAGCCAGATGGCATTACCTTATCTTTATATTTCCAGAAACATGTTTCATATGGAACTTGCTGTTGTCAATTGTTCAATACTTACTTAAGAGTGAAATGAACAGGTCTTGATCCTATTAAAAACCGACAAGCTTATACATGCCAATGTGATCATCTTTCACTGGTAATGAATGTAACTGAATTAGCTATACCTCCAAAATCCTTGTTGTCCTTGAAATATTCCCGTATTTGTGATACTAAAGAAAGTCCATAAACAACGAAAATAATTTACCAAAATATGTAAAGTGATATACATGGGACTTGCGCTCTGGGAATTTAGAAGTTAGTGTCTGCTGAGCACAGTTCTGAATTAACAAGCTATAAAAAACAACCTCAGAATACAACTGACTGCACTATCAGCAATATTTCCCTGAGCAATCATCTGAGAAAAAGGAATCTGTGCTGTGTGTTTGTCAGTTCACTTTATAAAAAGCTAATTTGAATTCTCCAATGTGCAAAGCCAAGATTACTTTAACACTTGTAATTGCCACGGACAAAGAGCTGTCTTTCTCTTCTGCATTTTTAAAATCCCAAATTGGCATTGCTATTTAGTCCTTCCAAAAAAAAATATTTAAAGTTTGTGGATGAAACTAAAGTATATTTCCCATCACCCAAACAGATTGTTTTTGGTTGACCCAAGCAATATCTCACACTGTACTATCAGCTTTGAAACTTCTATTACAGCCCGAAGATCTGAAAGGCTTTATTGTTTTCAATAAGCCTAGTGGGACAAGGAGATGAATGGAAAGAAATTTGGGCTTTTATAGAAGGCATTTGCTTTCGGATATTTCACCCAATTTTTCTGGAAACAAAGTTTACATTACAAGACATTTTTGTCAATATTCATGAAGCTCTAAGTGAAAAATCAGCTGGTTTACAAAGTGTGAAAGCACTTTGAAGACTGTGATAATAAGATGTGAGTAATGATTCTATGGTTATTTAAAGCCACATGGTGCACATTTTCTTACAAAGTGATAAGTTGATTACTGCTGCTAAGCACAAAATCAGGGACTGAAAATCTTCTGATCATGAAGGATGCATGGTTGCAAGTCAAAAAGATTAATCTTGTGAATATTTACATCTGGATATGCCTGTGGAAAGCCTCACTGGAAGTTAGCAGTAGATTTCACAGTGAAACAAAAATGTCTTCCCAGCTTGGAGAACAATCACAAAATCAAAGATGACCTGGAGTGGAACCAACGAAAGAATGTGAATGCGTAGAGTGAGAGACTCAAGCTCATACAAACCACAGACACAGCAGGGATAATGAGTAAGATTAACCTGAATTCTTTGATTTGTGCATTTTATTGAAGATATTGAAATAAACAGGGGCATTACAGAAAAGCAAAGTGAAAAAAGAATCAACCTGATCCAAGCTGTAATCACCAGATAACACAGAATCTTCCATGACATAAAAATAAGGAGAAATGTCAAAAATAGCCTGCAGGGTGATATAGGTAAGTTAAGCTAGTGGACATAGATTTGGTACATGGAACATAATGTGAAAAATGTAAGGTTATGCAATTTTGCAGACACTAAATCTTATTTAAATGGAGAAAGATGATAGGAAGCTACAGATTAGTGCGATTTGGGAGTTCTCCTGAATAAATCACAAAAAAGCCTAGTGAACAAGTTCAGCAGATAATAGGGAAGGCAGATAAAATGTTGGCCTTAATTTCAAAGGGAATGGAATACAAAAATAGGGAACACTTGCTGAAACTGTAGAAGGCACTAGCTAGGTCACATCTGGAATACTTAGGATAATTTTGGTCCTCTTATCTAAGGAAAGGTCAATGGTATTGGAGCATTCAATAAACCGATCCCAGGTTGGGAGAGATTGCCTTATGAGTTCAAATTGAGTGGCTGGGCTTTTATTCATTGGAGTTTAGAAGAATGAGAGTGGACTTTATTGAAACATACAAGATTCTGAGCGGACTTGACAGTATAGATGGGGAAAGGTTGTTCTCAGTCTTAGAACATAGGGTACAGTCTCAGAGTAAGACGTCCCCCATTTTAAACAGATTAAGATGAATTTCTTTTCGTTGAGTACAGTGAATCTTTATTCCACAGAAACAGCTATTGAGATTACATTGCTGAGCATATTCAAGACTGAGATAGATTGGTAACGTGTACAGGGATCGGGATTACAGAGAAATGGCTGGAAAGTTAAACTGAGGATTATCAGATCAATCATGATCTCTTTAAAAGTCAGAGCTGGGCTGAATAGCCTATTTCTGCTCCAGAACCTTAAAAACATAGAAACTAGGAACAGAAGTGGGCCACTCATTCCTTCAAATCTGTTCAGCCGATTAATATGATCAGGACTGATCTTCTAAATCAATGCCACATTCCTGCTCTCACTGCATCCCCCTTAATGACTTTAATATCTGAAATTTTATCAAATTTTCTTTTGAATATACTCAGTAACCTCCAAAGCTTTTGGTGGTAGTGAATTCCATAAGTTAACCACGGCTTGTTGTCTCTCTATCTCTCTCCAATTCATTTTAAAAATGTTAAACATTTGACTGATAAACTAATATGTTTAGAATTAACCACTAGCGTTCCTTTTAATTTACTTACCGGCTATGTGAGCTTTTGACTGATGTGCCACTACACCAATCAACATGTGCAGACCATTGAAGCATCTGCCCTAAAGCACAAAATGCAGCTTAGCCAGAATGATGCTTACCGCAGCATTTTCAACAGCATCCTCCTCTCCTGTAACCTCTACCATGCCAATACATGGAAACTCCACTACTCATAGGTTCCCTAATGTAATTTGTTGAGAATTGCGTTAATACATTCTGTACATTTATGGCTACCACACCCATGTATCATGAGGAAGATCCTCGAAGGAGAATAATGGAACCCAATAATGTGTGCACATTCATTAAAAAAACTGAAGTTGCAGGAATAGCTCAGCAGGTCTGGCCACATCTGTGAACAAATAAATCAGAGTTAACGTTTCGGGTCCATTGATTGTTCACCAGACCTGAAATGTTAACTCTGATTTTGTCTTGACAGATGATGCTAGACCTGCTGATTCTTTTTCCAGAAACTGCAGCAATATACCATTCGGGAAAAAAAAAACACAAAATAATATTGGAGATGCTGGAACTGCCATTCTGGAGTCTGAGATAATGCGGTGTGAAGCTGGAGGAACACAGCAGGCCAGGCAACATCAGAGGAGCAGGAAAGCTGATGCTTCAGGTCGGGACCCTACTTCAGAATCCCACAAAAGTATATCGATTATGCAGAGGCAGACGACATTAATATGCTTCTGAGTTCCTTTCCAGTTACAGCAAACGGCTGCATGTGATAGTGGCCAGTGGCGACTCAGGTGTAGATGCTGTCATAGACCCAGGGGCTTCAGTCAAAGTTATGGGAGACAAACATGGTCAGGAATGTAGAGGATTGCCCCATTCCCTACAGAACCATGAGGACAACTGCCATCTTTTACAACAGTGACAAAACACTGAAAATGTTCAGGACTGTGGAAGACCTGCCTTTCAAATACATTATAATGAATGCTGTATAATATGTCAAATTTGCAGAATGTGACATACTTACTAGTTTTAGCACTGCCACAGATCTGTAAATCCCGTGCATACCAATTGCGTCATTAATTGCCCTTGAGACAACTATGGTGAACTGTGTTCATGAAACATTGCAGTCCTTGAAACACAGGTGTTAGGAAGGGATTTCAAGTATTTTAACCAAGAGACAGTGAAGGAATGCCAATGTAGTTCCAAGTCAGAATGTCATGCGACTTGGAGGGAAAGTTGCAACTCTTATTTTTGCACTTCCTATTTCATGAATATCCTTGCAGAGTGAATGATTAGCATGCCCACAAATGCACTTGTGAACAGAAAGATTGAATTAAAGTAAACGCCAGGTGAAATAAGAAATTCTGACTTGTATCCCTAAAGCCAGGAGATAAATTGCTTGTGAAAAGAGATGGGCATGTTGGAAAGCAGACAAACTCCTCTGACACTAATTCAGTTGCTGTGACCGATACCAAAGGATTAATGATTACTGCCAAGTGTAGTCTACAAATCATCACACCAAATGCTTTATTCTTCAAAGCAGTGAAAATTTTATTCACAAGCATTGAATCTGATTCTGAAACTGACAGTTTGGATAAAGAGACATGAATCAAATGAGATAAGACTTGATGTCAGATAATAGTGTACCCATGAGAGAAAACATCCATGCATACTTAAGCAATGTTACAAATGAATTGATTTTCAGTTGTTGAACAAATCTTTTATAGCATTGTACTTGAAAGAGCACATTGTTAAATTAATAGAGAACTTAAAATATGTAATAATATTATGAGTTGAATTGAATGTAACCCATTTGTAAACAATCAGTTGAAACCTGCTTATTCAGAAAGGACAGGGCTGTAGCACATTGAGAATTGCATTGGGCATTTTGTCCACTTAAGGCTACAATGCCCATGAATCACCAGTATGAGTCGGGAGAGAGAACAAAGGTATCCATGTTTTAGTAGTTTGTGTATTAGTTCTGTTTCTGAACTTTGCTATTTCTTCCTAAGATCTTTGCACTCTCTAAACAACACAGCATCTTGACTTAGGGTTATATTGCCAATCTGTCACTATCACTGGCTCAAAATCCTGTAATTCCTTCGCCAACAGCACTGTGAAAGTACCTACACCAGATAGATTGCAGTGATTTCAGAAGCCAGCTCACCACTACCTTCTCGATGTAAATTAGAGATTAACAATAAATTCTGGCGTTGTCAACAATGTTCATATGACATCACCAACGCAGGAGATGACATCACCAACCCAAGGAAACCTAAGCAGATAAATAGAAAGCGGGACATAACACCAGCGCTTCGTCTGAGGCTCACTGATGATGTTACCTAGAATGGTGACGAAACATCTGAAAACTAACCTTCCAGCTCAGCGAGCAAACTCAGACCCAGAACCTCAATCTGAGCTACAAATCTTCTCAAAGCTCGCTAACGTTCATATATCCAAAAAATGGTCTTTTAAAAATTGACAGAAATAAGAGATGTGGGTAGATACAGGCTGTCTGGTCAACAACATTAATTTGATACATGTGAATATGATACATATATCTATGTGTAAATGCATTGCATGTATTTTTCAATTTTCTGCAGAAAAATAATCATATTTCTGATCGATTCATTTGTATATTTCACTGAACATATAAAAACTGACTTGATATTGTTTGTAAAATGGAGATTGTAACTCTCATCCTAGTCTAAACAGACAGAATGGGATGTAAAAATCAAAAGATATTTTTCACCCTCTGATAACACTCACTGATGATTGTAACATAGGACAGTTGAAGCATTCAGCTGACCCGACTGGATGTCTCCATAATAAATACCAACTGGGACTGGGTAATTTAAAAAGAATCCCAACCTAACCTTAACAGTTATTGACCAGTAAATATCACCTTCCATAGATGTTTTTCAACAGCCATTCAACAGCAATAAATGACTTGGTAATGTTACTGGTAGATTGGCCTATTTTGAGGACCTGACCACACCAATATTTCCTTGGTGGCCTATGAGCAGAGCTTAAGCATAGTTAGTTGGCCTCCAGAATATTAACAAAGCTCGGCAGACCTCTGGATCCAAAGAAGGGTCTTTTGCAAAGACCAGGATTAGGTTCTGGTCTTTGGGCAGGCTGGAGGACTTGGGACCCAGGATGACATACGTTCTAGCCATGCATGGGGATCTATTCAATATAATTAAGCTTGGCTGCCTCTGTAACTTTCTCCCTCATCTCACACAGCAGATGGGATACAATCAGTCTGGACCTGGGCATTTGTCCACTTTTAAGCCCAACAAAACATCCACTGTCTTCTCAGTTGTTATGTTATACTGCTGAAGAACTTTAGAATGCCTCTTTCCAAATTCTGTACCTACTTCCTTGTCCTCCAAAGTAAATGCTGAAGTGTTCATTTAACATCCTGGCAATGCCCTCAAACTCCTCATACAGATTTCTCCCTTTGTCCCAAATGGGTCCTACTCTTTATTTGTTGTAGGATTCTCTTTGATATACTTCTAGAGCATCTTGGGATTTCCCTTAACCTTAACTTCTAGGTTTTTCTCATGCCCAGTCTTTGCTCTTCTAATCAATTTCTCAAGTATTAATTTCTTAACATGGATAATGATGGGATACTGTAGGGGGAAGGGCTTAGATTAGTTCACAGGTGGGTGCAACATCGAGGGCCGAAGGGCCAGTTCTGTGCTGTATTGTTCTATGTTCTATGTTCTAAGTTCCACCCGAACTTTCTAGACTCCACTAGTTTCATCCAGTCTTAAGTATTCCTAGACATCCAGGGTTCTCAGGCTTATTTCTCTTACATTTCACATTCAAGGGTGCATGCTGGATCTGTACTGTCCCCAATTCCAATGTGAACACTCCCCCCATCTCCCCCACTACGTTGCTGCAGATCCACCGGGAAGTAACTGTTCACAGTCCATTTTGTCAAGCTCCTGCCTTCAACAATTTCACAAA
This sequence comes from Stegostoma tigrinum, assembly GCF_030684315.1. NCBI lineage: Eukaryota > Metazoa > Chordata > Chondrichthyes > Orectolobiformes > Stegostomatidae > Stegostoma > Stegostoma tigrinum. The sequence goes on from NC_081356.1 coordinate 96,434,880, forward strand.
ACAGATTATCTGACCTTCATGCTCATGAAAATTTGCTGTGTGAAAGTTAAACTAAATTAACTTTGCAACAATAACTAACTTCAAAACTATGTATTTGCCTATTCATCAAAATTGTCACTATTGACATTTCAGTGAAGTGCTTTCAGATGCCATATTATTCCTACAAACACTCTTGCACTTTTCTTTTTAGTTAATCATCCATGTCATGAGACAATATCTTGTAATTTAGCAAACATCTCTGTTTGTTCAAGGAAATATGAAATGATCTCTCATGATTGGCTCCAAAGCAATGCAGATCACTACGTTTGACATCAACTTGAATGCAGAAGTTGTTAGGAACAGAGGAGAGTCAGGCATCAGTCAGCATTTGAATTGAACTCCAAATTTGATGTCGGGTTTGTTCCCTTTGCTTTTAACTCTCTGAAGTAAATTCAAAGTAATCTAAAGTGAGATAGTTGGTTTATGAGGTGCCAGGGTGTGTCAACAGCAAATCTGTGCACTGCATGCCTGAGGAACAAAGCTCTTCCAGATTCTTCAGAAGTTTTCATGTCCCCTGTTTACGTGCGTCTTTGCAAGGAGGCATAGCAGAGGACTGGCTAATGGGGTTTAACATGGAGAAATGTACATGTTTGGCTCTCCTTTACACATTGCCAATATTGGAGGCTGGAAGTGAGAAACATGTCAAAACACAAAAGTGAGAAGTATATTAGCTGTTTTCACTCACCCACGAGACACGATAATCAACCCACTGAACATGTAGATAGATACAAAGCATTCTCAGACTTCCATTCATTCCTCCAAATACATTGTGAAAGAAACAGATACGTTGGATATTCATCTCATTGCTGGTAGAGACTTACAGCAGTACACCTACAAGTAAGTAACTATCAAACGCAATTGCTTATATACATCTCTGGCAAATATTTCTATGCCCAGTCCCAATATAACAGCAATTCAATTACAGACAGCAACCACTATTGTTGAGCAGTTGTATTTTTAAGAGAAAATGACAAGAGTTGAGGTAACAGGGATAGATTGCCTGAAATATCCCTGGACAAAAAGCATTTTTAGTTTGCCTGCAATAAGAACAGATTACAGACTCTAAGCTCAGGGCCTCACTAGAAGATTGCTTTACTTTTCTTAACTTTTAAGCGGACAGAATTCAACAAAAAATCCTTTATTATTAGAACAGCTGAGTTACACAAACCAAACACATTTATTTTGTTAAATATATATGAGAATAATTCAAACAGTTATTGTTTGAAGACATTTCAACATATCAGCACCAGAAATCAAATTAGGCCAGCCAGAGGAAAACAAATCATTGCGTATACAAATGTAGGTCAGAGCCTGGAACTCTGTACTAATTAACTCACCTTCCAGCACCCAAAGCTTATCCACAATCTACAAGGTGCAAGCACAAGTCAGGAATGTGATGGAATGATCTCCATTTACTTAATGAATGTAAATCCAGCATAACTCGAGAAGCTCAGCATCAAAAATGATGAAAACTGAAAGAACTGTGGATGCTGTAAATCGGGAACAAAAGTAGAAATTGTGGGAAAAGCTCAGCAGGTGTGACAGCATCTGTGGAGTGAAAATCAGAGTTAACATTTCGGGCCCAGCGACGCTTCCCCAGCACAGTTCCAAGGAAGGGTCACTGGACCCAAAAAGTTACATCAAAAATGATGAAGCTGCTGACTTTATTGGCAAGCCCTCCATATGAATGTCCAGTAATAGAACTGTTTATCATTTGCAGAAAATGTTGCATTCAGCTCAATAAACATACTTCAACATGTCCTTCCAAATCCACAATATCTGCCACCTAGAAGGACAAAGGTGGTAGATTATCACCTGCAAGTTCTCCCCCAAGGCACACACTGGCCATTCTGACCTAAAATGATGCTGCTCTCCCTTCACTGTTGCTCAGTCAAAATCCTGAAATTCCCTTCTTAACTGCATTCTGGGGATGCTTAAACCAAAAGTGGTTCAAGAAGACAGATCACCACCGTATGTCTCAGAAACAAATAAAAACAAACTGGCAGATTTGCCTCTGTAGTTAACTTACATATTTAGGTTATACTGTTCTGCATGGTAACAGAAATAAATATAGAATTCCTGATTGGAGAGTGAGTGAAAAGGCATATAATGTAAATAATTCCAATAGAAATGGCAGTTAAGTGCTTTTAAATATTGTTGTTAACACAATATTGAATTACACTATCAATACCTTGATATCCCTTGATTGGTTGATGTCAATCTCTTTTATATGTTTATGCAAGGAATATTAACTAGGTGTTTTAATGAATAAATACTTTTATAAGTCAGTGATGAACAAAGTAGATATTTTAAGAAGTTTTGATGGTGTAGATCTGGTAAGCTATTTAATATTTACAAAGTTTTCATGGCAAAATTAAAACAAGGCTTTATTTGGGGAAAACTAAGCTGTTAAAGTAACCTTTGTTCAAAAATCCATGTTTGCTAATTAATTTGAATATCAGCCTGTATGTGAGTTGTACAGACAATGCTGTGTCAGCATTTCATGTCAAAGATCACTTTCTACAGCAGACGGAAGGCTCATAATGTGTTTATTTTGACTATCAACATTAGGAAAATGAATATCATTGTACAGGAAGTTGTCACACTGCCATCAATCAACATTGAGGGTGCAATGCTGGAGCTTGTTTATAGCTTCACATATCTAAGCTCCACAATCACTAGTGATCTATTACTTAATGCTGAAATCAACACACATGGTACAAAACCTGCTGCTATTAAAACTAAGCTAAGTATGAAAGAATGGAACACAAAAAACTGCCCACGAACACCAAACTGTGTGTGACATTATACACTTCAGAACTTTAATAACCATTCATTGATTTAAATAATCAACAAACGTAAACTGTCACACATGGAAAGAAGCTGCAATAACTCAGTCTGGAATAAGCTATTCAGGAACAAGGATAAACTTATACAGGAATTAAAAGCAGTTAGCCACATCTGGGAGAAGAAGGAGTCAAAACTATATAAACAACTGTTTTATTAATCAGTTGATGAAGGTTGCTTCATGCCACAAGGTTAACTGATGGCCCTGCAAAAGAATTTAAGGAGTTAATCACAGGAAAGCTATATCTTCAACAGACAGCCAATACCAAATGTAACTAGGAATAGGGAAGCTACTTCTGCTCAGAAGGCAAGCTGCAGACCAGATAGTTTCAGAGGAGTAGTCAATAATTTGGATGAAGTAATCTAAAGAATCGCCAATAATATCACATCATGGATCAAGGGAATGAGAAAAAAACTAAGTATAAAATTCTCCTTCAGCCGAACTTCAAAGAACAATATTGCACAAGGATCAAACCCTGGACACATCCAGAGACAGACAATGTTGGTTGGAATCATAACTACATTCAGGCAATAGCCAAGTTGAATTGTGAGGCTTAACTTGCTGACTTGAGGGTCTTATTTTGGTTACTAAATGCAATAAATTTTAAATCATTATTTCAGTCCTTGATTGGCTGTCAGATTTCTTAGTAAGTAGCCAATTAAAGAAAACTTGTGGTGAATTACTCACAACATGTGAATCTACCAGGCCTGTTTTTTCAGTGCATTCCTCTTACAAAAATGAGACCTGAATAATATACACCAGACTGAAGAATAGGCCAAATAGTTTATACCTTGGTTGCCCCAGATGCATCTTTGTAAGAGTGGGCTCCAGAGATGCAAAGGGTGCTGTTTAACACCAAAACGAATAAGAGGCAAACCATTGTTTCATGAGATGATAACTGCAAACATTACAAAAATAGCAACCGAGGGATCGAGTTGCCAATCTATGGACTTATGCTTTGCTTTGGAGATGTTATTTTGTTGGTTTTTCTGTCAATTAGTTTTCAGAAAATTGACTGTCAAGAGAGTATCCACAGGTTTAGCATCCAGAAAAACTGGAAAATGAGGAAGGATGGGTAACTAGGAACAACTACACAGAAGATGTTTCCTACAGCTGGAGCATATAAAATAAAATAAATTAAGGCATGACACACCATTATGAATTGATATCATGATCTCAGTAAAATCCTGGCCTTCAGCATGTATGCGGTTTGTATAACCAGCTGAAGACTTTAAATTACCCTCTTTTTTTGTTTAACAATTCGTTATAATGGGGAGAGTTACTGCAATGGGATTTCTGTCTGCTGACTGACCAAAATTGAAGAAAATTAATCGAAGGCTTTTTCCTTTAAACATTAAATATTAAATAAGTTAAATATTAAAAATAAACAGAACTGTGGTAAGCGATTGTGTTTTCACAAAGTGGGCTTCTGGGTAGAACCATGAAACACTGACTGCAATGATATGTATATATAACTGACAATAATCAGATTAAGAAGCAGAAGAGAATTTGAAGACCTATACAAATAAGCATCAATGATTTATAACAATCATGTTGTCCCAGAATTCGTTCTTCTTTAATTTACTGACTGGGAAATCAACATGGAGTGGTATTAGTCAGTTCGTTCTACTGTTGTGCTGATAAAATGCTACTGAGGTCATTAATAGCTAGTCAGCTCTGTGACACATTGAAGATTTTTCATCTCCAAATGGATAAGTTGAGTTTTAACTGGACTGGTTTGGTTTAAGGGATCAGTCAATTTGTGGCAATGCAAGATAGGAGTGTCTGGTTGGATGGTTCGTGGGGAATGTGGGGAGTCAGTAGCATGGTTACCCAACAGTTAGAATGGGGTTGATCCTCTAACTCCATCTGGGTTGTCTTCCATTTAAGACAACTGGGGTCTGCCATTAGAACTTTAAACTTCCCAGGCAATTTTCACATGTCATTACATCAGCATAAATATTCCCTCTGAATTGCCTTGCTGCTGCGCAGATCTGTCTCCAAGGCCACATATGATAACAGTTGTGGAGAGCAGAAGCTATATTTGGGTATGTGGTTGGTGGTCATAGGGCTCACGGTGGCCTTGTAGTCACACAGCTTAGAGAGAACGTTTGTCAGGACTTCCAAAGTGCCTCAACACACATCTTTCTAGCAAAAACAGATGTTGTCAGAGAAACTCAGAAGGCCTGGCAGCATCTGTGAAGAGAAAACATTTCAAGTCCAGTGACACTTTTTCAGGACACATTTTTCAAGGCATGTCCTATCACTGACTATCCAGAGACTGGACAAGTGCATCTTTGTTATAACTCCTCTTGGGATAAAAGTTCTTGATTAATGTTGTAAGTCTGGATTGGAATAAAGCTACAAACCACATTTCATCCTTTTTTAATGTGGGTACTTTGTGGCAATAAAAATATGCAATTCCTGAAGACTGAGGTCATTGCATTGAAAATTGATACATAACTGACGCAAGCATTAGAAACTAGAGGCAGCCATCATTGTTCTATTTAAAGGAAATTCTCTGTCTCTTTGTAAAATAGAGCAGACATTCATTGGACAATTTGCTAACACTCTTTAGCACTCTTGGACAATCTTGGAATATGCATAATGACTGTTGAGCCTTCTGAAGCCATAAAATGCTTTGGGCAACACATTTTTCCTGCAGTCCTTTGGCAGTTTCATTCCGATCTGATACACAGTAGCAGAAGCAAGTGGAAGAATGAGCACAGGCGATGCATCTAAAGGGAAATTATTAAGACGAAAGGTGAAGGCAGTAAACTGTTCAACCTCTCAGGAGAATATGTCAGTGCAGGGCATTTATACCTATATCTAGTTGAGCTGCTGTTCTCTTGAGAGATTGCCACAAAGTTGTGTAATGATACCTTTAAACATCAGTCCCAGGCAATACAGCTTTGTGGTGCAGTGGTGGAATCTCTGCCTTTGAGTCAAGAGGTCCTAGTTCAACTCTGACCTACTAGAGATGTACAAGAACCTCTCTGAACAGGTCGGTTAAAAATATTTGTGTATTCCAGTATATGCCTTCAGCTTTTCCCAGGTAATAAAGAAGATATCAAAAATATCTGTTACACTGCATTGCATACCTTTGATAATCAGTGCCATATTTAACAAATGAAAAGGCAGAAACGGCACAATTTGTTTTGTGGATACATATAACTGTTTCATTCACTCAAGTCTGGAGCCTCACTGACTGTACCCATATTAAACTTTTTCATGCATCACCAAGGTTTCCAATTAATTAATTTGAAAGTAATATTAGCTCATCTTTCAGGGTGATCTGTGCTGACTGTCCTGCTTATCCATTGTGGTGCTTTTGCATCACACTAGAGCTTAATTCCTCCATTCCTTGTCCCTGAGCAGTGAACAAAAGGCTGGTTTCTTGTGGGCAAATAAAGTTGCCGACTGAATCCTCTCAGGAACCCATGCTCGGTGGCTAAATATACAATGTTTAGATCCAGAACTCAAATGGAGTTGTTTTTGAGGAACCATTTAGAATTCTCAGTCAATAACTCTGCACTATCTGATAGAATCCAAGAAAGGAGTACTGCATTGATGTGTGTAACCTTATTTCAGTCCAGACCAATGTATGGAATTACAATTGGATACATCTGATTTTGTGCTTTTGGCAGGCAATGTTACTTCCCAGAAAAACAAATTCATAAAGTTATTTACCGAAGTTCCCAAGTGAACCATAAAATCACACACAGCAGACAGAAACTATTCAATCTGCTGTGCCTATACCATTTCTGCAGAGAAAACCAATCAAATTAGTCCCACTCACCTGCTGTTTCCCCATAGCTGTGCAATTTGTTTCCTTTTAAGTGTTTATCCAATTTTCTTGTAAATGGTACAATTGAATCTGTTTCCATTCTATTTGGCAGTCCATTCCAGATCACAGCAACTGACCAAAAATCCACATTTCTCCTCATATTCTTTATCAATTTCCTTAAATCTATGTCCGCTGGTTATAGATCGCCATGTCATTGAAAACAAATTCTCGATATTTACTCTACCAAATCAGTTCCTAAGTTAGAAAAGCCATGTATAATCTTTGAGAAAAATTCCAGACTTTCTCTTTGCAATTGAAGTCTGTCATTGCTGTGATAACAAAGTGTAGAGCTGGATGAACACAGCAGGCCAAGCAGCATCTTAAGAGCACAAAAGCTGACGTTTCGGGCCTAGACCCTTCATCAGAAATGGGGGAGGGGGAGAGGGTCCTCTCACCCATCCCCTCCTCCCACCTCAAGCTGCACCCCCATTTCCTTCCTACTAACCTCATCCCACCCCCTTGGCCTGTCCGCCCTCTCCGGTCTGACCTATCCCCTCCCTACCTCCCCACCTACACTCACCTCTACAGGCTCCATCCCCACCTCTTTAACTTGTCTGTCTCCTCGCCACCTATCTTGTCCTCTATTTATCTTTGATCAGCCTCCCCCTCTCTCCCTATTTATTTCAGAACCATTTCCTCCTCCGCTATTTCTGATAAAGGGCCTAGGCCTGAAAAGTCAGCTTTTGTGCTCCTAAGATGCTGCTTGGCCTACTGTAGTCATCCAGCTCCGCACTTTGTTATCTCGGATTCTCCAGCATCTGCAGTTCCTATCATCTCTGTCATTGCCGTCGCCAGTTTAGGAAACCTTTTTCTGCTCCCGCACTAAGGACGTGCCATCCACTGCGCAACATAAACATACAATTTTCTGTTGCAGATATGGGTGTGCAACCAATAAGCTGAATACAAGCTGATTACCCACTCCCTCCCCTCTGTTTAGAGCCATACAGAATTTAATTGGCTTTTTATGCACTTATTTTCTCTGCAGACTCAACCATAATGACTCAATTTCTGATTTGTGTTGTTAAATCCCTGCTGTGTAATTGGAAAAGCTCTAAAATAACAAAGTTAAAAAAATGTTGTTCAGGATTTTTAGCACCAGGTCTATATGTTTCTCTCCATGGTTCCTCTGGTACATGCACATTAGAACCTCAGGAGATAGACTGATAACATAATGAACACAGCATAGTTGGAAATTATCACCACCTAGCAATGTGCTTCTTTTTTGATGTAGATTATTGAATTTTATATTTTGAGTGATTAATCTTCAATAATATAAAATTAAGACACTTTGGAAACTTCTGAATTAATATGAATAATACAACGTTTCCTTTTTCATGAAATTATTTTGACTTTCTTCCAGTACATGAAATGGGCTCCTTTCCTATTGATTGCTAGGTACGAAAAGGTGATGGCATTTCTTGATTGTGATTGCACTAAAAATTCTCACTGATATTGGTATTCTCTATATCAGGAGGTTTATATATTGTCTCTTCATATAGCAGGACTCTGTTTGGGTTGGTGGTGGGGGTTGGTTGGGGCTGTCAGTGGAGAGTGGTTTGCTTGTGTTCATTGTGATGGAAACAATGTATTAAAACTGTAAAAACTGTTTGAACACTATTCATGTTAGCTAATGTACAGTCCTGTTGGGATTTTTTAAAAAAATTGATAAAAATGCCTGATGTTAATAACATGCTGCTATTCTGTGATAGTTACACAAATAATTGTTCAAATTAAATATATTTCGTCCAATAGCGTTCATTTTTATCAGTTAAAGAGATAAACAAATGATACTTCAGTACACTTATCAAGATAAAGAGATTTAGAAATCAGTCTCTTTTTAACTATGTCACTATTGATTTTAACACTAAATGGTGTCATGCACATGCTTGACTTCAACCTGTTGATAATTATAGGTAGTTTGGACTATGTTTGGACTGTGTTGAGGTATTTGCTTACCTGCCACAGTCTGACTATAATTGCTACTGACTCATGGAATACAAATGCTGTGTCCATAACATAGTAGCAATCCCCTTTGGAGCAAAAAAAATGTGCAAAAACAGACATTGGCATTCCAGAGATCAAACCCCCTTGTATCATGATTGATTTTCCCTGGAAAATGTGCAATGTTTGATTAATTTCCCTAATCATGTCTAAATGTGTGATGAACACAAACACAGTCCTTACAACTAATTGAACTAAAACATTTTTTTAAAAATGTGAAATTAGAATGTGCCTTTTATTGAAGGTTTGGTAAAAAATAATTAGCATACCTTTATTTCTACTGACTTTAGTGAAAGATTGAGACCCATCACCAACACCACCCTTCTCCCCTGCTGCTTGTTGAAAGCCAACAGTGATAGGAAGAGATTTTTAGTGGCCATTTGATTGGAAGGAGGTGAAATCTCCATGCTGAACCCTACTATCCAGTCATATGGCACCCCACCTTTAAATTTGGAGACCACAATATTTTGCCTTATGTTTCAATTCAATGGTCTTTTTTTCAATAAAGCCATCTACTGAATCATCTCATTAGAGGCTGTGGGTCACTCAGTTCATCAGTAAGGTGACAATAGCATCTTGAGTTTTTAGAAATGCCAACCTGACAGGATCTTGATTAAAAGCAGTGACAGTTTAATTAGTATTCTGGTTTTTTAGATAGTTTAGGTTAGAGGGTTATAAGCAGTTTGTCGGGCAATTCACTGCAATTACCCAAACATATCTTTGCATGCCAGTCAGACATGGCTGCTCAGCTCAATTGATCATGTTATATCATTTGTACTGCTCCTTAATCCCAATGCTCTTGACCCGTGGTTTCATTTGCTGATGTTTTGTGTTTCTTGTTCATACTCCTTCAGCTCTTACATTTCCCAATGGATGTTCCTGAGCTGATTTGTTTCCAGGTTTCCTGTAATGTTTAGGACGGCATGTGTTATATATTTCTGTCTCCATGCAGTAGAGGACTTTGAGCCTGCAATTCATCTGTAACACATTGTCATTTTATTTTGGGAAAGAGGAAGCTGCTCTGCTTACATGCTCAAAAAGGCATCTCTAGTGATTTGAAAATAAATTGAACAAAACAAAATGAACAAAGGAAGCATAATTGCTCAAACAGTTTGAACTAATTAATGAGATAACTTGAAACAATTAGCGTGGAATTTATTTGTATTGTAAAATGGAATGTCATGCAAACATATCACGCAAATAACATCACTAATGTGGGGCAATGTAAACACAACATGAAGATGAATGTCCAGTCTTTTCAAATGGTCCTGGAATTGCACATTAAGATTTGTGTGAATTGGAGAGGTGCCATCACTTGGTTTAACTCTGCTGTTCTCCACAGCATATAGCAACTGACTGGAAATGCATTCACTTCAGCAGGGACTAATAGCTGTTCAACACTGGTTTAATGGACGGAGCTGAAGGGTATGCCAGGAGCAGCACCAGGCATACTCAATGGTGAGGTGTCAACCTGGTGCAGACACCAAGCAGAACTACTTGCCTGTCAATCGCATAAGCAGCAAGTGATAGACAGAGCTAAGTGATCCCATTTCCAACAGATCAGATTTCACATCCAGTTGTGAATGGTGTAGATGACTAAACAACTCACTGGAGGAGGAGGCTCCACAATGCCAAATCCTTAATCTTGGAAAAGCCCAGCACGTTAATGCAATGATCTTCAGCCAGAAGTGCTAAGTGGCTGACCCATCTCTGCCTCCCCCAGTAGTCCCCAGCATTACAGATACCAGTCTTCAGCCAATTCGATTCACTCCATGTGATACCATGAAACCATTGGAGATACTGGATACTGCAAAGGCTACAGGCCCTGACAACATTCCAGCTATAGTACTGAAGACTTGCGCTCTAAAACTTACCGCTCCCCTAGCCAAGCTATTGCAGTGCAGTTACAACACTGGTATCTACCTAACAATGTGGAAAATTGTCCAGGTACGTCATGTACATAAAATGCAGGACAAATCCAACCCAACCAATTATTGCCCCATCAACCTACTATGGATCATCAGTAAAGTGATGGAAATTGTCATCAACAGAGTGATCAAGCAGCACCTGCACAGCAAAAGCGTGGTCAGCGATGCCCATGTTGGATTCTACCAGAGCTATTAACTCCTGACATCATTATAGCATTGATTCAACATGGACAAATGCTATATTCCAGAAGTGAAGTGAAAGTGACATCCCTTGACATCAAGGATAGTAGGAACTGCAGATGCTGGAGAATCTGAGATAACCAGGTGTAGAGCTGGATGAACACAGCAGGCCAAGCAGCATCAGAGGAGCAGGAGGCTGACGTTTTGGGCTTAGACCTTTCTTCAGAAATGGGAGGATTTCCGAAGAAAGGTCTAAGCCCGAAACATCAGCCTTCCTGCTCCTCTGTAGCTGCTTGGCCTATTGTGTTCATCCAGCTCTATAACTTGTTATCCCTTAACATCAAGGTTGCATTCGACCGAGTGTGGCATCAAGGAACCCTAACAAAACTGGAATCAATAGGTATTGGGGGCAAACTCTCCAGTGGTTAGAGTCATACCCTGACACATAGGAAGATGTTTAAAGTTTTTGAGAAGACTTGTAGCTCGGGTTATGGATGGTGTTGTAGACTTGCTCAATGAGCAGGTGTGTTTGGTTGCAGACGTTTCATCACCCAGCTTGGCAACATCGTCAGTGCGCCTCCGGTGAAATGTTGGTGTTCTGTCCCATTTGGTATTTATATGCCTTGGTTTGCTGGGGTTGTTGGCATCCCTTCTGTTGTCAGTGGTTTGTATATTAGGCCTAGTTCAATGTGTTTGTTGATGGAGTTCTCGTTGGAATGCCAGACCTCCAGGAATTCCCTGGTGTGCTCTGTTTGGCTAATGCTATTATGGATGCATTGTCCCAGTTGAATTTGTGCCCTTCTTTGTCCGTGTATTGAGACCAGTTAGAATTGGTCGTGTCTCTTGGTGGCTAGCTGGTGTTCATTTATCCTTGTTGTCAGTTTTCTTCCAGTTTGGCCAATGTAATGTTTCTCACAGTTCTTGTATGGTATTTTGCAAAATACGTTAGTTTTATTAGTTATGAGTATGTGATCAATTACATTTGTAGTAGCTGTCATGTGGTCATTGTTAGTTTGTGGGTTCCTCTCATATATAGGGGTCTGAGTAGTCTTGTGGCCAACTCTGATGTCTCTGATGTACGGTAGGGTGACTAATGTATCTGGCCATGTTGTATTTTCTTGTTATGGTCTGTCACGGAGGTAATGGCGAATTGTGCTTTTTGGGTATCCATTCCTTTTAAAAACTCCATGTAAGTGCTCCTTTCTGCTTTATGCAATTCCAGGTTGCTGCAGTGAGTTGTGGCTTGTTTGAATAATGTCCTGTGCAGCTCCATTTACGGGTGTTTGGGTAGTTGTCGGATTAATTAAGCTTCTGGTCTATATGTGTGGTCTTTCTGTATACCCTAGTATGAAGTTCCCTGTTGTGTTCACATTCTACCATTATGTCTAGGAAGTGTAGTCGGTTATTGCTGTCTTCTTATGTGAATTTTATTCTAGTGAGGATGTTTATGTATTGGTGGGTTCCTTCTAATCTCATATGTTTGATATTCACAAAGGTGTCATCTACATCGCGGACCCTGAGTGTGGGTTGTATGGTGGGGAGCACTGTACATTCTCTGCATTGCCACTTCTGCAATCGGTCCTGTTATTGGGAATCCCACTGGTGTTCCATTAATTTGTTTGAAAATATGCTAGTTGAAGGTGAAGTGGGTTGTGAGGCACAGATCCAGCAATTTCAGGGTGCTGTCCTTGTTGCCATGGAGTGTCTGCCTTTCTGATTTGTCCAACAGTGTAGCGTTCGTCTCTTTGGCTAGGTCGATGCTTATGGATGTAAATAGTGTTGTTGTGTCGAAGGATATCATTGTCATTAATATAGTGCTGTTAGGGGGGAAGTTCTAACACTTTGACCCAGCGACACTGAAGGAATGACAATACTTTTCCAAGTCAGGATGGTAAAGGTTTAGATTAGACTCCCTACAGTGTGGAAACAGGCCCTTTGGCCCAACAAGTCCACACCGCACCTTGAAGCATCCCACCCAGATCCATCCCCCTATAACCCACACACCCCTGAACACTACGGGCAATTTAGCATGGCCAATCCACCTAACCTGCACATCTTTGGACTGTGGGAGGAAACCGGAGTACCCAGAGGAAACGCACGCAGACACGGGGAGAATGTGCAAACTCCACACAGACAGTCGCCGAGGCAGGAATCAAACCTGGGTCCCTGCCGCTGTGAGGCTGCAGTGCTAACCACTGAGCCACCGTGGGGGGATCTTTCAAGTGGTTCTGTTCCCATGTGCCTGTTATCCTTGTTCTTCTAGCGGTTCTGTGTTTGCAAGGTACTGTCTGAGAAGCCATGGTAAATTTCTGCAGTTCATCTTGGAGATGTTACATGCTGCTGCTACAGAGTGTCGCTAGTGAAAGGAGTGAACGTTTCTCGATGGGGCACCAATCAAGTTGGCTGCTTCTTCCTGGAAGTTGTTAAACTTCTTGAGTATTGTTGGAGCTGCTGTCATCCAGGCAAGTCGAGAGTATTTACACTTTTAATTTGTCCCTTGTAGACAGTGAACAGACTTTAACAAGTCAAGACATGAGTTATTTGCTACAGAATTCATAGTTTCTGACCAGGCCTTGTAGCCACAGCATTTATATGGATGGTCTAGTTTTGATTCTGGTCGATGGTGACCCTCAGAATGGTGGTATGGAAGATTCAGCACTGATAATGCCATTAACTGTCAAGAGCTGATGATGAGATTCTCTTTTGTTGGACATGGTTTTTGCCTGGTACTTGTATGGCACAAATATTACTTGCTACTTCTGAGCCCATGCCTGGATATTGTTCAGATCTTGTGCCATTTGAACATGAATTACTTCATTTCTCCTGTTTCCCTGTCCATTTTGAGCCTCTGGTGTGTCTATGAAGCCAGATTTCTTATATGTTTAGGCCCAGTATCTTTGAGTACTACACGCCTTGCACAGATCTTGAAATACAGTATAGTTTTGCAGAGGGCCTATAGACTGCAACTACTGCACAGTTTGCTTGTTTTTTGTGTCCTGATGACAGTGTCTATACAGTTCACTGCATCCACGGCTTATTGGTACAGTAACCCAGTTACAACATTTTTGGCAATCTACCAGCAATGTATCATTCTTGTGACCTTTTTTTTCAATCTCTTATTAGAGTCATAGAGTTTACAGCACAGAAAATGGCCCTTAGATCCATCAAATCTGGTTTGGTCAAAAACAACCACCTAACTATTCTAATCCTGTTTTCCAGCACTTGGTCCACAGCCGTCTATACTCTGGTATTGTAAGTACCTATCTCAATAACTAATAAATATTATGAAGGTTTCTGACTCTACCATCCTTACAGCACTAAATGGAACTTTTTCAGAATGTCTCATAAGTATTGAGGTAATCATTAATCTAATTATCCACTTCAGTAGCTCAGTTTCTGAAAATGCCACATTTCTTGCCCTATTATGGTAATTACTGGCAAATTGATCTACCGATTCCAGGAGCTGTTGCCTGTAGTACATCAGTTCTAGGAGATGAATTTTAAAACGTATTCTTACATAAAGCTCATCTTCCAACATTTTTCATATTGTTACAAAATCATTTTGGCCCTCTTCCTACAAAACAGGAATCTTGATTCTATGTAGCTGTTCATTTCAAACACTTAGAAGTATTTTCATGGCTTGACTATCGAGTTCTGCAACTGCATGCATTATTACATTTTTTAAAAAGTTTGAACTCAGTTTGGACATCTGAGGCCTCCCGATTAATGTTGGGCTATTTGATATCTATTGTTTCACTGCCCTTTTGCCCTTTGTACACAGTTTAGATGTGGAGGGGCTTGTAGTAGTCTTAATATTATTCACTGTGAGTGTAACTTCAGCGGTACATTTGCGTTCTGCTTTCTATTTTGCCTTGTCCAGCTCTGTGTTTAGAATAACTTCTCTATAATCCCCTTTTAACTTTGTTTTGTTGCCTAACCTATTCTTCCTCTCACCTATCCTGCCCTCCCACCTCAAGCCACACCTGCATTTCCTACCTGCTAACCTCATCCCGCCCCCTTGACCCGTCCGTCGTCCCCGGACTGATCTATCCCCTCCCTACCTCCCCACCCATACTCTCCTCTCCACCTATCTTCTCCTCTATCCATCTTCAGTACGCCTCCCCCTCTCTCCCTATTTATTTCAGAATCCTCTCGCCATTCCCCTTTTCTGACAAAGGGTCTAGGCCCGAAACGTCAGCTTTTGTGCTCCTAAGATGTTGCTTGGCCTGCTGTATTCATCAGCTCCACACTTTGTTATCTTGTATTCCCACTTGCCACTCATCAAATATCCACCAAAAAATAAATAGGCATCCCTAGCACCCCATGCCACATTTAAAACATTGCTGTGCAAGTGGACAAGCACGGGAAACCTGCCATTACCCTTCACCATTGATGTGGCACAACAACAAGTTAGCCAGACTGCTTACTCCACATAACTGGGATGGCTTTATCACAAATTCACCATTCTCTCACTCTAGTCGCAATTTAATTACCATGCCACATAGCTATAACCTGTCAAAACACTCTATGTTAGCACTACCCTGTCCCCAATGCCCTCAGTAGTTCCATAACTTGTCCAGTAGGGGAACACCACATGCAGGCAAGCAATCACATCAATACAAACATAAACTTTGATTTACAAACAGCAACAGTGACAACAAACAAAACTAATAGAGGCTGAAGTTCATCCCTACAATGCAAACCAGATTTCAGCATCATAACCAAAGGATACTTTGCTGTCTCTGATTATCTTCTGTGCTCAGCTCTCATCTATTGAAAGCGGATGTCATTTTCAGTACTTAATACAGCTGAGAGCTGCCATGGATGATGGAAGTATCCTCCTCCCTAAATGCTACCATTCAATTTGAGTTCAGAGTGGTGAAGATTTGTACATGTCCATGTGAAAAAATTAAAGATAGAGCTCAATAACTACTCATGGAAAAGAAAATGATTGAGAATCTGGCGCACAATACTTCAATCAGAACAATAATCAGTCTAGTTCCCAATTTAACATCAAAACAAATCAATTAATCACAAACCTCTCAATCTCATGATGATGGAGAAGTGGAATGTTATGATTGATGTTCAAGCCAGAGAATTGTAATCCTCAAGAGAATTTGACAAAGTACAGCATCTCAGTCTCGTTGTAAGATGATTTCTTGTGGCATAAATAGGAGCCACTGAATGGATGCACTGAGTGGAACAAACAGTGAATCAGGTCAAGCAGAAATTTTGGTTCGGATAATTGTACCTTTACAGCGATCTCCTTGACAATATGTTTATAATTAGACTGTTTTTCTTTTTTAAGACGAGGTGATTATTATTGTTGTAATGTCAAAGAGATAGAGATAGGCGTTTTCTTTCCATGAGATTATAATTGGCATAGATCATAAGGTTTGCTTCTGCTTAACCTACTTTTCCATATTTATAGACCACACAACACAGAGTAAAGTAGAGAATGTGACAATGATATTCAATGACATGGTAACAGAAACAAATATGGGGTGACTGTAAAATTGGCTTTTGCTTTTTACTCAACTAGATCAATTTCATTCCTAATATTTGACCTGCCTGGATGGTCTGATAATATTCAGTTTTCAATCAATTGCGAATAATGCCCATTAAGATAAATATCAATGGACGACATGCTACCATCAGGGGAGAAGTAGTCTTTTACTTAGAATTAGACTTAGTTCCTTCAGTCATGTACAGGAATGGGGAAGCAAAACTCTGTCACTGGCTTTGGTCCATCTAAATTCCTTTAATTCCACCCCAGGTTTCATCCTGTTCTTGGACGTCATTCTTAAATGTACTTCAGCAGGTCCTCTTTGGTCAGTCCCATTGTCTTCTTCTACCAAGTGGTGACTATTCAACTGCCACTCTGGCCTCTAAACCCAGGAGATGAAGTTTGTTTTGTGCCATTGTTTGTCAGCTCTCTGTCACAATGTCCCAAAGGTGCTTCTGCCCAATTCTCTGCAACACTTCCTTATTGGTGATGTTATCTCTTTCTGCTCAGGACCTTGCGTAGGTTGTGCTTATGAAAGATGCCCAATTGCAATTGACACTTTTACAGTTTTCCTCCTTGTCTCACTATTTGGCACTATTGTGGATTAATGGAAACACAGATCCATAGCTGAATTGATGGAGCTGGCAGACCAATGCTGCATCGCTGATTCTTGAATAGGTGCTGATTTCTATATCTTACTCCCCAGAAATTTTTCTTCCTTGATAGGGAAATAGTCAATGACATTGATGTTCTGTTGCCTGATGGTGAAGGGAGTGCCTTGTTGCTCTCCAGTCATCACATTATTGATTTCCATCAGCTAGTGTACAGTCAACCTTGGCACGGGTATTCTCAAGAGTGTTGGCCATACCTTGGAGCGTGCACAATTCTTTGGCTGAGGCATAAAAGATATTGGTTCCAGAAGTACTATCGAGACTAAAATTGAAGCAAAATTGGTTTAACCATCGTTTGTTGAAACTGGGTTACTTTTTGTGCTCCTAAGATGCTGCTTGGCCCGCTTTGCTCATCCAGCTCCACACTTTGCTATCTATAATGCAATATGCACTAGGTTATGGAAGATTAGCCATCAGGAATATCTGAACGCTTCAAGACTTCAATGTAAGGACCGAATGCTACTATTTCTGGTGGGACCTGCACTGTAATACTCCTGGAGGCAACCTTTGGACTTGCTGCCTCCAAGTTTGCCATCTAATTTAAAGTGATGGATGGAATTAAGTGCTTCAGGCCCAACGGTAATGCTGACATCTACAAAGCCTTGTCAACCACACCAACAGACATAATGCTGCAGAAGCAAGTCGGAGGGTGAGTGGGTACCTCTATTTTGAGATGCCCTGAGTGAAATGAATCAAAAATTATAAACTAGTAGAGCAGGTCTTTTCAGATAACCCATTAAGGCTGTGCAGGCAATCGGTTCCATATGCACCCCCAGACACTTACTGAAAATGGAGCTCACAGCCTTTGTATATAGCAAGGGAGCATTCTATCATTAGTAACTTGCTGAAGGCTGTGAGAAATCACTCTTAATAAGCCCTTCAATTATTTGAAAAGGGTGTCCACCTCTGTTTGATAGGCAGTCAATCTGCATCATTATCTTTCTCAATCTCCACATGCTGCCCAAAGTGCTGAGAATTTCCACCATTTTCTGCTTAGGTTTCAGATTTTCAGGCATCTGCTGTGTGTTGTTTGTGAGATACCTGTATTAGTTGTCTCTAATGACATCCTATTTTAATATTGCAATAATATAATTTGTTTGTACTATCTGTGGAATTTTTCTGACCATTTTTTCTTTTTGTGACCCTAGTTGCTTGTTTGTATGTTTAATTAGAATTGCTGAACCAGAGATTTTTTTTATCCATACATTGGATGTGGACATTGCTGGCTCAGGGAGTACTCATTGCCCATCCCTAATTACCCATGGGGTAGGTAAGAGTCAACTGCACTGAACATTGAACATAAAGACAGTACAGTGCAGGAACAGGCCATTTGGTCCACCATGTCTGGGCCGACCTTGATGCTGTTCTAAACCAATCCCTCTGTTCTCTGTCTGTCTAAATGCCTCCTAAACATTGCTATTGTATCCGCACCTACCGTCTCTGCAGGCAGTGTGTTCCAGGCACCTACCATCATCTGTGTAAAAAACTTCCCTTTACATTTCCCTTAAACATTTTCCTCTCACCTTAACCCTATCATATCTAGTATTTGACATTCCCAATCTGGGATAAAAAAACCCTGACTATCCACCCTATCAATGCATCTGAAAACTTTATATACTTCTAACAACTAAAAATGTTTAGAACAAAAGGAAAATCAGTTTCCAACGCTATGGCAAAAAAAATCCCAAGTTTGTCCAATCTCTCCTCATAGATACTACACTTCAAACTAAGCAACATCCTGGTAAAGAGATAAAGGGAACTGCAGATGCTGGAGAATCTGAGATAACAAAGTGTGGAGCTGGATGAGCACAGCAGGCCAAGCAACTTCTTAGGAGCACAAAACTGATGTTTTGAGCCGACACCTTCACCAGAAAAGGGGGAGGGGGAGAGGGTTCTGAAACAAACAGGGAGAGAGGGGGAGGCGGATTGAAGATGGATACAGGAGAACCTGTCCACTTCCCCCTCTCTCCCTATTTATTCCAGAACCCTCTCCCTGTCCCCCTTTTCTGATGAAGGGTCTTGGCTCGAAACGTCAGCTTTTGTGCTCCTAAGATGCTGCTTGGCCTGCTGTGTTCATCCAGCTCCACATTTTGTTATCTAACATCCCGGTAAACCTCTTTTGCACCCCCCCCCCCCCCCCCCAAGGGCTCCACATCTTTCTTATAATGCGAGGGGCCTGGAGCCACAGGTAGCCCAGACCAGGCAAGGGCAACAGCTTCCCTCCCTAATGGGCAGTAGTGAACCAGATGGGCTTTTCCCCAGCAATTGACAACAATCCTGTGCTCATCAGCAGACTCTTAACTCTAGATTTTTGTTGATTTCAAATTCCACTATGTGTGACGGTAGATTTGATGTTGAGCACCAAGAACATTACATGAAAATTTGGATTAGTAGTCTAGCAATAATAGCACTGGACCATTACCTCTACTAAATGACACTCTAGTTCACCTTGCAGAGTAACCGTGATGCAATATTTAATTGCCTTTTGATGTAGAGCAAGGCTTTAAAATTCCCTGAGTTTATATATTGTGACTGGTCTTGATTAAATATTAATGCAAAAAGCCTTTCAAATTCAGCCTTATGCTGGGAAATCATGAAAGAAGTGAATGGGGGATTGCATGAAATATCAGCCCTAAAAGGACTGTTGGAATAAGTTAATAGAATGTATCCAGCTGGAAGATAAGTGGCTGTTAAGACAGCAGAACCTTTTCTTAGACTTGACAAGTTCTGTAAATATTTTAGGTGTCAACTTCAACCTTTACAGAAGTAGCTAGAGGTAAAAAATAGTGAAGAAAACAAATGTGGCAGTATGAAACAGGTGTAGAAATTCTTTCAGGGCCATTGAGATGTTCAAGCCTTCCAATTTTATAAAATGCAAGTTGAGCTGTTTGTCTTGTCAGTGTCATCCAAAAAGTAAATCTTAGGAAGGTGTTCAGTGTCTGTCATCTGCACAGCTCCGGGTGTAGCATAACATCCCCACCTTTGGGCCAAGAGGTCCAGGATCAAGTCCCACTTACTACAGAGGAACAGGTTGATGAAAAATATCCACGACGACTAAGCGCTTTATTCTTCTTGTATAATCAATGTTATATAAATTAGTAACTATTGTTCAGTTTCAATTTAGTTTGTTAACTCAAAATGTTTGGAACAAAAGGAGAATCAACAGCTTAATGTACTGCAAACATTCTCAAATTCTGCATGTCATAAGTTAACATCTTCAAAAATACTTGTGGAAGAGAAAATTATGGTATAACACCAGTCAGAATGCTATTCTGTGTTTTAATGTCTTTCTTTATCATTTTATGTTTTATTTGTGTGAGAGGTCTATTACAAGACGACGGATTGCTACCACTACAATACATTTGCAATTATTTTGAGCATATTTTATAAGATAGAACTGAAAGGAATGAAATTTTCAACCAATACTGGGCTTCATTCACATATTCACATAAATGTATGCCATAAACTCAAGAATTAGCATTTTATTTATATGTCAAGTGCTTGCAAGCATAAAACATGCCTTTTAAATATTGAAACAATAATAGATATTTTCTTCTTGTTCAGACCAATGCACAGGAGATTACCAGAAAGATAATTCTCTCTACATATTAGTTTGTGTTATATGGCAATTGCTTAATCTCCAATCCATTTTCTTTGTTTTTCCTCTGGTACAATGGCTTTGTTGCAAAACTCATTAATTCCCTCTCAGTTTGAACTAAACTAATCACTTGAGTGTATTTTACTCTGCCTGGTCAATTTTTTTTTAGTGTGAAAACACACTAAAAACTACAAAGAATTTTTGGTGGTAAATTTATACTCCTGTTGAGGAGTCTGAGACTAAGACCAGAAAGACTAAAAGGAAGAATAGACAGGAGGAGGTTAGTGAACACAACGGGATGGCAGTCTGAAGTGTGTTTGTTTTAATGTGAGGAGTTTGACAGATGTGAGGATAGGGCAGATGAACTTAGAGCTTGGATTAATACATATATCTTTGATAGAGAATCATCATATATTCCCTACAGTGTGGAAACTGGCCCTTCAGCCCAACAAGTCCACAATGACTCTCAGAGCATCCCACCCAGATCCAGCCCCTATTCTCCACCTAACCTACACATCCCTGAACACTATGGGCAATTTAGCATGACCAATCCACCTAACCTGCACATCTTTGAACTGTGGGAGGAAACTGGAGGATCTGGAGGAAACCCAAATTGACACAGGGAGAATGTGCAAACTCCACACAGACAGTTGCTCGGGTCCTGAGTGCTGTAAGGCAGCAGTACTAACCACTAAGCCATTGTGCTGCCCTATCAATTCCAGGGTTGGTTGAGAGAGAGAGAGACAGGATTGGCGGCTTAATGGATTTAGATGTTTCATATGAGATAAATAGGGATTAAAAAGACATGGGAAAGTTGCATTTTTGAACAGGGAGAATTGTATTTTTGAACAGGGAGAATATCACAGATGTACTGAGGGAGGAGACCTTGGAGGACTCATCCAACAAGGCCTTATGGATAGAGCTCAGGAATGGGAAGGGTACAGTAACTTTGATGGGAATGTACTACAGGCCTCCCAACAGCCAGCTGTTGATAGAGGAACAGATATGTGAATAGATTATGGATAAATGTGAAAACAACAGGGATGGTATAGTGGGGAATTTTAACTTCCCCTATTCTGACTGGGCCTTGCTTAGTGCCAGGGGCTTGGATGCAGAGGAACTTTGTTACCATGCCCAGGATGGTTTTTTTGAAGCAATATGTAACTAGACTAACTAGGGAAGGGGACATACAAGCCCAGGTATTGGGAAATGAGCCTGGTTAAGTGATCGAAACTTAAATGGGGGAGCATTTTGGGAACAGTGACCATATTTCTATAAGTTACTTATGGATAAGGATAAGTATTGTCCTTGGGTAAACATACAAACTTGGGTGGGGGGTGTTGGGAAGAAGTAAGGGGTTTGGGGAGGTGGCTAACTGCCACAATATTAGGCAGGAACTGGCTAATTATAGGTTGAAGTTGGCAGTTTGAGGGTAAACTCATATTTGATTGGAGTTCAGGACCAGCATGTTCCTGTGAAAATGAAGGCAAAGATAGCAAGGTTCGGGAATCTTAGATGACGAACGAAATTGAGATCTTATCATGAAGTAAAAGGAGGCAGACACAAGGTTTAGTAAACTGAAGATAGACAGACCCCTCAAAGAATACAAAGGAAGCAGGAAAGAACTCAGAAAAAGTATAAGGAAGCTTCAAAAGGCCCATGAAATGCCTTTGGTAAACAGGACCATGGAAAATACCAAGGTGTTTTATACGTACATAAGGCACAAAAGGGTAGTTAGGGAAAGAGTAGTCCACTCAAAGACAAATAAGTAATTTATATATGGAGCTGGAGGAAATAGATGAGACCCGTAATGAATACTTTACATCATTATTCTCAAAGGAGTCGATTATGGTGGATGATGAGTCTCGGAAGGAGTATGTTGGTATTCTGGGTTAGGTCAATATTAAAATGGAAAAAATGTTGGGTGTTTTAGAAAGCATTGAGGTAGACATGTCTCTAGCACCTGATTGGATCTATCCAAGAATACAGAGGGAGACAAGAGAGGAAACTGCTGGGATCTTGCACAAAATCTTTGTATCCTCCTTAGTCACAGGAGAGGTCCCAGAGGGCTGGAGAATACCTAAAATTGTTCCTTTGTTTAAATGCAGCAACAAGAATAATTCAGGAAATTATAGGCTGGTAAGCCTTACATCAGTGGTAGGGAAATTGTTGGAAAAGATTGTTAGGGATAGAATTTACTCACATTTGGGAAAACGTGGATTAATTAGTGATAGGCAACATGAATTTGTGTAGGAGATGGCATGTCTCACAAACTTGATTGAGGTTTTTGAGGAAGTGACAAAGATAATTGATGAGACAGTGTAGTAGGTGTTGGTTATATGGACTTTAGCAAGACCTTTCACAAGGTCCCACATGGCAGGTTGATACAGTAGCAGAAGTCACGTGGAATCTGTGGTGAGCTGATAAAATGGCCTAGTCATAGAAGACAGACAGTAACGATGGAAAAGTGTTTTTTCAGTCTGGAGATCTGTGACCAGTGGTGTTCTATAGGGCTCAGTGTTGAGACCTCTGTTGATTGTAATATATATAAATATGATTTGGAGGAGAATGTGGGTGGCCTGATTAGTAAGTCTGTGAAAGACACCAAGATTGCATGTGCTGTAGCTAATGATGAGGGTTGCCTGAGGATATAGCAAGATAGATCCAGCTGGAAACTTGGGTCGAAAAATGGCAGATGGAAGTTAATCTGGGCAAATGTGAGGTGATGCAGTTTGGAAGTTCTAATACATGAGGGAAATTTACGGTAAATAATAGAACCCTTTGGAGTATCAACGTACAGAGAAGTCTAATGCACAGATCCACAGTTGCCTGAAAATGGCACAAAAGCCAATAATGTGGCCAAGAAGGCAAACAGCATCAATGGTGGCAGAGCATAAAAATTGGCAAATCATGTTACAGCTGCATAGAACAATAGTTAGATCTCATTTGGAATATTGTGTACGGTTCTGGTTGCAACTCTGCAAGAAAGATGAAAACCATTCAGGAATAGTTTACCAAGCTGTCATCTCATTTTGAGGGTATTAGATATGAGGAGAGATTGGGCAAACTTTATTTTTTTTTCATTTGAACTTTGAAGGATGAGGGGCAACCTGATAGAAATTTACAAAATCATGAAAGGCAAAGATAAGAATATTAATCAGAATCTTTTTCCAAGGTAGAAATATCCATGACTAGCAGACATAGGCATAAGATAAAAGGGGGTAAGTTTACAGGAGATGTGAGAGGCAAGGCTTTTACACAGAAGGTGGTAAGTGCCTGGAATGCACTGCCAGAAGAGGTGGCGGAAGTGGATACAATAGCAACCTTTAAGGGACATCTTAACAGATATAGGCATAAGCAGGGAATACAAGGATACAGACCACACAGGGGCAAAGGTTTTCAGTTTAGAAAGGCATCACATGTCAGTGCGGTCTTAGTGGGCCAAAAGGCCTGTTCCTATGCTGTGCTGTTCTTTATTCTTTCATAATTGTTTTCTATGGAGCATCCAGTATACTGTGTTCAGTATACAGAAATAGCATACTCTGATATCTAGATGGACAATGTGTTCATTTAACCATAGTTTTAATAGGCACGTTGTGCATGAACATGGTATTCTGGGTTAGGTCAATATTAAAATGGAAAAAATGTTGGGTGTTTTAGAAAGCATTGAGGTATATATATACCTCAAGCATATATATCCATGTATGTTTACAACTGGTTAATGCTATTTCAAACTCACTTTCAGTTCAAAGCATCTTTTCCAGGTTTCATCCTTTCTTGTTAAAACAGTTGATATTATGCTGTTTGATAATCATCTGAACGACAGCATGAACAATGTGTATACATTTTAAGTTGCTTGATTGATGTTCGGTTCCCATGCCAGCAAACTAGCATGTCATAAACAACAATTGAATGAATGATGAGTTAATTCATTTGATATCAGGTTGCTACTGCCATCTCTCAGAACAGCTGCATATACTAGGCTCCCACTCAAGGGACCAGGCCTCGGAAACCTGGCCAGTAAGCTCAAGTAGCCAAAGACAAGCTACAAGGATACAGCTGGCAGAGGATCACTACTTTGAGTTGAATTGCCATAAAAGCAAAAAGGTCACATCAATTCTATGAACATTTCATGAAACATGGAAGCCAATCATTTCTTGGCACTCAGAAAGCATACAAAAGTATATTTCAAAATTAATGTGTAGGCGTTTGGGAAGGTAATGTTCTAAAAAAAAACAAATGTAGGGTGACTTCAAGCAAGTTTCAACAAAATATGGCATTGTATAGTTGGTGACATGAAAGCAATTCAAGAGAAATTATGTGCTTTTGATGCTGAGCTTTTATCTCAGGTGATGATTATTGACATATAAGACACACAGGTCTGCCATGTTTTCATGTCATTTGGATGTGGGAAGTCACAGTTATTTGAAAATGGAGGAGAAGGATGGATGTTTCTAGCATGTCAAATGTAGACTGTACCCCACAGAGGAGAACACTTCACTGATGAGATCTGCTCTAATTCCTCTTGTAAATGCTCTCTGATTCTTTGCTTTTGGTAATGGTACATAGACATCATAGCAGCATTCGGAAATAGCAGCATTCTGTAGGCCAGTTAAGAGTCAACCACATTGCTTTGGTCTCGAGTTATAAATAGGTTCATTTGGGAAAACATAACAGATTTTCTTCCCTATGGATTTTGCTATAAAAACCCATCTGGATCACCAATTGGCAACTGTTACATGGTTCTCATGAGGTCAGCATTTTATTTCAGACTTTTATAGAATTAAAATTAAATGCTTTGCCATGATGAGTTTCAAATGCACATCCCCAAAACATTAACCTGGCGATTTTGGACTATTACACCAGTGAGGTTAAAGTTGTGGCGCTGCCTCCCTCCCCTCACTTGTTCTGTTTCGGTCATATCTCATGGTGGTTAGATATCTAGAGAGTGAGGAGTGAGAAAATGCACAAAATATGTGCCCATAAGTTAATCAGCTGCTGAAAAGTGAAAACTGTTAGCTGGTCTGTATGCAGTAGAAGAGATGTTAAGTAGCACCACTGAAAGACAATTTCACAGAAACACCATACAACTAACATCGGATCCAAGCCCAGTTCAAATGCAAAACAAATTAAGTATAATGTGGATAAAAGTGAGGACAGCAGATTATTATCTAACTAATAATAGAAATTGGGAGGTACAACAAAATCTCGGTGTCCTTGTACACACGTCCCCATTGAATCTCTTGAGGCGTATAGGGAGAGCAGGAGTACACTTAAGAGGGAAATCTAGAGGCTAAAAACAGGACGTGTGATAGTTTTGGCAGGTAGGGTAAAGGAGAATTCAAAGAGATTCTACAAGCATGTTAAGAGCAAAAGAGAAATGAGGGACAGAATAAGCCTCCTTAAAGATCAACGAGGCCATTTATGTGTGGAGCCACAGGAGATTGTTGAGATCCTCAATGAATATTTTGTGTCAGTATTTACAAGAGAGAAAGACATAGAAGTTAGGGAATGCAGGGAAATTAACATTGATGTCTCGAAAAGACTCCACATTACAGAAGAGGTGGTGTTGGAGATCTTAAAACAAATTAAGATAGATAAATCCCTGGGAACTGATCAAGTGTTTCCCAGGACATTGTGAGAAGCTAGAGAAAAAAATTGCAATGCCCCTAGCAGATATATTTGAATCATCAACAGCCACAGGTGAGGTGGTGAAAGATGGAGGAAGGTTAATGTTGTGCCATGATTTAAGGACGGCTGCAAAGAAAGTTAGGGAGTAAAAGGGCAGTAAACCTAACGTCATTGGTGGGTACATTGTTGGAGGGGATTCTGACACATAGGAACTATGTGCATTTGGAAAGGCTCGGATTCGTTAAGGATCATCAGCCTGGCTTTGTGTGTGGAAATCATGTCTCACAAATTTGATTGAGTTTTTTGAAGAGGTACCAAGAAGATAGATGAAGGAAGCGTGGTAGATATTGTCTACATGGATATAATGGGAACTGCAGGTGCTGGAGAATCCAAGATAACAAAGTGTGTAGCTGGATGAACACAGCAGGCCAAGCAGTATCTCTGGAGCACAAAAGCTGACATTTTGGGCCTAGACCCTGAAGGTAATGGTATTGAGGTATTGATCAACAATGATCTACTAAAAGGCAGAGCAGGCAGGAAGGTCTGAATGGATTACTTTTGCTCCCATTTCCTGTGCAAGAAAGCTCAACTCAAACTGTTAGCATCTTAATTCTATGAACTGTTTTATAAAACAGTGCGCTGCACACCGAAGGGCATTTATCAATGAAGCATGTGGCATTCTTGTTGATCACTCCTCTGGGTAAGAGGTGGAAGTTTTACCCAACAGAATCTATCATAATGGTATGCATTGTTCACATCCTGACAGCAGGGTCTAGGCCCAAAACGTCAGCTTTTGTGCTCCTGAGATGCTGCTTGGCCTGCTGTGTTCATCCAGCTACACACATTGTCTACATGGACTTTATCAATGTCTCTGACAAGGTTCCATATGGCAGACTGGCTGGTAAGGTCAGATCACATGGAATCCAGGGAGAGATAGCTGAATACAATGTTACCTTGACAGTAGGAGACAGAGGGTAATGGTAAAGGGTTGGTGTCCAGACTGGAAGCCTGTGAACGCTGGTTCCATTGTTGTTCATCATGTATATAAATGATTTGGATGATATCATAGAAGGCATTGTCAGTAGGCTTGCAGATGACACCAAAATTAGTGGTTTGGTGGATAGTGAACAAGATGATCTATGAGTACACAGGATCTTGATCAACTTTACTGCTGTCAGGGTGGGAACAATGCAACGAGCTTTCTTGCACAGGAAATGGGAGCAAAAGTAATCCATTCAGACCTTCCTGTCTGCTCTGCCTTTCAGTAGATCATTACCTCAATACCATTTTCTCACCCTATCCCTTGATATCTTTCTTATCTAGAAACCTATTTATCCCTGTCTTGAACATATCCATTGGTTGAGCCCCAACTGTCCTTTGAGGTAGAGAATTCCAAAGATTTTCCACCCTCTGAGTGAAGAAATACCTCCTTCTCTTGATCCAAAATGGCTACCCTTTTATCTGGAGATTATCTCTGCTGGTTCTGGACTCTATTTGCCCCTGATATGCTACTTCCTCCAAAAAAAAACTTTGGGAGAAACCTCCTTCCTGTATTTTACTCTATTGAGCTCTGTAAGAATTCCATATTCTTTAACAGGATTACTTCTCATCCTTAAATTCCAGAAAACACAGGTTCAGTCTCAAACTCTCCTCAAGGGACTGTCCCATCCTCCCAGAGATCAGTTTGGTGATCCTCCAGTGTACTCCCTCTAAGATAAGCAGATCCTTCCTTGGGTGCCCTGATTTAACTGTGAAGAGCTGTATTAGTTGGAAGAATTATTTTGTTACAAGTAAGTTTATTTTAGCCACAAATAAAACATGTGTGAAATATTGATGTACAAAACGATAACCGAGCCACATTAATCTATAAACTGCTATAAGTGTTCAAATACCACTGAGGTGGTACCACACTCAGTTTGTAATTCACTGAGGTGATCAATTTTCCTGACAGACTGTTATTCAGGACAAAATTAAATTCACAGGTTTCATCATTAACAGAAAGCATACTCTATTTACTGTGAAGTCAGGAGCTGTGTGGCCCTGGCACGACCCAAACCGAGTGTCTGTGAATAGATTGTTGCTAAGCAGGCACTATTTGATAGCTGTGTTGATGATACTTTCCATCACTTTACTGATGTTTGAGAGTAGACTGATGGGGTAGTAATTGGCCATGTTGGATTTGTTCTGCTTTTTGCAAAGAAGATATACCTGGTCAATTTACCACATTATCAGGGAAATGCCAGGCTTGTTGCTGTACTGGAACCGCTTGGCTAGAGGTGCAACAAGTTCTGGAGCACAAGTCTTCAGTACTCATAGAATCCCTAATGTGGAAACTGGCCCCCTGGACCAACAAGTCCACACTGATCCTCAGAGCATCCCACCCATCCCCGCTACAACACACCTAATCTATATATCCCTGAACGCTATGGGCAATTTAGCATAACCAATCTACCTATCGTGCATGTCTTTGGACTGTGGGAGGAAACCAGGGCACCATGGAGAGAATATGCAAACTCCACATAGGCAGTTGCCTGAGGGTGGAATCAAACCCGGGTCCCTGGTACTGTGAGGCAGCAGTGCTAACCGCTGGGCCACCATGTTGCCCTACTATTGCTGGAATGTTATCAGAGTCCATAGCCTCTACAGTGGTCAGTACCTCCACCTATTTCTTGATTTCATATGGAATACTGAACAACTTTTGTCTGTTTCAAAGAATTATCCTTGAAAATAGTAAACGTTCTTGTGGCACTGTGAATTGAGAGAGTGCATTTGAGTAAATATGGAAAGTCAATGTTCTCTCTTATGCCTGGCACACATATACTGAAAGGAAGAATTAAAGTGACAGTGAGGTAGAACATAAAACATAGAACATAGAACAGTACAGCACAGAACAGGCCCTTCAGCCCACGATGTTGTGCCGACCATTGATCCTCATGTATGCATCCTCAAATTTCTGTGACCATATGCATGTCCAGCAGTCTCTTAAATGACCACAATGACCTTGCTTCCACAACTGCTGCTGGCAACGCATTCCATGCTCTCACAACTCTCTGTGTAAAGAACCCGCCTCTGACATCCCCTCTATACTTTCCTCCAACCAGCTTAAAACTATGACCCCTCGTGCTAGCCATTTCTGCCCTGGGAAATAGTCTCTGGCTATCAACTCTATCTATGCCTCTCATTATCTTGTATACCTCAATTAGGTGCCCTCTCCTCCTCCTTTTCTCCAATGAAAAAAGTCCGAGCTCAGCCAACCTCTCTTCATAAGATAAGCCCTCCAGTCCAGGCAGCACCCTGGTAAACCTCCTCTGAACCCTCTCCAAAGCATCCACATCTTTCCTATAATAGGGCGACCAGAACTGGATGCAGTATTCCAAGTGCGGTCTAACCAAAGTTTTATAGAGCTGCAACAAGATCTCACGACTCTTAAACTCAATCCCCCTGTTAATGAAAGCCAAAACACCATATGCTTTCTTAACAACCCTGTCCACTTGGGTGGCCATTTTAAGGGATCTATGTATCTGCACACCAAGATCCCTCTGTTCCTCCACACTGCCAAGAATCCTATCCTTAATCCTGTACTCAGCTTTCAAATTCGACCTTCCAAAATGCATCACCTCGCATTTATCCAGGTTGAACTCCATCTGCCACCTCTCAGCCCATCTCTGCATCCTGTCAATGTCCCGCTGCAGCCTACAACAGCCCTCTATACTGTCAACGACACCTCCAACCTTGGTGTTGTCTGCAAACTTGCTGACCCATCCTTCAATCCCCTCATCCAAGTCATTAATAAAAATTACAAACAGTAGAGACCCAAGGACAGAGCCCTGTGGAACACCACTCACCACTGACTTCCAGGCAGAATATTTTCCTTCTACTACCACTCGCTGTCTTCTGTTGGCCAGCCAATTCTGTATCCAGACAGCTAAGTTCCCCTGTATCCCATTCCTCCGGACCTTCTGAATGAGCCTACCATGGGGAACCTTATCAAATGCCTTGCTGAAGTCCATATACACCACATCCACAGCTCAAACCTCATCAACTTTTCTAGTCACATTCTCAAAGAACTCGATAAGGTTTATGAGGCATGACCTGCCCCTCACAAAGCCGTGTTGACTGCATTTAATCAAGCCATGCTCTTCCAGTGGTCATAAATCCTATCCCTCAGAATCCTTTCTAACACCTTGCAGATGACAGACGTGAGACTTACTGGTCTGTAATTGCCAGGGATTTCCCTATTTCCTTTCTTGAAGAGAGGAATTACATTTGCCTCTCTCCAGTCCTCAGATACGACTCCAGTGGAGAGCGAGGATGCAAAGATCTTCGCAAGTGGCGAAGCAATTGCATTTCTCGTTTCCCAAAGCAGCCGAGGACAAATCTGGTCCGGGCCTGGTGACTTGTCAATCTTAATGTTTGACAAAATTTTCAGCACATCAGCTTCCTCTATCTCTATCCATTCCAGCATGCACACCTGCTCTTCAAAGGTTTCATTCACTACAAAGTTCGTTTCTTTCGTAAAGACAGAAGCAAAAAACTCATTTAGGGCTTCCCCTACCTCCTCAGACTCCACACACAAGTTCCCTATGCTATCCCTGATCGGCCCTACTCTTTCTTTGACCATTCTCTTATTCCTCACATAAGTGTAAAATGCCTTTGTGTTCTCCCTAATCCGTTCTGCCAAGCCTTTCTCGTGCCCCCTCCTGGCTCTCCTCAGACCATTTTTGAGCTCCTTCCTCGCCTGCCTGTAATCCTCTAGAGCTGAGCTTGACCCTAGCTTCCTCCACTTTATGTAAGCTACCTTCTTCCTTTTGTCGAGAAGCTCCATCGCTCTCATCATCCAAGGTTCCTTTATCTTACCCCTTCTTGCCTGTCTCAGAGGGAAATATTTATTCATCACTCACAAAAACTGTTCCTTAAACAGTCTCCACTTGTCTCTATAGTGCCTTTACCATGGAACAATTGCTCCCAGTCCATGCTTCCTAACTCATGTCTAATCGCATCATAGTTTCCTCTTCCCCAATTAAATTTCCTCCCATTTTGCCTAATCCTCTCCTTCTCCATAGCTATGTAGAATGTGAGGCAGTTATGGTCACTATCACCAAAATGCTCTCCCACCACAAGGTCTGATACCTGCTCCGGCTCGTTTCCGAGCACCAAGTCTAGAATGGCCTCTCCCCTCGTCGGCCTGTCAACGTACTGAGTTAGGAAGCCCTCCTGAACACACCTTACAAAAACTGCTCCATTCAAATTTTCTGCTCGAAGGAGGTTCCAATCAATATTGGGAAAGTTAAAGTCACCCATTACAACAACCCTACTACGTCCGCACTTTTCCAAAATCTGCCGACCTATGCTTTCTTCAATCTCCCTGCTGCTATTGGGAGGCCTGTAGTAAACCCCTAACGAGGTGACTCCTCCCTTGCTGTTCCTAATTTCCACCCACACTGACTCAGTCGGCAGATCTTCCTCGACAATGGAAGCTTCTGTAGCTGTGATACCCTCTCTGATTAGTAGTGCTACACCCCCTCCTCTTTTTGCCCCCTCCCTATTCTTTTTAAATGCTCTAAACCCTGGAACATCCAGCAACCATTCCTGCCCCTGAGAAACCCATGTCTCTGTTATGGCCACAACATCATAGCACCAGGTACTGGTAAAGGATGTCAAGCGATTGTTAGAGATGTGCATTTGAATAGGAACCTTTACTTTGCCATACTTATTGAAATTTGAAATTGTCTGACAATCTTTAGGCTTGTGGAGGTCGCATTTGATATCCCTTCAAGAAGGCTGCACAATGCATTATTATATGTGCTAAGTTTCAATCTGCTGGGACTACTTTAAAATGTAATCAATTTTGGAAAACTACAAAAAGTGCAGCCAAAATTTCAACAACCATCACTCGTTCTGGTGGCTTATCAGATTTTAGATCCTTAGGCTCTCCAGTGCTTTTTCTCCTCTGACTTTAATTATCTTAATGTTCACACTCCTTTCTTCTGCTATTTTCCTTCCTATTTTTGGTATGTAACCTGTGGCTTCAGCGAGGACCCAATTCTATGATTTCTGTCCCATTCCTGATGTGGAATAAAGTTTATTTGAATGCCAGAGTGTGTAAATTGAGCAGAATTGCTTCCTTCCACACCACAACAATTGTTTGATTCTGTGAAAGCGGCAGACAATGAATCTGCAGCTTGAAATTGGTTCAGTTGATTCCAGACGTTTGTTCAAACATCCCTCCACCAATCCCACCAACCACCAAACAATTTTGAGGAGTTAGGCTGTCTTTTGATTAAGGAGCATCAACATGGCTCGGTGTGTGGGAAATTGTGTCTCACAAATTTGATTGAGTTTTTTGAAGAGGTGACCAGGAAGATAGATTAAGGCAGAGCGGTAGACATTGTCTACATGGACTTTAGCAATGTCTTTGACAGGGTTCTGTATGGTAGACTGGTTAGTAAGTTTAGAACAACATCAACAAAGAACAAAGAAAATTACAGTTTTGGAACAGGACATTTGGGCCTCTAAGCTGGCACCGACATGCTGCCTGTCACAACTAAAAGACACGACCCTTCTGGGGACCATATCCCTTTATTTCCATCCTATTCATGTATTTGTCAAGATGGTCTTTAAAAGTTTGTGTTCAATTCTGGCTCCCACACTATCAGAAGGATGTGGTGGCTTTGGAGAGGGTTAGACGACATTGAATCCACGGAGAGATAGCCAGTTGAGTACATAATTGGCTTGACAGTTGGAGACAGGGGGTAGTGGGAAAGGGTTGGTGTCCATACTGGAGGCCTGTGAATGGCAGTGTGCCACAAGGATTGATGCTGAGTCCACTGTTGTTCATCATTTATGTAAATAACTTGTCTGAGAATATAGATGGCATGATTAGTAATCTTGCAGATGACACCAAAATGGGTGGTATGGTGGATAGTGAACAAGATTATCTCAGAGTACAACAGGATCCTGATCAACTTTGTTGCTACCAGGGTGGAAACAATGCAGGACGTACCATTATGGTGGATTCTGTCGAGTGCAACTTCCACCTCTTGCCGAGTCGAGTGATCAGCAGGAACGTTACATGCTTCGTTGGTAAATACCCTTCAGTATACAGCATACTCTTTTATACTGGACCCTCAGAGAATTTACAAATCAGCATAAAATTTCAGGAACCTGTTGAAAGGTATTCCTTGAAGATGAGCCAAGCATTCCCAATGAAGACATTCATTAATGAAAACATTAATAAACTGCATCAACAGAAACAGGTCACTAGACTACTAATGGATTAGCTCGGCAGCAGCCTCTTTTCAAAGCTGCAAGTGGAGTGTTCATTTGTAGATGGTCTCTATCGCCATCAAACATGCACCTAATGGACCATTACAAATTCACACGTGTGTTTACAGGAACTGACGCATGCATGTTGAAACAAGGGTTCATTGCCAATATGAAAAATAATGGCAATCAAGTCATCATGATCAGTAACTATTCCAAAGAAGGAAGGCCTGAGAATTGGTGCAGTTATGGACGAGATGTGGACAGTCACATGGGAGAGAGGGAATTGTGATGGGGGTGAGAGGCAGCTGTGATGGGGAAGAGGACGCTTGTGTTAGGGGAGGGGGTTTGTGGTGGGGGAGATAAACTGAGAGGGAAATTAATTCTGTAAGGAATGACCAGGGAGGCGGTGGTACCCTTTCTCCCCATCAAGTCCTACCTCCATCTACCCCAACACCATCCCATCACCCCCATTACCTTTACACCCTCCCCATCAATGCTTTCTCTCCCCAGTGTTCTCTCTTTCCCTTATCATCCTTCTTCTCCCATCCTCCCTCTTCCCACTCCCACATTCCTTCTTCACATCCCCTCACTCCCTCAATCCCTCACATTCCCCGTTCCACCCCCACCCCCAAACTGAATTCTGTTTCAATTTGGCACTTCTTTTCTGCACACCCATAATTCTGTTGCGTATGATGTCATTGGAAGTTGACCTGATGACATAGAGCCAGACTGTTTATTCTTCATTCCCTGCTTCCCACATCAATGTTAAAAACTCAGCCCAAATTATTTGTTTAAATTCTATCAGGACCTTCACTGTCTCACCATGTAGAAAGTCCTTCGAAGTGGATCTATTTCTGCTGAGAAATAATGGTACCCTTTAACATGAAAAGTTTTTAAATGCTGCACTAGAATTGAAATTTCTTCTTACAGATGGCAATAAACGAACAAGTATGTTTTTGAGATAGTAGGAGGTGCTGATGCTGGAGAATCTGAGATAATAAGGTGGATGAACACAGCAGGCCAAGCAGCATCAGAGGAGCAGGAAAGCTGACATTTCGGGTCTGGGCCATTCTTCGGAAATAGAGAAGGGGTAGGGATTCTGAAATCAATAGAGAGGGGAGGAGGCAGATAGAAGTTGGTTAAAGGAGCAGATGGGTGGAGAGGATGTGGGCAGGTTGAAGAGGTGGGGATGGATCCAGTAAAGGTGAGTGTAGGTTTGGAGTTATGAAGGGGTTAGTCAGTCAAGGGAAGATAGACAGGTCGAAGGTTGGGGGGGGGGGGGGGTTGTTGAGGTGATAGGTAGGAGGTGGAGGTGGGTGTTGAGGTGGAAGGAGTGGTTAGGTGGGAAATGGACAGACAGTTTAGGGAGGTGGGGATAAGCTGGGCTGGTTTTGGGATGTGGTAGGGGAGGAGAGAGTTTGAAGCTTGTGAGGTCGACATTGATACCATGAGGCTGCAGGGTCCTCAAGCGAAATATGAGATGCTGTTTCTGCAACCTTCAGGTGGCATCGTTATGCCACTGGAGGAGGTCCAGGATGGACATGTCATCCAACGAGTGGGAGGGGGAGTTGAAATTGTTCATGACTGGGAGGTACAGTCGTTTGGCGCAAACCGAACATAGGTGTTCCGCAAAGCGGTCCCCAAGCCTCCGCTTGGTATCCCCGATGTAGAGGAGGCCACATCGGGAACAGCGGATACAGTTTGCCACATTAGCAGATGTGTAGATGAACATCTGTTTGATGTGAGAGGTCTTTTAGGGCCTGGGGTTGAGGAGGGTGGTACCGGGGCAGGTGTGGCACCTCCTGTGGTTGCAGGGAAAAGTCCTGGGTGTGGGGGTGCTGGTGGGGAATGTGGAGCAGACAAGGGAGTCACGGAGAGAGTGGTCCCTCCGGAAGGCAGGTAAGGGTGGGGAGGGAAAATATCTTCGGTAGTGGGATCAGATTGCAGGTAGTGGGAGTGCCAGAGGATGATGTGTTGGATCTGGAGGTTGGTGGGGTGGTATGTGAGGACGAGGGGGATTCTGTTTTGTTATTGCAGGGAGGCAATGTGAGGGATGAGTTGCAGGAAATGTGAAAGACGTGGTCGAGAGTATTTTTAACCACTGTGGAGGGGAAGTTGTGATCTTTGTAAAATGAGGACATCTGGGATGTCCAGGAGTGGAATGCCTCATCTTGGGAGCAGATGTGGTGCAGGTGAAGGAATTGGGAACAGGGGATGGAATTTTTGCAGGAAGGTGGGTGAGAGGAGATGTATTCTAGGTAGCTATGGGGGTCAGTAGGCTTGAAATGGATATTGATTTCCGGGTTGTTGACGGAGATGGAAACAGCGAAATCCAGGAAGGAGACAGAGCTATTGGAGATGGTCCAGGTGAGCTTAAGGTTGGGGTGGAAAGTGTTAATGAGTTGGATAAACTGTTCAAGGTCCTCGTGGGAGCACGAGGCACCACCAATATAGTCATCAATGTAATGGAGGAAGAGATGGGGCATAGGGCCAGTGTAGGCGTGGAAGAGGGATTGTTCCACGTACCTTACAAAGAGGCAGGCATAGCTTGGGCCCATGAGGGTACCCATGGCCACCCCCTTTGTCTGTCGAGTGTGGGAGGAATTGAAAGAGAAGCTGTTGAGGGTGAGGACGAGTTCGGCTGAGCAGATGAGGATGTCAGTGGAGAGGGACTGATCAGGCCTGTGGGACAGGAAGAAGCGGAAGTCCTTTAGGTAATCTGTATGGGGAATGCAGGTGTACAGGGATTGTTTGCCCATGGTAAAGATGAGGTGTTGGAGACCAGGGAATCATAAATTTTGGAGGAGGTGGAGGGCATCTGTAGTGTCACAGAGGTATGTGGGGAGTTACTGTACCAAGGGGGAGAAAATGGAGTTGAGATAAGTGGAGATGAGTTCAGTCAGACAGGAGCAGGCAGAGACAATGGGTTGACCCGGGCGGTCAGGTTTGTGAATTTTGGGAAGGAGATAGAAACAGGCGGTGCGGTGTTGGGGAACGATGAGGTTAGAGGCTGTGGGTGGGAAGTCACCTGAAGTGATGAGGTTGTGGATGGTCTGGGAGATGATGTTTTTGTGGTCGGGGGTGGCGTCATGATCAAGGGGGCAGTAGGAGGAGGCATCAGAGTGTTGGTTCCTGGCCTCAGCACTGTAGATTTCAGTGCGCCATACGACAACGGCGCTTCCCTAGTCCGTGAGTTCTCTGGCAAGTTTGGGATTGGAGCGGAGGGAGTGGAGGGCTGCACATTCTGTGGGGGAGAGGTTGGAGCAGGTGAGAGGGGTGGAGGGGTTGAGGCATTCAACATTGCAACGGCAGTTGGAGATGAAGAGGTCGAGCGAGGTTTGGAGGCCTTGGGGTGATGTCCAGGAGGAGGGGGTGTGTTGGAGGAGGGAGAAGGGGTTATTAGAGGGTGGGTTAGGCTCATGATTAAAGAGTAAGCGTGGGGGCGGAGGCAGCGGACTGTTCAATGTCCAAGCGTGAGCGGTATTCGTTGATGTGTGGGTGGAGGGGGATAAAGGTCAGCCCTTTACTGAGGACTGACCGTTCGTCCTCAGTGAGGGGGAGTTCTGTGGGGATGGTGACGACCCAGCAGGGCTGAGTGCTACTGTCGTCTCTGGAGTTGCTGGCTGTGGAGGCAGTGGGCGGAGCGGATCTTTTTTGAGCTCCTGCACTACTTTTAAAAATTCTGAGTTGAAAATGTGAGGCTGTAATTGTTTCACATTGGTGAGCAGAAGCCTGACCTGTAACAAAGCTGCTAATTGGATAAGAAATTATGCACTTTCTTTTGCCGTAAGCACATGTAACATTGTGCTTTTGTAGTGTAGTGGTAAGGTGCCTACCTCTGAGTCAGGGGAGCTGGATTCAAGTTTGATTGGCTCCAGAATGTGCTTTAACATTGATAACCAAGGTGATTAAAAGTATCTTCATAACACATAGGTTTTAACTCTTTTCTAGACAGGTTCTAATTTGAAGTTTCGCTAAATTGCTGTGAATGGTTAATGGGTGATTAATATTCAGCGAAAGACACCAGGCTATGTTCACTTATATCCAGAATGCTAGGTTAAATCAAATCAAACGTGATTGGCAGCAACAGAGCTGGGCCATCTCCAACACGTCCCTTACCTTCCTGGACCTCTATATTTCAATCTCAGGCAACCACCTACAAACCAACGTCCATTTCAAGCCCACCGACTCTCACAGCAACCTGGAATACACGTCCTCCCACCCACCTTCCTGCAAAAATTCCACCCCCTATTCCCAATTCCTTCGCCTCCGCCGCATCCACTCCCAGGATGAGGGATTCCACTCCCGCACATCACAGATGTCCCCACTCTTTAAGGACCGCAACTTCCCGCCGCAGTGGTCGAGAATGCCTTCGACCATGTCTCCCGCATTTCCCGCACCTTACCCCTCACACCCCGCCCTCGCAATAACCGCCAAAAGAGAATCCCCCTCGTCCTCACATACCACCCCACCAACCTCTGGACACAACACATCATCCTCCAACACTTTCGCCATCTACAATCCGACTAAAGACATTTTTCCTGCCCCACCCTTGTCAGCCTTCCGGAGAGACCACTCTCTCCGCGACTCCCTTGTCCGCTCCACACTCCCCTCCAACCTCACCACTCCCAGCACCTTCCCCTGCAACTGCAGGAAGTTCTACACCTGCCCCCACACCTCCTCCCTCCCCCCCGATCCCAGGCCCCAAGGTGACTTTCTACATCAAGCAGATGTTCACCTGCACATCTGCCAATGTGGTATACTGCATCCGCTGTACCCGGTGCGGCTTCCTCTACATTGGAAAACCAAGCGGAGGCTTGGGGATCGCTTTGCAGGACACCTCCGCTCGGTTCGCAATAAACAACTGCACCTCCCAGTCGCGAACCATTTCAACTCCCCCTCCCATTCCTTAGACGACATGTCCATCCTGTGCCTCCGACAGTGCCATAATGATGCCATCTGTAGGTTGCAGGAACAGCAACTCATATTCTGCTTGGGAACCCTGCAGCCCAATGGTATCAATGTGGACGTCACCAGCTTCAAAATCTCCCCTTCCCCCACTGCATCCCAAAACCAGCCCAGCTTGTCCCAGCCTCCCTAACCTGTTCTTCCTCTCACCTACGCCCTCCTCCCGCCTCAAGCCGCACCTCTATTTCCTAATTGCTAACATCACCCCATCCCCTTGACCTGTCCGTCGTCCCCAGACTGACCTATCCCGTCCCTACCTCCCCACCTATACTCTCCTCTCCACCTATCTTCTCCTCTGTCTATCTTCGATCCGCCTCCCCCTCTCTCCCTATTTATTTCAGAACCGTCTCCCCATTGCTCTTTTCTGATGAAGGGTCTAGGCCCAAAACGTCAGCTTTTGTGCTCCTGAGATGCTGCTTGGCCTGCTGTCTTCATCCAACCCCACACTTTGTTATCTTGGATTCTCCAGCATCTGTAGTTCCTATTATCCCTATCTCATTTCACATGCTTTTGTTTACTTTTTGCTCAAATTGCCTGGGGCTACTACTGGGGATGCACAATCTCTCAGTTCTACTCAGCATCTTTATATTGTCTTCAACAGAGTGCTGAGCCATCAGCTCCTAACAGGCAGCACCAGAATAGCTGCTCCTGTTCTCAGAGTCAACTTAGAGTTGTACAATCATTTGCCTGTTTTGAAACAATGGATGACCTGCATTTTAACTTCCAACAATGCAAAAGCAGCTATCATGCATGCTCTGAAGAAAAATGGTTTAAAGGTTTGTTGTTAAAAACGTGATAAATTTTATGTCAGAGATAACAAAGTGTGTACCTGGATGAACACAGCAGGCCGAGCAGCATCTTAGGAGCACAAAAGCTGACGTTTCGGGCCTGGACCCTTCATCAGAGAGGGGGATGGGGAGAGGGTTATGAAATAAATAGGGAGAGAGGGGGAGGCGGACCGAAAATCGATAGAGGAGAAGATAGGTCGAGAGGAGAGTATAGGTGGGGAGGTGGGGAGGGGATAGGTCAGACCGGGGAGGACGGGCAGAACAAGGAGGCGGGACGAGGTGGTAGGTGAGGAATGGAGGTGTGGCTTGAGGTGGGAGGAGGAGATGAACAGGTTAGGGAGGCGGGGACAAGCTGGGCTGGTTTTGGGATGCAGTGGGGGTAGGGGAGATTTTGAAGCTTGTGAAGTCCACATTGAGACCATTGGGCTGCAGGGTTCCCAAGCGGAATATGAGTTGCTGTTCCTGCAACCTTCGGGTGGCATCATTGTGGCACTGCAGGAGGCCCAGGATGGACATGTCATTTAGGGAATGGGAGGGGGAGTAGTGATGTTCAGGCAGGATAATAATAGTGTTCAGAGCCAAGTAGAGTTTAGCGCAAGAGACACTTTCTCCAGCTGACACCAGCCATTTACGTCCTTCCTTCCATTCTTAAAAGAGTTCACCTCAGTTCACAATCGATGCTTTTGACATGAAAATCCATCAGTTCTTTGTCCTCATGTATCAAGAACAAAACCAAAAAGAATGTTTGTACAAATCTGGGAATGTTTTTTTTATAGAATGGGAATTTTACGGTTTTATTTTATGTTGATGAATTTCTAAAAGTATGCAACTGCTGCAGCTTTAAATTGAGAAAGGTTTTTGGTAATGGGTTAATTTACTATTTGAATTAGGTAATCCAATATATTTTCCATTGCCACATGAATCAAAACAGAATTAGCCGTTGTGATAATATATTTCAGTTCACGTCATTTTGACAGTAACCAAACATAATTTTATTGCATTATAACTATTCTTGACATCTTAGTTTGCGAATTACAATGAAGACAGGCAGGATTGCTTAAAACAGACATTTTAGAATTCACTTAGCAGGTGCAGGTGTTGCTGGAACGGCCAGCATTTACTGCCATCCCTAAGCCATATATCATAGAATCCCTCCATTGTAGAAACAGGCCCTTCATGCCAACTATTCCACATCACTCTCGGAACATCCCACTCTGACCCATCCCCCTAATCTACATATCCCTGAACGCTATCGGCAACTTAGCATGGCCAATCCACCTAGCCTGTACATCTTTGGACTGTGGGAGGAAACCCACGCAGACACGGGAAGAATATGCATACTCCACACAGGCAGTCGCTCAAGGGTGGAATCAAACCGAGGTTCCTGGCACTGTGAGGCCGTAGTGCTAACCACTGAGCCACTGCGTCATCCTCAAGAAGGTGATGTGAGCTGCTTTCTTGAATCACTGCAGCCCATGAGCTGTGGGCTGCCCCAAAATGTTATTACGAAGGGAATTCCAAGATTTTGGCCTAGTGTCAGTAAAGGAATTGTAGTATATTTCCAAGTCAGGGTGATGAGTTACTTGGAGAGGAACTTGCAGGTGGTGGTGTTCTCATGTATCTGCTGACCTTGCCCTCCAAATGGAAGTAGTCATGGGTTTGGAAGGTACCTCTTTTAGATGGTGCACATTGCTGCTACTGAGTGCTGGACACAAAGGCAGAAGTTGTTTTTGGTGGATGTGATGCTTTGACCTGGATGGTATCAAAAGACTTGAGTGTCCTTGGAACTGCACCCAGGCAAGTGGTAAGTGTTGTATCACACTCCTGACCTGTGCCTTTTAGGTGTTGGACAGATTTTGGGTGTCAGGAGGTGAGTTACCCATTACAGTATTCCAAGCCTCTGGTCTGCTCTTATATCCACTTTTGTTACTTGGCTAGTCCAGCTGAGTTTCTGGTTAATGGTAACTCCCAGGATGTTGAAAGTGGGGTAATTCAGTGATAGAAACACATTAAATGTCAAGGGGCAGTGGTTAGATTCTCTCTTATTGGAGTTGGTCGCAGACTGGCATATGCATGACATAAATATTACCTGCCATTTTTCAGCTCAAATCTGGATATTGACCAGATCTTGTTACATTTGAGCATGTATTGCTTCAGCATCTAAGGAAGTCATGAATGGTGCTGAACATTGTGTAATCATTGGCAGACATCCCCACTCTGATTTTATGATGGCAGGAAGGCCATTGATGAAGCAGCCGAAGATGGTCAGGTCTAGGCACTGCCCTGCAGAACTCCTGCAGAGATGTTCTGTAGCTGAGATGGCTGACTTACAACAATCACAACCATCTTCCTATCTGCCAGGTATGACACCAACCAGAAGACATTATGCGCCCACATTCCCATTGATTCCATTTTTGCTAAGGCTCCTTGATGTTATGCTTAGTCAAATGTGGACTTGATGTCAAGTCCACTCTCCACTATCACTCTCACTTCACCTGTCGAATTCAGCCCTTTTTTCCATGTTTAAACCAAGGCTGTAATGAGGTCAGGAGCTGAGTGGACCTGGTGGAATCCAAATTGGACGTCGGCAAAAGGTTGTTATTAAGCAAGTGTCACTTGATAGCACTGTCGATTACACCTTTACTGATGATCAAAAGTAGATTGATGGGGCAGTACTTGACCGGGTTGGATTTGTCCTGCTTTTTTGTGTAAGCACATACATAGGCAATTTTCCACATTGTCAGGTAGATGCCAGTTTTGGAACAGCTTGGCTAGAGGTGTCACAGGTCCTGGAGCACAAGATTTCAGTACTATTGCTGGAATCTTGTGAATCTTTGTGTGTAACTCATGTATCTAAATATTTTTTGATATCATTTCAGTGAATCAAATTGGCTGAGGTCTGGCATCTGTGAATTTGGGCACCACCAAAGGAGGCTGATATGGATCATCCACTTTACACTTCTGTTGCAAATGCTTCTGTCTTACTTTTTCTCCTCATGTGTTGGGCTCTTCCATTATTAAGGATGGTGTTATTTTGGAGCATCCTCTTCCAGTGTGGTGGTTAGTTGTCTCCCACCATTTATGACTGAATGTGTTCAGACTGCAGAGCTTAGATGATTGCTTGTAGGATTGCTTATCTCTAACTGCCACTTGCTAAGTTATGCCGTTTGGCACACGTGTAGACTTGTCTGCTAGATCTACCAGGTTGACACCTCATTTTTAGGTACGTGTGATGATTCTACCATTCCTCCTGCATTCTCCATTGATCCCAAGTTGTTCCCCTGGCTTGGTAATAGTTGGAAATGGGATATGCTGGGAAATGAGATTGCAGATCCAGTTGGAATAGATTCTGCTGCTCTTGCTGGTCCATAGCGCCTCTTATGTTGATATATCTGTACAAAGTCTGTCTCATTTAGTACAGTGAGAGTGCCTCAAAACATTATGGAGCATTTTCTCAATGGGAAGGCGAGACTTCATCTCTACAATGATTGTGTGTGGTCACTCGTACCAATATTATCATGGACAGACGCA
Source organism: Stegostoma tigrinum (assembly GCF_030684315.1). Taxonomy (NCBI): domain Eukaryota; kingdom Metazoa; phylum Chordata; class Chondrichthyes; order Orectolobiformes; family Stegostomatidae; genus Stegostoma; species Stegostoma tigrinum. Next base: position 96,477,682 of record NC_081356.1, read on the forward strand.
TCTGGGATAGGCAAATTGGTCAGGATGAGATCAAATATTGTTGCCTGTAAAATATTCGATATAGAATGTATTTACCCAAGTGCTCTTAATGCAGGCAAACTTAGTTTTGTAAAACACTTACAAGTTAAAGCAACTACTCTTCCAAAAAAAACCCCCAAAAGCACTATAGATGCTCTAAATTAGGAACACAGCAATGTTGCTGGAAAAGCTCAGCAGGTTTGGCAGCATCTGTGAAGGAAAAAACAGAGTTAACATTTTGGGTTGATGACCCTTCCTCAGAACTAGGTTGCCATTTTCCAAACTTGGCTGACTGCCTGAAAAACACATAAAACATTTGCTCTGGTGAACTTGATTGGGCTCTGGACTCAATACACTGAGGTCTGTCAATGGGTGCACTCAGGGTCTTCTTGGATCGAAGGGCGATTTCACATGGAATCTTGACTGACTGAGTTTTCACTGAGGGAATGTCTGTCAGGTATTCCTTCTTATTTTCCCTTTCTGAGCCCTTCTGGAATATTCTCTGACATCAGCCAATATAGAAACGAGATGGGGATGTCAGCACGCAATGAGGTTAGGCCAGGTCACCCTAGGTGTACCCATCCCCTTTCCTAGTTATGATTAGTTATGGTGTCAAGGCATCTGTCCTTAATACACTAACATAATGTCTTTTCCCTCTCATTCTGGCCAAGTGCCTGTTAGTGAGTTTTGGATCATAACAACTCTCCCATTGTTCATTAAGCAAGACACGTCTGGACTGAGAGAACAAGGTGTAGAGCTGGATGAACACAGCAGGTCAGGCAACATCAGAGGAGCAGAAAGGCTGATGTTTCAGGTCTGGACCCTTCTTCAACAGGGTCAGAAGGACCCTTTTTCTGAAGAAGAGTCTAGCCCCGAAATGTCAGCTTTCCTGCTCCTCTGATGCTGCCTGGACTGCTGTATTCATCCAGCTCTACACCTTGTTATCTCAGACTCTAGCATCGGCTGTTCCTACTATCACCAGCTCGGGACTGATCCTTGTTTTCAAGGGTAACTTTGGCCTCTTTGTATTCCATCAGGCCTTGCTTGCCTGTTTCGTTAATTATATGTTGGGCTTAGTTGGTTAGATCATTGGCCACTTGACCACAGTATATTTTTCCTTCTGCTTGCTGGAGACTTGTCTAGCAGCTATGTTCTTTAGGACCCAACCAACTCAATCAGTAGTGCTGCTGCTGAGTTACTTTTCATGCTGGACATTGAAATCTCCCACCAGAGCATGCTTTGAGCTCTTGCTGCCCTCACTGTTTCCGGCAAAGTTTATTCAACATGTTGGAGTATTGCTTCATCGGCCCAGGTAGAAAGGACTGTGGTGATCAGCAGGAAGTTTCTTTGCTCATGTTTAAACTGACTCCATCAGAGCAGCCCGATGGCGCTATGGCACCTTTCATTTTACAGGGATGCTGCTGTGAACCTTGTTTGTATTATTAGTGAATACGGATGCAGTCCTTATCTCACATCATCTCATGACAAACATTTGGTGGTTTTTTGATGTTACCAGCCATTGTGCTGCAGTCAACTGAAATTATGAGTGGAATTTTCTGATCTCTTCTGTGACCAGAGTAATAACAAGTATGATGAGAATGAAGTAATGATAAAAAAAATCAGATTCTTGACATAAAAAAACTCTTCTGATCTTGTCATCAAGCCTTAATTAGTGACTTCAATATCTCGCCCATGAGTGTGGCTACTTGATTCATGCATTTGAGCTTGTTAAAGCACAACTCACCTGATTTACATCCTATTTCCAAGGTACAGATGTTACAGATTCCTGACAGGTAAAACAGAATGGGCACCTGGCAGCTGCAGCATTGTGCCACTGCTGTTTCTGAACAATGTTCCTTCATGCTGCATGGCCATCATCTGCCTTGATCTGTCATCCACACAATTTCACCTCAGCAAATCACCAGCATGACAACATCATCACTTCTGTTCTCCAACCAACTCAGTGGATTTGTGAAGATGGACATACAAACAGCAGGAGTTTACATGCTCCCTCAGCAGGATATGATGTGCAGTGATTGACACTGTTTTAAGATACACTCCCTTAAAGGTGCATGAGCAGCATATCTCAGTATTAATTATATCTGAAGGTTATCTGTTTGCCAGGAAATGGGCTGGGCCTAGAGGGAATTGTAGAGGATCATAGTGGGTCAGATGCAGTTAAGCTAAATTGAAAATATAGTTCTCTTGAGTTCTGTGGATTCTAATTCAGTAAAAATGTGGATAGAAATTTCAGCTGGCAGAGATCTATCTTTATATATGGTTACTAAACTAAAAGAATATAGTAGTACTTGTGTTCCATCACAGCAAGTTGGCATTCGAATAGTCTGATACTGAACTCAACTAAACTAGGCCTCAGGTCCCAGTCTATTTTAACTTCACTAATTACAACTGAGCAGAATGAAAACTATAACACACATATATCTACTTAGGAAGACATATAAAATATTAACTGAGAATATATAGAAAGTTTATTTTGTGATGACAGTGAAGCAATGATGATAATAATAAACTTAGCTACTTTATTTAAATATGTTATTGGCTACACACTGCGGTCCTAGTGGAGATTAATTAAAGTAGTTTTTTAGGAGCCACTGTGACATATTTTGTTTTAAAAAGCATTGTATAGCAAGGCAAACTAAGAACAAGTTAGGAAAAATATCAAAAGTAAGTTGCTGCAGGTCCTGGAAATCTAAATGAAAAACCAAAAAAAAAGTTACAAAACACATTGCAGATCAGAGACCATCTGTGGAGAGAGTAACAGAGTAAAGGTAATTTTCTAACCAACCTGTTCAGTGATGACCTGATCTGGGCCTCTTGGTTTGAGGTAGGGACACTACCACAGTGTCACAAAAGTAATCAGTAACAGTGTTAAGATATTTTCTATTTAATTTGTCCAGAGATGTTATTACACACCCCTGGAACTGGTGGGACTTGAACTTGGATCTCTTGGCCCAGGGGTAGGGACGCAATCATTGCATCTCAAGAGGTTCTGGGTAACAGAGCTCAGGGCTAACACAGTGTGGAGCTGGAGGAGCACAGCAGGCCGGGCAGCATCAGAGGAGCAGGAAAGTTAACGTTTTGGGTCGGGACCCTTTTTACTAATTCCACCCGCTGGAAACTGAACAGAGGTAGTTATGACAATGTAACACATTTATTCACCTTCTCCCCACGTCCCACGTCCGCCCCCAACCTCCAATGATTCCACTGCTTTCTAATCATGTCCCAATTTCAAACTGTAACCTCAGTGGAAGGGGCTTCAGGGATTTTATTGGATGGGGTTGAGAAAGGCAGAGTTGAGTCGTAAAGGTTATCATGCTGATACATCCCATCAAGGAAATCTGCTGGGGTCAGGATCCAGGGCTAGAAAGAATCAGAAGCTACCTTATAATGTTTCTTTTTTCACTCACTTTGTATTCCAGGAGGGGCAGCAGTCTATTTCAACCTTCAAAGGAAAAGCCTTGCATCTATTGTAAGTGGGAAACCCACAACCAATTTTCAATGGAGACTGCAGACCACTTCTCAGTGCCAGCCTTCGTCAGCTCCTGGCACAGAACCTTCAACCTCCCCACTGATTGGGCCATTTACGTGGGCCCTATTCTTCCAAATCCACTCCACACTGTCAGCTGAGCAGGTGACCTGGCCTTCTGTTTGGCAAAGCTCTACATAGATTTGCATAAATGATTGACAGGACATTTGCATTCCCATTTTTGCAACAAAGCAGAAATTGCTGGAAAATCTCAACAGGCCCAGCAGCAGCTGTGGAGAGAAATCACAGTTAACATTCCAGGTCCAGTGACCCTTCTTCAAAAATTTTTGCAACTTATTTACCTACATACTTCACACAACCATTCTCATAAAAATTAAAGTCAGTATTTCAAGCGGGTGATCTTTCATTAGAATTGGAAAGTGAATGAAATTACAAGTTTGTGACCATGTTATGGGGCAAAGAAAAAGACACAGGAAGTGAATAAAAGGGCAGGAAAAGGTAGCTGGATAGCAATACCTTTTGTTTAATGCTTTGTAGAAAAGTACACTTTTTCAAACAGGGAATACTAGATGGTATTTTAGGTAAAATTAAGATGTGCAAATCTTGACGTGTGATATAGCTAACATGTTATAGTTGTTAATTTTACAAGAGTTTGTAACACTCGATTTCCATGGAGCCAGGCAGAGCCACAAATGTTTAAAACGGTGGACAAGATCTGGATCCATGTCTGCTCCTCATTTTTGACAGCTTCCATTTTGTCAGGAGGGGAAAAGAAACAATGGGAGGAAATGAGGAAATGTCTTGTAGATGACGGACAGACTTTTAGGGAGATGAGATAGATTAACCGTCTCTGACCTGAACTGATAGCTATACGGCTAGTAAAGTTCATTTTCTGGCCTCACAAGGAGTCCTTTTTCTTTAATAAATCATGCTTTATTGCACATTAGTAATAAAGAACAAAGAACAAAGAAAATTACAGCACAGGAACATGCCCTTCGGCCCTCCAAGCCTGTGCCGATCGAGATCCTCTGCCTAACCTGTCATCTATTTTCTAAGGGTCTGTGTCCACTTGCTCCCTGCCCATCCATGTACCTGTCCAAATATATCTTAAAAGACGCTAACGTGTCTGCGTCTACCACCTCTGCTGGCAATGCGTTCCGGGCACCCACCACCCTCTGTGTAAAGAACTTTCCACGCATATCTCCCTTAAACTTTCCTCCCAATGAATAATGAATTAGCAGTTAGGATGGGCCATGTGGATGAGTAATAGACTTTCAAATTTAGCAATTTATATAAATAACTCAGAAAAAGGAACCAAAATTATGATTGGTAAACTTTCTGACAGCACAACGGTAGGTAGAAAATAAGTTGCAAACATTTCACAATATCTGCTAAATGAGTATAATGTGGGGGAATGTGATATTGCCTATTTTGGCAGGAAAAAAAAAGACAAAATGTAATACCTAAATGGTGACAGAGTGCAAAGCATTGAGAGGCAAAAGAATTTGGGAGTCATCGTGCTTAAATCACAAAATGTTAGTATGTAGGTACAGCAAGTATTTAAGAAAGTTAATAGAGTGTTTTCCAAGGGTATTGAACACATAAATAATATCAAATTATGCTTATACAGGGTATTGACAAGGTCTCATGTAGAGAATTGTGTACATTATTGTTTTCTTATTTAAGAATCAATCATTTTTATCGCCGTGTGAATTTCATAGTGAGAAAAACAGTAAAGTACAGTGAAAAGCTTTTATACTGTCACCATGATCTCGTGCCATTTTGAATAGTTTTAAGCATAAGAGGAAAAATATAGAAATAAATAGCTTATAAAGAGTCCATCAGTCCTGAGCCAGCTCATCATCAACAATGCCTGTGCTGCCATCAGTCCTTCAACACCTCACTGCTTTCTACACTGTACCCAACCTACATTGAGGTTGCCACTCTTCAGGTAGCATCTTTCGCGCCACTAGACCAAATTTCCTCTGGCGCCAACTCACTGCCACCGGTGCCATATCCACCAACATTAGAGTTGCATGTCTCACTGCTAGGCCCACCTCGTCGATGTCATTGTGATGTACTTTCATCACAGCCAGCGCCAGATCCAACCAACCACAAATCCTCAAGTGCCTTCTTTTGTCATTGGGCCTACTCGCTGACGTCGTCTCCCCCAGCAATGTAGCAGCCACTGATTCTGATATCAGTTCCTGTCGTGACCCCATAAAATTAAGTTGGGGCACACTCGCCGCTGCCACTAGGCCCATGCTGGGCCCACTCAAGTCAGCACTGGGATTCCTTGCCACTGATGACATCTGAGCTCAAGACACAAGGCACGTAAAATAAAATAAAATGAAAAGTGGCCGCAGTGAATGAACCACAGCTCAGGAGCTTTATTCTGCTACCATTATGATGAAAAGAGATGGGTTCAGAGAAGGTTCACTCAACTAATAACTGGAATGGGTGGTTTATCCTGTAAGGAAAGACTGAACAGATGAAGATTTTATCCACTGGAGTTTAGAAGAATAAGAGGTGGCTTGAGCGAAACACAATAAGGTTCAGAGGAAGAGATAACACAGCGTGGACCTGGAGGAACACAGCAGACCAGGAAGTATCAGCGGAGCCGGAAAGTTGATGTTTCAGGTAAGGACCCTTTGGATCTCTCTCCCACTGCAACTCCCTGGTAATCTCCTTGGCTATGTATTTCTCCAACTCCACAGTGTTATTTTTGACTCCAGCGTTTGCAGTTCTTACTATCGCTGAAGGTTCTGAGGAAACTTGACAAGGTGGGTGTTTAAAGGAAATTTCCTCTTGTGAGAGAATGTTTAAAATGAGGCAGAGATGAGGAGAATTTTTCTTCAGAGTCATTAGTCTTTGGATATTTCTTCTCGAGAAAGCAATGACAACAGGGTCATTGAAAATTTCAAAGGCAAAGTTGGATAGTTTCTCCATAAGTCCAGGGGTGAAAGGTTATCCAGGGTAGCTGACAATGTGGTCAGATCAGCCATAATTTTGTTGAATTGCAAAGTAGCTTCAGGAGACTATATGGTCCACTCTCACTCCCAATTCACATGTTCTTATGCATGATCATAGCTATACATCATAGTGATATGATAGGCATTTGTTACAGAAACTTTGAAGAAGGCGAGACATTAGGTCTCACTCCTTTGAGATACTAAGGGGCTCTGCTTTGAGGATCTGCATCAATATTCTACTTGATGTTCCCTGCTGTGAAGAGAACAACCCCGAATTTTCTAATATCTCTGCATGTAACTGAAGTCGTTAATTCCTTATATCATTCTCATGAAATTTTCTCTATATACTCTCTATGGAATTGAAATGTCTCCTAAATTGTGGTATCCAATATTAGCCATAATACTCAAGCTGGAGACAAAAGCCATATATGGCTACAGCTCAATTTTCTTGATTCATACTCAATGTTTCTTTTTGCAAAGCAACGTATCTTGCGTGAATTTTTAATAGCTTCTAAATTTTACTTCCACTATTAAGGCTTGTACTGTCACTTTTTACTACCTCCTAAATTAAAATTATAGCTTATATTACCTCTTCTCACTCTTCTAACCAAAATGAATTATTCTATGTGGATTTTATGAGCTTCAAAACCTCACCACCCCCTGCCTCATCCCATAACCAACTCTCTCTCACATCTCCGCCTCCTTGACCTGTTCATCTTCTCTCCCACCTATCCACTCCTTCCACCTTACTGACCAATCACCTCCACTCACCTATCACCATCCCACCTACCTTCCCCAGCCCCACCCCTCCTCTGTCTATTTATTTCAGAGCAGCCTTCCTCCTCCCCCCTTTCTGAAGAATGGTCCCAACTTGAAACGTCAACTTTCCTGCTCCTCTGATGCTGCCTGGCCTTCTGTGTTTGTCCCGTTCTACACTGTGTTCTCTCTGAATTACTTCTCTGCTGGGTTACAGGCCTTTGTGTTAAATATCATCTGACATGTGTCTGCCCATTTCAACAATGTGTCCATGCCCTCCAGAAGTCTGTTAATATCCCATTATTTTGCCACATTTCTGACTTACTCCAGACTTCACAATCATGATCTGTACACCCGCAGCCAGGTACAATCAAAGTACTGCGAATGCTGGAGATCTGAAATAAAGAAAGAAAGTGCTGGAGAATCTCAGCAGGCTCCGCAGCACCCATAGAGAGAGAAACAGAGTGAACAACTTAAGTCCAAGATGACTTTTTCTGAGTTGGAGGGGGCATGAAAAATGGTGGTTATTATGCTGTTGACAAAGAGGGAGCAGAAATATTTTCTAAACAGACGGTGGTTCGTGTGTGGAATGAACTTCCTGAGGAAGTGGTGGATGTGGGCACAATTACAACTTTTAAAAGATATTTGGATAAGTACATGAACAGGAAAGGTTTGGAGGAATATGGGCCAGGAACAGGCAGGTGGGACTAGTTTAGTTTGGGATTATGTTTGACATGGACTGGTTAGATCGAAGGGTCTGTTTCCATGCTGCATGGCTCTATGACTATGACCTCATGGAAGAACTCAATGTAATTAGATACAACTTGCCTTTGACAGATCTTGTTCTCATCTGGAAATCTGCCTTTCATGTTCTAAGTAGTTCAGTTTTTTCAAAAGCTAACTTTGTTTTTGTATTATTGTCTTCAAACGTTTCCAATGTTAGGCAGACTGGCCTATACTTGCCAGCTGTTTCTCTTTTCTCTTTTTTGAATGAAGTCTTTTCAATCCTCCAGTCCTCTTCCGCTATTCTAACATCTAAGGAGAATTGGAATACTGTCTCTTGAACTTTTACAATTTTCCAAAAATAGCTCAAGATTCTTGTGTATGTCATAAATAAACTGCTGTATTACAAAATGAAGGTTTTAAATGCATAAAACATCAAAGACTTTCAAGTTGATTGTATGTTTTACTCAAGAACCTTTACCGCATCATGTTTTAATTACAATATTACAAATTTAAACATATTAACATGGATTTAGGTGTTACTAAGATATGCTTTCTGCTTGATATAAACAATTATTACTGAGTAAAAATAAATATATCAGACAAATGTGTTGAGCCACATTGGAGACAGGTAAATTTCATGTAAATAAATCAAGAAGAGATAACAAGCCCCTATTTGACTACAAGTGCTAATCAATGTGACAACAAGGATAATATATAGACTTTGTAGAAACAGAAAACAGAGAGAAAATTAACCTGATAGGCATTATTGAATCATGAACATTAACATGTGTGAAATCAATCTCCTTGGAGGCATAAAGAGAACAAAGCATGAAAAATAAAATAATTGAAAATTCTGATCTTTTATTTGTTTTATTTATTATGCACAAGCTATATTTACTTGTAGATTTTCATGTTTGTGTCATGATATTAATTATATCGGAATGTATTTAGAATGGAATTAGTCCCTTTTTGTGTACCATAATTTATGTCAGACTGTTAAAGTAGAGCTGAATCAAGACCTGCTAAAACACTTTTGATTCAGGCTTAGCAGTGAGAAAATGGTGAAGCTTCAGCAATCACCATCATTACAGAAGACTTCGACATGTTCAGGTTAAACATGGAAAACTAGAAGCTGCATTCTTATTTATGCTGCTCCACCACAAGCTTCATTCTAACAGTACCTTGCCAACGATCATGGCGTTGAAATCCAAGACAATGCTGTGACATCTATCAGATACTAAGGAGAATTCTAGAAATGTTTGGGCTAGAAATTCAAGAATAAGTACTTTTTTTTACTGTGTTACAAATCTTGATTGCTTTCAAATAACATTTCTGGCTGAAAATGTACTTTAAATATAGTCTAATTTCTGTAGATTTTGATTGTTATTGAAAATTCAAAAGTTTAAATAAATATTGCCTTTGTCTACATAATTGCTAGTTTAATCTGAACTTACTGTCTACTTTGTTTTCTGTACATGAGTTCATATTGAATTAAATTTTCTACTTTGCTTTTTCTGATGTAGACTTCCATACCTCTAGCATATTTCTTCAAACTCATTGGCTGAGGAGACACAAAATTGCTTGTTCTATATCCACAGATCCCTGAGAACCCCTTTAGAGGGGTTTGTGCAGTTTTGTTTCTAATTAGTGCAAAAATGGTACTCAAATATCCACAGAAGGCATGGACAGTGTAAATATAATGAAAAGTGCATTTCATTCATTCACTGCTGCCTGCCATTGTCAGTTTGAAAGTAACAGAAAATGTAGCCTAAAATGGAAAGGCTTTGAAGCAATTTTAAGGGACATATTCGGGCGAAATAAAAACAGCTGGAAAAAAATGCATCTTTTTAAAAAGTCTGTGTTGCAGTAAGGGAGGACATGCTTAGTAAACTTGTTGGAGTTTCACCAAGGATATCCAAGCCGTGACCTACAAAGGAGATCTTAGAATTAAAAAGGCTCAAAGCCAGGGATTGATAGTAACAGAACTAGTTATATAATCTGGTGGGGAGTACTGAATATTCAAAAGCAGGAAATTGTAAGTAACCATGAAGTAACTTTGAATTGTGGAGATGCTTCAACCTGTCTATCTAAACGGCTAATCACAGGATGCCTGCTATTCATCATAAGTGATTGGATGTGAGCTTCACAAACCAGATTTGTACATTTGAAATGATATTAGCATTCAAGACTCATCAAACATGAAGACTCTTACAATGAGATTCAGCAGAATTTCATGAAATCAGAAGACAATAAATGACAACCATAGAATAATGTGAATACTGTGAATAAATTTCCTCCTTCCCTGATGGTGCCTGCCCTGTTGTGTTCCTCCAGCTCCTCCTGTGTTGTCTATATTATGTAGCAAAATTGAATAAAAAGGGGAAACATGACACACAAAGAACTGTTGATGTAAATACAGACAGAAGAAATATATGTTGCCTTCTCATTAGAATGT